>NW_027256882.1:233446734-234087984 GCF_029215685.1 Pituophis catenifer annectens | reverse complement strand
TCATTGCTCTATTTTGAGAGGAAGAGCTTATAAACTTTTTTAAAAGGGCATTATGCGTCTGTTCAGATATTGGTTAAAATGCTCATTTTTAACCTCAAGTTTCGATGCATCTTATCCTGATACTTAAAAAGACAAGCAAAAGACAAATTATAAAACTTGGAATTTTTAAGAGAGATGCTGATGGCCCTAGGACAAAATCATACAATGGTAATTCTCATACCAAGAATTCTCAAAAAAGAATTAAAAACAGAATATAGCATACGATATATGCCAGAGCTCGATTGGATCAAATTAAAATTAATTTTAAACCAAGATACAAAGAATACATTTTAAAGGACTTCATGCTATTGTGGTTTACTTTCTTATGGTCAGCAGCAGTTGTAGAGTAAACACTGCAAAAATGCCCTACTCTGAAAGGTTTACTCTTGTAAAGATAAGAGAATTGAATCACAGGATGATGTTGTGCTTCACTGTAAAGTTTACAAAGGCATTCCTAATCAGCTACTAACAAGTCTTCTTAGCCCATTTTGGCAAAAGAATTCTAGGCGCAATTCTAGGCGCAAAGTTTGTGTTTATATCTTGGGCAACTTGCTGGAGAATTGTGGGAGTTGAAGTCCACACATCTTGCCAAGATTGGGGACCCCCGTCTAGATGTATGATCTGCAATTAACGTAAGTAAGGTATTTTGTGTAGCCTAATCCAACAAAATAAATCCTTTATTATAGAGTATATTATTATTATTATTGCATAAACCAATAGTAACAACTATGGCCCCTTTACAATTTGATTCACAGAATTCCTGAGCCCACATGGTTATAAGAAGTTAAAAAGTTGCCTACAGTACTCTCGGCATAAACTAATGGTTGCCCTTATTTTTTCATTACAGATTATTCTAACTGTACCTTTTGTGCTGCTGACCAAATTGCATCCTCTAAGTGAGTAGCAAATCCTTCACTAAGCCATTCTTCTGTCCAGTCACGTGCCCCTATGGCCAAACCAAACCAGGCATGAGCAATTTCATGGCACAGTCGTGTTCCGCAGAGGTTGCTTTCTCCAGATAACGTGCTCTGTGACAGGAAGATGATATGTGGGCTGCAAAATATGAATGAAGGAGAAAGTACATTACAGAGCTGTGTTTACAGCAATACATATACTTTATCAGTCTTGTCAGCCTGTTATTACTATATGCATGCTATGCCATGAGAGGTAGTTTATAGCTCAGACATTTTTAGGAATTAAGTTGCACTTTATTGTTTTCTGCCTGGGTTTCCAACTAAATATTCTGCCAAGTGTTTGTTTCATCAAATGTCTATTACCTGTAATAAGTAACCCAAACCAACGTTTTGTATTTTTCAAATTACAAGGCCAATTTCTTTCAATGGAAGCATTTATACTTAAACAAAGGCTAGGTGTAAATGTAATCCACAGATATTCTTAACTAAAGATCAAAACAACTATGGAAGGGAAAAAAAACAGAAAAGTGGACCTAGTATAAAATGCTGAAAACTATAAACTAGAACAACAAATAAGAGTAAAGTAAGCCTTCAATAGCCCATAGTTTATTATTCTTTACAAAACTATGCTTTTAAGATTACTGTTTGTGTAGTCAAAGAAGAAGAAATTGTCATTCCTGCAATAAGATTCCTATTCAAGCTGTATTTTCTCCTTGGTATTAATTCCATAAAATTATCTCTGTAAAAAATGCAAAGGTTGTTTTGGATTGGAGAGTCTTTGATATGTTTTTGGGAAAAGATGTCAGGTATCCATATCTGAGGAAAACTATAAGAATAGCTGTTAGTGTGGAATCTTTAGTGTTGTTAGTGTGGAAAGTTTATAACACAAATATCTGTGACGTTTACTAGTACTAGAGGTGGATATGGGAATTATCCTAAGGATAGGAAGCCATAGTCTGGATGGAAAATTGTCAAACAGATTGGCACCAGGTCAGTAAAAGAGATTAAGCTGTATGCATTCCTCTTATTTATTCAAACTATGTAGAATGTTTATATAGAGAGAATTAATTGGAAGAGGGTGAGCATGGTTTTAAAACATCAATAACCTACACTATGATGATGACATTTTTGGATATCGGTAGTTTAAAACGCAAATAATCTGCAAGATCTAGTAATGAAAGTGGAGGAACATAGTAAAAATAGGACTTAAATTAAATGTAAGAAGGCCAAACTCACTACAACAGATATAACAATCGGCCTTAGAATACTATGGGTAGTCAATAAAATGAACAAAAACTTTACAGGAAAGAACAATTCAGTTTTCACTTGCAACACACACACACACACACACACACACACACACAAATATAACAGGTTTAAAGAACAAAATAATCAAGTTAAGATGAAAAAGAAAAACAAAACATTAGCTCCACAAATCACCCTATTCCCCCAAGGTCTGGGTAAATGCAAAATTTTCTTTAAAAATCATTTATTTGCCATTTTCTCACATCTAATACAAGATAGACTTATTGAATTAAAGTAAGACTGAAGTATGAACTGCAGACTTTCCTCACATTTAGTATTGCATGTTAGATTAATCCTTCTTTTAATCTTACTAATGACACACTTTAGCACTAAACCTGAAGTCAAAGTTGCTTCGCAGAGTGGAGTTAATCAGCATATAAATTTAATGATAAATATATTTCCTTTCCTTTCCTTTCCTTGAGGTAGTAATGCATCTAATACATGTATGTACTACAAAGGTATTTAATGCGCATATGTTATAAAACTATAAAAGTATAAAAAACTATAAAAGTTATAGAATCACAAAATGACAGAATTGCAGCAGAAAAGACAAAGCTTGCAAAAAAAAATGTACAGTATTTTTAAAATAGTATCCTTATCTAGTATTTCTAAATACTGTTGAAACAGTGTTTTAAAACTCATGCTATAATGACCCTTCACACAGAAAGAGGACCATAACATTCTCTGCCACATTGTTTAAGAAACAAGTTCCAATTTAAGAAATGAATTTAGCAACCTCAACATTCCATATGATAAGCCACAGTTTCATTTTCCTTGTGTAAGTAATTGAACTAATATACTTAATATTTAAATTTTTATTCTAGTTCATATAAATCCATGCTTAAACATAGTTCTGGTTTCCTGAAAATTCTGCCTCAGCTAAATCGAAATCATAGATCCAATTTTCCTAGCCTTTACAGCCCAGACGGACACAAATGCTACATAGCAATTGCTTTCAGTCTTAAATTACTTCTAGCTTCTAGTACTACCTGATGGAATTTATTGTGGTCAGATTTTGCTGATTGCTTAAAGTTTCTATTGCTACTTACAGTAAGGTTTACACAAACTCTGGTCATCTCCCAGCAGGACTCCTTCAGATCGAAAAGCTTGCCCATTCCTCAGCACTGATTCTGCCTCCTTTGGCCACCAACTTTTTCAATCTGTCCATTTGAAGTTCTTTCTCCCATAGCTTCCAAAATGATAGCATACCACATGCCTTAAAAATGTCAGATTCTAGCCTAGCTGATTACTTTACTAATCTGGCATTGTAATTACTTGCAGGATGGGTTTTATGGCACCTCTAGAAACAATGCTTGTCCGTGCAACCAGAGCACAAAACTTTCTGTACAAGACTAGGTTTAGTGAAGTGCTAATTCTTTAATCTGAATGTCAGTATTGGAAATCAGCCAAGCCTGCAGCATAACAGCAGGGTGTGTATGTGTGTGGTTGGGGGGGGGTGTTCAGTTGTTGAATTTCAACATCTGGAATGTAGCCAGTTGGGAAAGTTGAGCCAAATTTTTTCTTAAGGTGAGGTTTGACCTTATTTAGTTCATACCCTTTCAGCAAAGAGTAGGCTTAAGACAGATAGCCTCTTCTCTAAGGAAGTCTCGGGGTTCCAGACAATTCCTGGTATATAGCAAAATGGTTCAAAGGATAACTAACACTTAGTTTGTTTATGGAAATTCATTCTAATCAATTCTAGCTCCAGTAACTTATTGTATCTTCTGCTAAAAGGGACAGTAAGCTGCAAAGAATTACATTTTTGTTAAACTTTAGAGAACAAGAATATTTACAAATTCCGTGAAAAATAAATTTTGGACAAGTTTTCCAGAAAATGGGATAGCAAAAATTCTCTGGAAATGGTTTTATATATGGAGAACAGGTGAAAGAGAAATCTGAAACCAAATGTGCTTTATTTGCTTCAGGGTGCCTAGATTTGAGTGTTAAAACAATCCCAGCAGGAAATGTAAGTCATTATTGTCCACCCACATTTCATCCTAAGCTTCTCTAAATTAATTTCCACCCAAAATTCTTCTCAGCTTCTAGTCTGTGCAAGTCTCACTACTGATCAGTCACATGCCATAATAGGCAGCTTCCTACTATAACTAAGTACATCGAAGACAGCGGTCGTACATCTTAGATTTTATGACTTTTAAAACAAAGGAACTCCCATAACATAGGACAGTATTACATTTCTTAGAAAATGGCATAATGCAAGAACATGAAAACAATTTGTAAATAATATTTTTATTAAATACTGCAATTAAAAATATAAGAACTAATATAAATCAAAAGTGATATCAAAGAATGTGATATAAAAGAATATAAAGAAAAAATAGAAAGTGCAGAAAAGGAAAAAAAAAGATTGGAAAAGGATAGAAAAGATAGGAAAAAAATAAGGATATAGTAAAGTAAAAGAAAAGAAATATGTAAAAAATTCTCCCTTCATAACAAGTATAAACAATTTTAGTAACTTCTCACCCTCTCTTAAAACAGGGATCCCCAAACTCTGGGCCACAACTTTTCTGTCTGGGAAAGCTCTGGGTTATCAAAAGTCTCCCTTACTGCTCTTGCACATTCCAACATACTATCTAGTTTTAAAAAATAATTTAAAAAAGCAACATCTTCCAATGGAAAGCATTTTTATAACTAATTTCAGAATCTTATTTCAAATCCACCTGCACTATTAGTCTGTTTGTAACTATGCAAAATCAATGTTCTAATCACCCTTTTATTTGGTTAGAATCCTTCAACTCCCAGCTGTTCAACTCATTGAACTGATCACAAAAATCACATTTTCTGGAATCTACTCATAAGGAGCAGCTTTCTGCTCATCATCTCACCTTTTTTGGAGCGATTTCATCTGCCAGAATTCAGTATCTGGCCATCAATCTTCACTGCAATGCTATCCATGCTCCTTCAGAAACATCTAGTTTGCCATTAATCCTCTCTGAAACTAGAAATGTTGAGGGAATGGACTACATTGAATTTTCTTTATATAGTGAAGTTCCACAGGACTGTCCTGCATTTCCTCAAAATTGATATCAAGAACCATAGAAAAAGAACCACATACTTCAATGCAGTGTAATATACAGTACAAGTACAAGCTACAAATCTCTATAGGTGTCTTCTTTCCATCCTTTCAACATATTCCATAAAATAGGTTCGTAAGATATTTCCAAGATGCACTAATCCATCTTCTAAAACCTCTTATTATCCAACCCAACCCTTTCCTCAAAAATGTATGAACACCCACACTTCTCCATAAACAAGTTTCTCTCTCGGCATCTGCTTGCACAGCCATGTTTGAAAAACTATGGTTTCAACTTGCTGAAAATTCACACACCCAGTAACCAAAAAACACATGCATCCATAATCCACCTCCCACTCAAAAAAAAAAAAAAAAAAAATCAGAAAAGGCCAAATTCTGTTAAAAGAACTATCACAAAAGTTACTACTTAAGACTGAAACATTAACAAAGGAATAGAATCACAGAGAACAAGCAGCAAGAATAAACAGCATCTCCCCTAGACTCTATCCAAACTACCGTAAGTCAAATTATGAAGAATAAAAAGTACCAAGGGGGAAAAAGTACAGAAGCTAAAACACACAATGACACTCCCTTTTAGCACAAAAACCCCCACTGAGAGGACTAACTATACAACTTGGGGTACTGCTTTGGATACTTTTAAGTAAATGACCCCTAACTGTGGTCTACACAGCACTACAAAGAAATGGCCCAGAATGAATCAAGTAAATAACATTCCAGACATACTGCTGGCAGCCTTTGGGCCATTTGGCTGAAACTGAACAGAGGAACTTAGGGACTAAGAAGCAGACACACATAAGGAGTTTGCACTTTAAGTGTAACTTGTATGGCAAGCTGGGAAAGTTATGCTAAGCTTATATTTTCAGTTTCTTGATTTGTAGTTCTTTAGATTTAAGCAACAAGAAAAGTAACACACTGTCTGTTATACTGAGGCAAAAGAAGCAAAATTATAGGCCCAAAAGTCTGATCAGCAAAAGAAAATTTAATTTTAAGGCATCTGCTTCATCCAGCAGTCCATGCAGGCGCATGGTCTGATTTGGGCCCAAATCTACTACTGGTCTCCCACCCTGGCCCCACAAAGCCACCCCTACCCCCAAGGATCCCTCTCTACTAACTCATACAGATGTCCCAAACCTTCTTTTGCTTTAATTTGCTGTCCTAAAAAGACCCAAAGAGTCTCAAAATCTCCCTCAGGACTTTGTAACCTTCATATCAGTGGTGGGTTGCTACCGGTTCGTCCTGGATCGGGCAAACCGGTAGCGGCGGCGGGAGGCTCCATCCACCTGCCCGGACGCTTCTGCACATGTGCAGAAGTGTCACATGTGTGCATGCGCACAAGCAAACCAGGGGCGGGTTTCAAACCTGTCGCTACCAGTTCGTTCATGGGCGTGCTCACGCACACGCGCAACACTTCTGCAAAGCGTCCAGGCTGCTGGGTGGAACCTTCCACCGCTGCCACCGGTTCACCCAATCCAGGGTGAACCGGTAGCAACCCACCACTGAAGCAAATCAGTAGCAAACTAAATTGAAACTCACTACTGCTTCATGGCTTAGGACCCAGTACTTGCAAGACCAACTTCTGCCACCAATAGCCTCCCACCGGCCAGTCCGCTCACACAGAGAGGGATTCCTCAGGGTGCTGTCGGCCACGCAATGTCGGCTGGTGACACCCAGGCAGAGAGCCTTCTCTGTGGGAGCTCCTGCCCTTTGGAATGAACTGCCCCTGGAAATACGCAAGATCTCCGACCTCCTTGTGTTTCGCTGTGCCCTTAAGACCCTACTGTTTCGCCAGGCAGGGCTAACTATGTAATTATTTTAAATTGGGAGTTTTAAATTGGGGGTTTTAATCCGGGCCGAAATTGTGTAATATTTTTAATAATTTTAAATTTTGATATTTGTATATTTTTTGTTTTAAAATGGCTGTACACCGCCCCAAGTCCTTCAGGAGAGGGGCGATATAGAAATAAAATGTATTATTCATACTTATTTATTTATTTATTTATTTATTTATTTATTTAATCAAATTTATATGCCGCTCTTCTCCCATAGGACTCGGGGCGGCTCACAGAATAGAAACAACATAACAATAAAATAGTGCTAAAACAAGCCAATTTAAAATCCCCAGACAATTAAAACATACCTGGCCTTGGCACCATAACAACAAAAAGAAACCCCCTCTAGTCAATCCACTTCCATCTACTGTAGTTTTTAAAAGTCACTTGTTGTTTCTTTTCATTTTCGACTTTAATTGAAATATTCCCTCTCCCCACCACCACTATTAGGAGGTTTCTTTCAAAGTGACATTTGTCCTTCAACAGCATTGGGAATTCTCGGACTTGTTTATCTTTTAAGTTTTTCTTTCCATTCTTTTAAACTCTGTAGAGTTGTTCATCAGGACACCTTGCCCTGCTGTTGTTGGTGACTTAATTAATTATAAGTGGATAAATTTGGTGACAGTGAATTAAAATGGAAGTATTACTGAATCCTTGTCAGATTGTTCTAAGAAATGTGTGATCGTTCTGGTTTGGTACAAAACAAATTCTGCAGAGATCTCATACTGAAGTTATGGGATGAGTTGGGAAAAACCAGTATGACTGTTGCCTTTTGTCATCTTCAGCTGCTGTTGCCATTCACCCCTCATCTTTCCAGCACTTGCTTTCCCTTCCTTCCCCTTGGTTGCCACTATAATGTGAAGATCTCCAGGCGTAAGGGAAACTTGAACTTCTATTCCTACTTCCTGCTTCAACAAAACCATCAAAAGGAATCTATAGTATTCAATTATACTGTTTCCTTTATGTATAAAGAATCATGGTTTCCCACAACCCTTACTGATTGAATTAATGGCATGGGTCTTGCTTAAGAGTTGACTAGAGCTTTTTGCAAAATACAGTTTCTGGTTCATATGTAATCACAATCAGAAACAGGTCCAATGAAACTATTAACAGCTGAGTTGTTTTCCTAGCTGCCCTGGACTGAAGAAGAAAAAAACATGAGATTTTCCTTAGATTCATGGAAGCTTATGTAGCCAAATATGACTTGACTACCATGTTTTCTAGATGGAATGTTGGCCTCTCCCAACATTCTTTTATGGCTCAAATTAAAACTTCCTTTTAACACTGAAGAGAATATAATGAGTGTCATTAACTTGTTTCTTTGGTTAAAGTCAAAACAAGTATGATTATGATTTGACCAACTCTTCTAAAACCTGGGAGAGCCTCAGGGTGCTATGTTTTCACAGTTTGTAACACAGCATGAACCCAAATTGCAAAACTTCAAAAACAGGCCAGAACAGGTTCATGGGTAGAATAAAAAGAACTGAAAACCGCACCTTGTTTTTAAATATATCTATACGTGCATACATATTTGTGTTTGTTAAGCATACACATGTACATATGCATAATAGCTATCTATCTATCTATAGATAGATATAAAATATCTATCTATCTATCTATCTCTATCTATCTATCTATGCAATTTCTCACAAAAAGTTGAACTTTGGTAAGGCTTCACATTTCAACTCATTCAACAGCAAATTAGCATCTACATTAGTATCTTTGGGATTTCTTTCTACAAACGAAATTATGCCAATCATCTCTCATCTATTCTCTGTGTTCTTGCTTCAAAAAATAGACTTAAAAACCCAATTAGAACAGAGCATGAAAAACTGAGACCTAATTCTCAGATTCACTTTTCTGATTTAATAAATACAAAACTTAACAGTCCTCTAAACATACATTAATGTTTAACTAGAAAACTAATTAATTTAGAAAGCATATAAGACTTCCAACAGGACTGAAATGTTTACTGAAGATATGTTATAGTAATTTCTTCAATTTTTTTGTGTTTCCTAAGCATCTAGCTCCCTTCAGAAGACAAAATGGAAAAAGAGTTAGGTTTTTTTGCATACCTTTTCAACTTATTTCAGGAGTAGTACTGATCCAGAAAGAGCTCCTTATTTATTAGGCGAACATTTCATGTGACCCAACAAATCTAATGGGCAGAATCCATGTCTCTTTAGCAATTCTGTGCAAAAACTAATCATAGATTAGTGGCTGCCTTGAATCTAAGGCAACATTTAAAGAGAATCCAAAGACAACCCAAAATTTTGGCATTAGTTAGGAAGAAAAACACGCTACAATTACTCTGTATTTCTATGATTCATTTGGCAATTAGCAAAATAATAACCCAAATTATCACACGATACATTGCAACTACACATCCTTTTTCATACCCTATGCCAGTTAAGACCATTAATCTACCAAATTTATACTTGTCTACATAGATTTATTACAATTAGGGTTTCTAATAAATTAACTGGAGATAGTGCACTTATTTTTATTTTTATTTTTAAATAATTTTTATTTTTTTTTCTTTAAAAACAAGAACAGAAACAAACACAAAACATATATTTCCATTTTACAATAGTTTCATATCAGTCTTCTTTTAAAATTCAAGCTTTTCCCCTCCTCGTCTTTACATATATTTATATTTGTGGTTTCCTTATTCCTTATTTATGTATATATTTCTTTATATGTTATACATATTATTGTATTTATATATTACTTTACATATATTGTCTGTTTAGTGGCATATTAGTAATCCTTCTTACTTGCTGTTCCTGACCTCTAGCCATTTATACCATTTATTCCATAAATAATATTCCGTTTCATCTTTTTCTTTTCTCTCTTTCATCAATTTGTCCATCTCTGCACAATCAAGATTTTCCGTATCACCTCTTCCTCTTTTGGTATAGTGTTGCTTTTCCAATTCTGTGCATATGTTATCCTGGCTGCCGTTATAATATGTAAAATTAAATATTGTATTTCTTTGGTATAGTTTCTGGAGAGTATTCCCAATAAAAATAGTTCCAGTTTCCAGTCTATATGGTGTTCAGTTATCTCTTCCAGCTACTTTTTATTTTAGTCCAATATTGTTTTGCAGATGCACACCTCTACCATAAATGATAATATGTTCTGTAAGATTTCTTACATTTCCAGCAAATCGGTGACATATTTGGAAACAATTTGGCAAGTTTCGCTGAGAGATACTGCACTTAAAGGGGGTGGTGCGGTGGTCTAGAGGTGGAGCTCTCACCTCACAATCAGGAGGCTGTGAGCTCAATCCTAGGTAGAGGCAGGTATTTCTCTCTCTGGGCACAATGCGGAATATATCCGCATTGGCAACAGGAAGGGCATCCAGCCAGTAAACACTCTGCTAGATCTATTCAGTTGCCCGACGCCAACCCGAAAGGGATTATGAGGTTGTTGAAAGAAGATAATGATACTGAACTTAAAGCACAGGCCAATCTTTTATTGCAACAGATCCAGCTCAATAGATTACTTCGGTTTAATATTAATTTTTGAAAATATGCAGACACTTAAAATACAGGGAGAACTTGACTTACAACCATTCATTTAGCAACTGTTTGAAGTTTACAGAGGCATTGAAAAAAGTGATTTACAGACAGTCTCTGACTTAGCAGCATGGCTATGGTCATGTGATCAAAATGCATGCGCTTAGCAACCCACATGTATTTTGGACAATTGCAGTGTTCCAGGGTCACCACTAGTGACTTTTCCAGCTTTCAACAAAAAAAGATAGAGAGAGAGAGACAGACAGACAGACAGAGAGAGAGAGAGAGAGAGAGAGACAGAGACAGAGGGAGAGACAGAGGGAGAATTATCTGTTAGAATTTATGTCCATCTTTAGCTTGGGGATAATTTTATTAGGTATATTATTGAAAATGGCAAGAAGGTCAGTTAATATAATCTTTGGATGAAGCTTTACATTTTGCTTGAAGAAAAAAAATCACAGAAACAACTTATGGTAATAGTCATATTCACTGACTATGGCCAAGTTCAGTGAATCTGAACTTTTGATTGGGGGAAATCAAATTTTCTTAAAGGCTACATGGTTCAGTTAACAATTGAAGCGATTTGTTTAAAACAAAGGAAAAAGTTGTAAAATCAGGTGCAATGTCACTTAGCAATTGTCTTGCATAGCAATGGAAATTCTAATCCCAATTGTGGTTATACGTCAAGGGCTACCTGCAACTACAGAGAGTGCTTAATTTTTCTTATTTTATTTAAAAGGAAAGCTCTATTTTGATTAAAAATATGTTTATGCTTAAAAATATGCTTCAGGCCTGGGTACAGCACGGAAACGGCATTGGTCGCGTTGGTTGATGATCTCTGGAGGGCTCGGGACAGGGGTTGTTCCTCTGTCCTGGTCCTGTTAGACCTCTCAGCGGCTTTTGATACCATCGACCATGGTATCATGCTGCACCGGCTGGAGGGGTTGGGGGTGGGAGGCACCGTTTTACGGTGGTTCTCCTCCTTTCTCTCTGACCGGTCGCAGTCTGTGTTGACAGGGGGGCAGAGATCGACCCCGAGGCCCCTTATATGCGGGGTGCCGCAGGGATCGGTTCTCTCGCCCCTTCTGTTCAACATTTATGTAAAGCCGCTGGGTGAGATCATCCGTGGTTTCGGGGTGAAGTACCATCTGTACGCTGATGACATCCAGCTGTACATCTCCACCCCGGACCACCCCAACGATGCCCTTGAAGTGATGTCCCAGTGCCTGGAGGCCGTACGGATCTGGATGGGGAGAAACGGGCTCAGGCTCAACCCATCCAAGACTGAGTGGCTGTGGTTTCCGACATCCCGATATAGTCAGCTGGCGCCATCGCTGGCTATTGGGGGCGAATCATTGGCCCCCACGGAAAGGGTTCGTAACTTGGGCGTCCTCCTGGACTCACGGCTGTCTTTAGAAGAGCACTTGACGGCCGTGACCGGGAGGATTTTTCATCAGGTTCGCCTGATTCGCCAGTTGCGTCCCTTTCTAGATCGGGACTCGTTACGCACAGTCACTCATGCCCTCGTCACCTCTCGTCTGGACTATTGTAATGCTCTCTACATGGGGCTCCCCTTGAGATGTACCCGGAGGCTCCAACTGGCGCAGAGTGCGGCCGCGCGGGTGGTTATGGGAGCAACATGGAGCTCCCATGTAACACCTCTCCTGCTCGAGCTGCACTGGCTCCCGGTGGTCTTCCGGGTGCGCTTCAAGGTTTTGGTTACCACCTTTAAAGCGCTCCATGGCTTGGGACCTGGTTACTTACGGGACCGCCTACTACCATCAACAGCCTCCCACCGACCAGTACGCTCCCACAGAGAGGGGCTCCTCCAGGTGCCGTCGGCCAAACAATGTCGGCTGTCGGCCCCTAGGGGGAGAGCCTTCTCTGTGGGGGCACCGACGATCTGGAATGAGCTCCCCCCAGAGATACGGAGGATTCCGGATCTGCGCACCTTCCGCCGCGAGTTGAAGACGCTTTTATTTCATCAAGCTGGCCTCGCCTAAATCTTCTCCCTTTTAAGTGTAAATTCTAAATTTTTAATGGATTTTAAAATATGGGTATTTTAAATTATGGGTATTAATTCAGCCAAATTTATTTAATTCATTTTATTCGATTTTAAATTTTGTATATCTATGTGTTTTATTTCATGGCTGTGCACCGCCCTGAGTCCTTCGGGAGTAGGGCGGTATAGAAATTCAATAAAATAAAATAAATAAAATAAATAAATATTGTTTTTCTGTATGATATAAGATTCTGAGAATGCTACATATATGGTATAAGTCACCAACAACAATAAAATGGTCTATACCATTACACAAGCATGCCTCATCCTTTAAGTTTCCAGGTTGTTGATAAACATAAATAATCCCTAACAGTTTTTAATTCCAGTCTGACATTCACCATTTTGGACACTGATGAATGCTATTATTTATTTCCAGACAACTTTCCTTCATAGCTTTTTACTAGACTCTGTTCTATATTTAGGGGGTAATCTCTGTAATTATAGTAATTGCAGAGTTTATTGTTGTAAACATTAAAAGAAAAGAATACGACATGATAAAAACAATGCTAGATTTAAGATCAATTCAAGCTAAAATCTGGGCCCCTGCTAAGAATTTAAACAATGCTTTGTAAGTTTAAATTACAGCTAAACAAATGTAGCAGCCTGGCTACTAACAGCCAGAAATACATCTACAAGAAGATAATTCCATCTTTCAAGATCTGAAACCCCCCAAGTTTCTCTACCATCAATATTTTGATCCTGCTCTCCCTGTAAATGGGTCACTGGAGGACACAGTGAGTAATGTCCTCTATTACCTCTACAGTTATAGTTAGGAGCCTTTCTCCAAGGAGAAAACTATACAAGAAACCCAGCAATAGATCACAATTAAGAAATATTTCCCATTTGCAATCTTTGTTTCATAGCATTAATTGCACAAGTCTACTAACAATCATAAGGTGTGTAAAATTCTTATGCATGTCAGATGTGTAAACTCTTAGAATCTTAATAGTCAGGAATATGAGCCATAATAATCAGGAATATGAGCTTTTTACTGATACAGAATTGTCTCTAGTTTAACTTTTCCCAACCTAGCATCCTCCAGTTGTATTATGACTGTAATTCCTAAAACTCCCCACTTGTAGGGTCCCCCTCATATTCACAATTCCAATTTGAATACATCTGTTTCAATTACTGTTTCAACCCCTTGCATGACTTTAGCAATTTCCAGGTTTTGAATAAAAGCTTCTCAGAAATACTGCTGTAAATTATTTGTAACCGTGGAAAAAGCTTTTAAAAGCAAAGGAACAAAAAAATGAGTAGGAGTAGTCGGTATCTCAGCTGCACAAAGTTCATTTCAACTTTAAGAAAGCGTTAAAAAAGTATTATCACTGTCAAACTAAATTTACCTCGTTTACTTCAGCTTGAGAACCAGGAAATACTGCCTTATTTTCAAGAAAAGCAGGGAGATTTCTTATTACTTATTAAGTTAGTTCATATCTAGTTAACCTTTATTTTTATGCCAGCATATATTTCAGTAAGTAGATTGGAGTATACTGAATCCTCCACCTGCTTCATTATGTGCATTATGCATAGCTGATTGAATCTTCTTCAGACTTTCAGGCTATGGGGGATGGGGGTGGAATCAGAATCTACTAATCAGATGTCTTTTTTTCTGCACAAAACAAGAAATACAATGTCTCAATGCATCTTGATATGCAAATATTTTCTAGGAACACAATCAGTTTCTTATACCCTCATTATAATGTATCAGACTTTTAAACATCTACCTTAAACCTCCTCTGATTTTTTTTTTAAATAATAAACCAATTTTACTATTATGTATGACTCATTTTTGGATTTATCTGCTTCTGCAAACCATATGCAAACTGCACGGGATGCAAAATAGAATGCTTTATATTTACTGAATGAATATTTACTAATTCTCCTTATTTGGGAGATACACGTTAACAAAAAGAAAGACACATGGGGAAGGGGAACACAGAATAAGCAATGGCTTCAAAATCATTTTCTTAGCTTATTTTGTGAGACAACTATACAAGCCTTCCTTTTTATGTGTATCAGTCAATAAGATATCTGTTGTGTGTTTTGCACAAAGAACAAAGATGCCTTTATCGATTCTTAAAGTCTGTAGGACAAACCATTCATGCTGTCAAACCCTCCCAAACCCCTTTCAGCAAATAATAAAATCCATCAGTGACAAATGTCAACATGCTAATTTGTTAAACAGGGAACAAAAGCAACATTCAGGCGAGGTGCCTCATTTCATATTATATCAGCCCTCCAATTTGTAACAACTTCACAGCAACCCACATATTATGCAATTCTAGATGGAACAAATAAGGTCAGAAAACAATTTGGGTTCTGAACAAAATGTGAGCTTTAAAAGCTGAGATTTTAAAATAGTATTAACTGGAGAGTTCCAAAAATATTGTTTGAAAAAACCTTACACTTTGAAATACTGTACGTTTGCAGTATACTCATTGATTAAATTGGAAGGTAATTAAATTTCATTTAGAAAATCCATATTATCAATGAAAAGTCAGTCTACCATAAAACTATAATTGAAAATCAGAGTTACCAAAAGATGCTCTAGAAAAGTGTTACCCTGGACACTGTATAGTTGTTTGCTGAAAAATTAAATTATACGTATTTTCTGTATACAGAAGGACATGCCAGTTACCACATTTTTCTTATGAAACCTTAAGTCCTCAATCATGCTTATAAATTGCGACACAAATAGCAAAAATTTTATGAGAGTTGGAATAATTAATATCCTTTTACCATTGTACGTGAGTAACAGCAAGCATCATTTATGCAATACCAATTCAACTTGTGATTTTTCCTTGACAAAATTCATAACTATAGAATTCAATCTGAGTTTTAGAATACTGATCACCAAGGTTTATCTTTTTCTTAATGGCTAAGAAAATAAGATATCACAGTTCGCCTGTCTAATTTGATGGTTCAGTATGAATGAATAAAGGTAAAGGTAAAGGTTCCCCTCGCACATATGTGCTAGTCGTTCCTGACTCTAGGGGGCTGTGCTCATCTCCATTTCAAAGCCAAAGAGGCAGTGCTGTCCAAAGACGTCTCCGTGGTCATGTGGACAGCATGACTAAACATCAAAGGTGCAGGGAATGCTGTTACCTTCCCACCAAAGGTGGTCCCTATTTTTCTACTTGCATTTTTAATGTGCTTTTGAACTGCTAGGTTGGCAGAAGCTAGAAGTAATGGGAGCTCACCCCGTTTCGAGGCACTAGGGATTCGAACCGCTGCCGACCTTTCGATCGACAAGCTCAGCATCTTAGCCACTGAGCCACCATATAGTCAATGAATATTCAATGAATGAATGAATATTTGCATGTAAATTCTAATATGTAGAATCAGGTAGGAAGATATTATTATTCCATCATTTGTTCTTTCAGGAGTTAACAAAATGTTAACAGTACACCCACAAACAGGACATAACTTCAACAGCATTTCCTTCTCAACTGATATTAAGAATCTACTGCATGCATTCCATTCTACTGATGATAAATAACAGCTACTGATAATCTTATTCTCCATTAATTAGACTACATCCTTCTGTGTTAACATTCCTGAAAGCTATTAAGACTTAATTACCTTAATGTCTGGATTTAGAGTGGAGAAATGTTGTAAAAAAAAAAAATGGTAAGGGAAGCTGCTACAATATGTATGTACGTTTGTTTACTCCATAGGCACAAAATGAATGGCAATTGTAATTTGTTGATTCATCATGTTATTTCTTTTATCCTTTCTGTTATCTTGTTTTTCTTCTTATTATGGAATTATTTAACCCCCACTTAAAGACAGGCAAATTGTTTACCACCAGTACATTTATAGATGAGTATTCCATACAAATTTCTATAATTATTACTCACAGAGCAAAAGGAAAATGTACTGTGTGCCGCCCAGAGTCAACGCAGGGTAATCTATGTAAACTTTATAAATAAATAGAATTTATATACTGCAAAGTCTTGAGGGAAAGGTTGCTTGGGAAAGCAGTGGTAGTACTTACAACACTTACAACAGTTCATTTAGTGACCGTTCAAAGTTACAATGTCACTAAAAAAAGTGACTTATGACCATATTTCACATTTACAACTGTTGAATCCCCATGGTTACAGGATCAAAATTTAGACACTTGGCAATTGACTCATATTTATGATGGTTGCAATGTCCCAGGATCAGGTGATCCCCTTTTGTGACCTTCTGACAAACTAAGTCAATGGAGATGCCAGATTCACTTAACAACCGTACTAACTTAACAATTGCTGCAATTCACTTAACAGCTTTGTCAAGAAAAATCGTAAAATGGGGCAAACTAATTTCATAAATGTTTTGCTTACCAACAAAAGTTAGGGGCTCAATTGTGGGCATAGATCAAGGACTACCTGTACATCTTCTCCTGATAGTACTACTTGTTAAAAGTTAAGGTAAAGCTTGAGTGACTACAATGCCTGGTATATGAACCCAATTTGACAATAGGTGTAATAGTGTACCATTCTCTTCTTCAAGGTTCTTTTTTTCACTTTCCAAATTATTAATATTAATATACCACAGGTCTCCCAATGATTCTGGGTGGTAAGTCTATATATCTCTAAGATTAGTCTATAAATTAGTTTATATCTCTAACATTTAGCATTCATACAAATACTAAACAAGTCTGATCCTGCTCACTTCTCTTAGATCGATCAAATCAATTAGATGCTAAAACTTTATGTAACTCCACAGTCTGGCCTTCATTCCTTGGAATTACCAAATGGACGTTCTTATTTGCATCTTATTCAAACATGTTCTATTTTCCTGTCTTCTTCCACTCTTCCATCTCATTTGAACAGCTTTCATCTTTTTCCATAACAGTGGAAAAAGATTTCTTAGGTCTCTCCTGAAGGCTCCCCCTCCCCAAGTTATTTGAAACCATTCAAATTTTGAGCTATTTAGGCGACACAAAGCTTGGTATTCTGGAAAGGGGTTCACTATTAAACTATAGAACAGTCTTACATTACAAAGAAATTTTGAAAGAGAAATAAATGTCACTATGTCAAGAAATCACATTTTCAAAAGGATAGTAATGGATATGTTTCAGAGAAAAGCAAATAATTTCTCCTTTCAATAAATTATCCTACAAGGTACACATTACTGGGGCTGTACAAGCTTTTCTAAGCGTAGAACAAGGACATATTCAGAAAAGTTTATGCAACTGAAAATAGGTACTGTGATCTACAATTATTCTAGACCACATATGGCTTGCAATCATGTAAATGAAGTGTTTGAGGCACACTGAAAACTTCCATTATTATAGAAGTAGCTTTCAGAGAGTTTGTTGTCATAAGAGACTTATGGATTATAAACCTGTAAGACAACATTAGTTTTACATTAGTTTATGAAGTTTTATGGTACATAGCTGAACTCTGTAGAATATTTATGAACAAACTTCTTGTTTAGAATTTAATCAAGGTAAACTAAAGTTCATTCATTCAGCCAATTTGAATGCATTTTAAATAGAAAATAGGATGAAACTACTAATATTATATGATATACTATCAATGTTCCCCAACCTTTGTGGCTTTGAGGGCTAGTGGGGGAGAAGAGGGAATGGTTCCAGATGAGTGGCAAGCGAGTGTATGCATTCGCTGCTTGTGCAAGCACAGCTGTGCACATGAGCACTTGCCTGTCACGTCCGCGGTTCACTTTCACATGGGCCACGGCCTAGTACTGGGTCACAGCCCAGGAGTTGGGGATATTATGTCTTTCTGGATCCCAAGTTAATATATAATGCCTCAAAATGTTTAAACGGTATCTTCTTCTCAACTTTATGTGCAAATGTTGTCAAGAGCATCCTGCCTCCTTTCCCACTAGGTCAGGGGTCAGCAACCTGCAGCTCCGGAACTGCATGCGGCTCTTTGGACCCTCTGCTGTGGCTCTCTGTCAGATAATCCCACCACTGGCTGGACCCGCCCCTCGCCCTCACCTCCCAGTCACTCCTCGCCTGGCCTGAGAAGGTAAGGACGATGGTGGGGGATGGAGAAGCGGCCAGGGAAGAGACAGAGAGATACAGGGAGAGGGGGGAGGGGGGAGAGAGGGAAAAGAGAGATGTCAAAAGGTTTTTGTGGTTCCCGGTGTAGGCGTGGCTAGGGGGAGTCATGTGACTGGTGGAAGTGAGTGACATCAAGTTGGCCACGCCCACCCAGGTTTTGTGGCTTCCGGTGTTTTCTTTTCTGTGGGAAATGGGTCCAAATGGCTCTTTGAGTATTTAAGGTTGCACATTGGGCGGCTAGGATGTATTTTGTTTTGACTGAGGTGTGAATTCCTTAGTGTAGTTGCGAGGCGCAATTTCCCATCCCCCTACCTATGGCAAGTCAGGAGCAGGTCAGGAAAGCTTTGCGAGTTGACACTTAAGACCCAATTTCAAAGTTATGACTACTGCATCCCCATCACATGATTGAATTTTGGAAGCTGGACAACAGGCTCACTTTCACAGCCATTTGCAAAATCCAAAGGCCGATTATCAGCAAAAACACCCCCACTCATTTGGCATAATTAATTTGCTTAACATGCAAAATATTTGCTTAATGCAACAAATAGCAATAGCACTTAGACTTATAAGGTCTATTTACTTACGGGTACTTATGGGACTGCCTGCTGCCACCAGTAGTCTCTCACCGGCCAGTACGCTCTCATAGAGAGGGGCTCCTCAGGGTGCCGTCGGTCAAACAGTGTCAACTGGTGGCCCCCAGGGGAAGAGCCTTCTCTGTGGGGGCACCTGCTATCTGGAATGAGCTCCCCCCGGAGATACGGAGGATCCCGGATTTATGCACCTTCCGCCGTGCCCTCAAGACCTTTTTATTCCAACAGGCTGGCCTGGCCTAACCTCCGTTTTTAATTTTTTAATTGTAAATTTTAAATTTGTCTAAAACTTTAGGGGTGTTTTAATCTGTTCTGGGCCAAATTTATTTAATTAGATTTTTATACTGTTTTTAAATTTTGTAATCTATGTGTTTTATCTCTTGGCTGTTCACCGCCCTGAGTCCTTCGGGAGTAGGGCGGTATATAAATCTAATAAAATAAAAAATAAAACTAATAAAAATATACCGCTTCACAGTGCTTTACAGCCCTTTCTAAGCGGTTTACCAATTCAGCATATTGCCCCCAACAATCTGGGTCCTCATTTTACTGACCTCAGAAGGATGGAAGGCTGAGTCAATCTTGAGCCTGGTGAGATTCAAACTGCTGAATTGCTGGCAACAAGAAGTCAACAGAAGTAGCCTGCATTCTAACCACTGCACCACCATGGCTGTCATAAAGTCGAATCCAATTATGTGGTAACTCGCCTAATGACTGCAACAATATATGACTATAATTCCAGGCTCAATTAAATCCAGGACTATTTGTAGCCTTAATTCTATGTATGTTTGCAAAAAAAAAAAAAAATAGTAGGGGAATGCTAGGCTGGAGAAACAAAAGATGAAAAAGTTGCCATATTCCTCTTATATGTACATATTTTACAATTTTTTGCAAGCAGCAGGGATAAGGGAGGAAGGGAACTAAGAACCCTGCAGATTAAGGATTAGTAGTTGAGTAAAATTAATCATTGGTGCTGGGCTGCTACTTAGTGATTCCTAACTATCTGGGATTATTAGGCCAGGATAGGAAGCCTACATTTATTTCCAGAATAAATATGATCCAGTCTGCCAAGAGCAGCACTAGAAAGAAGTAGCCATGAAAGAAACGGAAGCCAAACATTCTAAAATTAAAACAGCAATTACATAGAGAAACAAAAATACATTTATAAATGGTTGCTCTAAGAAAATAGAATATACTTATATAAATTACCCACATTCTTATCTAATACACAAAATTAATACATCAGGGTTTCCTATGTGTTTCATAAATTGTTTCTTAATAAAGATATGCTATTACAAACATAGCCATCATTTTAATGGGTATCAAATGTTTACTTGTTCCTGAAAATATGCATTAAGTTTGTGTGCGCTGAGGTCCATGATTGAATGAAATGGCTTTAATGAATGTAAACATACACTGCTATATAAACATTTTTAAAACTTAAAATCATCCAATCTAAACAAATCCTATATGTTAGCTTCCTAGTTAAGAATTCTTTTGGCGACATTCCCTTTCCATTTCCTACAGATATAAATCAAGGGATGCCACTAACCTAAGTCCAACTCATAAACATTTGCTTTACTTTAATTTAACTCAGTTCAGTGTATGTGTGCCCATACTGTGGATTTCAGGGAAAAGAATAAATATGTGCACAAGTAGAATTTTAACTATTTGTAATTATGTTTTTCTTGTTTTATCACAAATCAATTTACATAATCTAAACCTAGATTCTAAACAAATATAAAAATCCACTACATTTAATAAGGAAAGTATTCCAGGCAGCAGTAAAAAGGCAGAAGGAGGGGGCATTTGTATTCTCCTTAATGAGTTAGATTACTGGGTCCTAACATAAGATGTTGTACTACACAATCATAAATCTAAAGTAAGACAAGGGCAACTGAAACATCATGTAGTAGGCCAGGAGTGTCCAATCAGAATGGCAATTTTAAGACCTGTGGACTTAACTCCCAGAATTCCCTAGCCAGCCTAGGTGGCTGGGGAATTCTGGGAGTTGAAATCAACAGGTGTTAAAATTACCAACGTTGGGTACTCCTGCAGTAGGCCATTGAGAAATTTAAACTGTCTACATTGGGATGAAAATTGTGTGGCCCTCCAGATGTTGTTTGCAACTCTGATTATAATTTATCATAGTCATGCTGCTAAGAAGAAAGGAAGCTGATTTTAACACATCTGGAAGACCACACACATAATACAAAAAGCTAGCGTACATTAAACATGAAATAGCAAATTATAGCTATTTCAGCAAAGGATGGCATTTTTACTGGATTATTCCAACCTTCCCCAAAATATTGTAGGTTGAAACGATAACAAAAAGATTTTCCATCTATTAGCCATGCAGGCTAACAATAAAGAGTTGTATTCCCAAAATATTTTAAATGAGACACTGTGCAGAAATTTACCTTAACAGAGATAAGAGCAGCATGCCAAATACTAAAACACCAACACTGTTATAAAATCAAGTTGTTTAGCTATTAACTTTTGCTGTTGAAGAACAACACCACATAATCGCAAACCAGTCACTAGACAGGATAGCAACTTCACACCAGAGTATCAAAACAAGCATTTAACCAATTTTAAACTTCTATGATGTACTTCCTTATACCGATGTTACAAGATTTCCCATCAAATGTTTATACAATTAACTTGCAGAGTTGAGGGGGGAAGTTATTTGCTCTAATAATGCAGTTTTAAAAGCATTACAGTAAGATCAATATTAATTCAAAGTAATTATTTGCTACTGTAAGATAATACTGAAAACATTCTGTGAAGTATTGTTACTCACAGAAGCATTCTATCATGGTAAACTACAACACTCATCAACCCTTACCAACATAACCACTGTTATGCTAACTGGGTTTCTGAGAGTTATAGTCCAATACATCTTACAGGGTAGAGATGTCTTTTTTTCAAATTTTCCCAATATCCTGATTTTCTTCTTTATAATCGCCAAAACATTTCCAGCTATTCTACCTGTGCTGGGACAGATTTTACCCTGTCACAATGAGAAGTGTCAAGTGAAATAAGCTGAAAAGCAACACAATTCACAGAAGAAGAAAAGCAAGTGCAAGAGTTCAAATCTCTGTAATAACAACATTCTGTATTTTGCATTCAGTGCATGAACCTGTTACGGCTTTCCCAAACAGACTGAAAGGTACAGTATACAACTGAAATAAAGGATACGGTACTTAACCTTTTGTAATAATTGCTATATTGAAATGATTAATATTAAACAAATACTACAATAATAAGCAGTATGTATCAAATTCTCAAATAATAGTAAAGATATCCTGCAAAAATCTATATAGAAGACTTGGGGAAAAATACAAGGCCTCTCCTCAAATGATTTCAGCCTGTTGTCCTCTTATGTTTTCCAGCTGAGTAGATACTCAATGTTCTTGTGTTTACGTTGTGTCACATCTAAAGGAGCAGCAGGGTACCAATGTTTCTGAAACACCTAGCTGATTATAGTACAACCAGGAACACTGCAATATTCCCCATGGAGAGCAGGATGTAATAATGGAGTAGAGAACCTAACCAGATGTTCTCTGGATTACACACCAGAAAGGGTATACCTGCTCTCATGTGGTTGTTTGCACAGATGTCAGTGAGAACATTCTCATATGATTGCCCCTAGATATGTTTCTTGAGGCAAGACATTCAGAGTATCACAGGACTGATCTGGATCCTGTAAAGATACAATATTCACATTATATAGTTACAACAGAAGTGATCGTCTGTAGAAGATTACAGTTATTTTGACTCATGAAAACAAAAGTGGATCTGCTTACAATTATAATTTCTGTTCATTTTTATTGTCTTCTGGAATGCAGTTGTTTGTTCAGCAATCCAGATCTTGCTGAACTTCATCCCAGCTTTCCTACTTAGTATAAACCATGGTAAAAAATGCTGAAAATTATAGATTAATTTAACAACATCTGGTGAGCTCCCCATTATCCAGGGATAGTCATAACTGAGAAGCTACTTCAAGAATTAAAGGATAAAATACTGGTTCATAAAAACTTTGAAATCTACTAAACAAATGTCAAGAGCTGCAGGATGACTGAAAAATATCATCTCAGGCTGATGTATTAATTCATAATCAAGTGTTAATACATTTAACTCCAGGGTTATTCTGACACCATAAAAAAACTTTCAGAGGGTATAGACATATCAATAAAACAATCTGAAGGCTATAAATTCCTTGTGCAATTTTAAAAACAAGTTTTAAAAAGAATAAAAATAGAACAAAAATTTGTAACAAGAACATTAAAAGTCTTTGCTATTTTTAGCCAGTCTCTAAAACCAGGTTTTGCCTGAATGTTTTTAAATTGTTCCAAGAAATAAATGTTACATCTTCTCTTGTGACTAAAGTAGTTTTTCTAGGTTAAAATATATAAGATATGTAAGATATAAATATAGGGTAAAGTGTCTCTAGAATTGAAATCACTCCCTGATGATTACCTAGACACACAGGCACACACAAACACATCTTCCTTCCTCCCTCCCTCCCTCCCTCCCTTCCTTCCTTCCTTCCTTCCTTCCTTCCTTCCTTCCTTCCTTTTTCTTCTGGGGGTTTTTGTTTTATTCTCATATTCAAATTCTTCATTAATTGGCAGAAAGTAAATTAGGATTATCAATTGGTGACTGGATAGTCTTTTTCAATAAATCAGCTAATTTACAATTATTTAACAGTAGGATAACAATAAAACTTATCCTACTCTATTTCCAAAATATGTTGAAACAAAATAATTGAGGAGAAAAAATAAGGAGTAGATATTTGTGTGAAAGGACTTATGAGTATAGTCTTGGCACTGATTACAAATGTTTTAAGTATCCTACTCAGCATTTAATATGCATGTTGGTATATTCTCCACCCTAGTTGATGGATTTCAGAGATTTCATAAAGCATAAAGTTGATTCCATAGGATTTCTGAGTTGGCATCTGTCACTAAATGGATGTTCTCCATTCAAAGTGGGTTAGGGCATGAGAAAATTATGAGAAGTTTTGATGTACATAGAAAAACATAATCTGCTTTGTCCATTATCTACTACTAAAATTTCAATCTATATACTTTATCTCAGTTGCAATGTTTTTTTTTTAAAGATGACATTCTAGAATATTTGGACAACAGTTTTAAATCCAGTTAGAGAACCACTGCAAAGATTGAGTTCATTCCTATGAGTCTCAGTTTTACTGATAAATGCTGTAACAGAGCTCTGCTCAATACACATCTGTTACATGTTTATGAACTAAGTGGTTCAACGTGTAAGGAAATCTCATCTGCTTGATGTGTTCCAAGCACTGTTTTAATCCTCTGTTGAGAACTGAGTTGAGAACCATTATCAAAATAATGCAGATTTACTAAGAGGTAGAAATTTTTTTATTATGAAGAAGTATCATGAAGAAATTGTCGTGTTTGTACACAATATATAAACACCCCAAAAAGAAGAAAGGTCTTCCTGAGTCTTCTTAGTTGAAATTTCTTAATGGAAGGGACCTAGCATGTGCTCCTCACATTTATGAGAGCATCCCCTTCAGCCAGGTTTCACTAAAGCACACCAGATCAGCCCTCTCAACCATTAATGAATCACGTTTAAGGAAGCCCTCATTATAAACTGACCTCTGGCATTCAGGCGAAGTAGCCAAAATCCTGGCCCTCTGATGGTCCAACAATCAGGGCTGGGTGCAACAATGCTGCAAAATAGCATTAGCACCAAGTACTGGGTCTGTATTCCTCAAGAGTGGCCCAACCATTGCCTCCCACCATATCTCCAACCATTGCTAAATCAATGTTCCTGTCTGCCTTAACCTCCTTGAGGCAAATGCAATGTGCATACAATCTTTTAAAACAGTGTTCCCCAACCTTTCCGGATTTGCGGACTGGCGGGGGGGGGGGAGGAGATAGATCTGTATGAACGATGGGCGGCTCTATTTAACAGTAACAGAGTTGGAAGGAACCTTGGAGGTCATCTAGTCCAATTCCCTGCTCACGCAGGAGACCTGTACTATGGATTCGAACCGCCGAATTGCCGACCTTTCTGATCAACAAACTCAGTGTCTTAGCCACTGAGCCACCAAGTCAGGCAAGTGGAACTGCATACACACACATGCTTGCCTGTGCTTCCGCGGCCCAATACTGGGCCGCAGCCTGGGTAAAATGATAATAACAGATTATAATGATCATGATAAAATAATAGTATTTGACATGTAAACGTTAATCAAGATTTTACTTGGGTACTATATATTTATATCATTTGAAATGCTATCATGTGTGGAACTCACAATTTTTATTTGCAAAGCAGAAAATTTTTAAAAAGGGCTCCTAACTACAAAAAGTCTAGAATGGAAATTTGCATGTGTCTTTCTTATTCAAAACTTATTTAAAAGAAGTAGAAGAGTAGAATAAGTTGATGAAATAAATGAAACAGAGCAATAAATATTGTTTTCTTTGTGACTCATATGTACAGAAAAGCCTTGATCTCTTTTTACTCACAAATGACATATTTAGAAATATTTTTAGAGAAAGGTACATAAGACATAGTAATCACTCATCAAAAAGTTCAAGTTCCAGAACAATTCATTGCTAGTCATTTGTTCAAGATCCAGAAAAAATCATTGCTAGTCATATAAACAAATAAAAAAAATCTGAAACGGTATTAATCTTATAGTTGAAAGTTGCAATCCTATGCAAACCTGCTGGGAATAAATCGCACTTCTCAGTTAAATTCACTAGAGTTTATTTTTATATGTATACAATGGGACTATGAGGAACATATGAATATGCAATTAACTCTTCTGCTATAAGAAGAAGTATGAAAGGAGAAAATAGAACAGCATGAATTAAATTCAGCTAATTCGACATTGGATTTAATTCTATAAATACAAGCCATAAACTGTTTTTCCTGAAGGCAAAATAAATTAGGCCAATTTTAGATTAAATGGCCTGCGTTTGGAAGAAATGAGCCTATCAAGTATATAATAGATAGTGCTTAATGGTTGAAAAAATGCCAATTTTAAATTGATCTGTACGCAGAGTTAAACCTATTTAAGATACATATACCATAAATACTATCACAATCAGTAAAAACAATAGAAGGGGCAGTATTATACTTCCTTGTTAAAAAACATGGGTATCTTCAAAGCTTATCCTGAAGATTTAAGATGTTTTTCTCAATTTCTCTGTTCCCCCCCTCCCCCGCCCTGTTTTCTTCTTGCTATATATTCATTCACATTTGTTTCTCTATTTACAGTACATCTCCACATCCTTACCCATACCAACTCCCATTTTCGTCTGTGGAGTTGTTTGTTTTGTCTACTTCATTTAGGGGCAAGGTCCAATTATATTTAGAAGAATATGATCCTTTATTGATAACGATGACACATGAGAAGTTTCCAAAGCTTCCAAATGTTGAATAACACACACACACACGCACACACACACCCCTACACACATAAGGAAGCACAGCACTGAGCTAAAGTACAACATTTAGCAGAAAATAACTACAAGTAGTCCACAACTTATGACCACAACTGAGCCCAAAATTTATGTTGCGAAGCTAGACATCTGTTAAGTGAGTTTTGCCCCATTTTATGACCTTTCTTGCCACAGCTGTTAAGTGAATCACAACAGTTGTTAAGTTAGTTATCTTGTTGTTAAATTAATCTGGTTTACCTGTTGACTTTGCTTGTCAGAAGGTCACAAAAGATGATCACATGATCCCAGGCAGGGGTGGGTTCTAAATTTTTTTACTACCGGTTCTGTGGGCGTGGCTTATTTTGTGGGTGTGGCTTGATGGTCATGTGACAATTATTTAGGATTTAGCAGAGGTACTGGTCTACCAGGCTTTTAACTGCTTGCAGAGCTGTACCGATCTACCCATTTATTTTTTGCAGGCACTGGTCTACCCATTTACTTTTGCAGGCACTGATCTACTCATGTATTTTTGCAGGCACTGGTCTACTCATTTGTTTTCTTTTAACAATGATCAGCTGTAGGGTGGCCGTTTGAAGCCCGCGGCAAGAGTTTAAACAGGTTTTTTCCCTCTAGCCATCAGCTGGGACTCAGGAGGCAGCAATAGATTGGGGGTGGGGCCAAATAAAAGGTAAGAATAATGTGGGGGGTGGGGGGGGCAGAGGGGCAGGGGGGCAGAACCGGTTCGGTGACATCATATCGTCACCGTTACCGGTTTGGGACAACCGAGCCGAACTGGGAGGAGCCCACCACTGATCCCAGGACACTGCAACTGTCATAAATATGAGTCAGTTGCCAAGGGTCTGAATTATGTTCATACGAACATGGGGACGTGGCAATGGTCGAACGAAAAATGGGTCCTAAGTCATATTTTTCAGTGATGTTGTAAGGACTGTACAAATCACTACAAAAGTGGCCGCATTACTCTGAGCATTACCAGAATACAACACCTCCTTCAGATGCTGTTGAAAATCCAGAAGCAACTTCCATTAAGATTACTTTTCTATATATAATCCACAGCAAATTAAACACATCAAGTAACAACCTACACAAAGCATATGACAATTATTTCAAGACAATTTTTTTTTTTCCTTCAAAAAAGCATTGGCAAGTCTTAAAATAAAATAATGCTGAATCTGCATTGGCAATTGCTGGAAAACACAGATCTCAAAACTTATAATTAAGCTTTTCTGCACAAGAACCCCCTATTTCTTCCTACTTTGAAATATGGGGTTACCTTAAAAAAAAAAGAAAGAAAAAGTCCTTTGGTGCTGTACATTAAAAATGTAGCTTCCACACTAATGAGGACAGACTTGGCCAAGTACATGGACCTATGTTATATGCAAAAAATAAGAGAAAGGGAAAGAGATAAATTGCAAATTTAAACATAATGAAAACGTATAGTTATTTCTTTTAGTAGCAGACAAATGCAAAGAACATTTTCAGAACAGCAGCTCTTTTGTTCATGCCTACTGTATTATGTTATATTTATACAACTGCGGATCAAGTAGTTGATTAAATACACACGCAGCACAGTACTCTTCCTGTATCAAGATAATACATAAAGTAATAAGAAGCTCTGGAAAACATCTATAGTTACAGTAAAGAGAAAATAATGTATAGGATCTAACAGAAAGGTCCTTACGTCACTGGACTTATTACACTTTTTTAACATTACTGTCAAAATGTACATGTACCTAATTATATCCTTATGGTACTATGCTTTTTTATTCATTTTCCCCCTTTTAAATAAGAAATGATGAATTTAAATTCCAAGAACTCCCGAATATTTAGATGTTTTAAAACAGCATTCATGTGTATACTGCTTTTCTTTAGATTTGATCTAAAGATTTGTTGTTGTTGTTTTTGGCTTTTGCATTCAAAGCAATGTAATAAATTGCTTTAAACCCTAATTGTTCTACTACTCAGACAGAGGTAGGTTTCAGCAGGTTCTGACCAGTTCTGGAGAACCGGTAGCAGAAATTTTGAGTAGTTTGGACAACTGGTAGTAAAAATTCTGACTGGCCCTGCCCCGATCTATTCTCTGCCTCCCGAGTCCTTGATGATCAGGAAGAAATGGGGATTCTGCAGTAACCTTCCCCTGGAGTGGGGAGGGAATGGAGATTTTACAGTATCCTTCCCCTGCCATGCCCACCAAGCCATGTCCACCAAGTCATGCCACACCCATCAAGCCACACCCATAGAACCGGTAGTAAAAAAATTTGAAACCCACCACTGCATTCAGAGATTAACTGTCTCCCTGCTTTCAGATGTTTGCAGCTGCTAATATAACAGGTTAGATTATCCTAAACTGTACTTATATGTGTGCGGCTATGATTAAATTCTGAAAGAAGTAATCAAGGGTTTAATTAAAACTTAGCTGGCAACTTGTACATTTAGTTCAAACCTAATCTTTTCTGTATCTTTGATTCATCAGATCTTTCACTGTGTCATTCTCCTCTTGATCTGGAACATGCTTCCCTTTAGCAGTCCAATACTGCCTAATTTCATCTTTGTCAGCCATTTTTCTCCTTCTCCTCTCAACCAGCTCCAGCCAGGTTTACACTCTACCAGCTCCTTAGACCATTTCAACTCCTCCCATCCATCATAGACTGTATGTATTTGAGAAAACACCTAATTCCATGTCCCAAAGTTCTTTTCCCAGTGTCAGATACAAACATGTAGAGTTTGTATGTCTGTGAGATGGTGTGACAAGAAAGCAGGTAGTGTTTACCTTTTCTATTCTGTCATACATCTGCAGAATAAATTCTTTATTTATAATTTAGATTTATAGGGTGCCCAACTCAGGAACAATTATTTTATTTTATAGCTTCCTGCCATTTGTAGCCACCACTGCAAAGTAGCTTTACTTTTCAAAGTAGCTTTGAAAAATGCAGAAAGGATTTTAACAATGCTCTTCTTCCTGGCAAAAACAGAGACACACACACTGTATTTACATACATACGGAGTGGGTTCATACATTCTGCTAAGACATAATGTGGTTTCTTTGCTTATGGCTCAGTATGAATCCCATCACTGTGGTTTGTCATCATTTTTTTACAACATAGCACATTCTGCATCTGATTACAGCTTATTCTATAAACCATAATCATCGTCAGGCATTCAGTCAGCCACTCTATCGATCGGCACTCTCCATGCCCCTCTGTCTCACACCGCTGTCTTCAGATCCGCCACGGTCATCCTAGTATCATTCTTTATAATGTCCAGCCAATTATAAATGATGATACCGGGGCTTAATAAACCACTGGTAGACAAATTAAACCACACAGAAAATGGGAAAAGTATCTATACCTTGCCATTCCAAGACTGGAAAAGTTCAATGGAACTATCAAAACATCAAGCCGGGAAAAGGGATGTGTACCCAGCAGATCATATGCCGCAGAGAGGCACTGAGGAAGCAGGTAGAGTAAAACCTTTTTGTAGGAGTCCTTAAGGCACAGAGGAGCAAAGATGCGATGAGGAATAATAACCTGAGCAGAGGTGATAGGATCTTGGAAGCGACAAGGATATGGTGTATGACCGCAAGCCTTTTCTAATAACCTGGCGGAGACAAAGAAGTCATTGAATGTTGATTTTTTTTAAAAAAGAAGAAGTTATGAACATTTGAAGAAAATTCAGCAAAAAGTAGCAAAGACGCTTGCGTTATTTGTTCATACAACGTTAACAGGGAAACATCTGGATCAGAGAACAATTTCTTTCCTTTGATAATCTTTTTCTTTATCTGCTATACATATAATCTCAGAATCTCATCAACGCATGAAAAATGCAGTTGAGTAAGTGGCTCAAAATTATTGCTAGTAGCTCTGCAAGGATTTCAAATATTGTTATCTTTTGTCTCGCCATCACTTGCCTGTCACCTCTGCAAATTTAGGCAGTGAAATAATTTTAATGCCCTAAACTACTCAATAAGCATGATTATCTCAAGCTAGGATGCTGTTGAAAGGAATTTTTATCTTTAAAGTTTTTCTAGACGAATGTGAAAGTTAGTTCTTCCACAGACAGTGAAAACCATCATGATAACAAATCTGATAATTATAAAAACAAAGGACAGATTGAGGCAAGCCAGTGCACAGAAAAGAAAGGTATAAAACACAAAAAGGGTTGAACATTGTTTCTATATACATGGCTTGTTGAATCATAGCAGTTACTGAAATTTTTCGCGTATGGCCTCTAACATTTTTGAAATAAATATTACTTTGGTGAAGTTCTTGTAAGCTTGCCTAAGTAATTTTTCCTGCTACTGGATAAAACCTAACAATGAGATTCTATCATGCAGTCATCCTGTCCTGTTCATAGAATTTTACAGGAAGTAAATGCTTTCTTCCATTTATAACCCTATCATGTTTTGTCATTTAAAAACAACAACAAGGGAAATATATTTGGAGGTGAAAATGGAATAGTACCACAATGCTTTTGATTTGGCATAGTTAATTAACTATTCAATCCCTTAACACATTTCCTGATTTTAAAAATGGCCATAAAAACTGCAGTTATGGTTTCTTTTACAGGTACACTTTTGTTTATCATCTGCAGAATATAGGTCAATAAATTATTGATATGCAGATACCCTGAATTATGTTTCCAATCCAGAAAGGTGTACAGTCACAGCATGTTAACAACAATTTTTTTTCCAAATTCTTATGGAAAATTGAATAAACTTTTGATATGAAACTAATAATCCAGAAGCAGTGGTTATATCAGATCTGCAACATGCTTTTAGGTGGTATTATCATTCTACAGATATAGGAACAAAGGTTAGAAATCTAATTTTTCAAACCAAGAGTGAAAAGATGGAAACATGAATGGGATTTAATGAGACAGACTGCTAAAAACGTGAAAGAAGGATGACAAAAATATGATACAGGAATAGCAATAAGCTTCACAAGATATACCAGCATCAAGCAAGGCTGTAAAATAGAGGACAGTTTTTACTGTGCAAAATAATAAGCAATTTGGAATTTAAAAGAAGAAATAAAAAGGGATGCATTATTTTATTAGGCCTCAATTAAAATTCACCTATTAAGCAATCCATTTGTCTTTGGTTTTAAAGCCTTTGTAGTGACCACTGCAATCATGTACTTGTTAACCTCAGTGTTAGAAACTAACATGGCTTGAATTATTTAAAAGTAACCACATTGTAACTGGAAAAAAACTATAAGCTCTATAGAGTTTAGGTGTTCAACTTGCACACTATGGAGCTGAAGTAAATCACATAAAAAGCCATGCTCTTTTTCAAAGAACTCTTTCTTTCTGTAAAAGCAACACACCCTTGCCAATCCTCTTTCAGTGGACTGTTTCTCCTCTACATTTTCTTTGATTAAACATGTTCCACTATTGTTCCTTGACTACGATGACTCATTTCTTTTATAATAGAAAAAAATTGAATGTTCTGTAAAGTACATATTTTTTAGCTGTAATCACCAACCTGACATTCCCTTTTGAAGACAACTCATCATTCTTCAGAACATCAGTTTCATAACTTTTTCTTTTAACTTCTGCCCAACATCCAACAGCAATAGCAAAGGTGGATGCTGGCATTGGCATTGTCACATAATAAAACCAACTTAATACACCTAAGGAGAAAAACATGTAGATTATGTTATCCATCACGCTTGCTCACCATTTGTTAAATCTAAAAATGTCTTCCATGGTTCAAGTAAAGCCTGAAATATAGATGTGTTTCGGTTTTAATATTTTATTTTAATGTTTTTATTGAATAGTGTCTCTATACCCGTAATGGCAAACCTATTGTACGTGTGCCAGAGATGGCACACAGCGCCCTATCTGTGGGCATGCAAGCCGTCACCCCAGTTCAGCTCTGCCATGCATGTGCGTGCCTCCCGCCGGCCAGCTAGTCTTCGGGTCTCTGCCGTGCATGCGCAGGGCGTGAGGCCCTACGTGAGGACAGGCCGCATGTGAGGGGCCACATGTACATACACGGGAGGCAAAGCACATGCCAAGGCCCGCGTGCACATGTGTGGGGGTGGGCACATGCGTGGGGGCCCCACATGCATTGAATTTTGGGGGTTCAGGCACGCGGGTGCGCGCGCTTTGAGCACTCGGTCCAGAAAAGGTTAGTCATCACTGCTCTATACAATTAAGTTTTACAAAGATAAAATATTACCTAGAATTGAACTAGGAGTGCAGGACCTTTCTGAAATTTCCGCTTGCTTTGCAGATGCTGAAGATCTGCTTTAGAGTACCCTGGTCTCTTCTAGATCAGAATTTGGATGCATAAAGAATGGTATATGGTAGAAGATCAGGAAAAAGTCTTATGCGAGTGGATTTCTATGTTGTGATATGAAATTTCACAGAATTTTTAAATGGTGGGATTTCTTGCCTAATTTATCTGATATGTAAGATGGTAGTGACACTACTGAGTGCAATGCAATGTTGCATGAATGGATGAAATCAAATTTTTCTTGCTCCATACAGCTTTCGGAATCCCTAATTCCTAAGTCAAAGGGGGTGAGGAATGTCAAATGTAGAGGGAAAGGATAAATGTCATATTTAGCAAATTTTGGGGGGAAAATTAGTGCCCTCTGAATAGAAAAGCAGGATATAACTGGGATATGTATGTGTATACCTCCACCTAACTTAAGGAGATTTGCCACTTCCTTTGCAAATAGGTAATGCAATGTTTAATAGATGGAAGGAGTACATGAAGCTTCAGCGTGGAACAGAAAAGAAACAGCCTTGCCAACTATTTGTGCAGAGATGTTTAAGCAAAAGTATCAATGTGGGATTAATCTCTGTATACACATATTTATACCCACTGCAAGGGCCTTGCTTCTGCAGAACTGATCCAATATATTCCATCTGATACTGAACTATAATAAATTAAGTAAATAAATAAAAATACTGCAATAAACACATGTTCTGTAACACTTCCTTTATTTTGCTTAACATGCATCAATTATATCTAATGTAATTATTCAAGAGCCTTCTTCTATTCCATTGTATGTTTGTTTTCTACAAAAGTTGCAAATTAGGTTCCATTTCCCCCAATAAATGTATTTAGCAGTGATATAAAGGAAATTCACCATAAATTTGAAACTATATTTGAAGGATTAATAAATTGCACTACCCAGATTAATGGACATTTGCAGTGGACCCACTGTGTCAATGTAATTCATAATCACCTATTTTATAGTGTTATTAGAAGGAACTCTGTCTATGTACTGTGTATGAACAGTCTAAAACTAGTACTGTAATCTGAGAGTGGCAAATCTAAATGCCAATGTGTCTGTGAATACATATAAAAGAATATGGGAGGGGAGGGAGGGAGGGAGGGACGGAGGATGGATGGATGGATGGATGGATGGATGGATGGAAGGAAGGAAGGAAGGAAGGAAGGAAGGAAGGAAGGAAGGAAGGAAGGAAGGAAGGAAGAAAATATATTTTACTGGGGAAGGAAAGTTCTCTTTTACTAAAAACAGGGCAATTTAATTATTGACAATTGGTTGGCTTCTCCCCTCCAAAAAAATCTAAATTAATGGGTAGATACTCTATTCAGGACATTTCAGATCCATTCCTGTGGTCTCTTATTCTGGGAATAAAAATACAGAGAGGAAAAAAAAAGCAAAGGGAGCCCCACATCAGCCATTTTGTGGTCAAATGCAAGGTAGGTGATTAAAAAGGAAAATCTGTCAAGTGTATCTTTGGGACTGAAATGTTTCAGACCTTTACAAAGCTAAAGGACTATCTAAATGATAATGTTTACTTTAGATACCTTCCTACTTAACCGTTGTTTATTTTTTAGGTACTATAGTGTAACTATGGGACGCGGTGGCTCAGTGGCTAAGACTCTGAGCTTGTCGAACAAAAGGTTGGCAGTTCAGCAGTTCAAATCCCTAGTGCCACGAAATAGGGTGAGCTCCCATTACTTGTCCCAGCTTCTGCCAACCTAGCAATTCGAAAACACGTGAAAAATGCAAGTAGAAAAATAGGGACCACCTTTGGTGGGAAGGTAACAGCGTTCCATGTGTCTTTGGCATTTACTCATGCCAGCCACATGACCACAGAAACGTCTTTGGATAGCGCTGGCTCTTCAGCTTTGAAACGGAGATGAGCACCGGCCCCTAAAGTCGGGAACGACTAGCAAGAGAAACCTTTACCTTTATACTGTAACTCTGATGCTCATCGGTATTAGAAAGTTTCAATTTACTTTCCCATGTAGCATTTTTAATCATGTATAACTTTTCCCCAAAATTATATATAACAGAAGTATTTGATAATTTTTCTCTTCATTCCTCTTTATCTCTAACTACACTGTTTCCAAAAAAGTTCATGAAACAAACTAAACTAACATTATTTTATCTTTATGTTTTCTCCTTTTTTTCCTCTTTACCTTTCTGCCCAGTGTTAATCCACTATCTTACTACATATATCTATTGGGACACTGTGAGGCTCCCTTGGATACAGCACCACCTAGGGTACATATATATGTATGTATGTATGTATGTATGTATGTATGTATGTATGTATGTATATGTATGTATATGTATATGAAAGAAAGAAAGAAAGAAAGAAAGAAAGAAAGAAAGAAAGAAAGAAAGAAAGAAAGAAAGAAAGAAAGAAAGAATTTCATGTGGTACAACAGAAACACAGAAACCCATAAAACATTGATGTACAACATATTTGTTAAAAATTAGAAGTGAATTGCTTCCCATGAATATGCTGTATTAATAATTTTTGTAGCAATCAGTTCTCAACATCACTTCTATCTGAAAATTTACATATAAATAACAGAGAAAATTCCGATCTATTTACAAACTATACAAATTATGTCAGATAATTTGCAATACTGTATCTATAAATTTAAAATGTTATCCTAATTAATAATACAATAATTTGTATTTTCTAATTGAAAATCCACTGTTTTTAATTGTATTATTGGGTGCTCCATTTATTTTTTTTCTCTTTTACCCCTCTTACTAGAATAATCTCGATTATATTTCAATTTACTTCTCATTCTCTGCCTTGTGAATGGATACACCGAGGATGGCATAAACTGACTTTTAAAAGATATTCAATATATTTTTATAATATATTGTCATATGTAATATAAGAGAAATCCAGCTTTATATTATTTCTACTGCATTGCAATTAATTTAGTCAAACTTAAAATCTAATTATCTAAAAAGCCTAAAGAATGAAAAAGAAACAATAGTTATTTTAACTCCTATTTAGTAAATCTGTTAAGAAGCTTTTTCTCAAACTTCTTGAATCTAGCAAAAGAATTTGAAATGAAATATTTTTACATTTTGAAGGAGTAAATAACCTCTTGATGATTTGCCTAGAACTATTCAGCAGGTTTCCAACAGACATTTCAACAGATTTTTTTTTTAATGTCAATTAATTTGAAACTGGAGAAAAACAACAGATGCTCTAAAAACTGCAAATGCAGCACACTTTTCCCCAAATCTGAAGGTGGAAGAGATTTTTGAAATTGTGACAATAACTTGTTTCTGGAAAAAATATTACTGGACTGAAAGTTTGTAGCTGCACAAAAAGCTGGATAGAGTTGAAGGTGAGCTGATAACATCAGTGAAAAACACTTAAGTGAAAACTCCTCCAAAATTAACATTTGTTTCTGGAACTTCCAATTCACCTCTGAAATTCCCAGCCAGCTGGACTACCATGGAAGGATATCCACAGATATTGAGTGGTGAAGTAGTCCCCTCACTCAAGTGTTCAAGTACTTATTGTGGGAAATCCAGTCTCACTTGCTGGCCACAAGGTTGTGCAACATTTAAAAGGCTGTCATATGCAAGCAGGAGCTTTCACTATTGAAAGTGAGGGCACGACAAAGGATGAAAACTAAAGGAAATTCATACTGAATTTCTTTTTTTTTTTAAAGGAATTTCTTTTTTTTAAAGGAATTTGTTTTAATTTAATTTAATTTAATACTGAACGGTAAAACTAAATCTCAAAATTTCATTTTTTCCCCACCTCAAGTACAAAGTCCAGAAGTGGTTTCCAAGTAGAAACAAAATTAGGTTTTTTTCTTTTATCAAAGCAGTCAATTTAGCCATCTAAATTGCTAAACTATGAAAGTTCTTGATGGTAAGAGCAGCTGAGCATTTGAACAGTGTTTATCGATTCCCAAGCTCTACATGAAATCTGGAAGGCTACCTGTGAGGCATGAATTAATGGATTTCTGCATGGAGCAAGGGATTATACTAAAACAATCTATGGGATTTCTTCCACTTCACATATTTTATGCTTACAAAAATGTAATCCTTCCCAAATCTTAAATAAATAGTACATACCCATCACATTATTCCCTTGCAGGGTAAGCAAAATGTTATACAAAATGTGGAAGAAATAAGAAACTGTCACCCAGAAGAAGGAATGACTTTATGAAAAATGACTTCCACAGGTTTCAGATGTCATGCTCAGTTGCAGTTAACAGAAACAGAAGCTAAATTTTCTAGAAAAAGCAGGCAGAGTAAACCATGCAAACCTTAGATTCACAAAGATCCATTCTCACAACACTAAACCACTGTATAGAGCAGGAGTCTTTGAAGTAGGTGCAACCTGAGCTTCGCTGACACAGAGGAATAAGGTAGCAGTTATAGATCTTCTGTAAGAAGAAAATATTTGTCACTCAGCCAGATAAAGAAGGCTAACGGGTGGTTGGCCTTTAGTCCTGTCCTGAATTGTTGGCACTTCTTGGATAGGGGCCAGTCAACTTCCTAGGGCTAATGAGGGGCTGTAGGACAGCAATAGCAGGAGGAACAGATATCCCCACTTTCAAGCTTCCTTTAAACTCCCATTTGGCAACTTCCCTCCATCTACCTCTACAAAGAGTTGGGGGAGCAGAAGGCAAGAAGGTGAGGCCAACATTGCACAGGACCTGCTTGTTCTCTGCGGTCATTAGCGAGGGTGCAACAGAATGGCTGCTTTGGGAATGGAGGCAGAGGAGAGAAGGAGCAAAGATAGATAGTGGTGTAGCTCAGGAAACTCCAATGATCTTGGCTAGGAGGAGAGTATGTGCCTCATTGAAAAGAAGAGAGGAATATTGTCCCTGCCCTAGTGGGGATGTGCTCCCGGTATGCCCTCCACCAGCCAGGCTATACTGACTGCGGTCCTGGGCAGAAACTGTGCAGTCTCTTCTAAGCTTTTCCATGCTCACTGGTGAGAAGCTGTATCAGTTTTGGGGGTAGAGTGGTCTCAGCACAGCTTTGGCCAACTGTTCCGCCTACTTAAGTGATCTACCTGCTGTGTATCTCAGATAGAAGGATCTCAGTTTCTGCCCCAGTTTTTGGCCACTTCCCACCCATCAATGGATCCATGATCAATTAGATGAGACTTATGCTCAAATCTTAAGCCAGATTCAATATTTCCCCATTAAGCATCAAATGCCAATTGCTTTTTTCTGTGTCAAATAATACATCATTTTCAGCATGGCTTTTATTAAATATAATCTGAATTTGAACTAAATTTTCAAAAAATTGAAGACAAAACATGATTTTTTTTTAACAAGAGAACTGCCAAAATAATTTTTATTACTTGGCAGAAGTGAAAATACTGTTCAGACACTGCCTCTTCTGAGCAGACAAATCCTGCCAAGTTTCAAATTATTAGATTTAAGGATTTATATTTATTCAGCAACAACCAAAACAAATATTGATGTTCTGCTTTAGAAAAAATGTTGCCAGATAGGTGGTCAAACTGAAATGGTAAAAGCCACTCTGATTTGCAGAATTTTGTAATAAATAAATAAATGTATGTTTAACGGCATACCCATGGTATTATTCATAATATTCAACCATTTCTTAATGTTTGATTTGTTAGAGACTTCAGTTTCAGGCTCTTGTGTTAAGAAACTAGTCCTCAGGGGCTCTCATGAGCATTTGAGTTTGGACCATTGGTTCAGAGACATATTTGAATGCTGCCTAATTTGCTGATCTGATTTGCTTAAAATGAAAGCACACATTCTGTATAAAGTTAAGAATCTGTAATAATGAGAAACTATTACTTTAAATTATTACTTTAAAAATTACTCTATGAAGTAATAAACAATTTTAATGTTATTTTATTTATTATTAAATTTATTGGCCGTTCATCTCATTACAGGGTAAGATGTAGTTATCTAATAGTAAAAGTCAAACAAAAACACAATACAAAACTGATGGAAATAATGGGGTAGTATACAGGATTTGGGAGACGGAGGGAGGGGTAGATGCTTAAAGTGGATGACAGTTATAATAAAGAAAAGTAACTTTAAATCCTAAACAAAATTATGCTAATGTCTTTTGTGTTATTTGCAATACCCAAAAGTATAGTTTGGATTACTAAACCTGACTACAATTAATATATTAAAACAATGCAATAGTGATATCATTTGTTATCTACTAATTAAGAGCTCTAGGCTTTCACACCCAATAATTAAACTTTTGAAATTGAAAGAAAATTTAGTTCCTTTCCCACTTTCTAAAAAAAATAATTATATGGCACCAAGAAATCTACACTTTGCATACAAATTCATTCACATAACTGAATCATCAGCAAAAATATATCACACTTTACTAAACTACACAAAACCGTAGCATTTAATTTAAATAGTTTGCTATGGGAAACTTCCCAAAACATTGATATCTCATTGCTTTATTAAAATTTTTGTAAGAAACATCTGAGAAAGCATGGTATAAACTAAACATGTCTTTGAAAGAACTGAGATGATGATTCCAACAAAGACAAAAAAACAATGAAGAGACTGGTTCTTCAGGATCTCTCTAGACAAGGAGAAGACAGATGATTATTCACATGTGATCTAGAGAAGTGCTCCTTACAGAGAAACTGCAGGGAAGTAGTACCCTGAAGATTTCAGCACCGAGAGATCAGTGTGAACAATCATACTCATAAGTGCAGCAGAGACTTTTAAAGGACACTGAGTTTGCTAACCTTCCTTATTCTTCTTTATAAAGCTCTGGTATGGACTTTATGGACTTTTTGCCAACACCAGGACTGAAATATTGATGATTTATAGATTTACATATAAATAAGGGACAGGTTATAGGAAGAAGAGAGATTTGTTTGTAACCTTGTAGGGAGTGAAGAATTTTAGGGATAAGAATTGTAGGGAGTGGTCAATGCCTGGAATGCACTACCTGACTCTGTGGTTTCTTCCCGAAACCCCCACAACTTTAACCTTAGACTGTCTACTGTTGACCTCACCCCAATCCTAAGAGGTCTGTAAGGGAAGTGCATAAGCGCACCAACGTGCCTACCGTCCCTGTCCTAATGTCCCCATTTATTCGTATCCATTTCATGTATTCATAATCATGTTTATACTTATATCTGTAATCTTATATATGCTTGACAAATAAATAAATAAATAAAATAAAAATAAATAAATTATTAAATCTGTCTGTACTTGGGGTGAAGATTGGAAGTCACTGCTTTGTATACTGTATTTCTTTTCTTTTTCTTTCTTTGCACTTTTATTCTTTCTATTTCTCTTTCTTTCTATCGGTTTAGTTTGTATTTGCTTTTACTACTGTAATAAAATTATAAAGAAAACAATTTTAAGAAATTTTAAGATTGTATTCTTATGATACTGGCAATGTCCAGCTAAATTCAGTAAGATTTACTTCTGAAAGACATATTTATGAGAATAAATCAGTGGAAATGCAGCAGAACTGATTGAGAGAACCAAGAAGTGCTAATGATACTAAGGGCTATATTAAAGACCAACTATTAAAAAATTCTCTTTGAAATGCCTATATTCTTCAGTAATTATGTCAGTCAGTATGTGTTGGTATTTTGTTGTTTGTATTTTTAACTTTAAATAAAAATAAATTTCTATTGTGAAGCAGATTTCAATATGATAATTCAACCAACAGAAATAAGGTTAAGTAACATAAAAATAATCAACAATAAGTAGGATTTATTGTACCAAAGTTCAAATTATCAACCTGAAATGGTCCTTAGTATCAAGGCTAATCTAATCCAAACAGTTCTCACCAAGGTGTATTCTAAATAAAAATTGTTATTGTTGTTGTTGTTGTTGTTGTTGTTGTTGTTGTTGTTGTTGTTATTATTATTATTATTATTATTATTTAGTAAGCATGCATGCTATGACATTCAACCTGATTTCTCATGTTTCTTGTACCAAAGAAGAAAAATTATTTTAGGCCACTAAAGGATATCTCAACCACTTAATCCTAACTCAGCATACCAACCACAATTCTAACCTGATCCATTCTTAATGCAAAAATGTAATTCACCACAACTAACAATCACATTTTTACAAATATTTTAAAGTAAGATTTCAGGTTATTATAAATTGTTATGGCATCACAGAAACAGATTTCTATCATAACTTTGTTTTAGAATTAATCCACCTACAAAATGCATATTACTAGTTCCTGAAAATCAAGGACTGGTGAGAAAAGAAAAATTGATAAGAAAGTAAGGAAGAAAAAAAATTAAAAGAATGAATATGAAGGTAATGGTTCCAGATAGAGGTGGAGCTTGAATCTCATTGGACTATGTAGAAGAAATACTGCACTGATACTAAAGCATTTTCCAAATGAATATTGAATCAAATATTAACATAGCAATACATGTTGTACCTTTTTCAGATTTTGCTGGTTCCGCTACATTCTCACCACTCATTAGAACAACAAAGCATGCATCTGCTCGGACTGTAGCTTGCCATGTTGACATGGCAACAGGCGGTTCTTGGCATGGAAAAAGGGCCCTGTTGTTTATTGGAGATCCCACTGTATAAACACATGGTCTGTAGGGAACAGAAAAAGATAAGGAAGTAGTGTGTACTATACAACTTATTACAAGAAAAATAAAGTTGCTAACAGGAACAGAAATTCAAACTATTAATACCACTCAATACATCTGGTCTGAAAAGAAAGGATCATACTGTAGGATAATCACTTCTTGAACCTTAAGTGAAATTTGTATAAATTATGACTTGCTCTTTGACGTCTCTGGAGATTGGAGAAGATGGAAATATATTGTATTTGAATTTATATGAGGTTATTCTGCTCCAAATAATGCAATAGACTAATTTTTGGAAAAACTGTTTCTGAATTGATCACAAATTTACCATTACTGGGAATAACCTTCCAAGTGGAATATGAATGTGCGGATTTACAAATGCATGCATGACTGGATATAGCATTAATGGTAATGCATTAGGAGGGTAGACTTTAGCAATCCTCAGGCCTATTTGTGACCTCTATTCGTCTCTTCTGGCACAGCAATAGGGAAACCAGAAGCTTCCATTTCCATTGAAGGAGAGCATATACTTTAAAATTTAAATAATGATAAATCCTAACTACGGTTGGTTAGACTTTAGTTCAGAAGGTTTAAAACCAGCCACTTGTATGCTGAATAGCACAGAAAGGAAAAGGGAGCTGCGGATAAACCAAGGCTTCCTTCCTTAAATGTAAGGTTAACAACTGTGTACAAATCAATCCTATGTATATGTGGGGGTTGGGGTTTTTTTTAGAGATAAGGGTAAGTTAAATTGCAAATTTATTAAGGTAAAAGATATGGGGATTAGCGAGACTAACAACAGGATCAGGTAGAGTGTTCTAGACATTTACTACTCTATTGCAGAAGTCATATTTCCTACAATCAAGATTAGAGCAACTTACTTTGAGTTTGAATCTATTGATAGCCCTTGTGTTATTGCGGTTAAAGTTAAAGTACTCATTAACATGTAGGACGTTATGGTAAATAATCTTGTGTACTAAACTTAGGTCGTAACATAGACGGCGTAGTTCAAGGCTATCCAGGCCTAAAATTTCAAGCCTGGTGTATAGGGAATTTTATTTCGAGCAGAGGATTTGAGTACTCTTCTAGTAAAATGTTTTATGCTTTTCCCACAGTAGCAAACGGCAGCTGTTTGGAACACATTTGGAAGGCATCCAATTCAGAATGGCTATCCCCAAAAATGATTACAAGAGACCAAGACCAAAAACTGCTTCCCGTACATAAGGCAGCCAAAGCTCCGTGATCTAATTCACTTTTGGTTGTATCCCTCTCCACAGAGACTCTTTAAATCCCCAATCAGTGGTTTCAACCATTAAAACAAAATATTACATCAAATATTTACAAAGTTGCACAGCTTGATGACCTTTCCTTTCTATCTTCTAAAGATTTTTATTGCAATACCACAGCAGGCCCTCTTCTTTTTATTATGATGTTTACCAAAGAAGAGGAAGCACAGGCAGCCCACCTGTTACCTGACACATGCCATTATCCACTCCCACACAGAGAGTTTGACAGTAGAACTAAAAATAATCACCAGAATGCCAGAGAATATTTAAAATCATGGAAGAAATTGTCAGGCTCCTTTTTCCAAGCTCCTCTCACAAATTCTGGGAGAAAACATATGGAGTATACTAGTCTATTTATATAAGAACCCAAAAAGATTGTATGAGTTGGTGGCTTGTTCTACACAAAGCACTGTGTTTTGCTGATGCATTTTAAATGAAGGTATTGTCACTCAAACCTGACAAAATAATGGTAGTGGGGGAGGATGGTGTTGATTGCTTTGCTTTTGCTTTCGTAAATATTTATGAACATTATTCAAGTATTTTCAGTCAGCACAGTTATTCCTATGCAATGTTTGAAAATGTTTAAATAAACCGCATAGTAGCATAACAATAGAACTACAATTAATATCTGGTATATTACCTACAAAGCTAAGAATATGAAGGAGAAAATGCAGGTGCTGTTTAACTACTAAATGCATAGTGTTGATGACAAATAGATATTTCTCCTATGAAACAGGTGTCAGTTTCAATTACTGTTCGTTTGTTTTGGAGGAAAGAAGTCATCTAACACATTAATACACAAGTTGGGTGGCTGTTAACAGCTAATATTCACTACCACTCTACCTATATTTGAGGATCCTGAGTGAAAAATAAGGGTGCAAAAGGCGTGTTCAAAATGCTCAATGTTTCTTATGGCCAGAACACACAGATTCTCCATCATGAAGGCATGAAGAATCAGGACCACATGTTAAGTTCCAGTTAAGATTTATTGCTCATACACAAAATTTATTGCCTGTACATAAGAATCTATCAGGTAACGGTCAGCATTAAGTTGGCACTAGTTAACAGAATTCAAGATGGGTTGAATGGGTTTCATTGTGGGAATGTAATGATTCCAGGCTAATTCCTCTCTTGACTCTGCTTCCAGGCACCTATGATCTGGAACAGTCTCCTCCTGTAGACTTGACCCTTCAGTAATGATCTTTTGGACACTGGAGAAAACAGAACTTTTCAGAGAAACTTTGGGCAATGATTGTTTGACACTGACATTGCTCTTGGTTTTGTATGTTATTATATATTTATTTAGTTATAAGCATTGATATTGATACATTATTGTTAACTTCTGTGTATTAGGGATTTCTATGCTGTAGATCAGGGGTATCAAACTCAAGGTCTGCGGGCTGGATCCGGGTCACGGGGTGCTTAGATCTGGCCTGCAGGGCCGCCCTGGGAACAGCAAAGGACCAGCCTGTAGTGCCTCTGCCAGCAAAAACAGAGCTCAAGAGAGCCACACGTGACCCCCCCCCCCCCGGAACTCTGTTTCACTGGCAAAGAGCTGCAGGAGGCTATCCTGGCCAAAAACAGAGCTCAGGAGCCTGTTTTCACTGGCAAAGCACTCAGACCATCACAGGCGCCCCCTCCCCTGACACAAATTATCTCAAGCTGTGAGGTGTGTGGCCGTTTGTGACCAGCTCACTGACGCCCAGAGGCCCCACAGTGAACTGATGGAGGCTGAACTGGGTGAGCGTTGTGACCGGGAAAGACCTAGGGGGCGATGTGGAGGACCGGAAGAGGACTATGGGGGTGTTCCCCCCCCTAAACGCTTTGTATTGCTCCCCCCCCTTTTCTGCCGGGTTTAGCCCGTATGATGGTCCCACGCTATCCAGGCCATTTTCAGTCTCAGCTGGATACCACCATCATTTTCCATCTACTCTCCATTGGATCATCTCCTGATATGCCCACTGCACTAACTCTGTAAACCGACTTATACTTCTGGACCTATGGATTGGCATTGCTCTATCTGTCCTCCCTAACTGAAAGGAGAAGTTTACCTTAGGTATGAGTATTGAGGGAGTCAGCCTCGGCTATTATTTCCATCGTTTCTGGACTATTCTTGGACTCCTCCCACTGCCATGAAGGCAGTGGCGTTTTCCAATGTATACTACCTAAGACTTATATACTTTTCCGTTGGACTCTTAAATCATCATGGTTGATCCCCTGGTTATAAGCCATAACTACTCCCAGTAACAAATGTATTCGGTGTCGGAACTCCTCGCCCTGCGAGATTCTCCCCACTCGCAGGTTTGGCCCTCCACATTATCGAGGGCCTATCTCGATGACGGACTTTGGAGTCCAGAGAGATGGCATGGAGCAAGGAAGAATTTGTGGGGTTTTTTAGGGAAATTTTTTAAGATTTTAAGGGGTTCTGGGAGGGGGGTTTGTAATGATCTTTCTAGAGAAATTGGGAAGAAGACTCTGGGGGATGGGGGGGGAAATCCACCAGGGTCAGAGCCGAGCCCGGCACAGGGTAACGATTTGGGAGGTGTTGGTCGAGGGACTGGGAAAGGGATGGGGGACGATACCTATGAGGTTTGTACCATCAGCACGGTAGATGGGAGGGGCAGATATGGCGGGAGCAGGGGACCATATCATGTGTTGGGGGCTCGCACTCGCTGTTTGAGAGCAATTGCTTGCCCCGGTCCCCATGGCTCCTCTTGGAGACTAGGTGGCTTAGATACTCAGGATCTGGGCCTTCGGCTGATGTTATGCAATGCCAGGTCCGTGGTTAATAAGGCCCCCCTCATTCACGATCTTATACAAGAGGGAGGAGCGGACCTGGCGGGTATTACGGAGACCTGGTTGGGCCCGGAGGGTGGCGTCCCTCTGGTTGAAATGTGCCCACCAGGCTTCAGAGCATTCCATCAGCCGAGGGCCCAGGGGAGGGGCGGGGGGGGTGGCGGTTATTATTAACGAGGATCTGGATCCGAGGGAGACCACTGTGCCTCAGATAGCCGGATGTGAGTCCCTCCTTGTGAGGTGGGGCCGTGGGGTTCAGATGGGCTTGTTGCTTACGTACCTGGCTCCCTGCCGCGTGGCAACAGCCCTTCCTGAGCTACTCGACGTGATAGCCACGGTGGCAGTAGATACACCCAGGCTTTTAGTCATGGGTGATTTCAACTTGCCATCTGTCGGTGAAACGTCTGAGGTGGCTCGGGAGTTCATGGCTTCCATGACGGCCATGGACCTGACCCAGTTAGTTCACGGCCCTACTCACAGGGGAGGTCACACTCTGGATCTGATTTTTGTCTCTGGCCAGTGGTTGAGTGGTCTTGTTATAGGGGATATAGACATGGAACCCTTGTCATGGACTGACCACTCACTCCTTCGCCTAGATCTTCGAACCGCGACCCCTCGCCGCAGGGAGGCGGACCCAATTAGATGGATCCGCCCCAGGCGCCTGATGGATCCTGATAGGTTCCAGACGGAGCTTGGGCCATTTCCTGAGGATCTAGCACATGACTCGGCCGAGGACCTGGTAGCCGCCTGGGATCGGGCGGCTGGTGGGGCCTTGGACCGAGTTGTGCCTTTGCGGCCTCTGACCCGATGCCGATCCCGGGTGGCTCCTTGGTTTACTGAGGAGCTGAGGGAAATGAAGCGCCGGAAAAGACGCCTGGAGAGCGGTTGGAGGGCCAGTCTCGCTGAATCTGATCGAACACTGGTAAGGTCGCATATTAAGGCCTACCTAGTGGCGATAAAGACGGCAAAGTCTAACTACTTTTCCGCCTCTATTGCGTCATCAGGGAATCGTCCGGCCGCCCTGTTTAGGGTGACCCGCGCCCTGCTCCATCTGGGAGTGCGGGAGGATCCCTTAGAAGGCAGGGCGGAGGATTTCGGACAATACCTGTATGACAAAATCGCTCAGATCCGGGGGGATTTGGACTCTGACTGGGTAGATCAGGGCAGGGTGACGAGGAACAGTCTTGATAATGTTATCTGGGAGGAGTTTGATGCTGTGACTCCCGATGATGTGGACAGGATTTTGGGGAGACTTAGTGCGGCCACATGTTTACTGGACCCGTGTCCCTCCTGGTTGGTACTGGCTTCCCGGGAGGTTACACGAGGCTGGCTCCAGGGCGTTATTAATGCTTCCTTGAGTGAGGGTCACTTCCCCGCTGCCCTGAAAGAGGCGGTGGTGAGGCCTCTCCTCAAGAAGCCGTCCCTGGATCCAGCAATATTGGCTAACTATCGTCCTGTCTCCAACCTTCGCTTCATTGCGAAGGTTGTTGAGAGTGTGGTCGCGCAACAGTTTCCACAATTCCTGGAGGAAACATCCTATCTGGATCCGTTCCAGTCGGGTTTCAGGTCTGGGCACAGCACGGAAACGGCATTGGTCGCGTTGGTCGATGATCTCTGGAGGGCTCGGGACAGGGGTTATTCCTCTGTTCTGGTCCTATTAGATCTCTCAGCGGCTTTTGATACCATCGACCATGGTATCATGCTGCACCGGCTGGAAGAGTTGGGGGTGGGAGGCACCGTGTTACGGTGGTTCTCCTCCTTTCTCTCCGACCGGTCGCAGTTTGTGTTGGCAGGGGGGCAGAGGTCGACCTCGAGGCCTCTCATTTGTGGAGTGCCGCAGGGATCGGTCCTCTCGCCCCTTCTGTTCAACATTTATGTGAAGCCACTGGGCGAGATCATCCGTGGCTTTGGGGTGAGATACCACCAGTACGCTGATGACACCCAGCTGTACATCTCCACCCCAGGCCACCCCAACGATGCCCTTGAAGTGATGTCCCAGTGCCTGGAGGCTGTGCGGATCTGGATGGGGAGGAACAGGCTCAGGCTCAACCCTTCCAAGACTGAGTGGCTGTGGCTCCCGGCATCCCGATATAGTCAGTTGACTCCATCACTGACTATTGGGGGCGAGTCTTTGGCCCCCACTGAGAGGGCTCGCAATCTGGGAGTCCTCCTGGATAGGCAGCTGTCTTTGGAGGAACATCTGACGGCTGTTACCAGGGGGACCTTTTATCAGGTTCGCCTGATTCGCCAGTTGCGGCCCTTTCTTGATCGGGATTCCCTGTGCACAGTCACTCACGCCCTCGTCACCTCTCGCCTTGACTACTGTAACGCTCTCTACATGGGGCTCCCCTTGAAGAGCACCCGGAGGCTCCAGCTGGTCCAGAATGCAGCAGCGCGGGTAGTGATGGGAGCAACATGGCGCTCCCATGTAACACCACTCCTGCGCGAGCTGCACTGGCTCCCGGTGGTCTTCCGGGTGCGCTTCAAGGTGTTGGTTATCACCTTTAAAGCGCTCCATGGCATAGGGCCTAGCTATCTCCGAGACCGCCTGCTGCTACCGATGACCTCCCATCGACCCGTGCGCTCCCACAGAGAGGGCCTCCTCAGGGTGCCATCAGCCAAACAATGTAGGCTGGTGGCCCCCAGGGGGAGGGCTTTCTCTGTGGGGGCTCCCACCCTCTGGAATCAGTTGCCCACGGAGATAAGAAGAATCCAGGACCTCAATGCCTTCCGTCGTTCCCTGAAAACCTATCTTTTTCAGCAAGCCGGGTTGGCTTAAGAAGAAATTTTTAAAATTTTTAAATCCTTTTAATTAGTCTGCGATTTTAATTTTTTGGGCCAAATTTTATATATATTTTTAAATGTTTTAATATTTGTATTCTATGTTTTTTATCTTGGCTGTACACCGCCCTGAGTCCTCAGGGAGAAGGGCGGTATATAAATTCGAAATTAAATTAAATTAAATTAAAGATGGCCACACCCACCCTGGCCATACTCCCTGCCCCCCGAGGTCAAACACAACCTAATGCAGTCCTCAATGAAATCAAGTTTGACACCTCTGCTGTGGATGGCTCATTACAGTGCATAATTTGTTGAAGCTATCATGAGTCTTGTGGGAAACAACAACACATAGATGTAATAAATAGTGGTACTAATAATAATAATAATTGCTTTGACTTTTGTTTCAGCAAAACCTAGAGCCCTTTGTTTCGTTGGAACATAGCTAACTTAAAAAGTTCCAATGCAATGATTCAGGTAGGCTGTTCTGTTCTAAGCAAAAAAACTAATGCATTTTTAATTTCATGCATACCTTTTATTTATTTGCCACTTTAAGTGCCCAAAGCAATCTAAAGCAATGGGAATCTAATAATATTACATTACTAGTATTTTGAAACAAGAAATTCAGTGCAAAATATAATAATACAGCATACGAGAACATTAGTATAGATGTTTATGCTTTCATTACTTTCATTTAACAGCATATCAACTTACTAGAATAGAACACAAAAGTACTGAACAGTCCTCTATTATTTTATATCCCTACAATAGGAATTTAGAGTTTCACTTTCTCACATTTTCCAACAATTATAGCAACTACCTATAGCCCACAGCTTATATATGGGAAGACAGCAGGCAAATTAGAAATGATCTGTTTCTGTTGCTCCCCTCTGGGAGGAGGTTTCAAAGTATTTTTAGCAGGACTACCAGATTCTGTTAACAGTTTTGTTCCTTATGGCATCAGTCTGGTAAATTTGCAAGATTTGTTTTTGTTGCCATGTACATGTATACATCTGAATTAGACTGTGTTGTTTCTCTGTGTCATATAATAATATATGTGGGTATGTGCATATTTTTTTTATTTATCATGTTTATGTGGTGTATATTGGAGGTGGTGACCCTTTGAGAGCTGTATGCAACGAAATTTCATTTTAATGTATGCCGATTAGTGTACATTTAAAGTGACAATAAGGTTATTCTAAAGTCTAAGTTCTAAATCCTAATGCAATGCTGACGCTGAAGGCATCAGCTCCATATCCATACCAAACTTCCTCAAAGTAAGAGTGCCACTGGACCAAAATTGTGCTTTCGTCTTCCATAGTAGCTTGGGCTGCTTAGCATTTGTGACAAGGGCTGAGTTTTTAAATCTCCACTGACATGGAAGAAGCCAAAAAGAAGGCAATGGGGAGATTGTATCAGCACACATATCAAGTATATAAAAGTTTACCTTCCGCAATAAAATTACATTTAGGATCAGACATTGATGAACAAATTAAAAGGACAACATGCAGGACATCACTCTTTACATGCTTAATGCAATTAACTAGTACAAGCATAGGGATTTTCTTCTAGCCATTTTGAAAATACACTGGCCAATCTGAGCATAATGGCAATCTAGAACAAATTAGCATGTCAAAGCAGAGGATTATAAGCATTTGGAAGCCCAAGACTTGACCCTAACTTGAGCTAAATATGGTGGAGGGGGGCTAAATGTTAATTTGAAGAATGAAAAAAAAAATTGTCTTTTGCCCCAGAAACTTAAGTAACAATTAAAATATGCCAGTTATAATTCAACACAATTATTATATATACTTAAGGCCAAATGAGAAACTGTAATAGCTTATTTATAATCCTATTTTGATTTGTTTTCAAAAGGATAAACATCATTGAAGAAAAAATTATATCAGAACTGGGGAACAGGCATCCCAGCTAGCCACAATGAGAGAAAAATGCTGGCATGCACACAATGTCTTTATGATGTAAAGCCCACCAATATGTGACACAAGGCATAGCGTTTGCGTCACGATGTTACAATGCATGCTTCATCCCTTTCCTCCTCCTAACACGCCTACAGGTGGTTAAATGTTCCTCTCTTGATACTATTTTCTCACTCTGAATTTACTTATCTCATCTTGGAGTTGTTACTTGCCCAGGAAGCAAATAGAAGGGGATCCCATATAGACTTACAGTATGCATTCTTATAGGACCGTGATGACGAGCCTATGGCACGCATGCCAGAGGTGACACACAGAACCCTCTCTGTGGGCACATGTGCCATCGCCAGCTGCTTTTCTGGTTTTTGGTGTGCCAGCTGGTCTTTGCACGCGCTAGAGGGCCAGAAACCCAAAGACCAGCTGGCTGGTCACTGCGCATCCAGCGTTCTGGCACGCGTGTGCGAAGACTAGCTGGCTGGCGCACATGTGCGTGCCAGAAACCCAAAGACACATGCATGCACATCATCCAGCTGGTCTTCAGGTTTCCAGTGCGCACCAAGGTTTGGACACTCAGTGCCGAAAAGGTTCGCCATCACTGTTACAGGACAAACATGGAGAATAAATGTGTGCAGAGGGGTGGAATCATCTAGGCATTATTCCTGAGCATGGCTTTGACCCTTTATGAGCATGAGGTCAGGTATCCCCTACAATCTTGTATAGTTGCATTTATTAAAATGGAAGTTATTAACATATCTAAAAATACAGGTATTAAGCAATTAAAAGACCATAATATGAATTTATTCCTGACGAAATATTTTATAATCTGTATTACACGGCAGGAATAGAAATCAAGTCAAGAGCTGGTAAATGAATGGCCTATATGAATAAAAGAAGCAAGTTGACAGTAATGAAGTCTTGTAGGCAAGATGTGTGGTACTTATATAGTACATAAGATATACTGGCCTTTGTTGACTCGGAACCTAGAGGTGATGGAACTCCAACCCAACTAAAGGTTACTATTGAGACGGGCTAATATGCTACAAAATTATATTAGGCATTGAAAAACAAGGTCTCGTTAAAAAAATTAAAACATAAAATTGCTACCTCATTAAACAATACAATTATGTCCTGATCCTTCAAACGTTCCATACATTTATGGAATGTAAATATAAATGCATTTACATGCATTTACAACCTTTTTAATGCAAGTTCTAACATTCCTGATATTTGACTGTTTAAAAAACAAAGTGAAATTGCTTTAGAAAATATTTGCGTCTTTAATCTAAACTATACCAACAATTATTATCTTGAATATTTTGGCTTATGAAATGTATTGGTTGGATTCAGACTCACAGCGATAAAATCCTCAAAGCTATCACAAGCTCTGAAGTTTATCGGCTGTGCTACTCATGCATTTAAATTCATTATGAATGAGATCATCATTCATAATTCAACTGTGTCCCATCTGGAACGTAACACCAAAAGGTACCAGATGCACTCAGGACTGCTGCTTACCTGTCACTTTGATCTGTAGTCCAGCTAAGTGATTGTCCTTCTGGCTTTGTTTTGTACCATATTCTTACGGCACGAGGGAAGTCCTTTGGCAGTTTGATCCCTGCTTTCCTGATTTCCAAGCTCCAAGTGTCTGTCATAAACAGAAGCTCACCACAAGCAGGAGCCTGGCTGCAATGTTTGTAACGCTGAAGCTGCTCTCTCCAATTATTTGTTGGTAATGTCACAAGTTCGTGCACAATTTGATTCCGAAGATTTCTAGGATCCTTAGCAGAATCCATTAACTTGGCAGAGCTTGTACATGTCTCGATGCCTGAAACAACAGCAACATCCACCTCCTCGACCTTTAACACACATAAATCACAGCAGTCCAGGACCAGCAAGAAATCTTCACTCCCATGAATCTCAATGTCACAGCAGTTCTTTGAACTAGAAATCCCAGAAGCCTGTTCCCTGTTGCCATGGCTACCGTTTTTATCAGAAGTATCATTTTCACCTTTACCACAGACAGCAAAATCATTACATCCACTTTTAGTTGTGCAAGCACTTGCATCTGGCATGACGACTGAGCAGACTTCAGGTGTTGGAACGCGGCAAACTTCATCAGACCAAGGAGGACTGGCTCCTTCCATCTGCTTACTCTCTCTTTTTCCATCTCTCCTGACAGGCTCAAGGAAAATAACTATGGTGCCTTCTACAACGTGGTTTCTAAAATCCACATCCAGGTCTAAAACATAATGTTTTACCAATGTGTGGTTAGTGTTGGCCTTCAATGGCAGATCATCTGTGGTGATATCTAGCTCCATTTGTCTATGTCTTCCATGCAAAGAAATCTGGCTAAATCTTGCTGTTTTCTCTGCAGACTCTGCAGCAGAAAAAAAATAGTCAGTATGCCATGCTTTCCACTTTTATAAAAATCTGTGATGTACAATAATACATCTGGCCCACATGTGTATCCCACTGACAAAAAAAAGTGAAGTGTTGATTTAAAGTAGGACTACGAAAGAGAACAATGTACACTGGAATGTATTTTTAATGATACATAAATCTTTTTAATATGAAAAAACCAATATCAATATTAAATTTGTTTGTTATTCATAACAGCAAGGTAACTGCAGAGAAATTAACTTTGCAAACAAAACTAATGTCATTTAGTTAGACCACCAGAAAACAAAATCAATGAATCAGTACTGCATTTCTGTATAATGTTACCAATTAAAAGTATCTTCTGCAATATAGAAGAACCAGCAATTCAGTTGATATGATCGCTTGTATAATTTTATAATTTTCAAGAGGTTAGCTTATATGTCATTTTAAAAAGTGTGATTTTTGATGCGTGTCTGTGTGTGTATGTGTGGTATATGCTTTTCAGTCAGATTTGACTCCTGCAACTACACCGACAAGTCTATGCAGTTTCTTGACAACATTTTCAGCAGTGGTTTGTCATTGCCTTTTTACTTTTGTTCTTTGAATGTAAGTAATAAGCATGACTGAAAGCTAAATGACATTTATTATTTCCTATACCAGAACAATCACTGACTATGCATTACATATCTTGAGTGATTATTGTAATGTAGTTTTTCATTATGGTTATGTTACCATATTGTTTCCCCATTGTTAAATAACAAGAAAAAGAAACTTGGAAAACTAGGAAATTATAAACATTATTTTGAGATTATACTTGAAGACTTCTGAAATTTATAGCTAACTGTCCCAATATATAATTCTTTCTAATATAGGTAATCCTCAATTTACAACAGTTCATTTAGTTCAGTATCATTTACGACACTGAAAAAAGTGACTTATGACCATTTTTCACACTTATGACCTTTGTACTATCGCCATGATCATGTGATCAAACTTCAGATGCTTGGCAATTGGTTCATACTTATGACTGTTGCTGTGTCCCAAGGTCATGTGATCACCTTTTGTGACCTTTTGATAAGCAAAATCAATAGGGGAGCCAGATTCACTTAACAAACATGTTACTAACTAATTGAATGCAGTGGTTCACTTAACAACTGTGGCAACAAAGGTCATAAAATGGGGCAAAACGCATTTAACAAATGTCTCACTTCAGAACAGAAATTTTGGACTCCATTGTGGTCATAAATGGAGGACTACCTGTAGTGACAATTCCATTTTCATCCAGATTAGAAATACTGTATTTTACGAGACCACCTTCTGCCTCCGATAACCTCCCATCGGCCAACACGCTCCCACAGAGAGGGTCTCCTCAGGGTGCCATCTGTCAGGCAATGTCGGCTGGCGACCCCCCAGGGAAGAGCCTTCTCTGTGGGGGCACCCGCCCTCTGGAATGAGCTACCCCCAGGGATACGACTAATCCCGGACCTCCGGACCTTCCGCCGGGCCCTGAAGACTTTTTTATTTCAGCAAGCCGGGCTGGGTTAATAATTTTTAATTGGGTGAATTTTATGGGTAACGGGGTTTTAAATTGGAGAAGCCTAAGATAATTTAATTTTGTTTTAATGTATTTTAATATTTGTATTGTGTGTTTTTAATTCTGGCTGTTCACCGCCCCGAGTCCTTCGGGAGAGGGGGCGATATAAAAATTTAATAAATAAATAAATAAATAAAATAAACAAGAAAAAAGAATGGACTTTTCATCCAATGTTAATATTTACCTACCTGTTGTGACTCCGACCCCCGAGCCTGTCTTATAAGAGGGAGAAGACTCCGAAAGTGAAAGAGAGGAGTTGGCAAGGCCTCCCTTTCCAGGACCCTCCTCTCTGGCAATGCCTCAGGTGTCCTCCGAAGGCCAAGAGATAGGCCAAGGGCCAGGCACTTCAGAGCAGCTGCAGTTGGACAGCGATGGAGATGAGTCTTGGCTGGACCCCCGACAGTGTCGCAGAGATAAGCGCGTGCAGCAGAGGAAGAGGCGTGCCAGAGATTAAGCTGAGTCACTGGACCACACCCCACAGGGGATAAAAGGGGATGTGGTGGCCAGTCAAGCCTTGTGACGAACAAAACTGAAAGCTAGCAAGTCATTCTGCATTTCTGGAACTTTGTTATATGCTCTGCTTGGACTGATTTTTGGACTGGATTTGACTATTCTTTGGCTTTTGTGGACTTACGTTGATGTTTCGGACGGAGGAAAAAAACCTCCCTTTGTAAGTAAAATCTTTTGGCGAGCAGCCACTGGGTTGCTGCCAATTCTGTTATCAAAGGAAATTCTTGTCTGCTGGTTTATTTTAACTCTTGGTCGACTGCTGGTGTGCATGTGTGAGACGGGGACAGAACACTACCTAAGGGGAGAAGAATTGTTGATTAAATTGATTCCACAATTAATTACTGAGCGTCTATCATCCATTAGTTGTTAATCAGTGCAGGTAGTCCTTGACTTATGACCACAATTGGGACCAGAATTTCCACGGCTAAGCAAAGTAGTTGTTAAGTGACTCACAATGATTTTACGGATTTGTTTTTGACATGGTTAAGCAAATCATTGCAGTTGTTAAGTGAATCATGTGGTTTTCCCCATTAACTTTGCTTGTCAGAAGTTGGTTTGGAAGGCTGCAAATGGCAATCATGTGACACACACACCCTGGATGCTGCAACCCTCAGAAATACATCCGGTTGCCAAGAATCCAAATTTTTATCATGTGACAGTGAGGATGCTGAGACAGTACATGTGAGAGCTGGGTTTTTTTTTTGTTTGTTTGATTTATATGCCGCCCTTCTCCGGAGACTCAGGGCGGCTTACAAGGCATTAAGCAATAGCCTTCATACCTTTGTATATTTTATACAAAGTCAGCTTATTGCCCCCACAAACCGGGTCCTCATTTTACCTACCTTAGAAAGGATGGAAGGCTGAGTCAACCTTGAGCCTGGTGAGAACTGAACTCGCAGTAATTGCAGGCAGCTGGAAGCTAAATACTACCTTTTAACAGTAGCATTAGTCTGCTGCGCCACTCAGGCTCAGGTTGTACTTTTTTCAGTGCCATTGTAATTTTGAACAGTTGCTAAAGAATGGTGGTAAGCTGAAAACCACTTTTAATGGGTTTTTTTTGTCCTCTTATTCAAAAGAGAAGAAGGGGAGGGATGGCAGAGTCTAGCAAAATTAATACTTTGTAATAGTTTATATTCTTTAAATATCCTGGAACTGAATTCCCTATAATCCTTAATTAGTTCTGGTTATGCTTTCTGGAGTTATAAATATTTAAGTCCAACACATCTGAAGAACACTAGGTTAAGAAACACTGTCCTGGCTTGACTTAGGTTTTCAATATTTCTATGTTTTGCTTTTCAAAATAAAGATCTGGAATTCGGTTTTTATTTTCCTTTTTTCAAATCCAAACAATATATATAAGTTTCTGTTACTGAGTTGATATCAGAACTTGTTTAGTACTTAATCAGGCAAAAATGTACTTTTAGAAACCAGCATACTATATACTGTAGGTCTATATCTCAATCATCCAGGTCATGGTTGTCCCAAAGGTACTTTTTCCAAAAGGCAACTGGACATTTTGGGGTTTTTTTCTCCTTTGAAAACGTTTTGCTTCTTATCCAAAAAGCTTCTTTTTTGCCATTTGAAAAAAGTATCTTTGGGACAGCTTTATGCATTACTAACACATTATGTTCCAGCTTACGTGTGGTTAAATTGAACAAAAAGCAGACCATACGATTATTTTTTTTTTTGTAATGGTTGGTGACTTTATTTTCAAATCACTACTAAATTGCATGTGTTCCGTTTTATAAATTAAATGTGTGGGAGTGAAGTACAGACTAGCTGAGTAACTGAAATTCATTTGTGAAAAGAAAATTCTTGGTTCATTTCTCCTCTTTCATTTCTTTCGGCCATTTTTAAACATATTTTTCAATGTGTATCTAAGAAGCACGTGACACTTCACATTCCTATGCTGCAATTATAACACTATGTATTATGTACATGAGAGACTTCATGTTGCTCACAGAAGCAGCAATTACTTGTAGGAGCCCCTCCCCCTCAACAGTGTCAGAAACAAAAGGGACTCCATTGCAGATCTATCCAGCAGAGAGTACATTAGCTACCAAACACTATGGAAATCCTTCAAAAAGAGGTGCTTCAGAACATTACAAAATAAAATGGCTTTGAACGCAAACCTTTGAGGGCAGCTTCCATAGTAGCAGCACAAACTTGTTTCCACAACAATATACTGTAATTCATATGCATTCCTATTGAATGAAAAGACTTTTTCTAAAGAATTTGCACATCACATAAAAAATATATTTCTGTCGGTCATTGTTTTGCTCAGGAAGAGTGAGATTCTAACTCTCTAAGTTAGTTGCCTAAAGACTCTTTCCTGCAAAACACCACCACTTTAAATCAGAAATAAACTTTAGTTTTCTTAGCCACAGTTCTCTGAGTAAAAGATAAAAAGCTGGATACACAGTTAATACAAGCCATATACCGCTATTTATAAATGGCAATGGCTGAATCCACACACTAATCCAAAACCACAGAAATGCATATATGGTAATATTTAGTGATCATATAAAGATATGACATGTAAACTTTCCATCCAGTTTAGACTTTTAACAAGCCTGGAAAATATATAAAGAATGCCAGCAGCCGTTGATCCCCCGTGTTCAAAACAAGGAGTCAAGCATGCAGACCACGGTGACCACACTAGTTTTACTGGCCATGGAAAACAGAGTGGGCTAAAATACACTAAAAGCATCTGTGCTTATTCAAGAACTGAGCATTTTGAAACGCTGTAGCCAATCCTTTAAATTAAAGCCATGTGAGTGTGACCTAAAAATATTTTGAAATATACATACATAAACACATAGAAATATATATTACAAGACTCCTCAGACTTGGAGAACTTCAGTGTCTGTTTCCCAAAGCTATGATCTATGTAGCTGGATAGTTTTAGTGCAATTAGTGTAGTTTTTCTAATAGTATTGTCTACCATGAAAGAATACTCTATGTAGTTAGAATTGCATTATATTATTCATTTGATGACTTCAAAATCTACTGGCATTTAATTTTAAGACAAGGTGGTCTTGTTAAATTGATCTAAAAGCAAGAAATAAATCACAGTAATTCTATACTGTCCTCACTTACTACTTCATTCACAGCTGCCAATGTTAGGGAATATATTCATATATATTGTTATTATAGCAGATATTAACCATATTCAGGAGGCAGAAGGGGGGAGCTGGTGTGAAGGGCTATACTGAGCTGCCATTTCCTAGGAAGGAGGGAGCACATTCTAGAAATGAGAGAGGGAGACAAGAGGCAGCACAGCACAGAGATTGAAAGGAGACAGAGAAAAAGAGTTTAAATAGCTAAACCTTGGACTCTCCCAGGGTATATTTATTAGGCTGAGGGTAGTAAGGGTGTAATCTGGCAAGATTCTATCTGTTACGTATAAACAAATAAAGAAGTGAACCCTGGCTGAATATATTCCACATTGTTCTTGGGCTTAGCTTGACACAAGCTAAGGACAAGAGATTGGAAATAGAAATTGAGCACAAAAAGACAACTGGAGAAAGGCCAAGGCTTGTCTAGTTATATGGACAAAGACTGTCAAAAAGACATATTCCATCAAGCTGCAGCACAAAAAGAGAAAGAATTAGGAATCAGGTCCACGCTACTGAAAGCCAAATTCTATTTGATTTTTCTTCTCTTTAGCTGTTTAGTTTAGTACTGTAAAATTAGGTTCAGACAACATGCTCTGCTTAGCTGTACTTTATGGAATAAACTGCTGTAAGATTTCACACATGTTGGAATTACAAACTCTTATTTACAAACCACATCGGCTGAATTCAGAAAATATGCTAAGTCAAAGCCAAAATAATTACAGTATCATTCAAACAATGGCTGCATTCCATACATTTACCAGTGTGTGCTTATTTAATTCATTTTTTGAGTTTGTACACTTTGAACTATACAAGGGCTAGATTCACACGTGGGCTAGATTAAAATGGAGATAGCGTGTCTGTAGTTCAGTGCTTATGAGAACACAATTCAATATGAGAATATAAGTTAATAGGTAGCACAGGATGTGTGATCAGCTAACTCATTACCTCCTATTCCCTTTGCATAACTACGATAAACCCTAACCTCTCTTGCTACACTTCCAAAAGATAGCAATGTAGAAGACTGATGCCCAAAGGATACATTTTGGCTTAGAATGCAAAATGATTTTTTATAATTTTGTAAGCTGCAGTTTATGATTTAGCACCTTGAATAAACTTAGGTATGTATCCCTTTTGCATAAGGAAGCTAAAACAGCTTTGTTTCAACATTCATTTGGCACTTAGATTAGTCAGGTTTTAAGAGTTCCTATGATGTGTATTGATGACTTTTAATAATATTAACTATTGCTGAAATTTTGTTTTAGTCTTTTGCATTTGATTTTGTTGTACTAAACCCAAAGTCCATTAGGATTCAAGCAAGTTGTAACAAATAAAACAAATGTTCAACAATTGTAGATTATTAAGCAAACCATTACATGTTGCACCGTATGAACCATGTCATTTATTTTGAAATCAGCACTACTTTGTTGTAGAAAAACATGGGTTGGTACCTGGTTAGCTACAGAATATTCTCTCATTGGCATCAACCCAACATGTTTCATCTACGTGGGAGAAACAGCAAGTGATGCCCATTTTATGGAAGTGAGGGAGGATGAGGCATAGTGGTACTGTTTTTTATGGCTAGCTGTTCCTATGGAACAGATACCCAACAGATACCCACCATTTCAAGGCCATTGACCCAGTGCTGTCCGAAGACATTTCCATGGTCATGTGGCCAGCATGACACACAGACTGCTGTTACCTTTCCAGCGTACCTATTTATCTACTCGCACTTGCATGTTTTCGAACTGCAGTTTGAAAGCATATACAGATAGATAGACAGACATACAGACAGATAGAGATAGAGATAAAGATATAGAGATATATAGAGATATACTATATATTTTTTTAAAAAAAGACAGGGTCAAATTACTTCCTGGAATGGCAATCAGAATTAGGTATTTATTCTACTTTTGCTACTGACATTATTATCCACCAATCCCTGATGTTAATTTTATAGAATTGGAAGCCGAACCATATTAATATTTAGATCATAAATTTGTGGGTAAAAGCGGTTTCCTTTTTAATATTTGTAGGTAAGCTATTCTTCAATGCCTTTGGGGTACTTAATTAGAGAGACATTAAAAATTTGCATTGAAGGAAAAGTGAATTCCTTCAAAAAAGCAATTAAAAGTAGCACTCCATGTGAAAGTGGTTGAAACTACTGGAATGACACTCAAGTGCAAGCAGACAGAAAGCTGAAACTTCATGGAGAAGCTGAGAAAGCATCAGTTTCACCAAAAATGTCTGTACTTTTTATTACAATCAATATGTTAACTCTTAGGACCATGATATCAGCATGTAAAAATCTAGACAATCCCTAGGTGACAGAAGAGAATTGCAGGGAACACTAACTCTTTGCTGCCCTCTAGTCACTGATAATAAACACTTTTTCTCCTCTTCTTAGCAGTTGGGAAAGAACAGGATGAACTATCAGCCCAGAGTCCTTTTCACTTCCCATGTTATATATGAAATATATGAAGGGTCTGCTTCTACTTCCTTCTTGTTGATTGCCACAGTTCTTCCTGGGCAATGCAATTTCATCCCCTTATCCCTGTGCTTTTTGCAAGATCTGCCATGGAGGGAATTTAGCGTGACTGCATTCTACTCGAGTGATTGCACAAAGATGACAAATGCTCCCCTAAAGAGTAAGCGGCAGAACATTTTACTCGCTCTTTCTTCTACACATCACTGGAAAGTTAAGCTTGCCCCACATAATGAACAACCACTGCTGACTCAGGGAACCTGATTTTCCAAAACGACACCTAAAGGAACAACACACGCTAGGATTTACGTAACACATGAGCTAAATAGGGAACTGGTTGCTTTGTGGGTCCATGAGTGGGGAGAACATAACCAATAGAGAGTCAGTGTGTGTGTGTGTGTGTGTGTGTGTGTGTGTGTGTGTGTGTGTGTGTGTGTGAGAGAGAGAGAGAGAGAGAGAGAGAGAGAGAGAGAGAGAGAGAGAGAGAGAGAGAGAGAGAGAGAGAGAGAGAATGAATGGGCAGGTGGAGGGCATATCACCAGTTCTTCAGCCCCTTGCCTTGCTCCCTCTGCAGAGCCCCACTTAGCCCCCATCCATCCAATGCATTGCCCAGAGAATCATAGGAGGAGATGCACAAAAGGTAAGCATCCAGTGGCTGTCAGAAAGCATCTGCCAGGAGCTGCTGTTCCTTCCTTCCCGGCCCCTCTCCGGCTGGTTCAACCAAAATCCCCACCGCGAATTCAGGCAGACAGTAAGTGGCAGCTCTTGGCGTGACAGAACCGAGTCGGGAAACGAACAAAGACGACCGATCGCACTCTTTCCACGGGCGGCACCTGGGGCTCTACCGACCCCCTGTCCGGTGCCCGGCACAGAAGATTCTGCGCGCGTCCCACCCAGTCCGTCCTTTAAATCGACAAGCTCATCGGATTTGAGTTGGGAGAGGGGGAGACAAATGAAGGCTCCTCTCTGGACAGGTCAGTTCAGGAAGGCAGGGCGAGGGAGAAGACGACAGAGGGTCCTCCACAGTGAAATGGGGAAAGGAAATTATGACCAGATTGGAATAAAGGGGGGCTGTGTCCAGCAATATTTCCCCACTCTTCCCGCCGCTCCCCCCCTCCTTTATAGTGATGGAACCGGCCGGAGGCCGCCCTGTCACAAGAAGACCCCGCACCCCGCGCTACAACCATCCTCAGCGCGTGCCGCTCTTTACCTGGCGCACCACCAGCGACTTTTGATTGTGTTTTTCACCCCGTTCGCCTCGGGTGTCAGCGGCGAAGGCTGCGCTTGATGACGTCAAGGATTAAGCCCCGCCCTCCCGGTTGTAACTCAACGGGGCGGCTTGGCTTTGCTTGTTTTCCCAGCGCGGTTGTGTTTTCTTCAATTTCGACAAGCGAAAGTTAACGAAGCAAAGATCCAGATTGTTGTGCTGCATTAGAAACTGTTTTTTGTTCGGGGAATTCTACTCGCAGCTGACTAGTAAACCCGAGAAAATGGGAATCATACGTTGAGGAAAAACACAACCGCATAAATTTTATGGATCATAATCTTTTTTCTGTAGCCCATACAGTTCAATGCCCATACAAGAGAGAGGTATCAGAAGATGCAAGGGAGACCTAGCTTTGACAGACAGACTTTGTCACTCTCTCTCACCTTACCAACTTCCCAAATTTTGGGAAAAGATTCAAAAATGGTTGAACGAGATAATAGGTGCAAGTTTCCCCTAACTCCAGATTCTTACTTGCTTGGAATCAAACTAAAAGACGTGGGAAAACAAGACTGGCATTTATTCATCCATATTAAAACAGCTGCGAGAATGGCACTTGCCCAACATTGGAAAAATGTAAAAACACCATCGGATCAATTTATAATAAACAAGATATTGAATTGTGCCGAACTGGACAAATTAACATATATCCTAAGAGACAAAAAAGAATCCATCTATTACAGCAATTGGGAAAGCTGGTATTTATGGTTAAGGAAGAGGACAAATATAAAATAAATAACGTATTAAATATATACTTAATTATAATGACATAGCGTTTAGTATTTAAAATAGTCAACGCTAATTGAACAAAAAGATTTACCAGGATGTAACTATGAATAAGTATTTGGGGGTTCGATTTGACCCCTGGTTAGTCCTTCTCTGTGGTTGTCTTTATGTGTTGTGTTGTATATCCATATATAACTTATATTTGTTCAAAAATTACACTATATTTTTTTTTTATCTGTAAATAATTAATAAAGACCTTACTAACTTCCCAAGATTGTTGTTGTGGAGAAAAGTAGGAGGAGAAAGGTGTATTGGATATATTTGCCATCTTGGGTTATTCATAAAAATAAATGTGGGATACAAATAAATGCTCAATGAAAAAATAATAGTTGCATCTCTATAAAGGAATGAAAATAGAATAGTAAGAATGGAGCAAAGTATCTGACAAAGTACTTTGTAGTCCAGTACTCCAGTATTCATGAAACAATGATTTAAGTAAATAAACAGTTTGCTGGATTTAAATGTAATATTTTTTATGATCTAATTAACCTAATCCTACAAGCCATATTGTTTTTTTTTTTAAAAAAAAGGCTTGTCTTGATATATCCATTACGGTTTAATGTTAGGTGTGAACTTGGGCACTATTGGATGTTTAATAAATCAGGATTAAAAGGCTTGTTTCAGTGTTCAGTATGAATTAGACCAGTGATGGCGAACCTTTTTGGCACAGAATGCCCAAACCAGAAGGCGCACACACACGCCAGAGCACCAGAAATCCAATGGCCAGCACGCATGCACACCTTGGAAACCCAACAACCAGCTGTCTGAGCTGGGTGACGGCGCATATGCCCACAGAAAGGGCTCTGTGTGCCACTTCTGGCATGCATGCCATAGGTTCGCCAACACGGAATTAGACCATACTTCTATTTAAAAACTTCTAATCCCATTCACACTGGGAACAAAGAAGGAAGACAATCATATTTCAGTTTCCTAGTCTATGTACAGATTGAGACCTGAAATTAATTAGATACCAAATCTATTATTAAAAAATCTCTACTATTAAAGAATCTCTGTATACAAACAATTAAGTTCTAGGTTAAGTTTGCCCTTTATTATAGCACTCTAGTTGAGTGCTATAATCTAGCACTCAACTAGACTGAAAAAACAACCTTCAGTCCCCCATTAAAAACTTCCATTCTTGCTTGTACAACTGCAGTACATCAGAATTTACAACTCCTTTTCCATATTTAGACCAATCATCCACAAGAAATGCTAATGCAATATAATTCCATTCTCAATTTTTAAAAAAGGGCGGATTCTGATTTTAAGCTAGCCAAGTTAAACAGCTATGACGTTTCTGTAACTGGCTTGTTCCAGGGTTAGATAGAGGCCACTAAAGAAAACCCAAAGACAGAGAAGATTTGGAGAGAGCTTACTACCAGTAGCTAATTAAGACAATTCCTGTCTTAACTAGAACTGTTGGAGTGCATTGGATATAATTGCAAACATTGCAGAGATTGGTGAAGAACTCAACAAAATAAAACTGAGTAGTTTAAAGAAACAGAAAAATGAAATACTATGGAACAAACTAAGTTCTTCCACTTAAATGAAGCTTTGCACACCAAACAAAGCTTCTTTGTTCAAAAAGAATGAAATAATGTAGGATGGTAGTATTTGGATGTTTCTCTGCTACTTCATGACACAGTGCCCTCTCCACCAATCATCAGTATATGAGGATTCCACAAAATATTTGCAGAAAGCTAGAAGAGTTTGCCAGATAGCTTTTGTCAAAACTCTCCACCTTTTCCATCCTTTATTAAGAAGAATGCTTGACAGATGATTCCTACCAGTTTATGATCTTCGATGGGAAGGAAAGGAACCAAAGTCAAGTGAATCTACCAATCCTTTAGCATCCCGTGCTCATGTTATAAAAGGACAGTATCATTTCCAGGCAATCCTAGAGAGGCAGGCTATTTTTTAAGGTAAATATTAAAAACTTGTGCTTCACTCATTGGGCCTTTCTCTAATGTTTTAAAGTCTTACCCAACCCCCTTCAAGCTGGCTAAAAACTACACTAAAATTTGTTGCTTCTTTTATTGTTATTCCAGATCATTTTGGCCATTACTCTATTTTTGAGTTGCCTTGGGTCCTGTCCAGGGGTGAAATTTACTTACCTTCCCTACTGGTTTGCCAATGTGTGCACACTGTCGTCTGCGTATGCGCAAAGCCTGCGTATGCACAGAGGCTTAAAAAGTCACAAAAAAGTGACGTCTTGACATCTGTGTGGGTAGGCAGAGCCTCCCACAGCCGCCGCTACCGGTTCGCCAAGCCAGATAGAACCGACTAGATTTCATCCCTGGTCCTGTCTATGAAAAACATGACATCTGAAGGGCCTTGTCCTATTCTTGATAGTCTTTTCCCATAGATGAGAATGAGAGACATAGCGTAAATCTGGGATGGCAAACCTATGGCACAACTGCCAGAAGCGGCATGCAGAGTCATCTCTCCGGGCACGCAAGCCATCGGCCATTACTCTTCTGGATTCTGGCACACCGGAATCCAGTTGGTCTTCATGCACGCGAGAGCACCAGAAACCTAAAGAGCAGCCGCCTGGTAGACATGTGTACACCGGGAAGATGATCTTCCAGTTTCCCTGGTTTTCCAGTTTCTGGCACTCATACGTGCGCAAAGACTAGCTGTCCGGTGCGCATGCACGTGCCAGAAACCGGAAGATCATCTGCAAGAGCAACTGCTCTTCTGGTTTCCGGCGCTCCCGCGCATGTGAAAACCAGCTGGCTGGCATGCCGGAACTCGGAAGAGCAAGGGGAGCAGAGCTGCCAGCCAAGATGGGTGGGCCAGGGCTTCCCTCCTTCCCCACCTGAGCAGGCTTCTTGCACAGCCCCAGCCCTCCAGCCTGCGGCACCGATGCACATCTGCAGTTCGGAGTGCCTGGCCGGCTCGGGTGCATGGAGCAGCATGGTAACGTTTGCTGGCTGAGTGGCCGGCTGCTCCAGCGGCTGCTCCTGCCGCCATGAGGGGTGAGATGCTGGAGCAGCCAGGAGGAGGAGCTGCCATCAGGAAGGTGAACTGCTCCAAGAGGGCCAGAGGAGAGTGCAGCTCCTCACGCATGATGATGCCACCGAGGGGTAAGAGGCACACCGGCCGGGAAGCAGGAAGATGCTGCCGAGGGATAAGAGGCACGTCAGCCGGGAAGTGGCTAGGAAGATGGGGGCTGCGCTGGCTTGTTATTGGTGGCAGGCTGGGGGGGGGCGCTTCATCCCAGCCAGAGTTGGGGTGAAGCTCTCCCGCCTGCAGGAAGGTACGAGGACCTTCAGAAGGCCTGGTGGAGCCAGCGCAGCACCAGACAGCTGGTCTTTGCACACACATGCATGCCAAAAACAGGAAGACCAGGTGGCCGGCACACAGGTGCATACCAGAAACCGGAAGATCATCTGTTCTTCTGGTTTCTGGCACACAGGTGCGCGTGCAGGCACTCGCTCCCATTTCAGCACACAGTGCCGAAAAGGTTCTCCAACACTGGCCTAAAGGAACAGTCTCTGCCTGCCACTTGTAATAGAAACAAAGACACAGCGATGATGAATCAGTATCTTTCATCTTCCATTTATTTGGGTTCATTACTTAGGGAAACTATGTTTCCTGCTTGCTATACGATTATAATTTTTGATCAACCCTGGTTTGAATGGAGCTAGAGTCTTAAAAAGACCATTCTGAACAATGTCAAACTGGCATTTTAGACAGCTGCAAGCAAAGAGCTGCAGATTAATGTTTTGACCAGAGAACAATTCAATTACTCATCCTACGGTGATGGAAACTAAATTTGGCTAATGGCTTGTGATCTCATCTTAACTCTTCCCAGGCTGCTTTCTCTTCCAAACAAGCTGTCATAAAGCCGCAAAGGTATCCAGCTCAGGAAGATAAAATATAATGTCCTATATTAAGGGTTAACTGGCCCCAAATAACAAACAAGCCTTCTGTATTTCATCAGAGGCTTTACTGTAAAAATGAAGGCAATATTTGCAAAGAGATTTACCGTAGCTGTTTAAAATTTTATGACTGTTGATGCATTCCCAGGATGAACACAGATCAGCTGGGGATGTTCTTGGCATTTCATATCCTGACCTTTTGCTATCATAATGGTAGAAAATGAAAGAAAGACTGAATCAGCATCAGAGGCAACACGTTTTACCTAATTATGTTGTCTCTTATACTTTATTTTTCAACTTCTGCTGAAAAATTAAATATGAATGTGATCAACCAGATGTGTTAGAGTCTGCCTTTCATGGAATATAGTATATATGGATTTCTGTTTTTCCCTACCCCCTATTCTCTGGCTTGTATCAAAGGTTTTCAACACTACTTTATTTTACTGGCTGATATTAATAACTGGCTGCCACTTAGGAAAATAAAACCAAGGAGCAATACATAAACATCTTGAAGTATTATTCTACGATGGTCTCCTTTTTACAAATCTACAGAGCATGGAATAAATTTATTTGAAATATAGAACATGGGCTCTAAAAGATATTTAAATCTTCCAGGATCCAAAGAGTGTCTTTATTGACAACCAAAGGCGTATTATTTAAACCAGGGATGTCCAACCGTGGCAACTTTAAAACATGTGAATTTCAACTCCCAGAATTTTCCAGCCAGATATTCCCTATGACCTTAAACCAGGGGTGAAATGCTCCCGGTTCGGACCGGATCACCCGATCCAGTAGCGATGGAGGCAGGTGGTTCGGAGAACCAGTAGCAAAAATCCCTGCCCCCACCCCATGCCCAGCTGAGCTGCACAATCATCAGAGGCTTTTTTTTTTTTACTTTTAAAAGCATTTTTTCTACAACCTCTTCAGCTGACAAAATGCTTTTAAAAGTAAAAAAAAAAAAGCCTCTGATGATTGCATGGCTCAGCTGGGAATGTCAAAGGCATTTAAAAGAAAAAAAACCCTTTTTTCTTTTAAATGCCTCTGACAATCCCAGCTGAGTTGCCTGATCAGCAGAGGCTTTTTTAAAAAGCCTCTGCTGATCAGGCAACTCAGCTGGGATTGTCAGAGCCTTTGAAAGCATTTTTTTACAACCTCTTCGCAGAAGAGGTTGTAGAAAAAATGGTTTTAAAAGTAAAAAAAAAAATGGCCACGCCCACCCAGTCACGTTACCCCCCCCACCAAGCCACGCCCACAGAACCGGTAGTAACAAATTTTAGATTTCACCACTGCCTTAAACTTTAGGTCTTGCTGTTCAAGCAGCATATCTCTTGGTTTATCACTATTCACCCGATTTTTAATGTCCGATTAAAAATTACAGCATTTTCAAATATTTGGGTATTGTTAATTAGATACAAGCATAAACCTTCTCTGATTATGTGAGACTAATATGGTTCTTTGGAATGTAACTATTATAATTTTTTTTAAAAAGAATTGACAAATATCAAATTTTGCACAATTCGTACGGTTCCACAACTACGGCTGAACGAATCTAATAATATTTGCTCAATCTTATATTTGTAATTTTTTAAAAATGCCACCTGGTAATCTCCCCTATTAATCCTATTCTGCCACAACTTTTCTATCAAATTTTAAGACCTGATTCACATATCAGTTACTGCCTTTGTTTTCCCTCAAACAATACTGACATTCATAACCCTCTCCATAAATAAGGAAGAATAAAATACTTCCACTTTCTGTGTTAACTTAAACAGGAGGATCTATAGATTATCACACAGAAACCTCTAGTGTTGTGAGTATATAAACTGAACATTTACATGTTCCCATCAATCATATGAACACAAACCAAGTTTTTTTTTCAAGTTATGAGAAGGGGAAATGAATGACTAACTGGTTGCTTAGTATTTGAAGTAAATATTTTGACTCCCAGATCATTTAGATATGTATAGCTTCCAGGTGCATACCAAGTAGACATTTAGGCCTTAAGGAACTTGAAAGGATTGGTTAAATAAAACATCATGTCAGAAACTGAGGTAAATGTTAGGGTCGTTAATAGTCAGATTTATATCCTATATGTTTGTTATGTTCAACACATTTTGTATTTTACTTATTTTACCTTGGAAAAGTTTTACTTTCTTTCTCCTTGAAGTTAATACTATACAGTAAGTGATGTTCACAGTGACTTTTTTCAATTTTTCAATTTTTCTTGAACATAAATATATGGCATGTTTTATAATGTGACATGCTCTGAAAAAGCTTATATGCTATTTCTGATTAAAAAAAACTTAACTTATATTTCAAAAGACACCAAAATAACATTATTATAGCACAACCTGCCTTCCCAAAAAACCCTGCCATGGCACCTATGGCCTAATAGCCTAGCAAATCATTATAGTATTCAAGTCCATTTCATCAAATGCCACAGAAAAAGCATGCTAAGAAATAAAATCTACATTTCCATATTATATTTGAACACAACATAGTTGTGCCGGAGCTTCCAATTTATGTATTATTATAATCCCTAAAGACAAGAGCTGGTCTTATCATTAGTCAAAGTGAAGCAATTGATTGGGACTATCATTAAATGCTAGCCTATTTTTAATTATTTAACTAATTATTGATGCATTTTTATTTTAAGGAAGGATGAAAGGTACATGTGGAATTTTTGATCAGATTCCAAATTAATTTGATCCATAAACAGAGGAGGAAGGCTATAGATTCTTTAATTATTAATTTAAACAAATTATAGGATAACAGAATAACAAAACAGAAGGACCTAGAACAGAGGCAAACTGTGCAAGAAGTGGGAGATCGAACAGGTTCCAGACCAACCTAGCTGACAATTTTGTCATCCCAAAGGTAGAAGAGGGAACTAGTGGGACAGCTATACTGGACCTAATTCTTATAGTATTAACAGAGAAGAAGTGATTGTGGGGTTGAAGTTGCCAGAACTTTAGGGCAGAGTGACATCACTTCTGTCCAAACATAGGAGCACAACATGAATTCGATTTCTCTGCTCTGATAATGTCTAGGAAAGTGGGCTGTATATAACATTCTGATAAATTCTATAAATCTCTTCCCACAGCTCTTGAGTGGATAGCTCCAAAAATAAATGCAATGTATTTTTTTTTTATCATAAGTACAAAATCCATGATTTCAAGTCTCAGGAGACAGTTTGTAGCCCACAGTGTAACATCTGGCTATCTATGTTTGATGATTCCTAATAAGGATAATACTGATTGCATAGGTAATTCATTCTACCATCTATTTTATGCCATCCATCCATCCATTCTTGTATGTGTATATGCAAAAGTATGGAAATGGTTAGCTATTATCTTCTGTGATGATTTTTCAACTTCCCATTAGAACTAAAAGTGCTGGAATTTTCTGATGATCTCCCAGATTAAGACTGTTTAGCGTTTTTGATGAGCTAATGTTGCTAGGTACTGCCCTCTGCTGTAGGGATAGCACAATTTCTCCCACAATCTAATACATATTGCTCATCCTGTACATCTGTTTAAAAACAGTGTAACATCTAGCTATCTATGTTTGATGATTACTAATAAGGATAATACTCATTGCATAGGTCATTCATTCTACCATATATGTGAAAGACTTATTATGTCTATGTACATTACATAATTGCCTTTGTGTTTGTTGCGTGTGCTTGGGCTTTTTGCACAAAATATATTGTAGGTCTTGACTAAGACTCTCATGCTAATAGTATTTTGCTCCCATGAAATGCTGAGTTATAACATATTGCTGTTTTTAAAATGTGCAGAGATCTTCCTTAGTTTAGTTTAGTTTAGTTTAGTTTAGTTTATTTGATTTGTATACTGCCCTACTCCTGAAGGACTCAGGGCGGTGAACAGCCAAACAATAAAATACATAAATACAAAAAATTTAAAAACCAGATAAAATCAAATTAAATCATTTTAGCCTGGACAGATTAAAACACCCCAATAATTTAAAAACAGATTAAAATTTACATATTAAAAGAGGGAGGAGATTAGGCCAAGCCCGCTTGATGGAATAAAAAGGTCTTCACAGCGCGGCAGAAGATGCGCAGATCCGGGATCCTCCGTATCTCTGGGGGGAGCTCATTCCAGACGGTAGGTGCCCCCACAGAGAAGGCTCTCCCCCTAGGGGCCGCCAGCCGACACTGTTTGGCTGATGGCACCCGGAGGAGTCCCTCTCTATGAGAGCGTACTGGCCGGTGGGAGGCTATATTTACTGCAATGATGGAAATTTGGCTTATTATATTAGTAAATAAATAATAAATGAAAGGGAGCAATGGCACAGCTTTTTCAGTCTAAGAAGGCTACATTACTATTCACTTTTTCCCATTCCGTTCCTGCCCATCTGTGAATTGCAAAATATTGCATTGCTAATCTTTATTTGGAATTTATAATTTATACAAAAGTGATAACAACAAAGTTCAAGAAAACAAGTATTAAGTATACACCCTCACATTTGTTGAGAAGTCAATTAATTTCCTCAGATTGCACATTACCCATAGAACTGGGGTATATTGGAAAAGTATCACACCTATGGAAAAGTTCTAATTCATTCTGACTTTTCAGTACTGAAATTGTATTTAGAGTTTAGAGAGTTTAGAGATAGAGATTGTGTTTAGAGTTAAAGAGATGATCATGTGGCTGAACTGCAAATAGAGATATTTCATGACATTTGTAAACAAATTGGAGAGATCAAGCATTCCTAAATTATAGGAAGGGAGGGAGGGAGCAATTCAGTTTTAGTCTGAGGTGAAAATGCTAAGGGGCCAGGATGTTTTACAATTATTTGTAATGTCTTTATTCTACTCTGCTTTAATTTTAAGATCTTGATTATATTAAACTGTTAGCTTTGCTAGATTTATTCCAGAAACCTCATTTCAAATCACTCATTTTCAACCAGCACAAAACTACTAATTCAGTACAAATGTATGTAATGAATTAACACATTTTGAATTATTGACCAAGATTTATTTCAAGAAGAAAGCCAAGCCTATATAAACATAAATATGCTTGCCATTTTCTATAATGCTTTCAATACTGTTCAAAGCATTTTGTAAATGACTAAAAAGGAAATCGGCCCTGACTGTTCTTTGGAAGGACAGATTACTGAAGCTGAAGCTCAAATATACTGGCCACCTAATGAGAAGAGAGGATTCATTGGAAAAGACCTTGATGTTGGGAAACCATCATGAGGAATTGATCTTCTCATGACAAAGGACTGATAGAAATGTCAGATCATGTTTCATCTGCTTTGAGCTAAAGATAAGATAAACCTTTATGATCAAAAAATGAAATTCTGTTGTCTGCTCTCAAAGAAAGTATATACTACCCACATACATACACAACACACCTATACACATGCTACACACACACACACATACATATATATGTGTGTGTATATGTGTGTACATAGATACATATAAATATTAATCACTGTCCATTTTGAATACATAGCAGAAAGAGGAAACAGGCATTCACAAGGTTGATACTGTATGGAACAAAACTGTAGCTGAATCTGGATATTCTGCTTCGAGAACCACAAAACCTCGTCCCAGAAGGTAACAAGAAAAACAGATCGTGAAGAGGATATGTAGCGTCCCAGACAATCCTGCGGACCCTGCTCAAGCATCGCTTTTATGCTATGTTCTGCATAGAAGGAAGTGAACTACGAATGATCTTTTCTGTCATCCTCACCAGTGGCGGGTTGCTACCGGTTCGCCCCAGATCGGGGGAACCGGTAGCAGCAGCAGCAGTGGGAGGCTCCTCCCACCTGCCCAGACACGTGCAAATACGAGCATGAGTGAACCAGTAGCAAACTAAATTGAAACCCACTACTGATCCACATCACTCTCTGCACTGCCTCTCTGTCTGAAGCAGTAATGCTTCCAAACCAGATTGTAATGCAATATGACAGGATGCTCTTGATCGTCCCTCTATAGAAAGTGGTAAAGACAGGGGGAGGAAGATGTTCTTTTCTCATGTGACGCAGAAAATGCAGGCGCTGCTGTGCCTGCTTCACCAGTGTCTCGCTGTTGAGAGACCAAGCTAGCCTACTCGTTAACTTCACACCCAGAAACTTGATGCTGCTAAGCTAGCCTAATAGGTGGCATCAGAGAGAATAAATTAGTGTTTCCAAGTACTGGAAGAACCTGGGATAATCCGCAATGAGGATAAGTAGCTCAGTGAGAGATGCAGCCATGTAACTGGGAGGATAATACATTGAGCACCACCCAAAGCTTTCCTCTTCAGTGCAACATCAAATAGGGCCTTGCATATGGCCACCTATGGAACAATGTTGCAATGGCCATGTTCTCCAGACACACAAGGGTCTGATAATGCCCATTATGTATTACTTGTTGTCACTGCTACTCAGAGCCCACAGCTTCATCTCCTTCACACTGCTGGTCCAACCTTTTAAAAGAATAGGCTTACTGAGTTCCATTTCCTTGGCCTATCATCAAGCATCCATTAAAAAAAATTGCTATACATTATTATGATCTGCACATAGATACTAAGTTTTTTAAATGAATTGGGTTTTTTTTCATATTTACTGCCAAATTTAGATTGTGTATGCAGGTTAAGTAATACAGTAAAATACTACCATAAAAACAAAATTATAAGATCACGACTGCAAAACAAACTAACAAAAAAAGGCACTAGGTGGCAGCTATCAATATTCTGTATCTTTTTCCTGTTCTTGTCTGACTTTTGTAGCCCAGGTCTGATACAGTAGCCACACAGAGAAGGTGATTGGCTTTAATCATAATCAATTACAGAATCCAGGAGACTGCACAACATATCAAACTTTGTAATATTAATCTTGGTTATTGTTTGCGGCTCTTTTTGAATTTAACGTGGTATGTGAACTCAGAAAAATAGGTTCATTCAAGAAGCAAGTATGTTGTACACAGTTTTCCCCACTTGGGACAGTAGATACAACCATGCATACTATTATACAAACAGAAAGGGGAACAGATATTATGTCTGAAGAATATATTCAAGGTGGAGTTTCTGCACAATACCTATTTCTCATTGGTTAATTTATTTTCTTGAGGTTTTTTTTTTTTTTTTTAAGCAACGAGACCCCGATCAAGTTAGATCTAAATTGCTATTGTATTCCGAAACCTGTAAGGCAGGGCTGTTCAACCTCGGTAACTTTTAAAGACATGTGGACTTCAACTCCCAGAATTCCCCAGGCAGCATATGAATCAACATGGCTGGCTGGGAGAATTCTGGGAGATGAAGTCCACAAGCCTTTAAAAATTACCAAGGTTGGACAGCCTTTTTCTCTAAAGGGCAGAAAGGAGGCGAAGGGCAAATTGCCACACGATATTAAACTATAAAGTGATTTGAAAAAAAAAACCAATTCATTTAAAAAACCTAGTATCTATGTGCAGATCATAATTGGCTTTAGCGCGACGTTCGTGTCTTAAATTATCATAATCATAATTATAAGTATAAGTTTATTTGTCAAGCATATTAAGATAACAGGTAAAAGTATAAACATAATTTGAATACATGAAAAGAGTAAGTAAAAAGGAATATTAGGACAGGGACGGTAGGCACGCTGGTAATCAAACTTCGTAATCGGTGGTGTGCCGTCTCTCCTTCCCTTCCCTCACTTTCTTGGGGGACCTGATCGGTTGTGTTTCGCTCGATCCGTTTTCCCGCGTCTTTCCTCGGGCCGGGTAGTCCCGAAGTTCAAAAGCAACACAGCGATTATTCCGCGAAAGCCACGAAACTTCTTTGCCCTCCCAGCTCGAAATGGGACTTCCCCACCCCTTTCTCAAGATTGGGCGGCTGGAGGGAGGAGACGGCGCTCCTCTCCTGCTCCCCCTTTGCGGAGTGGGCGGCTGGCGGTAGTTCCGCCTAGTAAAGGAGGTGGACCTGGGAAAGCGTCGGGACGGCCTCCGCCGTTGCCAATCGTGCCCTCCCCCTCTCAAAAGGACTCGGAACGGCCACCGCGTCCTCCTCTTCTTCTTCTTCTTCCTCCTCCTCCTCGTCCAGCGCCAACACCACAGCCGTTTTGCCATCATGACAGACCGGTCCACCTTCGACACCAATGTGACCACTGTGACCCGGTTCGTGATGGAGGGAGGCAGGAAAGCGCGGGGCACCGGAGAGCTCACTCAGCTGCTCAACTCGCTCTGCACGGCCGTCAAAGCCATCTCCACCGCCGTGCGCAAGGCGGGCATTGCCAACCTGTAAGTTTGCACAAAGTCTCCGGCTGGCAAAGCCAACGGGCACGGCCCGGGCGATGAACCCCCCGCATCTTCTCCCGGATTTCTCTTGACACTCGGGGTGCTGCTTGAATGAATGAGGATGATGGGTGGTCTTTCAGCATTGATGGAGACTCGGAAATGGGGAGCTTGGAAAAGGTCCCGTGGTGGTTGTAGGTTTCTCATGAAATGCAGCAGGGATCGTCTTCTTCCCCATTCAGGACAGGACAGGTGTTTCACTAGCTGACTCTGCCAGGTGTCAGAAGGAGCCTGGAGTCTGCTAGATTACTCAGAAGGTAGTTGCTAGAAACAGAGAGAGACAGGATGCTGTCCCTACTTATTGCTCTGCCTGGAAAAATGACAGGGCACCTGAGCTGTTACCTTTTCTTTCTCAGTTGCTCAATTTCATTCTGCACACTCTTCAGATGGAGTGTGAGCAGCCCCCCAAACAGCTACTGGAATTGCCTCATGTTCACCTTCCTTTGCTCTGTGTGTCCCATCCTTCCTCATTTTTCTCTTCTTGAGGAAGTTGTGTTGGTGGCCCCTTCCACAGTCCACCGACATTCTTCTCTTGGACAACCAGGAATTAGCCCCATTAAGCCCCATCACTCTTCCAGATGAAACCACCCCGAAATGGAGAAGTGACTAAACTAGAAAGTTTATTTATTTTATTTATTAGTTCAATTTATATATGTCGCCCTTCTCCGGAAACTCAGGGTGGCTTACAATGCATTAAGCAATAGCCTTCATACTTTTGTATATACCTGCTTAGTAGGACTTTTTGGCCCCCCTGAGCGGTGTTCTATTTTATACAAAGTCAGCTTATTGCCCCACATTTTACCTACCTCAAAAGGATGGAAGGCTGAGTCAACCTTGAGCCAGGTGAGAATTGAACTCGTAGTAATTGCAGGCAGCTAGCAGCTAAGTACTACTTTAACAGCAGCAGTTTACTCCACTGCACCACCAGGCTCTTTCTCTTGCAGAGGGCCCAAAAGGAGACAGCTTTTTTTTTTTTTTTTTTTTGGGAGAAATGGGATATGCAAGCACACTTGCAGCCATCATTGGCCTGGTCCTTCCTGTACACTTTGTGGTATGCAATATTGTGGATGATTTGATTCTGCCTCAGCTTGATGTGCGAATTCAGCAGCTATGATTTGTAAATTGAAGCTTGCTGTTACATATGTAAATAGGAAAGTCATGATTTATTCAACAAATTATTAAATAACTATGCCTTAGTACGATATATGAATTTTTCAGGGCTGTCTTGTTTCACAGTTTCAGAGTGAATCTTGCCTTTAATTGCTCAACCTGCTTCTGTCTCTGAATTAAACTTGATGGATTTCATGGCCACAACATTTATCTATATAAATCTTGTCCTCCATATCCACTGCAAAGAGAGAGCAAGCGTATGGCCAATTATGCAGCTTGTTTTCCTTCCTAGGATGTGCCTGTCTTCCTGCATGGTTTTCAGAGAGGAGTGTCTGCATGTGATCCATTATTACTTGTCTCCTCTCATTTGCCATCAAGTTTTGACTAATTAAGGGATGGAGAATATAGGTATGGTACCCCAAAATATGACTCTAGAATCTATTCTAGAGTCCAATGTCCAAACACCCCTTCCTTACAGTCCTTCTGTATTCTGTAGCTAACCAGGATCCATCAAAATGAAAACTTAGTGCAACTTAACTGAATGACTGTTCAGAGTTTGGAACACATTCTTCAGCTGGGCCTTTCTGACATCTCAACTAGGATTTATATGTTGTCCTCTGATTTTCTGTAGTTTACTTTTTAGCATTGGACTCCAACCTTTCTTCTTTTATTTTGCCAAAACTCTGTAATTCATCAATCTAATTTTTGTACTTATTAACTTTCCTGGACTATCAGCTAATCTATTTTGCCCTCCTATAATTTGAAGATGTTGTGCTGGGAATGATGAGCATTGTAGTACAAGATCTCAGCCGACCACAGGCAGCCCTTTCTCATCTAACTACTCAGTCTGCATGTTCATTGAAGAGACTGGAAGAAGAAAGGATTTCCTACTTATTTTATAACTGTGCCTAGGCATTTTGGGTACAAAAATCAAACTGTTAAAAGTGGTTTCCTGTTAAGGAATCTGTATTCAATGTTAGATATATATGACATTAGAAAATCAGTTTCTTATATATTTAACTTGTATCATTTATTTAGGGATTTCACCACAGTAAATCCTATGCATTTAAATTAGGGTTGTTTAGCAGGTAAATAGATGTACAATTGCAGTTTTGGTCTTGTTCTACCCTCCTTTTAGTCTAACATCATTTAGTAATTACAAAAATAAGTTCAGTTTGATAGAAATTGTGTAATATTACATCAGAACATTAGGGGAGGGGAAAGCACTCAGCTTAGAAGTTTTGATCAATAGAAGGTTTAAGATAGAACCCCAACTACTCAACTTTCACTGGGGGCAAAAGGTAAGCTCAATAACAGTAACTTTGAAGTGTGTGTAAATGCCCTGCAATTGTGTTCATTGTCTTGGGAGCAAGTTATGATGAAAATGCAGCCATTTAAGGCCACCTCCTACAGGATGTGGCAAACTGAAGAGACGGCTGTTGCCTGCCTGATGTGCACATCTATGTGGACATACTTTGTATTTCTTAATGAAGAACTTTGCTTATGTTTGCCCTTCTTTTAGTGCAATCGGCAAATAAGCAAAGTTGAGCCATCAGGTAATAATTGGCTAGTGGGTGATCCTCTTGTATTTGGGTAAAGTTAATATCTGATTGAGATAACATCTTGGTAGATTTTCTTACTATGAGCGCTTGGAGAATACTCCCATATCTGCATGTGTATATGGACAGTGGACAGCATGATCTTATTTCGATATGAATTCCTATGTGAATTTTAAATATTCTAAATTTTAGGTTCGATAACTCAAGTGTTTATAAAAAGCAGCTGAATTTGCACATCAAGCTAAGGCAGAATTTTCTATAAAAGAAAAACTTACAAGGACTTGTTAGCTCATTTGTACAGCAATGCTGCCTTGGAGCAAGATTGAATTTGCAGGTATATAGGTAGTTCTTAACTGACAACCATTCATTTAGTGACCGTTCAAAGTTACAATGGCACTGAAAAAAGTGATTTATGACTCTTTTTTGCACAACCATTGCAACATCCTCATGGTCATGCCCACTCTGGGGCCAGCCAGAGGTGGTATTTGCTGGTTCTCCAAACTACTCAAAATTTCCGCTACTGGTTCTCCAGAACCTGTCAGAACCTGCTGAATTTCACCCCTGGCCTGGTGAGATTTGAACTGCCAGCAGTCAGCAGAAGTAGCCTGCAGTAGTGCACTCTAACCACTCTAACCACTGCGTCACCATGGCTCATTACACAGCAACATTGTGCTGGCTGCAGCCATACAGTTAGGTTTCCTATTAAATTTAGTAACAGAGTTGGAAGGGACCTCGGAGGTCATCTAGTCCAACCCCCTGCTCATGCAGAGAACTGTACTAGGGATTCGAACCGCCAAACTGCTGACCTTTCTGATTGACAAGCTCAGTGTCTTAGCCACTGAGCCACCTAGTCAGGTACTATGATGTCCTGAAAGGACCAAACAAACAACTGATTCATGCAATGTTTGAAAGACTTGCATCATTTGGCAGTTAATAATACGTTACTCTGTCCCATTGATTTTCACCAGAAAGCAAAAGTTGGGTCTACTTTTTTTTTTTAAGTTAAATAACAGCCAAAACTATTTGTTCAACGATGGTGGGCTGGAGACTACCAAATATATGTCCATCTTAGCTTTTACCACCCTTGCACCCTCCACATTTTGGGGGATATAATTAATTGCCTGAATTCTGAATTACATCATGGGATTCTTTTATGGGCAAAAAAGGAATAGATTTTACCTTTTTATAGCTATTCTCAGCTAATTGTAGTGAAACATGTGGCTTATGGCTCTTGCAGTTTTCACCAGTTTCTGAAGAAAGATATAAAAGATGTAAATGAGCAATATTGGTGGTTAGGGAAAGTTGTAGATAATGTGGTGCCAGATAATCGCAAGTTTTAGAATGCTCAGTGCAATGCTGAGCATTATTATTTTCTTGGGGTATCATAGACTATCAGTTGCCCTAATATACCTAGAAGGCATCAGTTGAAGAAGGTTGGTCTAAGATAGGGGTCTGTAACCTTAAACACTCAAAGAGCCATTTGAACCAGTTTCCCACAGAAAAGAAAACACCGGGAGCCACAAAACCCTTCCCATGCCTGACTATTTCTTGAGTGGCCACAAAACTAGCATATGTAGTTGAATTAAATGTTCTGTTTTCTTCTGAAACTTTTCTTTTCTTGGATTTATCCATGGTTGGTCTACTGGGGGTTGAAAAGCTCAATAAATCGTGTGCTGGTGGGTGTTGCACGTTGGCGGTGGTGACGCATATTTGAGGGAACCACAGATGAGGGGTGAAAGAGCCACATACGGCTCCAGAGTCGCAGGTTGCTTATTTATTTATTTATTTATTTATTTATTAAATTTTTATACCGCCCCCTCTCCCGAAGGACTCGGGGCGGTGAACAGCCAAAATTAAAAACACACAATACAAATATTAAAATACATGACCCCTGGTCTAAGATGTTAAAGCAAAAATTTTAAAAAGATTACATCAAAAATTAAAAATGTCATATTAACATTTTGAGAGTTACAAATGAAACATGAATATGGAAATATGAACATACTCCATAGCTATATTCAGACATTACATTAAGCTTCAGTTTTGCAATCAACAAAAAAACCAAAGAGGAAAGGTTTGCTTCTGATTTTGATTATGTTATCCAGATGTGCAAAAATTAATTGTGGTTTGTCTAAAATAAATCACATTGAAACCATGTGACCTCACATGGTATTTGGCAAACTGTGTTTAACACTGCAGTCCAAACGTTTAGATGACATGCTGAATTGCAATTAATGTTAATGGGAGAGGGACACTTCTGAAATGTCTGTACTGGAGGGCAGAAAACATGGAAATCTATAAAAGCTTGAATTTATTATGCAATTTCTGTTCAAGATAAACTAGGATCAGTGTCATATGTGTATATGTATTACCTGCCCATTTTCGTTTAGAACCTTGAGAAATAATGTCGAATGTAACCCTAATTCAGGGGAAAAGGAAGAGGGACTAAAGCTTGTGAAGATCTATGTGAGATATTAGAATCATAATTAATTCTAAACTGCCTGAGAGTTTAATTTAACACATACACATACACACACACTCTCACACACACACATTTTCTGATGATCTTTTTTTCTGTCTTTCAGTTATGGAATTGCTGGTTCTACCAATGTGACAGGGGACCAAGTAAAGAAGTTAGACGTTCTTTCCAATGACATGGTGATCAACATGCTCAGATCATCGTTCTCCACTTGTGTCATTGTATCAGAAGAAAATAAAGAAGCAGTCATAGTGGAAGAAGACAGACAGGTCATTATCCCTGATAAATTTCCCAGTGCTTGTTTTCAAGGCAGCATTGAGCAACAACTAGTTTTTAAAATGGGTAAAGTTTAACCCAACCTGCTGACTTCAAAGGCCAAAGAACAGTACCATCTGAAGACAAAAAAATAGGAAAAAAATTAGAATCAATAGGCAATGACCCTAAACCAGCCCTTCACTAAGCTTAAGTCACATATTGACTACAAATAATCCAATACTCAAACCTAATGGTCAATATCTGGAGGACACTAGGTTAAATTTCACAAGGCAACCTTATAGTTCCTTCATAATGCTAATCCAAAAGCAAAAAGAATTGATCAAAGAGCCGAATCCTATACTGAAAATGTCTCAAGGTATTATTTTAATCCAGACCTGGGAAGCCATCGCTGCATTTTTTTTCTCTGTTATTATTTTCAGCCATTATGGGTCTTATTATGGCAACCAACATTTTTATCAATTTGGGGTTTTTTTGGTGTGTGTGTTTCAGGGTTAGAAAAAAAAAAGTCATTGAAATTTGCTACTTTTTTTGCAGAGTTAAGAGGATGAGTTTTGAGACACTAGAAGCCCCTGAAATCACAGCCGGACAGTGGGCCTTTACTTGTACCTTTTCATTGTATCAAGTCTGGAAGTGAACTTTACAAAAGATTTGTTTGGAAGAATTGATGTATTATGCGGGTTATATTAAAAATCCCTTCCAACTCCCAGTCCTTCCCCACTGCTGTACATTCATTACCTTCACAGATTTAGGTTGGGAGCATAAACAACAGAGCTCAGTTAAACCAAGTTAGATATTTTTCCTGTGCTGCTTTGCCATTCAACTATCTTGGCTGGGCAGCAAAGTGATCTGAATTTAGCTGAGAGAGGAACATCCACTGAGAAATTAAAAAGAAACTCAAGATCCTGCATTGCAATCATGCAATGGAATGCTAATCTTTTTTTTTTGGCAAATTTTTCATGATGCAGGGGAAAGGGGAAAGGGACCCTCTATATAGTCTCCATCCTGCCTCTTTAAGACAGTTTTATAGAGGGCTTCCTCAGTCTGATCTTTTTCTAAATGTTGGCCTAGTCTTTTCTGGATTGTGACTTCTACTTGATTGGAGAGCTGTATTAAGATCAGGACTTTTTATTGTTCTTCCTACCCCTGCATGCTAACTTGGAGTGACCTCTTGCAGGAGAGTTTTCTAAACAAATAAGCCTTATCCATTTTGGGCTGCTGGGGGTGATTTGTCTAGAATCTCTAGAACATTCATCAGCTAGTTTTGTCTGCAGTCTGGGAGGTAATCCATGACCTGAGACAGAGATTGTGATATGACATCTTACAGAATGTTCCTTCAGATTTTGTGGCTGAAATAATCTTCTTGCTCTGGTATCAACATTTTTGGAGATCTTGTTAAGCTTATTCAGAATCTTCTGAGGTGGCTGGCCATTGCAAATCCAATACATTTAATTAAATGCAAACCCAAATCAAACACCAATTTTCCCTTTTGAGAAATGTATGGCCTGATCATTTCAGGATTATGACATTTCTTCCTCATTTATAGTTTGGGGTCCATCAACCTGAGATCAATTAATATTTCAAACCTTTCATTTTAGATAGGAAAATGGGAAAAGTTGCCTACTTTCTCCCCAAAGATATTATTTGGTCAAAATACTTAACAATAAACTAAGCATGCATTTTTGTTCTTTGAAAAGTTATTCGAATATTCTTTTCTTGCAGGGTAAATATGTTGTCTGCATTGATCCACTTGATGGCTCTTCTAATATTGATTGCCTTGTTTCTATTGGAACCATTTTTGCTATCTATAAAAAGGTAGGATATATTGAATAGTTGCTAAAGATCAAAGAGGAGGAGGAGGACTCCTTTAATTTTAGACTATTTTGTGACCAAATTTCTGATTATGTTCCTGTTAAAGCTTCTCAAATCCACAAGTAACAATGATAAGTTTTAATTGGGGCCATAAATATTATGACAGGGTTTATACTTTGTTTAACCGTGTTTTATTAATTAAACAACAGTTGATTGGATTCATCCATTGTACTTAATAAAAACCAAACAAACCATATTATTATTTAGCTCAATATATGAATCCAGAGAGCTGAAGGTCAAAGACTGTGGTCATCTAATGAGGAGAGAGGATTCATTGGAAAAGTCCCTGATGTTGGGAAAGATTGAAGGCAAAAAGAGAAGGGGAGGGTAGAGGATGAGATAGAATTCTTTATTGGCCAAGTGTGATTGGACACAAGGAATTTGTCTTTAGTGTACATGCTCTCCGTGTACATAAGGAGAATAAAATACATTCATCAAGAATAAAAAGATACAACACTTAGTGATAGTCAAAGTTACTAATAAGCTATCAAAATGTACTAGGAAACAAATAAAAACAATATAAATTGAAAGATACAAGCAACATGGTAATAAGTGGGAAGAGATAGATACTAGTAAGGATGAGAAGAATAATAGTAATACAGTCTTAGTAAATTATTTGAGTGTTGTGGGAATTAGTTGTTAAGCAGAATGATGGCATTCAGGGAAAAACTATCCTTGTGTCTAGTTATTCTGGTGTGCAGTGCCCTATAGCGTCATTTTGAGAATAGAAGTTGAAACAATTTATGTCCCAGATGTGAGGGGTCTGTAGATATTTTCACAGCCCTTTTTTTGACTCGTGCAGTATACAGATCCTCAATGGAAGGCAGGTTAGTAGCAATATTTTTTTCAATTGGTTTGAAATTAATAAGGTTAGAGTCATCAACGCAATGAACATGAATTTGGGCAAATCTTGGGAGACAGTGGAGGATAGAGGGGCCTCGTGTCTTATGGTCCATGGGGTCACAAAGAGTCAGACGTGACTTAATGACTGAACAACAACAACAACAACATGAATCCAGAGACTGTTTAGAAACAGTGAGTGGGAGTACTGTGTAGCTGGATATTCCAGAAGAATGTGTATATAACTTTTCACCTCCAATCCAAAGTTAAAAGCCTGTGTTTACTGAGTCCAGCACTTTACAGGTTCAAGTGAAAACAGGTTTAACCACTGTTATTATATTTTTAAAAATCCATATCTGATAGGAAGACCATAGCTGGGTTGACTTACCATGGTGTGTAAACCACAGTGCCTGTGTTACAAAACATGTTAATTGAAAATCGAACTATGTCAGTTATGCTGCTGTGTAGTAAATAAACTCCACCTGTGTTTGAGCGGATACAGTTTTTCTTTAGTCATTGTGATTTGCAGCTATTCGTTTTCATGAGTCAGGCCTGTAGGATGTAATGGTGTAGGCAGCCTTTTCAGAAGGGGGAAGTGATCTTGTACGTTGGAAGCAAAGTCACAGTGTAAACTTCCAAGCAGCTAGACCAGTAGGTTTGGTTAATTCCTGTAGGCATCTGATTTGCACAGTGGAACAATAAGTATGTTAAGAGTGCATACCATTTAATAGGCAGGTGACCTGATTGAAGGAACTTGAAATTCTAGATGAGCATGTAATTAAATATATACTGTACATTGATAGTCTTTAGACGCAACACTCTGCTATTTGTTTTAATTATTCATTATCTTGCAGATTATACACAAGGATTAAAAATATTAAAAATAGAAAAACCAGGATCAAAATAAGGAGAAAACTTTGGGTTGAAAACACAGCTAATAGCTAGCTCCTTTTTTCCTCCTTATTTATTTATTTTTTTTAATTTGATTTATATGCTGCCCTTCTCCGGAGACTCAGGGCGGCTTACAATGCATTAAGCAATTTGTGGAGTGCAAGGTGGGAGAGTTACTGGGTTTTTTTCCCATATGGGGATGGAATGTTTATTTTCTTCTTCTTTTAGACTCTGTTTTACCTTGTATTTAAAAATAAATAGCAAGATTTCATTGTCTAAGTATAGGAATCAAGAGATTGTGGGGTGGCAATTAAGATGGGGAGGAACACTAATGCTGACATTGAAGAATTGTACACACTTTATAGTGAGTGAGTGGAGTATGATGTTATTGGAAAAATTGATTCCATCCAGCTTTGGGTGTAAAGAAGAAGGCTTTGATATCCTTGGATCTCAAAACCATTATTTTCATTTAGGGATAATAATTGTCAGATATCTGTAAACTGTAATTCCTAGCAGCTCCAACAATGTGGCCATTAGAATTCTGGAAGATATGGTTTAGTAACATCTGGAAGTTCTAAGGAAGAAATTATAGTATTTTGAGGGGTGATGTGGTGGCTCAATGGTTAAGATGCTGGGCTTGTCAGATGGAAAGCTGGCAGCCCAGGTTCAAGATCTGAGAATCATGCAATGGGGTGAGCTCCCATCCTGCCAACCTAGTTGTCTGAAAGCATGCAAATGTGAGTAGATAAATAGGTCCCACTTCAGTGGGAAGGTAACAGCGCTCTGTGATGTGATGCTGGCCATATGACTGTAGAAATGTCTTCGGACAGTGCTGGTTCAATGGTCTTGAAATAGAGATGAGCACTGTGCCCTATAATTGGCAATGACTAGTGGAGTAAAATCTGCAAGGACTTTACCTTTTTACATACTGTAGTATTATGGCCAGGAGGAAGTATGAACAGCATAAGGATTAAGTCAGGGGTGAAATCTAATTTTTTTTGCTACCGGTTCTGTGGGCATGGCTTGGTGGTCATGTGATTGGGTGGGCGTGGCCAGTTTGACGTCATTCATGTCACTCTGCTGTGCATGGGGCGCTTGGAGAGAGAGCGAGCAAGATAGCTCTCCAACCTCTGTTTTTGTCTCTCTCTCTCTCTCTCTCTCTCTCTCTGTGTGTGTGTGTGTGTGAGGGAGGGAGGAAGGGAGCGATCTGAAGCCGAGGCACCTAAACTTCTGGCAGCGGCGGGGCAGCTTCTGAGCAGCCAGCTCCACCTGACCTACTCCCTGAATCTCGCCATTCTCCTGCCCTCCCCCCACCCACCCAGCTCAAGCAGCGGCTTCCCTGCTCAGCCCCAACAAGCTATGCATCCATGGTGCCCGCACCAGCATCCCGAGAGAAGCAGAGAAGATCATTGCTTGCAAGCAGACAAGCAGAGGTAGCAAGTGTATGCCGTGCTGTGAGAAAAATGAGAGGTCTTGTTGTCCCGCAGAGCCTGCCGCTGCTTGAGCTGGGGGGGGGCAGGAGAACGGCGAGACTCAGGGAGTAGGTCAGGTGGAGCTGGCTGTTCAGAAGCTGCCCCGCCGCTGCCAGAAGTTTGGGTGCCTCATCTTCAGATCGCTCCATCCCTCCTTCCCTCCCTCCCACACACACACACACAAACAGAGGTTGGAGAGCTCTCTTGCTCACTTGCTCTCCAAACGCCCCATGCACAGCCCATTTGAGGAAAGGGCACGGATGGCTGGGTGCATTTGGCTGCAGAAGGAGGCGCAGCGCAATGGGGTTGTTTTGTTCACTGAGAAGGTACTTCGGGAGGGCAGGAGGACGTCTGCAACTAACAACTATAATGAATATGTCCACCTGCCCTCCCGAAGCACCATCATGGTGAACAAAACAACCCCATTGCTATGGATGCATAGCTTGTCGGGGCTGAGTAGGGAAGCCCTGCTTGAGTGGTGGGGGACCAGTAAGCTGCTAACTCCTTCCCCGCAGCCCTGCCATGCTTGCCTGCCTTCCACGTGGACTTCTGCTTGCCTGCCTTTGCAAGTTGGCCACCGGGACGCCAGGAAGGCAGCATGGAAGGCAGGCAAGCATGGCAGAACTGCAGGCCGTGGATCGGTTCGGGGGCGTGACCAGCCAGCCATTGCTCCCGGTTCGGCGAACTAGCCTCAATCTCCGCTACCTACTCGCCCGAGCCGGTCCGAACCGGGAGCATTTCATCCCTGGATTAAGTCAATGGTTGAAGCTATTTTTTTTAATACTGGGAGCCATCCGATAATGGTGCTAAAACTGAAGAAATCATATTTACCAACAATCAAGACATTTGTTGGCAAAGTGGTAGTTTTTATGAATATCACAGCATATTTCAGATTATTTGCTGACCTGAGAAGAAAATACTCCCACTGGTGAACCGAAAGAATCACAGTTGAGCAATGAAACGCTTCTCATCAGTTGCATAAGATTATTGAAATTTTCAGGTTCTAACCTTCTTTTACTTATTATGCAAGGTTTCTCCTGGTGCTCCTTGTGAAAAGGATGCTCTGCAGCCCGGTCGCAATCTGGTGGCAGCTGGTTATGCCCTCTATGGAAGTGCTACTATGCTAGTCTTAGCCCTGGAATCTGGTGGTGTCAACTGTTTTATGCTTGATCCGGTAAGGAGCACCCTGGGAATCCTAAATCGATTATTGTTTGCTTGCAGTCTTGCAATTTTGCCTTTTCAGCCTCCGTTTTTAATTTGCGAAATGAATCAACCATCAATAAGATAAATACTACACTGGAGTTTGCATGTTATGCCTGGTATAGGTAGCCCTTGCTTAACAGGTAGTCGTTATACAACTGTTTGAAGTTATTATGGCTACAAAATGAGTGTTTTTACATAATTTTATTATAACAATGCAATGTTTAGTAGTTTAAGGAATGAACAGAGTAAAACTGCATAAAAATCATACATGATCACTGTGAAACTGATTTTTGTGAGAGAAATTAATAACTAATAGATTGCTGAGTATACCGTACAAAGAAATCTACTTCATGTTGTCTTTATGTACTTGGTATTTCCAGCAGAAGAATGCTGGGGGGGGGTTCTTTTTTGGTTCTTCAGATGATATTTTTCAAATCTGGCGTGCAGGAATCCCTGTTCCTTTTTATTATATCAAGGGGCTTTATGTCTGCATTTGGCATGGGGGGAAACCTCCATCTAGTTTAGGATCATAGCAAGGATTTATATCCATGCTGTTATCATCCTAAGAAATGCTAGCATCCCAATTTGGACCAGATCTTCATTCTTGATTTGGAATAAGAAAAGAGCAAATGAAATTGCACATGTCTTGTTAAATGTAATATACAGTTAACACTTAGGAAAGGAAGTGGGAAAGCAGTGGGATCTTTGAAATGTGCACAGGCAGAATTTTAAAATTAAATGATGAAGATCAACAGAAACATAGGCTGTTTATCAAACAAAGATGATAATTGTGAATGAAAATCAGAGCAGAAATAAGGGTGGGATTGGCACAGACAGAAATAAGGTAGCTGGCATTGGCACAGACAGTGCCTTAACACAGAGTCTGCATTGGAACTGATGGAGAGTTTGAAGATAAAATACGTGAAAGAAAGTAAAGTAAATGCTGCTAACAATGAAATGATGGGTTTTTTAAAAAATTTTTTTTACAAGTGTTGCAGAAAGCCACTTACCTGCTAAAAGAAATTATATATGTATGTATGTTTGTATGTATGTATATGTTTGTATGTGTGTGTATATACACACACACATATATATGAGATTTCCTTTATTAAAAGCACTACTTAACTATCATAATTCCTCTGTGTCCATGAGCAGAGTGAGTGTGGTTTTTTTAAACAATCCTAGTATTTCAACCATCCATATATACGGTGAAGGTCCTTCCAAATAGGACTGCCTTCTAATTATCTCAAAAGTATGTTAACACATGTTCTTGTACACTTTCAGATACACCTTGATGTCTTAAAGAGTAAGTGGCATGTTTGTGTGTATGTGTGAGGCACCGTTTTCATCCTAGAGGATTTTCATAAAGGATCTTTTTTGCATGTTCCTGCCTAGTTCATGTCAGGCAATTTACCTTAGAATTGCTTTCTAGAATGTAGAATGTAAAAATGGATGGCTGTGTTGAATTTGATCTTACTGGTTCATATCTAAGACACTGGAGTTAGAAACTTTGTCTTTCTAGAATTTGTCATAATCCATTATGTATCCTTCGAGTAGCTGCACCTAACCTGCATTTTCATTTTATTTCTTTTGACTTCTAATGTAGATATTGGTGTTTTTTTCATAAATAATTGTGAAATTATAACCATCACTTGGGAAGGAGCTATTTTCAAACTTTTTATGATTAATTATTGTATGATGCTGAAAAGTATTTTGTAGAATTATTCTAGTTGGTGTATGTATGTATGTATGTATGTATGTATGTATGTATGTATGTGTACACACACACATACACACACACACCAGAGGTGGGTTTCAGCAGGTTCTGACCAGTTCTGGAGAACCGGTAGCGGAAATTTTAAGTAGTTCGGAGAACCGGTAGTAAAAATTCTGACTGGCCCCGCCCCCATCTATTCTCTGCCTCCCACGTCCCAGCTGATCGGGAGGAAATGTGGATTTTGCAGTAACCTTCCCCTGGAGTGGGGTGGGAATGGAGATTTTACAGTATCCTTCCCCTGCCACACCCACCAAGCCATGCCCACCAAGCCATGTCATGGCCACCAAGCCACACCCACAGAACCAGTAGTAAAAAAATTTGAATACCACCACTGACACACACATATACATAATAGTTTGTTTTTAGATATGTATATATAGTTTTATTAAAGTAAATTTCTAAGAAAATTGGAAAGATAATGATATAGCTTTTGACTGATTATAATACATAGGCACTTGAAATAAGTTATCTGGCAACACTTTACCTTGTAATACTTTACAAAAGAATTTTTAAAAATGATATATTCAATTCAAGATGAGATATTACATGCTATTAAATGGTATTGCTTTCTGTTTTATTTGCTAGGCAATTGGTGAATTCATTTTGGTCAATAAGGATGTAAAAATAAAGAAAAAGGGAAATATCTACAGTCTAAATGAGGGATATGCAGCATACTTTGATCCTGCAGTCACGGAATATCTTCAGAAGAAGAAATTTCCCCAAGTAGGTTTTCATATATATAAGAGTCAAAGTTATACAGGCAATCTTTTAAGTGAATATATTTGCAAAGATTTGATTTGGAAATTCAAAACATCATCTCAAAGGCAGTTTGAGGTAATCTCTAAATAAAATCAACTTTTTTTCCTGATACGATTTGAATTGTCGAATAAAATAATTCCTTCTTAATCACTTTAAAGATTTGGTCGCTTTTGTGCGTTGACAGAAAGGCTGTTTTTCAGACCTGGATTGATTTTCAAAATCGGATTGATTCATCTTTATGATGCTATTGAAAAACTCAAATTGAATGAATTCAGCAGTCCACACCACCCAGAGTCCATGTTTTTTATAATTAGGTATTGGTTTTAAAGACCATCCCACAATAGGGAACCTATGCATTAGATCCAGAGGAGCAGAGGCTTAGGGAAGCTGTGTTTGGATGCGTGGTAGACACATTGAAGGGGGTTATCTGCAAACCAAAGCTTATTCTAATCTACCATTTCGTTTTACTTTCTAGGACGGTAGCTCTCCCTATGGCAGCAGATATGTGGGTTCCATGGTGGCTGACATGCATCGTACTTTGGTGTATGGAGGAATCTTTTTGTACCCAGCCAATTCAAAGAGCCCTAAGGGAAAGGTAATATTACTAAATGCATGTACCTGTACATTTGATTTTCCCGATAGCTTAGAGCAGAACCTGTTTTAAGAAATAAATCCAGGTGCCCCTCCTTGTGCAAGAACATTGATAAAAGGAGATACAGCATTGGTTCTGGTTCTATAATTAGAACCAGAACCAATATGAGTGACCTGTTTTCTCACTTTCCCTAAGCTTTGCCTGGTCCATTTTGGAACTTGGCTTTTTTTCAGAGTGCAAAAAGGAGCTCTCTGGGACCATCTTTGATGATGGACTTTATGCTTTACCAAAATGTAAGGCTTCCTAGAAAGCGAGCTTTGACAAAATAAAAGTATGATTAAGCAGGTAGCCCATAAATAGGATGCTTATACTTAAGTGTTTAACCCCTTTCTGTGAATTCTAAGGAGTATGGTATGCAGTTAATTCCTCTATTAGATATACTTTCCCTTGCTCAGAATGTTTAATACTTTTAGATATAATTTTTGGAAGTTTTGGAAAATCAACGCTGTAGTCCACTGAGGACTTTCTTAGTATAGGTAGTCCTCATTTATAACGGTTCATTTAGTGACTGTTCCAAGTTACAACAGGACTGAAAAAAGTTACTTATGACCATTTTTCACACTTAAGACCGTAGCAGCATCCCCATGGTCATGTGATCAAAATTCGGATGCTTGGCAACTGGCTCCTACTTACGACTGTTGCTGTGTCTTTTGTGACCTTCTAACAAGCAAAATCAATGGAGAAGCCAGATTAATTTAACAAACAGGTTACTAAATTAATAACAGCAATGATTAACTTAGCAACTGTGCCAAGAAAAGTCATAAAATGGGGCAAAATTCACTTAACAAATGTCTCGCTTAACAACAGAAATTTGGGCTCCATTGAGGTCATAGCTCAAGGACTACCTCTTCTTGGAATTTAATGTTAAACTTAGATATGATGCATAAGAAGTCTGAATAAGATGTCCTGTGATTTTTTTCTTTAGATTTTAGTATCCTTTTTATATTATTTTTTCTAAATAATTCAAGATGGTCTTATTCCTATTTTCCATTTCCCTATGACTTTTTAAATACATTAACAAGACACCAGAGAGGCTACTTCTAATTTGGCTTTTAATTCCATATATAGGCTGGAGACATATCATATTGTAAAAAAAGATTGAAAATGGCATGTACAAGACCCTATGTAACCTACTGGGAACGGTCTGGGTGGGAGTTTGCAGGTATTGAAATAATAATTAAAAAAGGCAGCAATAGCAAAACTGACTACACAAGGATCATTGGGTTCTTTTCCAATTCCTTTATTTCCCTGGAAAATACCCAGGGAGTCCTGAGTATGCTGACCTCTGTTCATGGGCTTCATACTGATAAGCTGTGGGAAGTTATACATGCCTACACTAGAATTTGCATCTGGCATATTCACATGGTCAGAAAATACAGGCGGAACATAACTGGGGGCAGCTGAATAGTGAAGGAAGGTGCTTGAATATGGCAGGAGAGGGTATCAAAATACGAGGAGAGAGAGCGGTAGTAGATTTGACATTGCCACATTTTGATTTCTCTTTTCATGACACATGTTCATTTGCACATGTTGCACGTATGGCAGTTGTTGTTCTAAAACTCTTGAATAGATAGAAATGATTTGGACTACCGGGGGAGGCTGACATTTTAGAAAAGTCCTCTACATCAGTCTTTTTCAACCTTGGTGACTTTAAGATGTATGGACTTCAATTCCCAGAATTCCCCAGTGATCTTTGCATCTTAAAGTGGCCAAAGTTGAGAAACATTGCTCTATAAAAACAAACACTGCAGTTAGAAAGCTGGGACAGAATGGGATGAACTTTTCCTGAACTGTTAAGATGCTGGACACAGTCACAGTAAAAAAATGGCAGAGATTTTGAAAAGTATCAGGGAAAGGTCACCTACTGTAAGTCAGACATGAATAACATCAAAAATAATTAAACTGTGTTTGTGGCATTCCTGCTTTGTTAGCTGGAATTCTTTTAAGGAAGTAAAATATGTTCCTTTTTGCTAAACAGTTGCTACATTTTTTATTTTTTTAAAAAAACCCAGACCCATTTCTTCTTTTTGAGACTTTCAAATGCCATTTGAGCATAATATCATTCTTCAGAAATTGAGAAGTAATCAACAATCTCTTAGCCAGTTCTTTCCCAACTCTAGTTGAACTGGGGATATTTATTCAGTAGAGAACTTTAATCTCTGAGAATTCTGAAATTTTGTTTGCTTTGGCTTATTGATAAGAGATGTTTACACATTCATGTACCATGTCTCAACAAGACTTTAACCACAGGGTTCCCCCTTTTGTACACTTTTAGTTCTATCTTTTTAAATAAGGAATTCAAGTAGTATACATGGAAACTATCTCTGTAGGATCCAATCTGGTTGGTCACTAGGAGCAGAGGTGTTGTCTTCTGAGCTTTCGGACTTATGCTGGAGTCCATCTTAGGGAACTTCTCTCTAGCATTAGAGAAGTTAGAGAGAAGTTCCCTGAAGATGGGCTCCAGCACCAGTCCGAAAGCTTGGAAGACAAAACTTTTTCTGAGTTTTTGGTCCTGGTGACCCAGATTGGATCCTGCAACATTATCCTGAGACTCATATATTCACCTTCATTTGTGAAGCTATCTCCCCCTTCCCACTATGAGTAGAGGTGGGCTGTGAGACAACGACTGGTTCAAAGATGATAGTGTACTCCATCCAATACTGTTTCAATAGGAGTTGAAGTCCGCACATCTTAAAGTTGCCAAGGTTGAGAAACACTGTTCTATAAAAACAAAAACTGCAATTAGGAAGCTGGCACACAATGGGATGGTAGCTTTTTCTGAACTGTTAACATGTTGGACATATTCATATTAAAAAATTGCATAATTCTTCCATTACTGGATGTAGTAGACCAGTTTTTCCCACTGCCTTCCAGATTGGTTAGTTGACATGGCATTGAGCATTATATGAAGCCATAATTTGATCAGTGTTTGGGATTCCTGCCATGTATGAACCCAGTCAGTCATCATCAGAAAGTGAAAGGATTTTAATCATGCTGATTGGAATGGTATCCAATCACATGAGAAAGAGGGCAGACTGGGCAGATTAGACTAACCAAACCTCTGGATTTCTGTCCTGAACTGGAATTAATCACTGGACTATAATGGCTTTCTTTTTTAAAAAAAATGTGAGAATGTGTGTACACTCATACACATGCACAAATATGAAAATCTAGTCCAAACTTTTAATTTGTAGTCCAAAATACGCTCTTTAGAGTGGAGTTTGCTTCTTGGTAAACATAGATAGGTGAGTCCTGTAATAAGTACATAAAAAGCAGGATATCCCCCATTGAACTGTTATAATGTTTATTTGCTGTGTAAACAGAATGCTAACAATGGACCTCTGTCTTTATTTTTCACATCTTCAACTGCAGCTGAGATTGCTGTATGAGTGTAACCCCATGGCTTTCATCATTGAAAAAGCTGGAGGGATGGCAACCACAGGCAAGGAGGCGATCTTGGACATTATGCCTGAAAACATTCACGAGCGTGTGCCAGTTGTGATGGGCTCTTCAGATGATGTGGAGGAATACTTAGCCTTGGTCAAGAAACATTCGGCCAAATGAGGAACAGAAGACTGCCAAGATCCCAAGAGAAACATCTTGCCATTGGACCAAGCCCATATGCGGTGTGCTATAGATTCGGAATGCCCCAAAACTTAATGCAATGTGATTTTTTCAAGTGCTATTAAAATTTTTATTTACTCAGTCCCCTTGCATAACTAAAATCTTGAATCATGCAACCCAAATTAATGAAATGCCAACAGGGCCAGTCGGAAATCTGTACTGTTACTCATTTTGAGAACATATGATAACCAGTAAATTTTCTATACCTCCTAGTTCATTATATATACAACATTATGTTGAATTTGGGAAGTTAAAGTCCAGACATCTTAAAGTTGATAAGTTTGAGAAATATTGCTTCAGAGCAGTACTGTATTTACCATGTGGCAAGAGTTCCAGCAAGCCGCTAAAGAACTTTGGCATTTGGTGAAAGGACAACGGCTTACATTACAGATGATTTGGTAACTTAAACTACTAACAAAAAAGTATCGTCTTATATAGACAGTTTTGGACATTGGGTCATGGAAATAGTTCACTCATATTTCATACTCCTGTCATAGTAAAACATTAACTATGATGCTCGGAGAATTACTTTCTTCTTTAACACCCTCAGCCTGACTGTAATGTAGATGATTGCACACAGAAGGGCGACTTCTAATAGAGAGGTATCAAATATATATTACATTATAAAGGGCAGGTTTTCAGCAAATCTGAGACCAAGTTTGATTTTGGATTGGTCTCTTATGTAAATATACTACCGTGTTTCCCCGAAAATAAGACCCTGTTTTATATTTTTTTTGAACCCTGAAATAAGCACTTGGCCTTATTGCCATGCGCTCAAAAGCCCGATTGGGCTTATTATCAGAGGATGTCTTATTTTGGGAGAAATGGTAATATATGCTAATTGTGATTTATTCAATTAAATCTATTCACCAAACAGAAAGATATAGTACTCAGCACTTAGATTTATATACTGCTTCATAGTGCTTTACAGAGTTGTGGTGGCGCAGTGGTTAGAATGCAGTACTGCAGACTAATTCTGCTGACTGCCAATTGGCAGCAGTTTGACAGTTCGAATCTCACCGGCTCAATGTTGACTTAGCCTTCCATCCTTCTGAGGTTGGTAAAATGAGGACCCAAATTGTTGGGGGCAATATGTTCACTCTGTAAACCACTTAGAGAGAACTGCAAAGCATTGTGAAGAGGTATATTAGTCTAAGTGCTATTGCTACAGTACTTACAGCGGTTTACAGAGTCAACATATTCCCCTAACAGTCTGGGTCCTTGGAAGGATAGAAGGCTGAGTCAAACTTCATCTGGTCAGGATCGAACTCCTGGCAGTGAGCACACTCAGCCTGCAATACTGCATTGTAATCATTGTGCCACCATGGCTCTTCTATGATATGTGTGTTCAGTCATTGGCTTGGACTCATATTTCAAGTTTAACCATGAATACTGGTTAGTGCAAATACACTTCATCACAATCTCCTCCTCTTCTTTCTAGCTGCATTTCATACAGCAGCATTTTTGAGTGGCGTAAACCAGAGGGCTTAAGCATGAGCAAATTTCAACAAACATAGTAACAACAACTGGAGATGGGAAAATGTATGATTCTTGCATTTGGATGACATGCTTGATATATCATAGATGGATGGTAAACATACTATTCTGGAGAACGGACCAATGATGCATCTGGCCTAGCCTATGTCTAATGGCTAAGCATGGCATGTGAATGTTCACATGATCTACTCTAGCTTAGTCTCTCATGCAAACATCTTGATATGGAACTCAAGCGCCATTCTGAATGATAGTAACACAATGGGACTACCTGCAACGGGAAAGGCATAGACTTCTGCAAATTTGTTTTTATTAAAGAATAGTAACACCGACAAAGGGACTGCAGAGTTATGCTATATCATCTTCCCTACAAAGATTTAATTAATCATTTTTATAACTTGCCCCAATCCTAAAAAAAGGTGGGTGGATGGATTTGTAAACATAGAAATCCAACTCTTAAAGAAAAATATAAAAACCTCAAGAAATTCATTAGACACAGGTGCCATTATTCATTCATGCACTGGGATTGAAAGCCCAATGAAATATATTAGCTTTAGGGGCTAATACATACTTTCTCTCCTGTGAGAGAAAGTACCAAATTGTGTGATTTATTGCAACGAAGTCTTGCCGCCCCGTTCACACCTTGCTCCCCTTGTACTATTTTTACACTAGAGAGACAGATTCTCCTTGAACACTGAACCTTCTGGATTCCCAACATCTTCAAAGACATTCCTGACCAATTCTGCAGAAGAACTAATCTGATATAATTCTTAATTCATGTAAACCGTGTGGATGTCTTCTCTTTATGGGACTGTGAAGAATTCTGCTTCTGGCAAGGGAGCTGCTATGTGTTGCGAAAGATAAATATGTACTGTATATGTAATCCCCATTGTAGAATTAACATCCTTATAATTTATAGCTATAATTAAAATCTACAAGATTCTTCATTTTACAGTACTAAATGAATGCAAATATGAATTCACTGAAGCAAGTACCCCCTTTATTATTTTGCATGGGCAAAACCAGAGTTGTATATTCTAGAATGGATTCAGAATCAACCCACAGAAAACACGGTGACTTTTAATTAATTACAGCTAATTTCAATCCCATTTATTTTATGGACATAATGGGAGCATGCCTCGGTTGTGCTGAGAAGTGAAGTATGGTTCTGCCTGAATAGTACTTGGATAGGAAGCCCCAAGACATTTCTGCATACTAGATTAGGCAGAAAAGTTGGAAAAATAACATCCCAGAAGAAAATAGTAAATTGCTTCCTTATAGTCCATGGTAAGATGGACTCATAGGTGTCTTTAAATTTTTATTGTCAGCAAGGTTAAATTTGGTGCTGCTTGGATGCTTTTCACGGTAGTATAATGCCATTGAGGTTTTATCAATATGAAAAAGCCCTGGAGACATGGTACAAAAAGGATGGATGGTGTCATCTAGAGCAACCAGATCTCGGCAGCAAAAATTGACTAGATGAAACTAGATGAAAGTACCAAATGTCTCTCTGCTCAATTTCTGCTGTCAAGATCTGGTTGCTCCAGATGAAACCATCCATCCTTTTTGTACCATGTCTCCAGGGCTTTTTCACATTGATAAAACCTCAATGGCATTATATTACCGTGAGAAACATTCAAGCAGCACCAAATTCAACCTTGCTCACAATAAAAATTGAAAGACACCTATGAGTCTTTCCCTTGACTATAAGAAAGCAATGGCTACAGCTGAGATCCCATTGTAGCCATCTGGATATTTGTGGTCCAAATCTTGTAGCCTCTCCTTGCGCTTCAGGTCTCTAGCCAGGCAGATTTCTTTAGGCAGAGAAAATTTTGTCTCTTATCTATTTCAATTTGATAAACCCCTAGATTTTTATTAATGCATCTCCATCATTCTTGGTGGGGCAAAATAAGCTGCATTTGTCCTGGAACAGTGCCATTAAATTCTAGAAGGTTGTTGTGTAATGAAGTGCTTGAAGATAGAAAGCTTGGTTCCACATTAATCTGTAAACCTCAATCATAACCATGAAGAAGAGTTAGTCGGAGTCATAGCCATATCCAGGGGGCCCACAGGGATGGGATCGAAAAAATAAAGATGGTAATTATGATGGTGAAACTCCCCTCCTTTTTTTTTACAATAGGTGTATGTGTGATGCATGTAACCAAGGATGTGATTTTGACAATATGGCCCTGGCTACCATGTTAAATTTCTTGACAAACCTCTCTAAACACCCTTATCTATATAAGAAGAAAATAAAGTGCAAAATTCTATGTAGGAAAATAGGAAGAAGGTAAACATCTTAAGTGGTGCTTCTTTGTCTGCCATTTGACCTGCTGAACAATCCTGTTTTAAAATTCAGATTCATAATACAATATGCAAGATTTCAAGATTTCCAGGAGAAAACCGGCCTGTGACATTTTGATCCAGGATGGAACAGCAGATGATCCGCCCCTGTCTGTCCCCCTCAGATGAGGTGTTTCTCAAAGTAAACCAAGTGATTTTAGAACAAGAGGTGGAAGAATAAAAAATGTCTCTCTATTAAAAATACAGTACTAAGAAACCAAATACCAATTTTCTGTGCTTTTGTGGAATCCAACATCTCTTGTCTGACTAAGCAAGGCCAGCCCTGTTCTAGGCATGTTGATAAACAAAAATTGGGTAGATTTAGAAAAGAGAAACTCCTGTGTTAGAGTAGAAATTAGGCATTCCAAAATATTTCCAAATTGGAACCAACCCAGGAAGTAGAATCCTCTTCATAATTACAATACTATTTGGGTAAATATACAATGCTAAATTGGGCTTTGAATATTTGGCTTAATTCCCTGGACTACAACTCCCATCATCCTTCTGCATTAGCCAAACTGTCTAAAATTGTGTCTAGAGTGAAAGTGGTACAACATCTGGAGGAAGACATGTTTTCTACTTAACACCATGGCTTGATAAAGCTCTTTAGCTGTTTTTTGGCAGGACCATATCTTCACAGTTTTTCTTGGAGCTAAATGTGAAACTCCTTTGAGCCAAACTCTGAGAAAGTTCCCCATTTGCTATTTGATGAACAAGGGGCAGCTGCTCAAAATGTCATCCTGGCCAAACTCAAGCTTCTGCCTGGAATTGGGCAAGATGACTACAGTATCCCTTTCTTTCTTCTATATTTAAAAGGGTGGCTCTCAGACCAAAGAAGTTGCCAACCTATAGTAAAGCAGATAATAAAGGTCAGGGACTGTCAGCCTTTCAAGGTATGCAAGGTCACAAAGCAGGAGTCACCAGAAGCCCTGGAATGTTCTTTAAGGAGCTTAGGGCATGGTATCAAAACCTTCAAAGTGCATTAAAGCCTCTCCCTACTTCAATTTGTATCTAATCCAGTCAAGATGGACTTGTTTTGAGTTTCTTCCTCATGCTTTTTACTTTCTCAGGACTCAGATATCTTTTCTGTAGTGGCTCAACATTGCTTTCCCTCTACTTCCATGAATCAAACCCACATTTCATCACAGATGAATGCAACTGCCGAGTTTGGTAGTAAATTCCTTGAGAGTTTGCTGCATAGATGACCTTATTCACATCGTTGACTTCTATGAGATTATTTGATCCACAAATGACAGGATTTAGAGGCATTCATTAATTCTCTCTTCATATCATATTCAGCAGCGACTCAATCACAATTAGTTACCTATAGTTAATTGTGCATTTACTCCAAAAGGGTAATTTGTTCAGCTGAGTAGAAGTTGCACTCTTGCTGCTTTGAAGATCCAGAGGAATTGTGCAGCAGGTCTATTTCGAGCATTCAAGTCACATGGGATCAGGAATCTTTTACTAATCCATGCTTGGTGTGCCACCAGCTGCTTCTCCTTAAAATAAAACTACCCGCAAACAGCAGGGATCAAGAGGGGAAGAGAAGAACTCCTAGATTCTAACCAAGAAAATCCATCCTGCTTTCCAGCCAACATGTCGGATCAAAGCCCCTTTGAAACAGATATGATAACCCTGAACCGATATGTCATGGAGAAAGGACGACGGGTGAAAGGGGCAACGGGAGAATTGACCCAACTTTTGAACTCAACGCTCACTGCCATCAAGGCCATCTCATCAGCAGTCCGAAAGGCAGGTCTTGCTCATATGTGAGTAGCATAAAAAAAGGGAGAATTGGAACTATATTAGAATGTCTTGGATGAGATCTGGTGAAGGAGGCCTGTTTCTTATAATACATTGAACAAAATTATTGAGATAGAGTTCCACGTGGCTGCAATGAAAGAAAAGTGCCTATAACAGCTAACATGTATGCTGAGTTATAGAAACCTCTCATTATTGATTTGGGTTTGATATAAACAGAAAGAAGGCACTAACAAAATCTGAAACCTCTACTCTATTAACATAATAATTTCAAGGGGAGAACAAAAGCTTTCAGAATATAGCAAAATTTAATAATGGGATCTGAGATGTAGACAGTGTACTAGCATGTAGTATGCATGCATTTTAATATTGGTAATATAATTCAGCAAACCAAAGCAGTAATATTAACCCAGGAATAATCCGATTTGCTCTATGCTATTTCTGTGACTAAGAGGTTCAAATAAAATGGTCCATGAGCATGTCAGCCTAAAGATCAGGCCAGCTAACTTGTTTCTAATGTAATAGGAGTTGTATTCTGAGGAGGATTCCGAATTGTGCCATTGCAAATTGCATTGTCTTCATTAACAGGTTTGATGTCATGGCCAAGTCTTGATTGTCTTCCAGAAACCCGATGGCCTGTTTTTATAATTTCATATGAACATGAATTAGTTAATCAGATAATAAGTTGCCAAGGTGAAATCTTCTGCTTCCTAGCACAATGTCTCAGGGCAACAGATTTTCTTGAATTTTTTCTTCCAAGGTTACAACAAGACACTTTCATCTTGAAGGATGATATCAAATAGCAAACCTTTGAGACTGTCTTTTATAAAAGTCGGAAATGTTGTCTAGAAAATAGAAAAGGAGTAGGATTGGTCATGGGGAAGGGCCATATTTGGTTCTGAAGATCTTAAGCCATTCAGCCCTCTGTCATTTCCTATTTGAAAGGAACAGCCATTTATCCTTTCATTGCTTGCAAAAGGATGGAATTAAGTGGAGAGAGAGAGAAAGAGAGAGAATGCTCCTCCTCATAACCTCATTACTGTGCATTGAGTCACTAGAAATATGACACTAATTATTTTATTATATTTATTATTCTACTGATATTGCATCTTGAGATTCCTGTGAATCGTCTGGAGATGTATGATTGGGGCAGTCTAAGCATTGGTTAAATAGTTCACTAAATTCTGCTACTAGGACCATGAAGCTTTATTCTGTCTTATTACTGAGGCTTGTAGTGTCGCTACAATTTCCTGTGACAATTTAAGGGCAGCAATTGATGAAGTGCCCTGGCTTCATTTCCCCCCTTTAATGTATGGTGGGGTGAGACCTGACAAGAATAAATGGTGCCTAGATTAGAGACCTTAATCAATTTCAAGTTGCCCAAGTGACAAGTTGTCAGTGCACAGAGGCTCCATCCTGCCCACTTGCGCTATTTCGGAATTCAGGTCTGCCAGTCTTCCAGAAGATTGATAAACTTGTGTGGAAAAAAAATAGGCCAGCTGGCAGGATGATGTGGTAGAGGAGAAGGTTGGCTGAAATAGAAAGGAGCTCCCAGAGCTGATGAAAGTTCTCTCCCATTTCATCTTGGGTTCATTTAGTGCCTTGAATAGCTGACTTCCAGCAGAGATGACCATGGAAACAGACTCTATCACAGCATTACAATGATTGGCTTTTTACAGAAACAGTTCTGGACATTTAACACTGAAGATGTCAATAAAATTATGCTTAAAAAAACCCATGGAGGATACAAAAGCAGACTCATTTATTAACGAAGCGGTTTGCAATACTTTAAAGCACATTGCTCTTATATATGCATAATTTCATGATTGTTGAGGTAAAAAAATTCAATAAACTGAATATGGTCTCCAATTAACCTCTGGAAATGCCTGGGAGCACATTCAGGCCCTCAGGGTTTCCAAAAGGCCTTCAATATCGTTCTTCAGTATGGTCAATGGCAAAAGACTATGAGAGGTACAGTCCAAAAATATGAAGAGCATCCATTTGCTTTTCCCTGACTTAACCCTTTTTTCATGTTAGTAATAACCTCGTGGGCTTTTTTCCCTCCATAGGTATGGAATTGCAGGAAGCGTGAATGTGACTGGGGACGAGCAGAAAAAACTGGATGTGTTGTCCAATTCTCTGGTTATCAACATGCTCCAGTCCTCCTACAGCACTTGCGTCCTGGTCTCTGAAGAGAATAAAGAAGCACTAATCACTCCAAAAGAAAAAAGGGTCAGTATGCGGTCTAATTAAGTGGGAAGAGAATGTTCCTTCATTAAGCAGCAGAGGGCACAATTGAGTCACGGAAGGAAAAATAAATTTTTCCAAGGGGCTCCAAAGGAAACCTTAAAGACATGCTTTATAATTGAAAATGCCTGGGGGCAGAGTTGCCCCCTCTGCACCATTCCAGAACTGAATATCACTTCCACAAATAATACTGCCTCCAAACTTCCAAAATTGAATTAAGACTGAACTGCTTAAACTGAGGGATAACTTGGTCTGAAAGAAAAACTTTCTCATGCCCATATTGAAATAAAATGGAAGACAGCTTCCAAACACCAGGGGGAGCAGGGATGCTAACACAAAACTAAATTGCCAATATGATCTGAGCTGATCCCAACCTCTTGGAGTCACCTGACCGTGTCAGCAACTAGATGGTCAGTGAAACATGCCAGATTGAATCCATGACAAAAACCATGTCAAGTAAGAACACAGAACATAATAGGGTTGGAAGGAACCTTGGAGGTCTTTTAGTCCAGCCACCTGCTCAAGAAGAGGATCCTATACTATTTCAGACACATAAGTGTCCAATCACTTCTTGAAAATCTCCAGTGCTGGAGCAGCCACAACTTCTGAAGGCAAGCCATTCCACTGATTAACTATTCTCACTGTCAGGAAATTTTTCCTTATTTCTCTCTTTAATGATCTTCCACACAGTTACTTCTTGTCCTGTTCTCAGGTGCTTTGGAGAATAAGTCCACCCTATTCTTCTTGGTGACAAGCCCCTAAGAGGAAAAACACTCCTTTCAAAAACAGAACAGCTAAGAATAACTGGAGGCTGCCTCTATTATTGACTAGGGAAAATGACATTGTGAGGACACAGAATAACAAAGATTGCTAGATTTAGGTACGTGTGAGGAAATGCTTGAGCCTTATTCTGGAACTTATGATAGGCAGGCTGCAGGATACTTGCACTGGGTTACCTACAATTTCATGAACACCACATTTTACCGAGTATGCAGTGAACTATTATTTTACTTGGAAAGACATTGAGAAATAAAATAGTTTTCCATCAATTGAATGGAAACTGGTTTTTTTTAAAAAATCCTGCAGGATAGGTTTCCTATCTGACAGTTACATTCACTTTTGCACATATTTTGCACAATTTGCTTGGAGGACGAGGAGCAGGAGATTTGAAAATATGAAATCTCAACACTTTTTGTCGAAAGAAGAAAAAATGAATTTATTGCTTTTTCAAAAGATATCGATTAAATGTGGAGATGAATAAGAATGTAAATTACCTGTTGAAAATAAGGTCAGAAGTAATTTGTGTTTCTTAATTTTAGTTTCCTTTTCTTGTACTTTTCTGATTTGGGGAGCAGGTTGTTTCTTTTTGTTTGTCTTTTCACTTATCTTATATGAAAGTTCTCAATAAATATAAATAAAAACATGGAATCTCTTCCCTGAGATTCTAGTTCAGCCTTAAAAGGAATCTGACTTAATTTCCAAAATGAAGCATGGAGAGAAATAAATACATTACCTTGTATTCAAGGGCGGCTTTGCATTACCAGTACTTACATAATCTAATTGAGGAAAGTCAGGTACCTGATTTCATTGATACCCTATTGCCAGGGCTGAAATGTAAAATTTGTTACTACCAGTTTTGTGGGCATGGCTTGGTGGGGAGGGGGGGTAATGTGACTGGGTGGGCGTGGCCAACTTTTTTTCTTTTTTAACTTTTCAAAGCATTTTTTCTAATGCTTTGAAAAGTCTCTCTGATGATCAGGCAACTCAGCTGCAATTGTCAGAGACTTTTCAAAGCATTATTTTTACCACCTCTTCGGCCAAGAAGTTGCAGAAAAAAATGCTTTGAAAAGTCTCTGACGATCCCAGCTGAGCCACGCAATCATCAGAGGCTTTTTTTTTTTTACTTTTAAAAGCATTTTTTTTCATCAGAAGAGGTTGTAGAAAAAATGCTTTTAAAAGTAAAAAAAGAAAAAGTCTCTGATGATCATGCGCAGGGATTTTTGCTACCGGTTCTCCGAACCACCATCTGCCATTGCTACCAGATCGGGTGATCCAGTCCGAACCAGGAGCATTTCACCCCTGCCTATTGCTGTTCCCAGTTTGCCTGAAAAATGGATCAGGAAGCTGCCAAGCTTCTTGAAATAATATTTGATAACACAGTCAAAGAACTGCAGAAAAAAGAAAGATAGCTTTAGCAGACTTGCAATTCACCAGCCAGACAAGAACTGTTGTACTACAACATTTTTGTGTATGTGTAGGAGGGGGGATGCAGTACAAGTTGTACTATATAAACATAGAGTATTATATAGTACAATATCGGTTGTAGGGAGTTGGTATTATACCATATAATAGTCTATTTTTCATCATCCCTCTGATATGAAAATGCATGTTTAGACTGTTCTTCTGCGTAAAGCAGATTTCTCAGGACAACTAACTTTCTAAATTAGTTTTAGCTAAACTGTGCATCAATATTGTACCTGCTAATATCTGTTTTAAGACTGCTTTTGTTTCTCCCCTTTCAGGGTAAATATGTGGTGTGCTTTGATCCACTAGATGGCTCTTCCAATATAGACTGTTTAGCCTCAATAGGAACAATATTTGCAATTTACAAGAAGGTAAGCCGCTGAAAAGAAAAATGGAATAGTTAATAGTAATATTCCAAAACAAAGAACAAATACCTTGTAACATCTCATTTTATCACTGTCATTTATAGATTTCTAAAAATAGCATTCACCTTACAGAATTTCCCCCCAGGTTGATTGTCATCAAAGTTGTTGAATTTGTGTGTGATTCCAGGTTGAAGAACTCTTTGGTGAAGCAACAGGCCTAGGGAACAACTCTGGGTCAGATCCAAATATATGTTCAATCAACTCTATAAAATCTACTGTAGCTGACATTAGTTCTTTACGTTCTCAGAGAAGTGAACTGGAAGTATGATGGTTGATCCTCTTACTTTCTACATGTTAGATGTCCTATATTCTCATCATTGAGATACATCATACTGTTGTACTTTATATGACCCTAAATTAGCTAAAATAACAAACTGGAAATGGCAGTCAGAGTCTCCCATGCTTTCTTGCTTTTAATAGTATCTGCAAAAGGCATCACTTTTGTAGGGTAATCATATAGATGCAAGTTATATGTGAAAGAGATTATAAGTACCTCATCAATTAATAATATTGCAAGTAAAAATCCATTTTTGGTTGGGACATTCTGAGATAGCCTCAATTCTTTTGATGTATGTAACTTCATTCTGTTAATTGTACTAGTCAAGTTATCTTTTTCCAAATATCAGTTTGAGATCTTTAATGGAATGTCTTAGGAGGTTGAAGTGTTCTGATTTTGTGTGTGTGTGTGTGTGTGTATGGGCACACCTCTGAGTTAGTATTGGTTTGTGATAAGTGCCTGGACATGAGCCCCCAGTTTTCTTGGCAAGAATTAAGAAATAGTTGTTATTGCGTGTTTTCTAAGGCTGACAATGATTGGCTCAAAGTCACCTAGCTGGCTAGAACTCCTGGTCTCTAGTTTGATGCCTTAACCACGATAGCCAATTCGCTCGAATATTATTTTGTCTTTATTGTGTGTCCTGATATGACCAGTATGGGCTGTTGTTTATTAATAATTGATTTGAGTGTGTTGAACTTTAAATGCTTTAAATGACAAACAGTGGTGTTTTTTTTGTTGTAATCCTTCCTGGAACTTGATCTGGCTCTATTGATTTGTATATGGAAGTTGTTGGATGAATGGTCAGTCTGATGACTGCCATCAGATATTCAATTGCTCAATTGAGCATTTCAGCTGAGTGGGTCAGAATAAATGAAATAACAGTATAGTGTACTGCCTGGCTATAGATCAGGGCTGTCAAACTTGCGGCCCAGGGGCCGGATGTATCCCATGCTGGCCATGCCCACACCTGGGAAACAAGTCATGATACATCACGTGACACAGCCATGATGACATGAGTTCGACACCCTTGTTATAGATAATTGATTGGTATTGAAACAATCAATGCTAATTTGGAAAACAGACTCTGAAGTGGAAAAATTTAGGATGTTCCAACCTGTGTATATAAAATCCAGATTGCTCTTCCTTTATCCATACATTAAAGAAAATAAAAACTAGAAAGCAATCTACATGATATTTTATATATTATATAGTTTAACCTTAAATCCCAGGAATATGTACTAATCTTTTGGTGGAGAAATGTAACCCAGCATTTCTAGTAAAAGATCAAATCACCTAAAAGTTATCTGATCCATTTAGGGCAGAGTCCTGTTTTTCTAAGCCTTTTGAACTAATTCTCTGAAATAATATTTAAATAACCATCCAGGATCACTTATTCTTTAACCTTTTGCAGTTGGGTTCTTCAGGCTATTTTGAATGCCTGAAATTGTTTCAGAGTGAATGTGGAATATGAATTTGTGCATATTATTATCTACACTTTATTATGATACCAATCTTAAAATGCTAGGGATAACCCTAGCAGTGTATCCCCATTTTGGTGGGCTATGTAAGACTTTAACTCCCAGGCTGTGCACCTTTGACCTAAAAAGATTAGTTTCAATTGACATTTTCCATTGATGGCTAGCTGTTACTACCTAAGAACATGAGCTAATAGTAATTATTAGCCATTTGCAAATAGATTTAACACAGGCGTTGAGTCTCACAGTGACATTTGGAACAAGTAAAGGAACAATGTTAAAGTACTCAGTGTTTCATTTGATGAGTCCTGCTGTTGAAGATTGATTATTGACAGACACAGACAAGTTACTTCAGTTTATGACTTGTAGCTGGTACATCTTTACCATTAATGCTCTTATTTGTAATTTGGAAGTATCTGTAATTCAATATTTAATATTAATATTAAATTTAATATTATTTTATAGAAAAGCCTCTTTGGTCTCAGTATATCAGACACACTGTAGTTCCATGATTAAGAGAATGTCCTATCCATACATTTTAAGTTTCTTTGTTTTCCTCCAATTTAAATTTTGAAACAGCAAAATATATGGATATATATGCTTTATATATATGTATGTATATAGAATAGAATAGAATTTTTTATTGGCCAGGTGTGATTGGACACACAAGGAATTTGTCTTGGTGCATATGCTCTCAGTGTACATAAAAGAAAAGATACGTTCATCAAGAATCATAAGGTACAACACTTAATGATAGTCATAGGTACAAATGATACAAGCAACAAAATTACAGTCATACAGTCATAAATGGAAGGAGATGGGTGGTGGGAATGATGAGAAGATTAATAGTAGTGCATAGGTACATATGTATATGTATATGTATATGTATATGTATATGTATATGTATATGTATATGTATATGTATATGTATATGTATATGTATATGTATATACTATACTATACTATACTATACTATACTATACTATACTATACTATACTATACTATACTATACTATACTATACTATAATATTGTTACTAGTTTAATAGTGCACTAATTTTTCTTTTAGACCTCTGAAGATGAGCCTTCTGAAAAGGATGCCTTACAACCTGGACGCAACATTGTGGCTGCAGGCTATGCTCTGTATGGCAGCGCAACGTTGGTTGCCCTTTCAACGGGTCAAGGAGTGGACTGCTTTATGTTGGATCCGGTATGTGTTCAATACTAAGCATAGTTCTGTTTTGGTTACTGTTTCATATTCCGTATGAAAACTATCTTCCTTTCCAGGAACTGTGGTGGTGGTATAATAGAGAGGCCATTCAGAATGAGAGCAATGCTTCCTGGGCCTGTATTTGGCCGTACAACACCATTGTAACGCCATGGTGGCAAAATGATTGTTTATGAATTGACATGTTCAAATCATTTGGATGAGGCATGAAATGCATTTCTAGATCTGGTCCTCAAAACTACAGAATAGCTAATGTGGCTTTTACAAGACCCCCTCCAAAGTCAGAATAGAAGAGTCACTGCAAGCTACTTTAGTGTTTAAAGCAGTGAAACCAAGAGGAGTTTCATCAAATGAATAAGCAACACTATTTTGTAGCTAGCATTAAAAACATTGGGAAACATTGTGTGGCAATAGCAGCCGATAAAGGGTATCAAACATATTTCAACAAGCAAGGGAAAACTGAACTGAATTTAGGATGTGAAATCTGTTTTATCCATGCATGAAAAACATGGCCAGATTTTAATTGTTAACCAGATTGTGCTGAAAACTGAATTATTCTTTAATTTTTTCATAATTTTGCTAGGGAAAAAAAACCAGAATTCTCGCTAGTATAGTGTTTCCTGCTGATGCTAAACTGGAAGCACATTAGTTTAACTTAACTTAAAAAAGCTTTATTGATTATAGGTACTCCTTGACTTACAACAGTTCACTTAATGACCATTCAAAGTTACAACAGCACTGAAAAAAGTGACTTATGACCATTTTTCACACTTATGACCATTGCAGCATTCCCATGGTCACGAGATTTACATTCAGATGCTTGATCACTGACTCACATTTATAATGGTTGTGGTGTCGGGGGGGGGGGGTGGGGGGGCTCATGTGATCACCTTTTGTAACCTTCTGACAAGCAAAGACAATGGGGAAACCAGATTCACTTAACAACAGTGGCAAGAAAAGTTGTAAAATAGGACAAAACTGACTTAACAAATTTCTCACTTAGCAACATAAATTTTAGGCTCAATTGTGGTTGTAAGTTGAGGACTACCTGTACTCTGAAATTTTAGCTTGAGTCTGTACTGCTTTAGTCACTTTCATTTCTAGTGGTGATCCCTCTCTATGTGGACATCACTATTTGAATCAGTGGTGGGTTGCTCCCGATTCACAAGAACTGGTAATAAAAATTGGTAGTAGTTTGGAGAACTGGTAATAACATTGGCTGGTCACGCCCCCGAACCGGTCCAGGGCCAGGTTGCCACTCGCTTACCCCACCCACCACATCAGACGCCTTTTTTTTTTTTTTTTTTTTTTTTACTCTTAAAAGCATTTTTTCAACCTCCTCTTCGGCTGAAAAAATGCTTTTAAAAAGTAAAAAAAAAAAAAAAGTTGGCCATGCCCACCCAGTCACGTTACCCCCACCAAGCCACACCCACAAAATAAGCCACGCCCACAGAACTGGTAATAAAAAGATGGAGATCTAATGGTCAGCTTCTGGGAGGCCTGCAGAAGATTGGCAAAGGCTTCTAAATCCCAGAACTATCAACATTTCAAAAGCCTTTCCTCCTAATTATTACATTATTAAAAAATAATGCTTGGAGGAGGAGAACTCCAACATTGGGTTTTTTAATGAATGTGCCTATGGATATCCTTATCCGTAATTCTTCGTTTAATGGTCCATCCTACTATTTTGAATCCTGGGTTCCAGCTGATGGACAATAGGCTCTTCTACAACAGAACAAAGTAAATAGTGCAGGCCAGGGATGAAATGCTACTGGTTCGCTCCAGTTCAGGCAAACTGGTAGTGGCAGCAGCGCATGGTTTGGTGAACCAATAGCGGTGGCCGCACGAGGCACCGCCCACCTGCCCGGACATTTGTTACTTCCTGGTTTTAACCAGAAGGTAACATGTTTTTGACCCTCTGCACATGCGCAGAGGATCTAAAATCAGACATGACGTGACAGCGCACATACTTCCGAATTGGTAGGGAAGGTAAGTAGATTTCACCCTGGTGCAGGTCTGAAATCTTTCCACAAAATCTCTAAGATGCTTATGACTGTTTGCAAAGACACTTAAAACTGTAGAGATTTTTTTTTGTACAATTGGTTATCACTAACTTCAATTCTTTTTATTCCTTTAAAAGTGGATTAAATTGAATTTTACCTGATTCCTTGAAGGAATGGGAAATATTTACAGTAATACATCATTAAGATGGCATGTGAGTTAATAGTATATGAATAAACTCCTTTATTTATTTTATCTGTTTGTAGGGTCTTGGTGAATTCATTTTGGTGGAAAAAGATGTGAAAATCAAGAAGAAAGGAAAAATCTATAGTCTTAATGAAGGTTATGCAAAGTATTTTGATCCTGCTGTGACTGAGTATTTACACGAGAAGAAATTTCCTGAGGTAATTTACCATTTGGCTGCCATTAATTATAAGTCGTAGTATTTAATATAGTTTAGTTCCATAGCTCCCACAAAGAATTTTGATTACAGTTGAATTAATGCATTCAAGGAGAAAACGTGTTGTCCAAAAGTACTGGAAAATTTAAGTAAGTCCCCATTCAATAGCAACTCATGTTATTTAGCAAAAAGGTAGGTGTTTATTTTAGAAACATTACTTTAGCTCAAGAACAAAATATAAGAAGGTCGCCTTCCAAGTATATCCAGTATAGAATTGTGAAATATATAGCAAAAAATAGTGAAAAATATTGGGGCACTGGGTAAGTTCCATGGTTCAAACTGCAGTTGCAGTCTTACATGGATACATTTTTACAGGACAGTGGGACTTATTTCCTTGAGAACATCTAAAGACTGAGCTCATACCCATTAAAAAGATTTTTTTTTACAAAATATGTTAACATTTTTTTAAAAAAAATCCAGCCTACGATCAAAGAAAGCATAATCTTACATGTTTATTTCCAGGGTGGCTTCGGAACTTCCATAATATCACAGACATTTTTCAAAAATGAAATGAGGTTATGGCTGAAGTGATCGAAATATCTTGGAAGCTTAGGGCGGACAAGGATAAATTTACTAGAATGGTCTAGGTCAGAGGTGTCAAACTCGATTTCATTGAGGCCCGCATCAGGATTGTGTTTGACCTTGGGGGACATGGCCAGCTCGACGTCACTTGTGTCAGGAGTGCCTGTGGTGGCCTGAACGCTCTGCCAGTGAAAATGGGCTCCTGAGCTCCATTTTCAGCTGCGATGGCCTCCTGCAAGACTCTGCCAGTGAAAATGGAGCTCAGGAGGGCTGCACGCGACCTTTGTGAGCTCTGTTTTCGCTGGCAGAGGCACCGTGGGCTGGTCCTTTGCTGTTTCTAGGGTGGCCCCATGGGCCAGATCTAAGCACCCTGCAGGCTGTATCTGGCCTGTGAGCCTTGAGTTTGACACCCTTGGTCTAGGTTATGGGTGATTGGCTATATTCACTGTTTTAACTATGATCAAGCTTTTTCATGGCAGCCATTTTGTGAGAACACCTATAACATACTAAATACATTCATATCCATCTGCTATTTCTTTTTTTGTGGTAAGAAACTTTATACAGTATAAAGCACAGAAAATGAGCCAGGAATAAGGAATAGTGAACCAAAGGAATTAAACAGATGAGAAAAGAGAAACAAAATAATGCTTTGCTAAAACTGTTTTTCTTTCTCATGCCTTTGAGTCAGTCTTGATTCCTGGCAATTACAAGAACAAGTTGCTGGAGATTTCTTGGCAAAATTTAAGAAGTGATTGGCCATTGCCTCCTTCCTAGGGCTGAGAGAAAGTGATTGTTCCAAGGTTTGTACTTAAGGCAGGATAGGACTCATGATCTCCCAATCTCAGCCCAGTGCTCTAACTACTACACCAGACTGATTCTCCTAAAATTAATTTATGCTAACATTATTTACCATGCCTCTTGATACATTTCTATGCCAGTAATCCATCTTTGCTTCTATCATTGCCATATATTGATTTATTTCATTTTGTTCTTTTAAACTTGCTTCTCTTTTTTTCAGGAGCTTATTTGTTCCATTATCCATAACTTTCTTAGTTCTATATAACAAAATGATAGAAACCTGTCGGTATATAGAACATTTTTACTTTTTAAATTTTTTAAACAAATGTTCATTACTGCCAGTAATTGCATTTCTTAGATTTTCCCATTTTTTCGTGAATATTTCATGAAGGAGTACAGATTCACTGGATCTAAGTTTCCAATATTTATAATTGTAGTTGTTAAAGTTGTGCTTTTTCCATGTCAATTCCAGTTTGGTCTTTGCTATATTTATTTCCAGATCCATCCTTCTATAATGTCTAATGTTCCTTGCAAATTATTTGGATTCTCAACTGACCACAAAGACCATCTGCATGTCAAAGAACATGCAGCACCCATCCACTTCCTTACCCAATGCATGTCCAACAACTCCACAAACATTCCTTAAACATTTCCCCAAAAGTATAGAGTATTAAACAGCCAATGGGACATCATACACTGCGTCTTGCTCTCTGCTCATTTTTGAATCATTTACTAAGCAATCTATTTCTTTGCCTTCATGCTTTACTTTTATGGTGTACTATACAGGCAGTCGTCGACTTACAACAATTCATTTAGTGACCTTTCAAAGTTACCATGATACTGAAAAAACTGACTTATGACCAGGGGTGGGTTCTACTTACCTTTACTACCGGTTTGCAACCGGGCTCGCTTTCCTCGCAGAAGCTTCCTGATGACGTCAGGGTTGGTGGTTGGAGCCTCCCGCCGGTTTTACTACCGGTTCTATAGAAACGGTCCGAACTGGGGGCAACCCACCACTGCTTAGGACCATATTTCACACATACAGCTGTTGCAGCATCCCCATGGTCATGTAATCAAAATTCAGATGCTGGCAACTGACTCATATTTATGAGGGTTGCAGTGTACCGGGGTCATGTGATTACATTTTCCAATCTTCTGACAAACAGTGTCAATGGGGAAGCCAGATTCACTTAACAACCATGTTCCTAACTTAACAACTGCTACAAGAAATGTCATAAAATCGGGTGAATGGGGTGACTTAACAAATGTCTCACTTAGCAACAGAAATTTCAGGCTGAGTTGTGGTCATAAGACGAGGACTACCTGTACTTCAATATACTTTACCTTCAATTCTTGCACAAACATTCCATAATGCAGGCATATACTCTCTCTAAATCAATCGTATATTAATATCCTTTCTCAGGGATCAGCATTTCTTAATCAGATGCTGAAAACAGAAATCTGCTTTTTAACATCCCCTACTTGGCCAAAAGCCATACCCTCAACCTTCATACTGTTCCTGCTCACCTCTTGTACCCTTTCAAGCAGAATTTTCCAAGCAACTTTTCAGGCACTCAGGATAATAACACCCATAATTTTCACACTCACTGTTGCTACTAATTGTCAGGCAGGTGCAATCTTCTCACACACATTAAACAACTTGGGCTTGCAGGTCTCCTCCTTTTTCATGTGAGAGAGGAAGAGATCAGAAGTTCCTGCTTTTAAGTTAAACAAGCAGAGCTTCCTGTGCTGTATCGGAAAACTGTAGCAAAAGCAGGTGTAACCAATAACTTTGATTAATTTAAAATTGAAAAGAGAGAGGCAATCTTGCTCTCTTTCTCTCACAAGCTCTAAAATTCAGTTGGGGCTACAATTACAATTTAGGAAGGAGAGTTATAGTAGATTCAAACTGGATCTATCAACCTTTCTGCCCTTTCCCCTATTAGTTTAATAGACCAATTGTTAATGAATTTAATCTCATTTTATGACTTACATAATAGGTAGCTATTTCCCATTTCAAAATATCAGAAAATACTTCTGCCAGGTAATTAGAAAAGCCTACTAAAGCCACTAAAAAAAAAAAAGAGTTTAAGGAATGCATGTGCCCTGGGACATGAGGTTGTTCTAACCTGCGTTACAGGAAGAACACTAAGATGGTATTATGTAAATGGATTTATTTTCCCTACATATGAACCTGTCTACCCTACATATGAATATTTCCCATTCCAAATCCAGCAACTCATGATTAAATTTTCAGCCAAACAAAAAGCCTTCAGAAAAAAAATGTATTTTTTCCTGTTGCTTTAGTTGCCGAGCAGCCAAGGCATATATGTCTGATTCAGAACTTGACCTATAAACTTGAATTTTGCAATGATACTCTTTGTCAAATTTATCACAAAACAATTAGAAACAAAAACCAGAAAATCACTTCACTATATTATATAGGATCTGGATTTGGGTGACTTTACCTTTGTTTATACCTGTTTCATAATCATCATTTAGTGTGTTCATTGCAGGAATTCCATGAAGCCAGCAGGTGTGACTTTATTCAACTCACTGTAGTTCAAGATGGCATTATTTCATATTTTCACAAACACATATGTTCGACTAAACCAGGAAAAAGGGGAAACAGAAACTGAGAGGGATTTAACCTTATTGTGCCTTTTCAACAGCGAATCCAATTTAGACTGAGTCATCTGGTTTACTTACTTTTTTTTACACAACTGTACAATTATTTTAATTTTTTTTTACAAAATTGAAGAGGTAAATCTGTAAATCTAGACAGTCACAGAAAAGGTGGCTGTGATCCTAATCATAGTGATGATTAAACACCATATTGCAGTTAGTTGTGGTTTGTTTCATTGGATTTATTGGATTGGTACTTACATTATCTGTCCATGGCTGGCATCAGATCTCCTTAGTTCATTCTTTCTTAGCTTTTGCACCCGTTGTTATAGAATGGCTACCCTAAAATTTCAGTCAGCATGGCCATTGCTGAACATTTTTGAGGTGTGGAATGAAGAGAGGATCAGGTCAGAGAAGGTCCGTTTTGGTCACCACGATGTAAAAAAGATGTTGAGACTCTAGAAAGGGTGCAGAGAAGAGCAACAAAGATGATTAGGGGACTGGAGGCTAAAACATATGAAGAATGGTTGCAGGAACTGGGTATGTCTAGTTTAATGAAAAGAAGGACTAGGGGAGACATAATAGCAGTGTTCCAATATCTCAGGGGCTGCCACAAAGAAGAGGGAGTCAAACTATTCTCCAAAGCACCCGAGGGCAGGACAAGGAGCAATGGGTGGAAACTAATCAAGGAGAGAAGCAACTTAGAACTAAGGAGAAATTTCCTGACAGTTAGAACAATTAATCAGTGGAACAACTTGCCTCCAGAAGTTGTGAATGCTCCAACACTGGAAGTTTTTAAGATGATGTTGGATAACCATTTGTCTGAAGTGGTGTAGGATTTCCTGCCTGGGCAGGGGGTTGGAATAGAAGACCTCCAAAGTCCCTTCCAACTCTGTTATTCCATTCCATTCCATTCCATTCCATTCCATTCCATTCCATTCCATTCCATTCCATTCTATTCTATTCTATTCTATTCTATTCTATTCTATTCTATTCTATTCTAAGGCTGATGTTGTGTAAGAATATGCTGTATTTTTTTTCTCTGATCAGGTGATTAGCTATCTAGGATAGAAAACAATGGGCATAATATGAGTTCCTAAGGCTTGAAATCTTCTAGATATGTAGAAAACCGCTAAAACCACTACACTTGCTCTGTAGGGGATTAACCAGTAGAATTGCAGTGTTATCTCTCCACAAAACTCACTGTGCATTGAATAAAAAGCATGTAAATAGCTTTTCTCATCGCTGTGTTATAAATACTATTGTAAAAGATTGTAGGAAATGAGATTACAATCTTATTTACTCTATAATTTTTGACTTCACTGTACTTATTACATCACTGTCAACTGAAATGATCAGGTACACATTGCTATTAAGTTCTTAAGAAGGGAGAACTGAAATCTTCCCCTAGATCAGACTCGGGCAATTATGACAACTTTACAACTTGTGGACTTCAAATCCCAGAATTCCTGAGCCAGCCCTAGATATTTGATGGTTCGTGCGTTTGAAAGTTTGCTTACTGCATCCTTCCTGTGTGAAATTGTTTCAAGGAAAAAGACACTTAAGCTTAAACACTGATCTGAAATCAAAGCTATCAAGTTGTTTTAAAGAAATACAATTGAATCAAGGAATAACTTGAAAATCGACAAATTGATTTTCAAAGCATCCCTTTGAAGAAAAAAATACGATATCCCTTTTATTCCAGTTGCGGAAAAAACCTGCAAGCTATAAAAATGAACTTTTACTGATATTATAGAAGGAATTGAGTTTTTTTTTCCCCAGTAGATCCTAGTTCCCATCCCAAACACCTAAGGCCATTTTCAACAGGTAGCTTGAATGATATTGTTTTATATGAGATTGAGTGTTGCTAATACAGATCATCCTCGACTTATGACCACAATTGAGCCCAAAATTTCTGATGCTAAATGAAACATTTGTTAAATTAGTTTTGCCCCATTTTACGACCTTTCTTGCCACAGTTGTTAAGTGAGTTGCTCCAGTTATTAAGTTAATGACACAGTTGTTAAGTGAATCTGGCTTCCTCATTGACTTTGCTTGTCAGAAAGTTGCAAAAGGTAAATCACATGATCTCAGGACACTGCAATTGTCATAAATATGAGTCAGTTGCCAAGCATCTGAATTTTGTACCGGGATGCTGAAATGGTTTTAAGTGTGAAAAACGGTCATAAGTCACTTTTTTCAGTGCCATTGTAACTTTGAAAGGTCACTAAAGGAATTGTTGTAAATTGAGGACACCCTGTATTGTGTTATATGAGATTGATTGTTGCTATGTTGCTTCTTTGAGGCATGGAATGGACTTTAAAATTTGTTTGGGTATGTTATGTATGTGAAGATGGAAAAGGAAATGAAATATATCTCTGTTAATCTGCTCATTGTAGTATCATCTGTTTTGAGTGATGTAGTGGGAACTTTCTTGAATACAGGTGCACGACCACAAAGCATAAATGAAAATTAATATAAACACTCTGAAACACCTGCATGGTGAGAAGTTACCCTTTAAAAATGAGCAGAGTGGAATGAAACCAACAGGCTTACTCAGAGTTCCATAAACTGTGACTTTTATTTGAGAGCACTTGGGCAGTATCAAATGGTAGAATTCTATCTTTCCAAGTGCCCAAGCGGAAGTACCATTAGCTATTTCCAGAAAGGAAAAATGAATCATTCCAAACCATCAATCAGTTTCTTTTGTCATCTGAAAGGGAAATCTATGAGTTGTTCACTTGGAACAGTGAAAGTGTCTTGGTCTTGGGATATAACAAAATGAGAACGGGAGGTTGCAGTGGAAATTTAGAAAGGCAATAGGTCGGCATTTCTCTATTTGTTCTCTTGTCCACTCTCTGTCTCATTCTAGCTTAAATAAATCTGCAAGCTCCATACATGCAATAATTTAATGCTTTCTGAAGGCTTGAAAACATTTAATATTATAGTCTGTTTTGCCAGGGATATAATATTGCACTGCGTCAGAGAGGTTAGGGTGTGATATTCTGGCACATTTGGATTTCTGCCAACCAAAAAATTGATTGATATGGAGTTTATTTCTATGGCCAGAATTCCATGGATCTATAATTGTTAGAAATTGCAGACTAGGTATTTCATTATTTTTCTTCCCTCTGAATTGTGCCTCGGATTAGGCTCAGGTCTGCACTACGTAATGAGTACGAACAATTCCACTCTGATATAATCTATATTTCTGCTTTACAGGAAGGTAAATCTCCTTATGGAGCCAGATATGTAGGCTCCATGGTGGCTGATGTTCACCGCACCCTGGTTTATGGTGGGATATTTTTATATCCAGCTAATCAGAAAAGTCCCAAAGGAAAGGTATGTTTTAACTTTAAATTGACTTATTATAAGCAAGTTCATTTTTAATGAAAAAGGTGGGCATTTTGTTCCTTGGAAAAATCAGGATTTAAAATTAGAGAACAGCCCAACTGATGCAAGGAATCACAAGGAATCCAATTAATGAGTTGAAGTCTTTTGCAGTAAAAATTAGGAATATGTCTATAAGAAACACTTGCATATTAATTATTATTTATTAAATTTATATTTTGCCCAATTCCCACATTTATTATATAAGAAACCCCCCTAAGTATTACAATATGCTATATATGTGAGGAAATGAGTTTAGGATTGCACAGTTATTAGAAAATTAATCATAGCACCATCAGCCGAGACTATGATGAAAATTATATGACTTCATTGTTTAAATAATGGCATTTGGCTAGTGGCTTCAGTGGGCCTTTGATTCTGCTTTTGCAAGTTTCTAATTCTTGACAAGATCCTCATGAATTCAGGATTTCTCATTTTTAGTTAGGAGATGATAATAATGTGAAATTCTCTGGAGAGAGGGCAGGTTGATTTTAAACAGCAGAAAAAAATAAATGGTTTTCTAACATGTTCATTACTAAGGTGTCTTAGTTAGTCCTGGAACATTTTAAACTATAAATTAGTGTTGAGTAAGTTTACAGATCATTTTAAAAACTAGTTAAAAAAGTACACAATGGTTGAACTAGCAGACAATAGTCTACCTGGGAGAACAATGTGCTGTGAAATACACACTGTACTATGTATATCATTTTCCAAAGCAATGTTTGTTGTTTGTTGTTCATGCTTCAGAAAGTATCCCAAATAATGGGACAATGCTTTCTTTCCCTTGCTCCCATTTGAGAAGACATAAAGCTTTTCAGAATTCTGACAAACTAGGGAGGTTTAAGAAATATAAGTCTTAAATAGGGACATAAATATTTTAGGAACATATTAGATCAGGGGTGTCAAACTCAAGGCCCACGGGCCAAATCCAGCCCGTGGGGTGCTTAGACCTGACCTGTGGGCTGGCCTGGAAATAGCAAAGGACTATTTCCCACAGTGCTTCTGCTAGCAAAAACGAGGTGCAGGGACCGTGTGTGTTCCCCTGCGCCCCATTTCTGGCCTGGAGAGCTTCCTGCAGCACTCTGGCAAAGAAAATGGGGTGCGGGGGCGCATGTGGCCCCCAGTGCCTCCTTTTGGCAGAGGCCATCCAGTGCCCCCCCCCCACACTGTGCGCTCCAGTTATGCCAGCATAGTGCTGCAGCAGGCTGTCCAGGCCAAAAACAGGGCACAAGGGGGTTGCACATAGCCCCACCCTGCCCCATTTTGGCTGGCAGAGTCCCCTTTTCCCCTGGCTTCTCCCCCCCCCAGCTTACCCGTGGAGGACAACTACAATGCTGATCTGGCTCTCAAAGAAATCCAGTTTGACATCCCTGTATTAGATGGTATTCTATCCAGAAAACAATCTAATGGAACAAGGAACAGGCAGGGAGAATCTTAATATGCTAAGTCATAATTTATTAAATATGTCACAAGTAAATGCCTTATTCTCCATTATGTAAATAGTACATGAACAGGGTATCAGGGGTTAACTTATTTTTCACTTCTTAATGTATTCATACTTCACCACTCCCATATCTAGCTCCACCCATTGTATATATAAGGAGCTGCACACATCCCTTCTTTGCTTCTATCTGTGAATATTCAGTGAATATAGAATGCCTTATGTAAATAAAGAGAGATATATTTGAACTCTTAATTCTCAAATTATTTATTGAGTCTGATCCTGAAAATATCGCAACAATCTGGTAGCAGAGGATGGTTGAATTGACTCAATAAAAACTTAAATATGTCTAAAAGAGATAGGCCCAACACCAGGGCATACAGCAAAGAAATGGAAACGGATCAAGAAATAATCGATGAGTCCATGAACGCAATTTCGAGAGAATCTGAAGAATACACCACAGAAGACGAAGAAATAATAAATGAAAATGATGACCAAGAGGAAAACAAAATAGAAAACAACGAACTCAGGTCAGAGATTCTAAAACTTTTAAAAAGCCAAAAGAGTGATGAAAGCCTCATCGCGAACCTCCAAGATATGTTAAAAAACAACGGAGCAGCGAGAGAGAAGCACATCGCTACTGAAAAGCCAAAAGATTCAAAAATAGTGAGTGATACGCTTACAGACAAAAACGCAGTGAAGAAGAAAAACAACGATCCCGCGCAAAATTTCGAATGGCAGCCATCTTGGTTTCAACAGACCTCCAAGGTGAGCGAAGCAGAGCCAATCAGAAAGCTTGATTCAAAATTTCTGGCGCGAAAGGCATTACTCGATAAAGAAAATGATAAAGAAAAAATATATACCTCAGAAGAATCAGAATCAGAGAACGAAGATGATTCAACAGACATGCAAATAAAGTCAGCAATGAAAACGCTTTTTGCTGCATTTGGACCGAAACTGAAAATTACTAAAAAATCAACCAGAAAACAAGCAAGCAAGCCAACGCCTCAAAATCTACCCGCTCCCATCCAGACGACGAGAGCACCGACACCTGAACCCAGAGAGCCCTGCAGATACCACCCCACACCGCACACCGATCCAAGGACCAGCGCTCTCAACAGAAGAAAACGAGCACCCGCTACCATCAGGACTCCCAAGATCGAGCCGGAGACCGATTCATCGGAAGAAGAACAAAGCGAACGAGCCGCAGCAACGAGAACCTCTCACGACGACTCCAGGAATGAAATGAGCAACGCGCATGCGCAAGACTACACGGACGGCCCAGGAAGACATGAGACTCGGAGAGAATCGTGCAGACTCGTTGCGAGCATTCCCACGCCGTTTTGTAACTTCCAGCATTTACGAGACCACGGACTACCCCCGGTTGTAAGTAATGGACCCAACAATGTTGGAAATTTACCCAGTGACTTCCCAAAGCTGAGAATAGATGGCATTAATTTGCAAGAATGGTATCAGCAGCTCCAGGTTGTCTTTATGAAGGAAAACTTACTGTTTTTTTATCACTAATCCCCCAAAAAGACCTTGGACTCTAAAGTTAGATTGCTTACACCATAGAGCATTTTTCTTATTAATTTCCAGTGTATCTCCTGCAATGTATCACAGCATTAAGCAAAATCTGACTGTCTCAGAAATTATTCAATGCATGTTCAATTTGTTTCACAGTGATAGTGTAGCTACTACCACAAGAATGTCTAAAGATTTCTTCTCTTCTAGGATAAAACCAGGGGTTACCATAAGTGAACATTTAATATCCTTAAACAAAATTAGAGCAGAATTGCATTTAAGGGGGGAGGTGATTTCAGATCAAACAATGAAAAGTGTTATCATCAACTCACTTGACCCATCATGGGATAATTATATGTCACATTTAGACACAATCAATCTAGGATACTTATCCATAGAAAGTCTATCCAATAAGTTAATAGCTGAAGACAATTCAAGGAGGAGTCGCTCTAACAATCACATAGAACACAAACTATATAGAAAGGTAGCATTTCAAGAAAGATATCATGAACCATTTAGATGCCACAATTGTGGGTCCAAAGAACATAATAGGAGGGATTGCCCTAAAATTTCAAAAGAAAGACATAGGTCAGAATATAGAAATAAATACAACAACAGACAGTCTTCCATTGATAGACATAGGTATAGAAGTCCACCCAATTATAAAGAACATAGAGGGGGCAGAGATAATTCAAAGGATAGAAAATCTGGTTCACTGAATGGACTAAACAAACAAGACAACACTATCATACAACAAACAGAGAACAATAATTGGCTTATTGATTCTGGAGCAACTAATCACACTACAAATAATAGAAATATATTGTCTTCATTTATAGAGGATAAATTTGTAATAAAAGTAGCTAACCAAGAAAAAGTCCAAGTAATAGGTAGAGGGAATGTAACCTTACCTGGCCTAGGAAAAATAGAGGGGGTATTACTAATACCTGAAATACCTCATAACATACTTAGTGCCATAAAACTAAGCAGAGACTCTGATATTAACATTGTGTTTTCAAAGGGAAAAGCAACATTAGAGAAAAATAGAATAGATATAGGTACAGTGATAATCAAAGGAGGCCTACCTTATTTAATAACAAAGGAGAAATGGTTACACAACATTGATTCAAATATGGAAGATAGCATTGAAATAGATAACGGAAACATTAGTAACAGTGACAATGATGAATGTAAAGTAACTCATAATCACAAAGATACACATAATGAAAAAAAACCAAAAATAGGTAAGCCAATTCACGATGAGTGTGCTCATGTTTTACATAGGAAGTTAGGACATGCCAGTTTTCCTGTAGTACAAAAGATGACTGAACATGCAGAAGGTGTTAAAATAAAAAATTGTGAAAACTATTTGGAATGCTCAGTATGTAAGTCTACAAAGCTTAAAACTAGTCCCAGACCTAGAAAATCAACAAGGTCAACCAACAAAATTTTTGATTTGGTACACATGGACCTAGTTGGTCCACTAACACCATCAATTACTTATAAAAAACGTTACTTTCTAACCATTGTGGATGATTATAGTCGTTATGGATTTGTTTACACATTAAAACATAAAGATGAAACCTTTCAGAAATTTAAAGAGTTTTACAAACGTATAGAAACACAGCACAATATTAAAATAAAGCAAATCATGACAGATAGGGGATGTGAATTCATGTCTAAGGAATTCTCCCAATGGCTAAAGGGCAAAGGAATGTTACATTACACATCTAGTCCATTTTCCGCATTCCAGAACGGAGTGGTAGAGAGAAAGAACTCAACATTACAAACCATGATTAGATGCACATTAGAAGATGCTGGCTTAGGCAAACAATTCTGGTCAGAAGCCCTACAATATTCCAATTACACACAAAATAGAACTTGGTCCAGCATTGTAAATAAGACACCATATGAAGTAATGTATAATAGGAAACCAAAATTAGCACACATGCACATATTTGGAGTCACTGCAGACGTACACATACCCAAACAATTGAGGCGAAAAGGAGAAAACGTATCCAGAAGACTTAGATTTATGGGATACGAGACAGGTACAAAAGGATACAGATTCATCGATAATAATAACAAATTTATAGTTTCCAGAACGGCTGTGTTCCATGAACAGGCCAACTGGTCTAAAATACATCTTAATGAAATATTCCCAAACACCAACACAGATACCAAACTCCAAGGGAAAAGGACTATAGAAGAGCACAGTGGCAACATGCATAGAAACAAAACCAAAACATGGACAAACAGTCAACACAAAATAAAAACAGATTCATTAACAAAAAAGGAAGCAAGGTATTTACATGACAATGATAGTAAGCCTGAAAAAACAATCAGAAGTACCAGAAAACAAATGCCAAACAAATATAAGGATTATGTAATGCATATGGATGGAGAATCAACAACACCTAATACATATGAGGAAGTGTTAAAACTTCCTCCTAAAGAAAAAGAAAAATGGGAATCAGCAATGACTAAAGAGATGGATAGTTTACGAGGGCTAAATGTATTTACACCTGCAATTGCACCAAAGGACAAAACTATTATTGGCACTAGGTGGATATATAAAATTAAAAATTTAGAGGGAGGCAATACCCTTTACAAAGCTAGATTAGTTGCACAAGGTTATGCACAGAGATATCCCGAGGATTACACAGACACATACTCTCCCACAGTAAGAACTGAGAGTGTCAAAACAGCTCTAGTTATAGCATCAGCACTCAATCTCGATGTGTTCCAATATGACATACAGACTGCGTATTTACACGCAAAATTAGATAAGGAAATATATGTAAGGGCACCTCACAGTCAATACACAAACAAAAATGAGACTTGGTTATTAAACAAGAGTTTATACGGGTTGAAACAATCTGGTAAACGATGGTATGATTGTTTAGTAAAAGTGCTTAAAACTATGGATTTCAGTGCCACTACTGCTGATAACTGTTTCTTTGTAAAAAAGGATGATGATTCCATAGAATTTGTATTGATCTATGTGGATGACATTTTGTACATAGGTAAACATAAAGAGAGGAGAGAAACATTTGTAACAAAACTAAATGAACATTTCTCACTGAAATCTTTGGGCAAAGTAAATAAGTATCTTGGTGTTCAAATCAGTAAAACCAGAAGGGGATTCAAACTTTCCCAAAGAGATAAGATTATAGAGCTCTTGAACAAATGTAATTTAAGTGATGCTAAACCCTGTGAAACTCCCATGCAAACTGATTTTCTAAAGAATGCAGACGAATCATCCCCTGAATTCAAAGATAATACATTTTATAGATCAATCATAGGTTCCCTTCTTTACATTTCCAATTGGACTAGACCTGATATTGCCTTGCCTCTCAACTTATTGTCCAGACATGTCAGCAAACCAACAATATACCATTGGGAAGCTGTCAAAAGGATATTAAGATATTTAAAGAATAGCTTAGACTTTTGTTTGTTATTGGAACCTAATAATGTCAAGGAGCCCATCCTCACATGTTACGCCGATGCGGATTGGGCTGGCGATACTTCATGTAGAAAAAGTACATCTGGTTATATATTCCTCCTTAACGGTTGTCCAGTTTACTGGTACACTGGCAAACAAGATTTAGTAGCCACTTCAACAACAGAGGCAGAATATGTTTGTCTATCTAAAGCAGCAAATAACCTTGTATGGTTTAATGATTTACTTTCTGACATTTGGAAAAAACCCACTTTGCCTTTTATCATGCATGAAGATAACAAAGCTGCTATCGAAATATCTAGGTCTGATGCCATTGGACAAAGGTCCAGACATATAGATATAAAATTTAAACATGTGAGACAGTTATCTCAGGATGGATTTATCAAAGCAGTTCATTGCGAAACATCAGAGCAAATAGCTGACATATTAACAAAGCCTTTGCCGTCTAAGCAACATAAATACTTGACTTCTAAGTTATATGTTTTATATTGTTCTGAATCTGAATGTAATTGGTGTAGTGTATCGAATCGGCATTTAGAGGGGGATTTGTCACAAGTAAATGCCTTATTCTCCATTATGTAAATAGTACATGAACAGGGTATCAGGGGTTAACTTATTTTTCACTTCTTAATGTATTCATACTTCACCACTCCCATATCTAGCTCCACCCATTGTATATATAAGGAGCTGCACACATCCCTTCTTTGCTTCTATCTGTGAATATTCAGTGAATATAGAATGCCTTATGTAAATAAAGAGAGATATATTTGAACTCTTAATTCTCAAATTATTTATTGAGTCTGATCCTGAAAATATCGCAACAAAATATACCGTAGTTTGTTGTCGAAGCACATTGAGTGGAATCTTGTTGTTGGAAATCATAAATTACTTTTCAATAAACCAAGACATAGCTGGATTCAAACATGCTTTTTAAAAACAGCACATTTTGGCTTAGAGTGATTTGAAATTCAGCTTCCCAAATTCTCTCTACATTGATTGGAAATGGATAGATGAAAATATTACAGTTCATGTGGCCATGTTCCCCTGTAATGCTAAGCAGTAATGTACGATTGACATGTCATGCTAAACCAAAAACACAAGGCCACATTGTAACTTCAAATGAAGGGTGGCTTACAACTCTATAGTAAGTTCACCTACCTCAGTATTTTTCTGCCTGGAGGGTAGCAGGACTCTTCAAAATCTTAGGTAGAATTTATTACCAGGGTTGGTAAGGTTGAATCTGGACTTTCTGCATGTACAACTGTTAAAAACCTATTGTTCTTCCTGATCATGCTTGCTCTTTGCTGGGTAAAATGCAATTTGTGTTGAAATGAATTGGAAAAATTAATTTGGACTAAACTGCATTTATTAGTGTTGTGGTTTTTTAAAAAAAACAGCAATGCAAGGATTTCAAAGCTGTCAGATGATATATGTATGAGTGTTTATAATTTGCAAAACTGTTGTGATTAGATATAAATTCTTCTACTGCTTCTTAAATAGTTACAACAAAAGAGATTAAAGTGAGAATAATGGGTTTTCCCTCTTATATTCTAGCTGCGGCTCTTGTACGAATGCAACCCCATCGCTTTTATCATTGAACAGGCCGGTGGAATAGCTACCACGGGCACAGAGCCAGTGCTGGATGTAAAGCCAGAGTCTATTCATCAGAGAGTCCCTTTTGTTGCTGGTTCTCCTGAGGATGTTCAAGAATATCTTGCATTTGTACAGAAACACCAGAAAAGCAGCTAGTGGCCCTCTAAAGTGCCCCATCTATTTGCTTTCGCACTATGCTCTGGAAAAATATGAAGCCACAAAGTGAAAGAAACGTCCAATCTGATGATCACAATGAGAAAGGCATTGTTCCCCCCTCCTTTTTTTAAAAAAAGAAAATCTTCATTTCAATAAAAATATCAACTTGATCATTTTTTTTAAAGAAACAACAAGAATAAAATAAGGGTGTTTTTGAATGAATTGAATACCTCAGACAATTTTCTCAGACAAGTTTTGCATGGGAAGTTCACTCCTCATGTCTAGCATCAAGTCAGCTAAATTAACAAATCACACATTGTTCAGTCTTGTGACCTGTGAGGCAATGGGTTGATCAAAACAATAAAAATGTTTTTTCCCCCAAATGGTGTGTCCACACCATTGGCAACTTTATATTGTCAGCCTGGCCTTTAATCTGTATAGATTAAAAAGGTTTTTCATGATTTGTTTCTTGTTTTGATTTTCACATATATCTTGCATACTAAACTTTTAAAAGTTGATTTTGCCTTCAGCCAACTAACACAAATAACTTATAAACCTTTAAAGCTCCCCAGATTTGTTTCCCCCCCAAAATATAAAGAATTGATTGTTGTGCCTATTATGACGAGATGATTCTGGTACCTTGACAAAAATTTAAAGGGAGATTCCAGAGCAAGTGTTCAGTATTTAACTAAAGTTTACTGTTTCAATTCAACTTGGAATAGAAATTGAATAGATTTGTTTTGATCTTTGGATATGACCCTACTGCTGAGGAATCATGTAACCATATATAGGACAACTATCTTATTCCATGGAAGGTTTCTAAATGATTTATATTGTTCTTATTTTATGTACATCTACAGTATATACACACATAATAGATCTGTTTAATATGTGTAGTCCCCCCTTCTAAATGTGTAGTGATTTAGAATAAAAGAGCATCATTGCCTGTATTTTTTTTACAATTAGAAAAGTGCTGTTCTCAGTATTTTTGATAGCTGAGACCAACACTTTCTACATCTCACAAAACTGACCTGATTTCCCAGTAATTGATCTTTGAGGATCCCTGCTTATCGCAGCTGCTATATCACTGTTTTATAAAGAATTTCAAGCTGGCTCATCAAGTTGAAATCCAAAATCCTCTTCTTAATATTCTTTTAAAGTATAGAGAACAGCTTGCATCTGATATAAAAGCTATTTGTGTGAGTGGGTGTGTTATCCTGCTTTTGTTTCATGAGCAAAAATTGGCTTCTTTGGCACTGTTTTCTGTGCATGTACTTTTCATTCCAATGCTCCTGAACTGAGAGAATGACAGAATGACTTGCCTAGGGGTGCCCAACCTTGGCCACTTTAAGACTTGTAGACTTCAACTCCCAGAACTATCAGCTGAGGAATTATGGGAGTTGAAGTCCACAAGTCTTAAAGTGGCCAAGGTGGACACCCTTTGAATAGGCCTGTCAAACTCCCAGCTTGCAGGCCGGATGCATCACACACTGGCCACGCCCAGTTTAGCAAAAGGGGGGAAAGTCCTGATACATCACATGATGCGCCATGACGATGTGAGTTTGATACCCCTGGACTGGACCATTCTACCAACCTGCTGAAAGTAAAAATCCGTATCTTCTTATCGTAGTTGAAAGCCATATTGCTACCTGATTTTCTGAAGATATCCCTCTATTTTAAATGATATTAAACACTGTTCTTCAAATTTTGTTAATATTCTTGATCAGTGATTATTATTGCACTTGAAATGATAACTTTTATAAGATATGTTCAATTTTTCAATCAGTGCTAGGTTACTTCTGATTTTAATCTGATCATTTTTCTATATTTTTCCAACCACATATGCACAATTGTTTAAAAGATTTAACTTATGAGTTTATTGAAATAATTGAAATGAACAGGATATAATGCAGTACAGTACAAGCAGTAACAAGCATAACAACAGAAAATTCCTACTGATCTTCCTGAAACAGTTATAGTCATGCATAAGAAGAAATAGTAAATAGTAATGATCTTGTTTTAGATGAAAGGACGCAGTGGCTCAGTGGCTAAGGCGCTGAGTTTGTTGATAGAAAGGTCAGCGGTTTGGCAGTTTGAATCCTTAGTGCCACGCAATGGGGTGAGTTCCCGTTATTTGTCCCAGCTTCTGCCAACCTAGCAGTTCGAAAGCACATAAAAAGTGCAAGTAGAAAAAATAGGGACCACCTTTGGTGGGAAAGTAACAGCGTTCCATGCACCTTTGGCGTTTAGTCGTGCTGGCCACATGACCATGGAGACATCTTCGGACAGTGCTGGAGATGAGCATTGCCCCTAGAGTCAGGAACAACTAGCACATATGTGTGAGGGAACCTTTAACTTTACCTGTCTTAGATTAATCCCAGGATTTGTGCGTGACAGTTTCAAAAATACTGAATGAGTAATAGCTAGAAAAACAGCACAAAGCATGACAAGAGAAATTAGCAACAGGTACCATGCCCGTTATCTATTCCATGATATCCTTGTTATCTCAGTACTGAAGTACATATAAGATAAAAGATATTCTCCCAATTATTCTCTCAATTCTGTGTATGTAACAGCTTAATAATAGGTTTCTAATTAGGAGCATATTTGCTTTGATTACTATTCCTAACTGTATTCAGTCTTTCTTTATGTGAACGTGAGGGGCTAATCGAGATCAAAATATGTTTTCTCTGAGCAACTCAATGTTCAAGGTTCGCTGCCCTTGAGTGCATGTTTTTTTTAAAGGAAGTGGACTAAGTAAATCTATGTTTTGTCCAGTTCTTCTGTAATCATACCTCCCTCCTACCCGAGCGACAAAGAGGAACATTTATTTTGAAGAATCTCCTGGAGCAAAACTGTGGAATCTTAAAATTGCAACAGAGCCCTTACACACAAGTCTGTTTTTTCCTGACTAGTTTGGTTATATCAACAAAATTGTCTGTGACTAATAATCAGCTGACTGTAGGTTGCCTGAAGGCTGAATCTGCTGTGCAAAGCTATTGTGGGTAGCTTGAATCTTGCCAGCACAAGTTTTGCTAGAAGAAATGTGATTTGAACAAGACAGAGGATCATCTAGAGAGGGATTTAGGAGAAATTGAAATGATTCCATTCAATTTTATTACAGTTGACTTGATTTGCTTAGTTTGAAAAATAGCCTCTATTTATTTCAGATAGTCTGAATTTTTTTTCATATCTTCCAGGTAAGTAAGTGAAATTTTACTGCTAATATGATCATGCACATACTGTAACTAAAAACCCTCTTCACTACAGCCTTAGCAATATTAAGGTAAAAGTAAATGTTCCCCTTGCCCATACATGCTAGTCGTTCCCGATTCTAGGGGGCAGTGCTTATCTCCATTTCTAAGCTGAAGAACCAGCACTGTCTGATGACAATTCCATGGTCATGTAGCCGGCATGATTAAATGCCAAAGGCACACGGAATGCTGTTACCTTCCCAGCAAGGTGGTCCCTATTTTTCTACTTGCATTTTTATGTTTTTGAACTGCTAGGTTGGCAGAAGCTGGGGCAAGTAATGGGAGCTCACTCTGTTATGCGGCGCTAGGGATTCGAACCGCCGAACTGCCGACCTTTCTGATCAACAAGCTCAGTGTCTTAGCCAATGACCCACTGCGTCCTCTTTAGCAATATTACTCATTTGCATTTACCTGGTTCTTTTTAGGAAAAAAAATTCTCACAATAACTTGCTTAATAACTTACACCTTTGATTTATTTCATTTGTGGGCCAAAGGGAGTTTCTATTCCGTTTTGATCTTTCATATTTTTTCCACTTTAATTTTTAAAAGACTTCATTATCTAATTTCCCCAATCTGAATTCTTGGTGTGTTTGAATTGCAGTATTTAGAATTCCCAATTAGTATGCCCTACATATCCAATCTGAACAAAAGAAGACATAAAGTTGCCATATTACATATTTTATGGATTATATTCATGCAACTCAAATGCTTGGCCTGCAGAACAACAGCAGTAAGTTGATAGCTCTGATCCTGCTGGCCTTTAAAAAGATCCTTAACCGGCTCTGCTTGGTTATATTAACCATTCTGTGTTGATATATGCAGAGCTAATTTTGACCCGCAGGCTACTAGTCAGTATGTGTGCAGGTATATATTTGTGCATATGTATTGGTGTGCTCTTGTTTTTCCCAAGCTTTTTATATGTATTTACTTGCTGTTTTTAAAGAGTGGCATGGTGGCCTGTGGCAGAGATTCCTTACCCCCGGGTCGTGGTCCATTAACTGTGCCATGAGCCGTTTGGAACTGGGCCATGGAAGCGTTAGGCGAGCACATATGCCCATGCATCCCCATTTGCGCGTGCTCCATTTGCGTGAATGGCACACATGCCTGCTACTCCCGCAAATGGAGCTGCATGCATGCATGCCTGCCACTCACAAAAAACCATCCCCTCTCCCCCAGTCCACAAAGCCAGAAAGATTGGGGAAATCTGGCCTATGGTGAAGACGCTTGTCTCCCACTAGGAAGGTTGAGAGTTTAATTCTAGTTAGCGGCAGATATTTATCTCCTAGGGCGCAAAGAAAAAAAATCTGCTGTGAACTCCATGGTGTCAGGAAGAACATCCAGCCGGTAAACACCCAAGTTCTTTATCCAGTCACTCTTACCCAGAATTAAGGGATTATGGAGCCATAAAAAGGGAGGTTTTTTATTTGCTGTTTTTAAAATTGTTAACCACCCAATATGATTTGAATAAGATAAATTATTAAAACCAGCCTGCCCATATCCATGGGGAGGCAGTCATAGCAGCAAAAATTCTTACTCAAGGAATGTACCTGTAAAGAGGTTGTCCTTGGGCCACTTCTCTGCCAATTACTGTTTAACTTCCAGCAGAAGTTTAGCACTAAGGGAAAAATGCCAAGATATCCTATTCACAATCATGTGCTATTGTGTTTGAAAGCAAAACATGGGGCGAGGGCCAGGACGCTTCATTTTGGAATGCATTCTCAGCACATTTAACCTCATCCTCTCCCATTTCAAACTTGCCAGCCTTCAGAAGTGTTCCATTTCCTGTTGTAGTCAAACCTTTGATGCTTCGGATCTTTTTACAGAAAACAATATGCTTTCCTGTCACTGACATTCATGTGGGATGTTTTTTAGATGGTTTTGCTGATATAAACAAATGGCTTGAAAAGCGTTACAAGAAATCAGGGCTCATTTTACATTAACTCAGTGTTGTACACAATTTAGGCTGCTGTTTTCCAGCGCGTGCATTCAGAAGGAAGTCCTGCTCAGTTTAGTGTGACCAATCTCTGAGTCAATAAGTTAGGGATCAGGTTGGCTTACTTCACAAGAACATAATGATCAACTTACTAATCGCCAATCAGGGCAGGGGAAAAACCTTGCTTACCAAGCCACGACTAACAAAAACAAAGGCAAACCTTTAAGGGGCACAAGGATTAAGTCCAGGCCTAATCTAAGAAATCTACAGAAAAAGAGTTTGCAGAATCATTTAAGTCACGTCTACTAAATTGTCATGGATCAGTTCTTCATACTTTCTCAGGATTCCATTTTTTTGTGTAATCATCAATGAATATACACTCTTAAAAAATTCCATTTAAAAAAGTTAGAGAAGCCTTTATTGACTTGATAATTTCTTCAAAATAGACAAGATTGCATTGTCAAATCTTGAAACCGCCCTTCTTGTTCTGATTCTTCAAGTCAATCTTGACTCTTGAGGACTACTTGCACAGACCAGTAATATTTTCTTGGCAACATTTTTAAAGAGATTTTGCCATGGCCCAAATCATTCAGCTGGTTTTTGTGCCTAGCAGGAGTTGTTCTCAGCGTCTCTTAGCCCCTGGTGGTGTTTTATACCACCACATCTAACTGGCTTACTGTTTAGGGATGGCAAAGTGTGGCATTATAATTGCATCCATATTAGCTGTTTTTGTCCCTGCCAATCTACTTCTGAAATCACCCATATCATTGGCAGGCAACTCTATGATAAGTGCTTTTCTAAAGGTAAAAGGTAAAGGTTCCACTTGCACATATGTGCTAGTCGTTCCTGACTCTAGCTTTTCTAAACTAGAGCAAAGAAACTCCAATGTAGCTAAATATTACTGCTTGCTATTTGTTCACGTTTTCCCCAATTGGATATTGCTGGTTGTATAAAACAACCAAACAGACGAGAGAATTTACTGAGATAAGGGAGAGAGGAGGAACATTCTCCTTTGCCTTCCTTTCAGGAAATGGCTTTGCTTGGGAAACAACAACCGGTAATAAACAAATTTAACCACTTCAGAAAATGACTGTTTCAACTGACCCAAAATGATAAAAAAGAAGTCTGATGCACAAATAAAACTCAAAGCTCATAACAAAAGTATTGAAATGTTCAGTATTTATTTCCGGGTGCTGTAACACTTTGTGCAAGTTGCAGTTTTAAAAAATAAAATAGTTGGCTGCAAGCTATCAATATTACAAAGCTTGGACTCATAAGCAGCATTTACAATGAAAGTTTTAAAAAAGAAGGCTTCTCTCGCCATCAAGTAAACATCAGAGAGTTTCAAGGTAAAAAAAAAAAATTCAAATCACAACTCGGTTCTCAGAAGAAACTGATACAATCTATTATATTAAAAAAACATGTGCAATTGTCAGTTCAAAATCCTTTCGGTGCCTGAATACTTTGGTGGCCCCAGAATCTGCCAAGAGAGACCAACAAGCTGGAGACCTTATTCCAGTGGTTCAATCTTTCTGTTAATCTAAGATGGCTCTGGTTGTCCCAGGTGACACCTTTCTTTGCACAATTATACCAAGGGGTAACTAGCTGCTGTAGCTATTCCACAGTGGTTGCTTCGGTCTTTAGCCATGTATATATAGCCTTGGTCTCCCCATTTTTCACTCCAGCTGAAAAGAACAAGAATGTGTTAGGAATCTTTCTACTCTGTCAAGATTCTTTTTGGAATGTAGTTTGTTATCAAAAGTTATCACGCAGTACTGTAACCCATAATCCAACATACCACTCTTTTAGAGAGGATAGTTAGTAATATTTTCTGACCAATCTATACACTCGTTCTCTTTTCATTTGTTTTGCTAACATGTATATCTCCTGCCTCTTCTTCAGAAGTTCAAGGAAGCATGCATAACATTCCCATGGATTGAAAACCCAGCGCTCCCCTGTGCTAGTTCAGCACTATAGCTACCATACTACAGCTCTTTATGGATTTTAGTTTATTTAAAACAAAGATAACAACAAAAATTGAATGTAGTTCGTAGCTCAGATGACTGCATTCACCCATAAATCAGTTCACACATAAAATGGTTATGAAACGACTTGGCTGAACAATACAAATAAATTATATTTTCAGTGCATGACATTATCATTGAAAAGCAGTCATTAGCCTGTTGAGATTTTTTTAAAGCTAATGTTATTGTTTATATTGTTAATTACCAGGACTTTACAACTATTTACATTAATACAAGAATGGACCTCAGATCTCACAAGCAGGACCCAAAAACAAATAGTCTGATCTGCTGGGAGTTTTTAGTTCTCTAAAGGTTTCAATTGGATTATTTTAATTAACCTAAATTAACTTATTAACTATTGTTCTGTGGTTTTTCCAAAGGACCTCCCCGAGTCCTTTGGGAGAAGGGCGGCATATAAATATAATCAAATAAATAAATAAATAAATAAATAAATAATGGAAGAGTTGGAGGGCACCAACTTGAAATACATCTTGAGACTTAACTTTTTCAGGATTCTACAATTGGTTGGAATGAAGGGAAAGGTAGTCTTTGTTTAGTGACCAATTGTTGAAGTTACAATGACATTGAATAAGACTTACCGCCAGTCCTTAAAAATGCGGCCATCAGTTTTCTCATGGTGATACCGATTTGGTGCTTGGAAACTTGCACATAACTTACAATGGTCACAGAATTCCATAGTTACACGATCACCAATTGTAACTTTCATTGCTGGCTTCCAACAAGCAAAGCCAATTGGGAAGCTGGCAGGAAGTCATGGTCATGTGATGTTGTGCTTAACAACCACATGCAATGACCACAACTGCTATCCTAAATCAACGTAGTCATGTCACTTAGCAACAGATTTCCCGAATACGGTTAACTGAGGACTATCTATGTTTAATATCTCACATACCTTACTGTTAGTAAGCCCTGCATTTGAAAGAGGAAAAACTCCTAAATATTTTAAGCATACCTGTTTTTAACTATCCAATACTTCTTCCTGTTATCGTCATCGGTACCATCATGGCCATAGCCAACAACAAGAACACCATGATCCAGTTCTTCACTATTGCACTGTGGTTCATAATAAACACCTAGAATTAGAACAGTTGGTTAACTTCCAAAAATCAGTAACTTCTCTAGAAACAGAGAAGTTCATATTAAGCCATGATGGATCTTCAGTTTGACTTAGCTTGACATTATCTACTTCCATGAAGTGTTTGGACAAAGGTTGATAAGATATATGTCCTAGTAGGCTGCTTGCAGTCCAATCACCAAATGATATATTCAATAACAAAGAAAAGTGTTTCTTCTAGTGAGCTAAAGGCTATGCTTTTTCCAATTTATATGGTGTCCAACGTTTGCTCAAAATAATGAATAATGCCCAAACTAAATAGTGCCAGAAGAAGAAATAGAAACCAATCTTCAAAATCCATAATATATCATCTCACAAAGTACAATCTCCTTCCACCTAACTTGCAAAATTAAAGGAAGGAACTTTATTGTTAGGTAGATTTTGTCGAAGGTAGAACCATCACAAAATATATTTTACAAAAAGTTCAGCACAAAATTAAGCAAGCTTTGGATCCTCTGTAATCAAAGCTCCCCTAACATATGCAGATCTTTCTGGATAAGGGACTGTTAGCTCTTCTGGATTTTGGAGAAGATCAAGAAGCACAGTGATGTTCCACCTTGCTATTCTTTGCATGGCAGAAGAGGCCCTTTCCTGATTGCTTGTCTATTATAAAGCTTTGGGTGTTCCTCTATCCAATATATCCCTCCTTAATCCTGGAGAACAGAGTGAGTAATGGAGAAATAGGCACAAATAACAGTTATTAAGAAATCCAAGCCAAGTTGAATGGATTCCTCAATAATTACTGTCAAGCAAATTATAGGGTGTAGTTATGCTTTTTCATTAAGAAAAATCAAACTGGAAATGTTCTGAACTCATGGATATGCTGGTGTTACTCCTAACATAATTAGCAATTATTCACAGTAGTTACAAGGGACACACAATACTCTGTATAATTGTGCATGAACCATTCTGTACAAAGAACGTTTGCTTTTAGATAATTCACACCTGAATTGAGGCATGCATGGTGTGTGTGTGTGTGTGTGTGTGTGTGTGTGTGTGTGTGTGTGTGTATTTTGCTCCTATATCAAATGAATTGGGGGCTATTAAAACGCTCTGGAACCTTCTTAGTTATTTCCCATTTCATGCATACCTCCAACACTTTATTCCACATTTTCCCAAACCTGAGTCTTCTTGAACTGTAGAGCCACAACTCCAAGCAACAGTGACAATGATGGTTGAGACGGATGGGAATTTTAACCAGTGCATCTTGGTAGACTACTAAATTCATTCAAAAGCCTATGTTTTCACAAATCCTCACCAGATTCATAGAACTGGAAAGAGGAGTGGCTCGCATCAATAGCTACAGAGACTGGTCCTACTGCAGCCACTGCCTTCATCAAAGCTCTTTCCCGTCCTTCGGGGATGTCCACAAAGCCAGTATCATTAGCAGAGTTGTATTCAGGTTTATACAAGCAATCTTCCTCGTCCTTAAAAGAAAAAAAATCAGTGCCGAGGTTAAGAGCCAAGCTCTATTTTTCAAGGTGTTAGCTAGTTCTGCTATAAAACAAACAAAACAGATGTGCACAAAATGTCTATTTCACACACCCAGAAGAAAAAAGTTATAAAAATTGCAGACATGGCAATTTTTCAAGCTATTTCATCTATAGAAGGTAAGAATACAATAGACTAAGAGTATAACAAACAAACTGAAGCAAAATGTATACAACAAATGCCCATTTTGTTTTAAAGCAGTTATTTCACACTCAGAAGGAACTACTTGAACCAGAATGATTTAAACAGGGTTTTTTTTTCAAAGGTCTTTTGAATTTGAAATAGTTTAAAATCAAAAGTTTTTACACACAGCTCATTCAGAAGAAAAGTATATATTTATTCCATTTCTGAACTTCTCATTCGAAATATTTGAATATCCAAAGTCAGATAGCAATCTGAATCTAGGTCAAAGCCTAGTAATCAAGGCCCACACATTAACTACAAACCAGGGTCTGATCTACTCAATCAAGGCCTGAAACAACATCCAGATTGAAAGTTAACCAAGGATCAACTTTTGCTTTTGGCTCAAGGTGGAACAATTGTAAAAATGAGCTATTTCCCCCCTCCTCCATATGAATGGTTGTGAGGGAGTGAATCAAAGATTCAAAGGGCTAAAGAAGATTCTGGCTTTTCTTACCCTGAATGCAAGGATTTCAATTTGGCCAGCCACTTTTTTTAAACATGTAAAGAACAAAAAGGTGCAAAATGGTAGTTGAGATAGTATCTGGAGGACAATTAGCAAGTATAGCTGAATATGGCTTGCTTTAGAACATGCCTTATATCTTTTGGCTACCCATGATTAATATTAAGCTATATGAAGCTACGGATCTCTGGACTGCATAAATAAGAAAAGGCAATGAACCGTAAAACAAGGTAGAACTACTATCTTAGTTCATCTGCAGATATTAATATCCTATTATCATATGATGCTTGTTTCTTTCTGATCATTCTCATACTGCATGCAGTGTAAATACGAAATGCAGTAAAACTAAGAAAAGACTACAGGTAATATACATATAATAATACTAATACTAATACTACTAATAATAATAATTTTACTTCTATACCACCCTTCTCCCGAAGGACTCAGGGCGGTGTACAGCCTATTTAAAAACACAGAACAAAACAACGATTAAAATTTAAAATCATTAAATAATTAGGCTCCAATTAAAATCCCAAAAATTTTAAATACCCCAATTTAAAATCGTTATGTTGATAGCCCAGCCTGGTGGAACAACAGGGTCTTCAGTGTGCAGCGAAACACCCGGAGGTCGGAGATCTTACGTATAAATTAGCTCATCTATAAATATAGCCCTGTCTTAATTTTCCATTGTGAATTTCAAATAGCCAGAAAGATTTTGTGATAGTTATTTTCTTTGCATGAGTAAGATGAACTGATTATATCACATCATAAACTTCCTGGAACAATCCAGTTTACCAAATGTTCTATTTTTCAAATCAAGTAGAAAAACAAGTTCTATGTCCAACCTAAAGGAGTTACTACTGTATTTATCAACCATTCAATCAACAATTTGATAATTGTTTCTAATCTGCCTTTGTGTGGATGACTAGAAAAGAATCAACGGGTTCTACCAACAAAGTTATGTGATGACTTGTGTATGGTTTGCCAATTGCAGTGGCAGGTAAGACTGAGGGTTAACATCATTGCCCAGAGGATCATTGGTTGCTCTCTCCCCTCCTTGGAAGAGCTCCCGCTCCCTTAAGAAAGTTCAAAACATTCTTAAAGATCCATCTCATCCTGGGCACCCTTTTTTTTTTTTTTGAACTATTACCATCTGGCAGACGGTACAGGACAAAAAAAAAAAAAAAAACAAGGACTGAAACAAAATAGGCTGAAAAACATCTTCTACCCCAGAGCAGTAACTATACTGACCTCTACTGTATAGTGTAATATTAATGCAGCATCAGGAGTTTTCAATTCAATTCAATAGAATGTGAAAGATGTGTGTTTGTTTTATTTTTATAGCTTTCTTATGTATGATGTACACTAAAGATGGCATTTAATTTCGTTGTACGAGGTGCAATGACAATAAAGTAAACCAAAATATAAATCAAGATGAACAGATATAATCCCGGTTTTGAAAGCTTTGTTTTCCTGATCAATGACCTAAACAAAGGGACGTGACTTGATTCAATGTGACTTTTTACCTTTCCAACGTATGGATATGATTCCTCGGAGTCAATGCCATTGTTATCCTTGATGTACTGGAAAGCTTGGTCCATGAGTCCTCCATTACAGCCCTGGTTCCCTTCTGGCCCAGAGCAGTCAACCAGATTTTGTTCACTCAAAGAAACCAGCTTGCCAGTTTTGCGGAAGTGCTGTCCTTCAAGAGAACCAGTTGCACTGAATGCCCAGCAAGATCCACACTGACCCTGAGGTGAAATGGAACATGCATTAATTTTTTTAAAAAAAATAAACATTTGTGATGTACTTTATTGTAACTTGTTGCTTTAGCAAATACGTTGTCTCCTAGTTCTTGTTCTCTCTCGGTTCAGTTTGAGCTTTGCCTTCTTATCTCTACAATAACTCCCATCTTCCAAATGTTGTTTCCATTTTTTTTTGCTTATCAATTAACCTTTATTGCATGCAATTATTAAATCTCTTTCTATTTCAACTTCTGGACTCCCATCTCCTATCTACTTTCTATAATGGTGCATTCACCCCACATTCTGGGTTTCTGTGTGGCTTAGTATATTAGAAATCCAGCCAGCAGAAGCTTATATGTTTCAATGCATTCTGCCAAGCCAGGAATTGGGTAATGAATCTTATATTAGAGCTTTGTGTGATTCCAGCCTTTAACTTTGATCACAGAATCTACACAAAGACCAGTGTCAGCTTTGTAAGTAACAAAATTATAAAAGTGCATAGTCAGCAAATTAGCTAGCAGTTTTTCCACAGTCAATGTTTTTATTTCCTGGCTGAGTAAGACTACACAAAGCAGTACATGAGAAAAAACACTACTATTCTCTCCATTCTCAGAGGCAAGACTGAATGAACAAACACTTCAACAATTCTTATGTCAGAAAGGGTGGAAAAGCCTCCACATGCTACAACTCATGAAGTGTTAACATCCTTGTGAAGTACATACTACTTTGGGATCTTGGCACAAGCAACTTGACTTTTAACTACCACTGCTGAAAAGCATTTGGCTTAGCTTCTGCTGGCTCAGGCTGATGATCTGCCTAAATGAAACTTTTTTTTTCTTCATCGTGCTATTTCAGATGACTTCATGAAGCTTGTCAACATAGGTGAGACCGTGATAGGTCTCTTCCATGACTGCACCCTAGCAGTTTGAATTTTAGATACACTGGCTAAGTGTATCTAAAAGGAGCCTGAGTGGCGCAGCAGACTAATGCTACCGTTAAACGTAGTATTTAGCTTCCAGCTGCCTGCAATTACTGCGAGTTCAATTCTCACCAGGCTCAAGGTTGACTCAGCCTTCCATCCTTTCTAAGGTAGGTAAAATGAGGACCCGGTTTGTGGGGGCAATAAGGTGACTTTGTATAAAATATACAAAAGTATGAAGGCTATTGCTTAACGCCTTGTAAACCGCCCTGAGTCTCCGGAGAAGGGCGGCATATAAATAAATAAATAAAAACTGCCTATGATTCAGGAGGTATACAGCTATCATTCCTAAAAGTCACTGAAAACTTGAAATTCCATATATTTCATATATTCCATCTATTTTTAAAATTGTTTATACTGGTGGAGCAATTCCACAGAACTCTGTATTGTTCAAATACTTCTTTGTGTCATATCACAATGTGAAAAAAGGAACAAAATTTCTCTGAGTTGCCTGTATTATCATTATATACCTCTGCTCTGTCTCCTCTAGTTCCTCATTTCAATTATTTTTTTCTCCCTACTCTTCTAGGTGTAGAACATCTGTTCAAAATAATATTTCCAAGGGCTATCATAAATTTTACTCTAATTACCTTAAGGCAATTAAAATAAGGAAGACACATACCTGATCCTTTACTGGTGTTACGTAACCTTTCTCCCTCCAGTCAACCGATTTCGGAACCTCCAAGTAGTTTGGCTCAAGAAATTGTGATCCTTTATATTTCTTTTGAGATGGAGATCGCTTAAAGCCATTCATCACTTGCCTAAATTCTTCATTAGTCTGAAGAAAGAGGAGATTCATCAGTGTGAATCAAACAATTACTCAAGAAAAACAGCCTTGCAATTTTGGCCATCCATACCATGTCTCCAAAATGATTCATTCCTAGTCTGTAACTGTGTTTGCCTAGACTGTGGTCCAGATTGTGCAATTCAATCATTTTCAGATTCTTCTCCCAGATCATCCTCCTCCAGCCTTCTTCCTTCTATGAATGAGGAACAAAATATGCAGAATTTTATTGCTAGGATTTTCTAGTCAGTGTCTGTATTAATTTAATTTGGAAATTACCATCAAATCAAGCTGCTGTTCTTTTACTTTTATATCTCTTATATTCTATTCTATTTCCAAAAGGGAATCCATTTATCAATTTAAATTATTGCAGAAACTTTGATTCAAAACTATAATTATCTCAAACCACATTTTGATAATTTAGCCCAGACACCAAATCACCATGTTTTTTAAAATGTATTTGTAACGGTGCCTAATTAACTATTTCTAATGCCTGACTCTTTTTGCAAGAAAAACATGTTTTATACCTTGTCAATTACCAAAGCAATCATGCTCTTAAATCTTAGAAGAGGCTCACCTCATGATAGTTCTTGCTGTGCCATGTTTTCCAGCTCAACCAGTGATTGTCTAAAGCAGGATCTAAACCTGGAGCAGCAAAGGAGACCCCGAAACTTAGGGCCAAAATGCACAGATAGATCTTCATCATGAAATGTCTAAAAAGAGTGTGAAAAAATTGTGCAATTAGAAAATAAAGATCTCTCCTACATGAGATGAGAATAAACATACAACCTCTCTTCCATCATCCTGATAGAGACAAACCAGGCAGGCATTAATTTGTGTCAAAGCAGAATAGCTTAGTATAGTTCGTGAACACAGCCGCAAAGGAGCTACTGTCTGCACTCATGAATGTGAAAGCAAACAATGACTATGAAAATTTAGTTGAAATGCCGCTGGCTCCCATCCCATATCAGTAATTTGATTTTATGTAGGTACTTTGCAATTTGACAACAACTAATTGAGGGCAGCAATACATAAAGCAACTTATTTATTGAATGGTTTTAATTCTTGTACAACACCTATCATCACTGCTATGACTTGAGCGGCAATAATAAACAAACAAGAAAACTATATTAAAAAAAATCCTAAACGATGAATCACGTTTAGCTGAAGTATTATTAATGTATATCAACTCAAAATGATGTACTCATTATTGTAATTGTATTATCTTTTTTCAAAGTGCTCAAAGGTAAGTTCTGAGGGGAGAGACCCAAATTTTATCCTTGCAGCCACTTTATAAGAAAGTTACTATGTAAGATCATTGACTCACAGGGAGCTCAAAGCGAGGAAGAATCAAATGACACTTTTAAATCATAGTTACATGTTTTATTCGTGGAATAAGTGTGGATTAGGGAAGTGATCCACCTTAAATTCCTCACAATTGCCATTCCATTGCAAAAAGTAAAGATAAAATCTCTTTCAGGTGTGGCTTGATTCCTGTGGCCTACAGGGACACATCCATGTGGAGGTGTTTTGCCAACAAAATAGTGATTAGCCCCTACTCTCTTCTGGTTTATTTATTTTTTTTTCAAATTCATATAGCCGCCCATATCACAAAACAAATTACTCTCGGCTGTGTTCAACAAAGCTAAAAAAAACAATAATTAATATAAATAACAATTATTAGAAAGTGTTGAAACTATAGAAACAAAGCTAAAAAAAGAGAAAAGAAACAATGGGTGAGGAAATTTTAATAACCATGGAGCCACTTCACTCATTCACCAGTTCCCTGAGGTCCTTAGAACTAATGGTGCAACCAGTTCTGGAGGGATTTTCAGAAAGTCAATGATACTCTCCAGCCTGGCTTACCTCAGGGGGATGTTCTGTTTGTTTTCTACTTCCTAGTCAACAGTCTCCCATCCAAACATTAACCAGATTCAACTCTGCTTAGCTCTTCAAGATAGGTAATGATCCACTAAAGAATAGGGATATTTTAGTAGCAAATGCTTTCTCTTTTCAGAGCAACAACTTCAAGTGGGGCCGTAGTTAAAGAAGATTAGAATTCTCTTTCCCTTGCACCAACATGGAATGGGCTACTCTACTTTCTGTACAATAAGAAAAGTGTATTGTTAGCTGTATCTTTACAGCTACGTCTTGGCTTTGAAACCTAGGTTGAGTGTGTGTAGCAATATAGCTGAACGAACAGAGGGAAAACATATTTTGATATGCTCCCCCCAAATTTAAATAACTGGGCTAAGAATGTAATTAACCTGCTTTCTCCCCTTCCTTATTTTCAAGAGATGTAATACTACAGAGTCCTTAACATTGGAAAGAAAGGGAGATGGAAAAGGAGAACTAAAACATTAGAATGAGACTTGGGAACGAAGGTGATTCAGGCAACCACAGATCATATACCACTAGCGCTGCTTTTCGTTTATTCCCCTTTTGCCTGTCTTTCACCATCCTTCACTTCAGTCAGTCGGAGAAATCAAAGGGTGCTAATAGATATCCGTCAATTTGGCAATTCAGAATGCGATTGCAGGATAGATGTGACTGCAGGTAGTCCTCGACTTACGGCCGCAATCGAGCCCAAAATTTATGTTGGCTAAGTGAGACATTGGTTAACTGAGCTTTGCCCCCATTTTACAACATTTCTTGCCACCGTTGTTCAGTGAATCCCTGCAGCTGATAAAAGTTAGTAAAGACGATTGTTAAACCAATCCGGCTTCCCCGTTGACTTGTCAAGAGGGTCACAAAAGGGATTACATGACCCCCGGGATGCTGCAACGGGTCATAAAGTGTGAACCAGTTGCCGAGCATCTGAATTTTGATCCCATGATCATGGGGATGCTGCAAAGATGGTGACCGTGAAAAAATGGCCACGAGTCCCTTTTTACAGTGCCTGTGTAACTTTGAATGGCCGCTAAATGAACTGCTGTAAATTGAGGACAACCTGTATATACCAGTACCAACTAGTTCATGGGTCTCCAACCTTGGTGACTTTAAGCCTGGTGGACTTCAACTCCCAGGATTCCCCAGCCAGCTGGCTGAGGAATCCTGGGAGTTGAAGTCCGCCAGGCTTAAAGTCGCCAAGGTTGGAGACCCCTGAACTAGATTATTTGTCCAGCTTTTTTTGCTCCATCCACCCTTCCCGCCAGATGGATCGCTTCCCTCCGTTCTTGCTACCAGCGGGAAGAGAGGAAACCTTGTAGCGATTTCCCCAGTTCGCCGATACGATTTTTGTTGTTGTTGTTGTAAAGGACGAGAGTGATAACTCCTCATAAAGCGCATTAAATGACTCGTCCTGCCATATTCTGGGAATCACTTCCGCTGCCCTGACTGCCAAGCGGGGGTGGAAGTGGGGGGGGGGGGGCGGGCGGAGATGCGGGGGCCTCCTCCTGGGACTCGGGGGAGGGGGGGGTGCGCTTGCGGCCACGTGACCCGTCTCCAGTAAACAGATACCCGAGCCCTCCCTTTTCCAGGCGCCGCCAGGCAAGGCGAGAGAGAGATAGAGAGAGACAGAAAAAAGGCCGGGATATGCAAGCTACGAATTTGGGGCCGGGAGGAGAGGGAGGGGGTGGGAGGGGGGGGGCAACCGGTCCAAGCCGACGGGCTTCCAGAGAAAAGATGGGAAAGCAAGCCCAGGTCGAAGGGGAAAAAAGGCAAAACAAACGGAGGGAGAGGGAGTCGCCCCAAAAAAAAAAAAAAAAAAAGAGCGAGGATGACGCAGGACAGGCACATTCCTCTACGCCCGGGACTCACGCCAATCTCTTCTTAGCTTTCGTAAACAGAGACCAACCACAAAAAAAAAAAAGTGGCGCGCCCTCGTTGCCCTCGGTGAGGAAGGGTGAGGAAGCAAATCGTCGGGAGCCGGGTCCCGGCAGTCAAAGCGAAGCAGCTTTTTTGCACGATGGTCCTCCTCCCCGCTCCCAAGGCAACAACAGCCGATCGGCAGCTTTGGGGGTTTTTTTCTTTTCTTCCTGCGATCATGGAGGGGGTCGGGGGGGGGGAAAGAAAGAAAAGCCTCCAAAGCTTTACTCAATCGAAGATCCACCAGGCTCCCTTAAACATTTTACTTTTCGCTGGAATCGATGCGGATCTTCCCGCTTCTAAGCGATGGATGGATCATAGATCGTTTCCCCCTCCCCCACTCCTTTTCCCCTTCTTCTTTTTATTAACAACGAGTCGTTTATAAATCCCACTTCGATTCCCCCTCCCCCAATCTCCATCCCGTGAGTTGCACACACACGCACACACACAGAGAGAGGAGAGAGAGAGAGACCTAAAGTCATCCAGCCGGCTTTGATGCTTAAAAAGATTCCCGGTCCCAGAAAGACCGAGAGATGAAACCGGTGTAAAAAAGAAAGGAAGACCGACCGACGCTCTCTGGCATCCCCAATTTCATACCCCAATTCCGCGGTCCAGGACCAAGAATTCAGAAGCGCTGCTGGAGACGGCAACGTCTCTCGCTCTCTTTCCCTTTTCCCCCCACAGAAAGGTTGGAAACTCCTCGCCAGCTAACACGTACCGGCCTTACCTGTAACAGCGACCAAGAGCCCCTCTTCGCTCTTTCTGTCTGTCTCCGGGCCGGGGTCTTCGCTCTAAGTCTGCTCACCCTGAAGCGGCCCGGCCCCCTTCTGGCGCGCGGATTGGCTACCAAGGCCCGAGGGCGGAGCCAGAACTAATCCGCGAAAAAGCGTGACTCCCGATCCCGTGATGCCCAGAGGTACTCAGACCTGTTGGGGATGGAGGGGGAAAGAGGAGGAGGAGGAGGGGGGGAGATGCTAGGACGTGACGGTGGGGGTGGTGGTGGTGGGGGAAGGAGGAAGCTCTGGTGTCTTCTGGAGAGGGGAAAAAAATCAGCTGAAGAGGCGGAGTCCCCCCACTGAACGGCTGAATCTCAGCGGTCTCTGTTGGAAACTCAAACTGACCTTGCAAGGCCAATAATGAAAAACATCTGAGTGCCCCCTTCACCCCCACCCCTCACCGTAAAGTTCAGACCATTTCGTTCCCGAGTCGTAGAGATGCTGGTAACTAAGGAGTAAGGCGCTCCCTTCTCAAGCCCTTGGCTTCCTAAGGCTGGGGAGGAAGGGGCTTGGGAGTCCTACGAAATTTTTATCGGCCCTCAACGCTTCCCGCTTCTACCTCATCTTTTTATGTTGAGATCAAATGGTCATCTCTTTACAAACCGGGCTTGTTTCCTCTTAGTTTCTGGCTCTGGAAGGGTCTATACAAATTCTATGTCTGTAGTTTGACATTTCATAAGCAACTAAATATGCAGGAACAAAATGTGGTTAATCTATAAAGGCAACATAACACATATTTCTACCTGAGATTAAAATCAGGATCATGCCTTTTTCCAAGATAAGCCTGGATTTGCATAGTATGCTAAGCTTTGATGTAGTGTTTAGTTTGAGGCTACAAGTTCTGCAAACGCAGCCAATGGTAGTTCATGCAAGCTATGTAAAACCACCCATTCTCAAACTGATGGCTGTAAGATTACAATATCGAACCTACTCCTGATTAGACATTGTGCTGTAATTCTGCAGTCCAATCTGCTTTTTATAGTTTTGTTTTTGACTGAGTAAGTACACCATGTCACAGAGCCCAGCTGTGCGTAGATGCATGGAAGACTAGCAAGCATTTTCCATCATATCAGTGCTTTGAATATTTAAGGTTTTTTTTTTTTTAACAATGCTTTTTAAATGGCACTGAAAATGGGAAAGGAATATCTGCACATTGCCTGTTTTTAAACTGGAGTCTTCATGTCCAAACCAGTCTGACAACATTCACATTAGCTTGTCTGATGTAATGGTCAGCATGACTGGAAGCTTAGGATTCAAGTCAGTTGTGAAGTTTGCTGGGTGAAAAAGCAAGCAGCCATTTTTTCAGTGTAGCCTACACGTAGTCCTTGATATACAACAGTTCAGTTGGTGACCATTCAAAGTTACGATGGCACTGAAAAAAGTAACTTCTGACCATTTTTCACAGTTAACGATCATTGCAGTGTCCCCGTGGTCACATGATCAAAATTCAGACCCTTGCTAACTGACTTATATTTATGACGGTTGCAGTGTCCCAGGGCCATGTGATCCCTTTTGCAAACTTTAAGCAAAGTCAATGGGGAAGCCAGATTCACTTAACAACCATGTTATTAACTTAACTGTAGTGATTCACTTAACAACTGTGGCGAGAAAAGTCGTAAAATGGGGCAAAACTCACTTAACAAATCTCTCACTTAGCAACAGAAATTTTGGGCTCAATTGTGATCATAAGTAGAGAACTACCTGTACTTCACTGGGTTGTTTTAAGGATAAAACAATAGAGGGAGAACAATTTATGTCATCTTGTGCTTCTTGGAGAAAAGATGGGCCATAGATAAAAAAAATAAATTATAAAACACATGGAATATAAGTGCCCTTGGTAGATTAAAATTTGAGGATTGTATAATGTTTTAAACTATCTATTCTATGGTTCTCTACTAACCAATGTAGGGATTTCTATTGAATAATTGCATTCTTATTTGGTGAATTAAATGATTAATGGACAAGTTACGAGTTTAATTACAGAACAAATTTCTGTTTTTCCATCTATTGAATAACAGTCCATTTAGTAAATAATAATTTATCCCATAATGGTTTCAATATTCAATTTCAGATTAACAAAGATTATAGAGTAAATAAATTGTGCTCTTAAATTTTTCAGTGTTAAATCAATGAGTCGTTCATAATCACCTGATCCAAGAAATCATGTGAGAGTTTTAGCTGATTTTAGGGATGATTGAATTTGCCATGTATAAATTAGCTTAAAGAGATTAAATACAAATCTTTTTTTTAAGTTAAAGAATAGGTAATTGTTGAAGAATAGGTAATTGTTAAAAGAATAGGTAATCTTACTTTACAGATAGCTCTGTAGTTTAGAAACTGATACTATTCAATTCTTTAACAATTTGAATATTTTTTGCACCTAGAATCAAAGATTCTTTGAAAATGTTATTTGTGTATGTGTTAGGAGTGCTAAAGATAATATAGTAAGGACAGATATTTATTTTCATGGAAAAAACCAGCTCCTAATATGGACAAATATATGCTTTGACTAAGACTTTCTGCCCTCCTACTTGGAAGTTGGTTTAAGTGTATAGTTTTTTTAAAAAATCCTTAAATTGGATTTTCTTCCCCCACCCTCCATATTATTCAGAAATAGAAGTCAGCTTCTTGTTTTTACCTTGTATAAATCATTTTTTGCATTGTGTGGTAGAATTACAAAAAAAATCACAGTGATTTGCTTCTATCCAGAATGCAGTTTCTTTCCTAAGAACCCAGCATAGAATTGGGCTGCATGTTAACAGATCCATTGGTATTAAGTTGAAATTACTTACAACTAAATGTACCTGCGCATATTCTGAAGTGATTTCTTTGCAGTATTAACTGGTAGTTCTAAGCAGCAGTGACTTCTAGGTAGCAGTGAGATGCATTAAGCATTTAAAGTTCCACTGCATTGATTATATTACTGAATTGATAGTCACAAGCTTCATCCATTTTACCTTGCCATATTTTAATGTAAAGATAATAAAAACAATTCCCAGTCTCATTGTTTTGAAATTCCAAAAAGGCACTTGGGGGTGATTAGCGGCTTTGTTTGACATTTTGTCCAAAAGCTGCAGTGAGTGTATGGTTATGCAAAGTGAGTAGAAACAATTCTCTCCCTTTATATACAGAGACAGTTTTCTTTGTACATACAGTACTTAAGACTAGTTTAACTTGTTACATTATAGTTTTAATGTGCTTTCTATTTCAGAGCAATGTGAAACCGTAATGCCAATTTCTAACAAAGTCAAGATGACTCTAAAAACTACAGAAAGGGATTTGATGCCCCTGGGCTTCAGACTGAAAGGATGGAGGAATTAGCACCATGGTTTGGTCATAGGTGTACACATACTCATTCCTAAGGATTATAACCCCAATTCAAAATGTTTTGCTTGGTTCTTTTCCAATAACAAAGAAAATTCCACATGAGATTGGTTCATGGTTCATTTGTTCCTGTGTTTGTTTTCTTATGGGCTCTCCTCATTCAAGATATGTTCAACAAGAAACAAAATTCAGAATATAGGCGGTGAAGAAAAAGGCAGGTACTCTCTATTCATATAAGCTCACATCTGACTTTGCATTTTTACTAACTGTACCCAGCTGATAAGGCAGTAAATTGCTGAGTAATTAGAAGCAAAGGAAAAGCAGTTGCCATTAAAAGATAAAATATCACTGAGTTTAAAATCTAGTGAAGATGTGGACATAACCAACTAGTTTTCTAATGTTCTTCTAGATGATCTTCACCATGTTCAAGGGTTCTTTTTTGTTTGTTTGTTATTTCTTATCATTCTTAGATTTTATTTAGATCTTCTAAGTAAAACCAGATCTGAACCGGCTAAGATTATTTTTTTAAGTTTTTCCACCCAGGTGTTCAAATAATAGAATCATTGTGTTCAGGTGGTCTTCTACTCTATCGTCAGATGATAGAATCATCATCAGGTGGTCTTCTACTCTAATCTCCCGCCCAAGGTAGAAATCCTCATACTCATTTCAGATGAATGCTGTCAATTTTTTTCTTTAAAACCTCCAGCAATGGAGCATCCACAACTCCGGAGGCAAGCGGTTTCATTGCTCAATTGTTCTTACTACCAGGAAATTCCACCTTATTTCCAGGGTAGACTTCCTTCTGTTGAGTTTCCAACCATTGCTTCTTTTCCTAGCCTCAGGTGCTATGCAGAATAAATCGACTCCCTCTTCCTTGTGGCAGCCCTTCATATATTGGAAAACTGCTATCATGTGTCCCCCTCATTCTTCATTTTATTAAGCTAATTCCTTTGACTGTTCTTCATAGGATTTAGTTTTCATATCCCTTTGTTGATCGTCTCTGAACTCTTTCTTTTTTTAAAAAAAATTTTATTAAGTTTTCCAAGTTAAAATCAACATAAGACAAAAACATTGATTATACATAAAAACAAAAACCATACATTCCCTTCCCCCCCTCCCCCATTCATAACACTAAACATACAAACATGTCTATCCCGGCAGATAATATTCCTGCCCTCATTAATAAATAATTATGCCCACAACACAGAATAAAATAAATATTCCCCAAATATGGTTTTCATACAATTATCTTTCAATCTAGATAAGTATATCTCTCCTCATATTGACTTAGGCCCTCACTTCATCTCAATCCTTTTATTCAACCACCGATACCAACTGTTCCTACTTTGAAAAAGTTCAGAATCCTCTTTTTCTTTCAACCTATATGTCATTCTGTCTGCTTCAGCGCGCACTAATACTTTATTTATAATTTGGGCACTAGCTGGTATCTCTTTTTCTTTCCACTGTTGGGCGAACACTATTCTAGCTGCAACTAAAATATGTAGAGTGAGATACCATTTTTTCTTACTCAGCCCCTCTGGGCGAATACCTAGTAAATATATCTCAGGTTTCCATTGGATGTCCACATTAGTAATTTCCTTAACCCAATTCCTAATCCTTCTCCAATATCTCCTTGCCATTATACAAGTCCACCATTGATGGAAATACGTATCTCTGGTTTTCCCACATTTCCAACATAACTGTGATGAACCCGGAAACATTTTAGCAATTTTTGCTGGTGGGAGGTGCCACCTATACAACATTTTATATGCATTTTCCTTGAAAGACGTTGCCGTCTCTGAACTCTTTCCAGGGCCTCAGCCTCTTTTTCCTATTGTGATCAGAACTGGACTCAATGTTCCAATGGGGTCACACCAGTGTAGTACAGAGTGATACTATCACTTCCTGTGATCTTGTTGCTGTCCCTCTTTTGATGCAGCCTAGGACTGTGTTAGCTTTTTTGGCAGCTGCTGCACACTGCTGACTCATACTAAGAAGTGGTCCACCAGGACCCCTAGATTTATTGGGTCAGGTGCTGCCTATCCTATACCTCTGTATCTATTTTTCCCCTTCCTATGTACAAGATCTTACTTTTCTCACTAATGAACTACATCTTGTTGGCTGCGTATAATAAATCTATATATATAAAAGTAAAATACTACTCACGTATCATCACAAAATCTCCAGAACCGTAAAGGCTACAAACTTGAAATTTTCCACATATGTTCCTCTTGGCTTCTAGGTGCTCACTAAGAAAGGATTTTTCGAAATGACCATCAGAGCATTAGTATTTCCTTTATTATTATTAATGTGCTCTGATGCTAAAGAGTTCTACTCCCCCTCCACACCTGTGATAAAAACTACCAATTCAGGCGAACTTATAACGATGGTGGCGGGTGGTTCGAAGAACTGGTAGCAATGGCAGTGCAAGGCTCCACCCACCTGCCCGGTCATCGTTACTTCCTTTTAACCAGGAAGTAAACCTGTTTTTTAGTCTCAGCGCATGCGCAGAAGGGTTTGCACATGCGCAAAGGGTCTGTGCGCGCATGTGACTCGCATGCATTTCCAAACCGGTAGGGAAGGTCAGTAGATTTCACCCCTGGGGAAGGGCCACGCCTCCAAGCTGTAGCTTTTGAAAGCCAATTTCCTTCCAATTTGCTGCCCATCTGTAAATATTATAATTAGGAAATGGGAAGTTATTAGAATTAAATCCTTGCTCAGTTCTTTCAGAGAGGGGGAAAAGGAATAAATCTTTAAAATAAAATTAACTCCCAACCCTAATTAGAATTTCAAATACCATTCAAATCCACAAACTACACAGAAATAATCTTGCAAAGAACAAAAAAACAAGTGAGGGGTCAGAAACAACAATAATACATCAACATCTGGGATCAAAATCAGGTTTCAGAGCCTGTGAGATATGGTAACTGTTTGGGGGCTGGAATATTTTTTTCCAGAAATGAGAGAACTGGATATGCAAAACTCCCTTGGAACATTGCCTTAAAATGCTTAATTAAATGGAATATTTTGTCAGTTAAACTAAATCATGTATTAATTTGGGATATCAAGAAATTAATGGAAGTTTTTTTTTCAATTAATGATGTGCTGTGTTAAGCTTTGATGTGGTTTTTCTGAGGCTCTCTCTACTGTCTTAATTTCACCCCCTGAATCTTGATTTAATTTATAAACACGTACAACTACAAGCCTCATCCATATTAAGTCATAAAGGGATTTTTTGGCTTGGCACAGTCAACACATTTGACTACTTTGAGCAAATCAGTTATGTAACTATGACATATGTTGCATGAACATGACATTAAACATATTTATTGTTGCAAGTTCCAGACTGGGATCATACTTCATACTTAAGGCACAATAGGATTTGTGGTAGGTTGTGTTTCTTCAGACAGGTTTGATGAAGCCGTAAACCCAACCTGCCTAATAGGGTCTTGAGCCCAGCATATTGTACAAACTAAGCATTTTGGTGATTGCCAAGTCAGAATATCAACAAAGTATATTAAAATCATAATTTACTCTGACAAAAGGAGGAGGATGGATGGATTACTTCAGTTATCATCAATGACTCTGTGTAAGATGAATGGAAAGGCTGTGTTTGATTTTGGGGTTCAAATCCTCTATTAATGTTGCCCAAATGTATTTGGGGACAGAACTGTCATCAGCAAGATTCCCTCTTTGAGGGAGATGGACAGTTCAGAAATGTAAAACATAATTAAATAAAATTATGGTTGAGGTGGGCCCGAAATTGTAAATATCAAAAGTTGTTTGTATCATTGAAAGCTCTGTTATTGTGTTTACCTTTTAAGACAAAAGATGTTAATGTACGAGTTGTTTTTTCTAAACTAAAACCTCAGTATTCAGGTTAAATTGCCGTTGTAGCATTTTGTGAAAAATAAGTGGGTATTGGGTTGCAGTTTGGGCACTCGGTCTCTAAAAGGTTCGCAATCACTGTTCTAGAGAACCATTTATCACTTTTGACAATCTTTACTTTTCCATCTCAGCACAAAACAAATATAAACCAGGATGGGTAGTTTACAGGAAAAAGGCACACACACACACAGGTTCCTTCTATGATGTCTGTCACAGCTTTATGTCTGCCATCCTCTATACCTGGTTCCAGTTCAAGTTGAGTTTGATTGTGCCAACCATGAAGCTTCTTTTTTTTTGGCAACCTTACAGTAGTTTGTTGTTTCTCAACTATGATCTCATCATTTCATTTCATTTTTCATTTCTCAGTTAGTGCCCCCTTCCCGAAATATAATCAATCGGATCAAAGATCAGCCAAGGATGACTAAGCAGTTAACTCCCACTGGCTGGTAGTAGGACAGGAAAAATTCATTTATTTTTAAACTTCGGACCAGTTGCCATAGTTTAACCTGTTTAGATACTTTTTGGCCTGGATGATTGAACCTTCATTCATTTATTTTCTTCTTTTCATTCATGGACACCCCTCCTGAAAAAAAAATTTGCATGTTTGCTATTGAAGAGCCTTTCAAAAGCTTTGGTGAGCAACTTGAATTCCTAAGAGGTCCCTAAGAAATTAAATCATGGTAACGATACTGATACTGTTCTCAATGAAGACACAGAATTGTGTGTGCAATAATATCTAAGGTTTGATTGACTGTTACTGTTACTATTTTTCTAGGAAGACTATGTCCTAAAAAGCAAACCTATGTTGTTTTATAAAACAACAGAGGTAGTGATACTGTAAATAGAGCAGAACGAGTAATGGGTTTTTGACAAATGCAAAGGGAACAAGCTAATCAGTTAAGCTTGGCGTGAAAGGAAAATTGTAAAATGATCCTGAGCATCATCTGTGAAATATCACATTGTATATCTACTTGAGCAGATACATAGTGATCTTTTGTGTTACTCTTAAGAAAGAATGAAAAATTAAGAATGGCCTTAATTTTAACTCTGGTAAAAAGATCAAGAGATTGATACAAGAATGTATTATCTTCCTTAATTATATTTATAACTTGCAGGGATATATATTGCAGGAAGCTGGACAAGAAGAAGATGAGTTTGATTTCAAAATTAGAGAAAAAATATTAATCTATACAATGCTGATGAATTACCCTGAAAATGCAAATAAACTGCAAGCTCTAGTAACGAAAACAAAGGAGCACATTAAAAAAACCTCAAAACTAAGATTAAATATAAGAATACCAAACTCATGACAAAAAATAAGCCACCAACCTTAGAACTGCAATGAAGATATTGAAGTTGTAAATGGTTTCTGCCTTTTGGAATTGACTATCAACAACAAAGGAACCATGAATCAAGAAATATACCATAGATTAGCGTTTAGTAGAGTAGCCATGAAGGCTTTGGAAAATATATTCAGATGCTAACCTATTCCTTTAGCCACAAAGATCAGAATCATGCAGATGTGGTTTTCTCTTTAACCCTCGATGGAAATGAAAGTTGGACTTCAAAGAAGTAATAAAGTATTGATAACTTTTGAATTTAGGTGTTGGAGACGACTCCTGCGAGTGCTATAGATAGCCAAGAAAATGATCAAATGTACCACTGAGCAATTAAACCAAGCATTTCCATTGAGGCACAAATAACCAGGTTCAAATTATCATACTTCAGACACATTATCTGAAGATTTTTCTGGAAAATTATATATAATGCTGGGAAAGCTGCAAAGAGAAGAAGATGATGACTAGCAACATGGAGGATGGACTCAATTAATGTGGGAATGAATGCACTGTTGGAAAACCTGACAGGCAGATCTTTCTGGGAAAACTTATCTATGTGTTAACTAAGAGACAATGCAAACTTGATGGCACATCTTCATAAAAAGATCAAGAAACAATTAAAGTCACTTAATTAAGTTAAGTGAGTTAACAATAAACTCACCTAAACTTATTATGTTTGAATGATCTAAGGAACTCAGTAGCCCCATATTACAACCTCCAACTCAAAGTTCCTAATCTTGAGTAACTGGAGGACACTATGGAATGTAGTTCTTACAGAAAAATTGGTCTCTACTAAAATGCTTAGGATGGGTGGGAAATCCACAGGCAGTGGATGACATGCCGGTCCAGCATCTTTTTTGTCCCCCCCCCCCAAAAATCATAACTGAACTTTTCTGATAATGAAATGTGCTATCTTTTTTCATGAAAGCACCAAACTTTCCACCAGCTCCTCAAAGCAAACTAAAACTGAGTATGGAAAATACTCAGTTCCATTTCTAAGACGTCTTTTCTGAAATTCAGTTTATCATATTTATCTCCTGCCATTTTTTAATTCATTCAAACCTCAGCTGCTTTGAAAAAATGTATTTTAATGGTTCAAATTTACTTTGGTATTTCTAATGAATAATAACGATAATAATTAAAAATGTGAAATTCTTGATTGATATTTGGGATCTGCCAAATTGCTGAAATTGGGACTCCTGCTGAATGTTAAATCTTGCTTTACCCATTAAGTTTCTTTTTCATCATCATAACGAGTAGGTACCTGCATTAAAAACTCCACAAATTATAAATGCCTTTTTCTGCAGAAATTCACCACTTGTGAATAGAGTTAATAGTGAGTAGAAGAGGGCAGCTAACTTTGTCAAATGTGACTATAGCTTTTACAATTGAATTATTGATTAGAACTGTAACCAGCTAAGGTGGCCCTGCAGTGCCATTGCTGTGCATGTTGAAATTTAATTGTTTTTTTTTTTTAAATACTTTGTCTTGTAGAAGTTGTCCTTCATATGAGAAAAGACAACCAGTATGTCTGAAAAGCTTTTCTCTTTTCATATCACCAACTATTCCGGTCACAAGTTTGGACAAGCAGCAAAACAACGGAGTAATGTAACTGTATGGTCAAATTCCAGGTTTTTCAAAGTCCAGGTTTTGGGGGTGGATGGGTAAAGAGATGTTCTTTAGAATCTGCTTAGAAGTAAAGGGATTTCTCCTCTTTTGTAAATGGGACTCAAAAGGAAAAAGTGATTTGGAGCAGTGGTGGGTTGACTCCGGTTCGCACTGGTTCTATAGAACCGGTAATAAAACCAGTGGGAGGCTCCACCCACCGACCCCGACGTCATCAAAACGCTTCTGCGCATGTGCAGAAGCTTCTGCGTTTGTGCAGAAGAGCACACACGCGAGCGAAGCGAGCACACGCGTGTGGCCCTGCTGCGAACCGGTAGTAAAGGTAAGTAGAACCCACCCCTGATTTGGAGCATATGTGAATATGTGAACCATTTCAAATCAGTGCTCTCCAAAACTGTCATCTTTTAATTTGGATTGCTGCACATCCATAAAGTACAATACAGGTAGTCCTTGAGTTATGACCACAATTGAGCCCAAAATTTATGTTACTAAGTGAAACATTTGTTAAGTGAGTTTTGTCCCATTTTACAACTTTTCTTGCCGCGGTTGTTAAGTGAATCATTGCATTTGTTAAGTTGGTAACATGGTTGTTAAGTGAATCTGGCTTCCCCACTGACTGTGCTTGTCAGAAGGTCGCAAAAAAAAATCATGTGAACCTAGGACATTGCGACTGTCATAAATATGAACCAATTGTCAAGCATCCAAATTTTGATCATGTGACCATGGGGATGCTGCATTGGCTGTAACTGTGAAAAAGGTCATAAGTCACTTTTCCCGGTGCCATTGTAACTTTGAACAGCCACTAAATCAGTGTTTCTCAACCTTGGTAGTTTGAAGATGGGTGGACTTCAATTCCCAGAATCCCCCAGGTAGCACTGCTGGCTGGGGGATTCTGGGAGTTGAAATCCACCCATCTTCAAGCTTCCAAGATTGAGAAACACTGCACTAAATGAACTGTTGTAAGTTGTAATTATTTGCACAAATACATTTACAAAACCGATGATGAAAGCTAAATTATATCCATTAGAAAAAATAACTTTTGACTATTAATTCACCCCAGGTAGCATGTGTTCTAGAAGCTATCAGATCCATAACAGATAACCGTCTCTCTGTGGCCTCTTCAGTCAAGTGACTGGGGTCAAGAAAGACAAGCAAGTTGCTTTCTTGAATGTTTGTCACATTGTTCAGATCTTTGCTCTTGCAAAATCTTTATTTTTACTCTTTCCACATCACATGTTGTACCTTTACCTCACAGTGTCCTCATTTTGTTTAGTCAGCTAGTCATTTATCTCCCTAACCAGCTTACAAGAGATAAATTCAGTATTTTATTTTCCGGTAAATAAATGATATGATAATATTTTTAGCTCATTTCTTTCCAGGCACCAACCGTGTACAAAGAATCCTCTCTTGCCATCTGCCTTTGATGTTTTTGCTTAATCCTGGAAATATTCTGGAAGTAGTTATAAGGGATTATAAAACATAAATGTTCTCTCAGTGCTAGTACAGCAATTTTGCTAATTTAAAAGAGTTTGACTAACTGTGAAGATCTGACACCAAATTAAAATTCTAACACTCCTTTTTTTCTTTATTAGTGTCTTAAAAATCTCATTAAGAAGCTTTAAAGATTACAGAATATTATCTTCCTTTATTAAAGATATCTGATAATTTATTCTTATTTCTAGTCTTTTGAGAGATCTATTTTACTATTTTAGATACAAGTTTAAGCAAATGGCTTCCCTAAAGATTGAACAGGGGTCCCCAAACCCTTTATTCAGCAATCCTCAAATATTTATTATAGTAAATGAGACTACTAATAGTTAACCTCATTGATTTTGGGGTTTTTGATACTGACCACTTTGGGGGACACTACTGTCATGTTGTTGAATAGTAATGGATCTGAAGTTTTCCATATTCTAAATCTCTTCTCACTTTACCTTTAAAAATAATAATAAATGAGTTATTTTACTTTTATAGAACAGAACCTCAGTGGCGCAGTGGTTAGAGTGCAGTACTGCAGTCTACTTCTGTTGACTGTCAGCTGCCTGCAATTTAGCAGTTTAAATCTCACCAGGCTCAAGGTTGACTCAGCCTTCCATCCTTCTGAGGTTGGTAAAATGAGGACCCAGATTGTTGGGGCAATATGCCGACTCTGTAAACCGCTTAGAGAGGGCTTTAAAGCACTGTAAAGTGGTATATAAGTCTAAGTGCTATTGTTATTGCTAGATAACCAGATCTCCGTGCATTTCATCAGCCAAGGGCCCAGGGGAGGGGTGGGGGAGTGGCGGTGATTATTAGGGAAAGTCTTTGTCCGAGGGAGACCACTGTTCCTCAGATAGCCGGATGTGAGTCCCTTTTTGTGAAGTGGGGCCGTGGGGTGCAGATGGGTTTGCTGACTATGTACCTGGCTCCCTGCCACGTGGCAGCAACCCTGCCCGAGCTACTCGACGTCATTGCCGGGGTGGCGGTTGACACCCGCAGACTTATTGTCATGGGGGATTTCAACCTTCCATCTGCGGGTGAGGCGTCAGAGGTGGCCCAGGAGTTCATGGCTTCCATGACGGCCATGGACCTGACCCAGTTAGTTCAAGGCCCCACTCACATGGGGCCTTGATTCCGATCTCAATTGGCTCCTTGGTTCTCTGAGGAGCTGAGAGAGATGAAGCGTCGGAAAAGATGCCTAGAGAGCATTTGGAGGACTAGTCAATCCGATTCCGACCGGACACAGGTAAGGTCTTATATCAAGACCTACCTAGTGGCGATAAAAGCGGCAAAATCTAACTATTTTTCCGCTCTTATCGCATCTGCAGAGAACCGCCCAGCCGCTGGTTGGTACTGGCCTCCCAGGAGGTTACACGAGGCTGGCTCCAGGGAATTATAAGTGCTTCTCTGAGTGAGGGTGTCTTTCCTGCCGCCTTGAAAGAGGCTGTAGTGAGGCCCCTCCTCAAGAAGCCTTCCCTGGACCCGGCTGAATTAGCCAACTACCGTCCGGTCTCTAACCTTCGTTTTGTGGCGAAGGTTGTTGAGAGCGTGGTGGCACGACAGCTTCCCCGGCACCTGGATGAAGCTATCTATCTGGACCCGTGCCAGTTGGGCTTGAGGCAGGGGTACAGCACAGAAACGGCATTGGTCGCGTTGGTGGATGATCTCTGGAGGGCTCGGGACAGGGGTTGCTCCTCTGTCCTAGTCCTATTAGATCTCTCAGCAGCTTTTGATACCATCGACCATGGTATCATGCTGCAGCGCTGAAGACCCTGTTGTTCCGCCAGGCTGGGCTATCAATATAACAATTTTAAATTGGGGTATTTTAAATTTTTGGGGTTTTAAATTCAGCCAAATTTATTTAATAATTTTTAATTTTTAATTGATGTTTGTCTTGTGTTTTTAAATAGGCTGTACACCGCCTTGAGTCCTTCGGGAGAAGGGCGGTAGAGAAATAAAATTATACTTATACTTATAACCTAGAAAATTATTAGAAAATACTCTCAGCTTGTTAAGGGGCAATGACTCCAGTTGTGCCTCTTGTATTAGCTTTTTGAATCCTCTTGTCTTTCCCCATGTCATAGCAAAGTGAATGAATATTCATAATATATTTTCAAAATTCCAGACTTGATCACAAGCTCCCTAAAACTGGGCTTCTCTGTATTATTATTATTATTATTATTATTATTATTATTATTATTATTATTATTATTATCATCATCATCATCATCATCATCATTATCATTATCATTATCATTATCATTATCATTATTTAATCTTTAGTGAGATTCACAGCCTTTGAGTCTGGTTAATAGCTCAGCAGCTCGAGTCCTAACCAAGGACCTAGGAACTGTTAAGGTATCGTCGGAGGATGTAAGCTGTTCCGAGTAAGGTGGTTTTTTGTAGAGTCAAAATGTTCAAGTCCGGCAAATTTAGAATTTCTAAATAGCGGGGTAGCCCTTTGGGTATTGCTCCAAGGGCTCCAATTACAATCAGGACAACACACGATTTCTTTTTCCACAGTCGCTCAACTTCAATTTGCAAGTCCCGGTACTTTGTGATTTTTTCTTGCTGCTTATCTTCAATCTGTGCATCACCAGGTATTGCAATGTCAATGAACCATACTTTTTTCTTTTCAACTATTGTTATGTCATGTGTGTTATGGATAATAATAATAATAATAGTAATAATAATAGTAATAATAATAGTAATAATAATAGTAATAGTAATAATAATAATAATAATAATAATAATAATAATAATAATAATTTGGTAAAATTTTCATCGTACAAAAATCATTTTGTAACAGACAGACATGCATGTCATAGGGCAAAAGAGGAAGCTTATCAGGGAGCTGCAAAGGACATAAAAAGTGCAGATGCTAATTTATATAGCATTTTTAGAGTGCTGCAGGTGCTAACTTGGGCTGCAAAAATGCCAACAACTTCAGAAAATACCATCTCTTCCTTGCCAACTAGTGCTGATTTGGATGTTTGTGATCTGGATGTTTGTGTAGATTAACAACTCCAAGGCTTCTATTCTCCCTTCTTGTACTTTACCTAAAAGTGGACTTAGATCAGATAGCCTTTCCTTTGGAGGGTGAAATAATGAATAATGGCAAATAGAAAGCTCACTTTTGAAAAGACCCAGAGCGTATATGAGGTAAAATCAAGAAATTACAAGCTTCCAAAATAGGTAATAAGTACTTGATTGCACAGGAAACTCTGGTTTTGGCATATTTTGAGTTGCCAGATACCTGAACCAGCAAGGGAGGACATGGCCAATTGGAAAGGAAGATAAAAGCTAAGGTTTAATTTTCTTGGCATCCATAACAAAAATACTGTAAATTGAAAAGTTGCAAAAAAAAAAAAAGAAGAAGAAAGAAAGAAAAAAAGAAAGAAAGAAAGAAAGAAAGAAAGAAAAGAAAAGAAAAGAAAAGAAAAGAAAAGAAAAGAAAAACCCTACATGTACATGACATTTTTTCTATCATCAGAAAGACTGGTTTTTCAATCACAATATTTTCTCAAAACTTCTTTATTTTTAAGAACTTTTGCTAGTGAGAATAGCGAACTGACAATAATATGTTTTTCCAAATTTCACCATAGAAATGAGTCATGAGATCTACAGACCACAGCAATCATAGATTTGAAGGGCCTGGATTGAAGCTGATTGCTGGAATTGGAAAATAGGTTTCTTGACTGTTGAGTCTGTTGACAGACAAGAAAAAGAAGCAGACAATTTACAAGATCATAATGCACAAGAGTTTGAATGACTGCTGTTGGGAAAGCAATTCAAATTTTTAAAAAGAGACGCTCAAAAAGCCAGACAAAATTTGATTTTATGGCTCTGCCTGCTGGAGAGAGGATACAAGGACATTTCCTCCTTTTGCCAGAGGTCTGATAACCCTAGACCTATGATGGTGAACCTATAGCACGGGTGCCCGAAGTGGCACGCGGAGCCATGTTGCTTGACATGCGCAGTGCCGTCCATTCATCTTCCGGATTTCTGGTGCGCATGTGTGCGTGACAATCGGCTGGCCTTTGTGCTTGCGTCAGAGCTGATCTTCCATTTTCCGGCGTGAGCATGTACACTCCTATTCCTGGTCTCGGCCCAGACATGCGCGCTCCCTTTTTGGCACTCGGTGCCAAAAATGTTCGCCATCACTGCCCAAGACATACTGAATGAACTCTAGCAGTTGTATTTTATTGTATTTGCACAGCCATCTTGGTATATTACAATGAGAAACTTATTTTCCAAAGAATATTTTCAATAGTTCTTTTTATTATTTAAATTTGTTTTTGATGAAGCTGGAAGTTAAACCACATTACACCTTAACATATACATTCAGCTCTGGTGGTTTGTAAAATCATTAATTATGACTAAGCACAATGATGAATTTAACTAGCTGGGTTTCTTTTCTTTCTTTTTTTTTTTTTAAAGAAACATTGCTTAAACTAACTTTGGTTAATATTGCGGCATTGCAAGGTGTCCATGTGCCAACCTTTTGCATTATGCTGTATTTTTAACCACATTTAAGTTGGAAATGATTATTTCAATGTATTCAGAAACAAAGTACTGTAAATTTCTCGGAACGCAAATAAAAGAAGCAAAACAGTCATTCTAGATATATTTTGCAAGTTCTTTCTAAGGAAGGAAGCACTAACTAGGACAATAAGCAAGTTCAAGATTTCTCAGATCAAGTCACCCAAGTTACTCCATGCACTGATGAAGGGAGCTGTGCTGCACAAAAGCTTCTATCTTTCAGTAAAATATATCCATCTGAAAAGATGCTCTAAGACTCTTTGTTGATCTATCGGTTTGCAAAAAGTGAAGAGAAATGCTGCAGCTTCATTGAACATGGAAAATTATAAATATCAAATGTTGCTATGACAGCCTGAAGGCCTCCCTAGCAAACCCTTTGAGGACTGCACAATGAAGCACACTGCCAATTTTAGACTTTTCTGCAGAAGAGGCTTTTAAAATCCATCTGCTCTAGAAGTCTTTGAGATGAAAGCGATACCTCAGCTACTATATGGAGCCAAATGTATATCCATAGGGAATTTGGGGCAGAGGAAGAAACAGTAGATTTCTTGAATCCCGCTTAGCAGCACCCAAATGCAACACTACATTCAGAGACAGGTTAATTGCAGTCAGGTCTGGTTTTGGAGATGCATGTTCTATCTAGACTGAAATCTGCATTTGCTCCAAGTGACCTGATTCCACTAATTGGAGTAGCGGGGTGGGGGGAGATGAAAATGCCAGCTATGACCATGTGATGGAAAGCTGCCATTTTCTTTTGTGCTTTGCATACAGTTCTAACCACCATCTTCGTGGTTTTGAAACACACACATGAATGTCCCTCAGCCAGACAAATAAAGTCAACTCCAGGTAATGGAGAACCTATAAATAGGCTGTAGGATTGTTTTTTGGGGGGTTTTTTTGTTTTTCTTCAGAATTTACCATTTCATTTAGATTCAAAATGTCTTCAGCTAGTAGAAATGTTTGAAGATACAAGGGTCTGAAGAGAGAAGATGAGAGTCTGGCCCTTTCTGAAGGGATACTAAAGTATTTATCTCTCTAATCATACATGGCAAAAGTGCCACTGAGCCTTTACATGGGATACATAGAAATGCTCTGTGACTTTTTCACAGAGCATTTCCTATCAGGAGTTAGTATTATAGATTCTCCCAGACTTGATATCAGTTGTTCTACCAGATGTTCCAGGATGGAGACTAACTTAAAAAAAAAATAGATTAGTATACAGGTTAGCCAAGTGTCATTTTTTTGTGTGTGCCAATCATTGGCTTGTAGAGAAGACTCTGATAAAAATCTTATGGCTATTGGGTTTTAATACAAAAGTTTGACACGCAGGCATGCACACACTCGCATATGTAGGTATAAGTATTCCTTAACTAGCGACCACAATTTCTGTTGCTAAGTGAAACATTAGTGAAGTGAATTTTGCATCATTTTATGATTTTCCTTGCCACAGTTAAGTGAATCACTGCAATTGTTAAGTTAGTAACATGGTTGTTAAGTGAATCTGGCTTCCTCCATTGTCTTTGCTTGTCAGAAGGTTGCAAAAGGTGATCACATGACCTTGGGACACAGCAACGGTCATAAATATGAGTCAGTTGCTAAAGCATCTGAATTTTTATCATGTGACTATAGGGATGCTGCAATGGTTGTTTGTGTGAAAAATGCTCACAAGTGACTTTTTTTAGTGACATTGTAACTTTGAACAGTCGTAATTGAACTGTTGTAAATTGAAGATTACCTGTATATACATATATCTAAAACTTTGTTGACCAAATTAAAATAATATATGTCTATGTTCTCATTTCTTTTGTCAAAATCCCAGTGGGCCTTTTAAGGAAGGAGGTGTGTGTATAAAGCAAGATAATAAGCAATGGATTTTTATTAGACAAAAGTAGAATATTTTGAGGTATCTATCGCTGACTTCATTGCAATAGTTTCAGCGGAAGGTGGCATGAGAAAAAAGGATGTTACCTGAGAGAAAATATTTTGTTAGCATTAGTGCCTGATCTTCATTTCCATCCAGCTTGCTGAAAGAAGTGCAGCTTTTGGCCAAGGTCTGAAGGTGTGGCTCCAGGGTGAGACCATGCAGCATGTGCTTGCAGCACATTTATTCAGCATCTTATAACTTTCTCTCAACATTTTCCCCTCAGCCAATAATTCCCAAGGTAGGATTAACCTGATTACTTTCTGCAGTCCATAGCATGCTAGGTCCTCACAAAGTGATGTAATCTAAGACATTTAGAGTCAAACATTAAAGCAGAAAGCAAATAATACCTGATTGACACTTTCTGAAGAAAACTAGCATGGAAAGTGGAAATCACATCTATTTAAGTCAGAATGAGACTTGTTCGATTTTTAGTGCCCAAAAGAAATTGAAGGACTACCTGCCAGGAATAGTTTAATGGATTCTTGAGTAGAAGGTTGAGCAAGGTTATTCTATAAAGTCTGTTCCATCTGACAAGAGATATGCAATATTCAAATCTGAAGGGGGTGGGGAAGTGGTTTGCATTTGCTTTTGGACCCAACTGAATGGCTCACATCATCATCTGTTGGCATGTACCGAAAAAAATCATTTCTTCTCTTGGGTGTGTGTGTCTTATTATTTATTTATTTATTTTAAACATATCGCCAACCATCTTATTTCAAACTCATGGGTGTCTTCTAATTGCTGACACACTCTGAAAAATATGCATTTTAGGGGAGGTATTAAGGGGGAAAGGGTGCTACGAAATATTGGCAGTACCTTTGCTCCAAAGCTGAATAATTTATGCTTCCGTATCAGAGGTGGGTTTCAGCAGGTTCTGACCAGTTCGGGAGAACCGGTATCGGAAATTTTGAGTACTTTGTAGAACCGGTAGTAAAAAATCTGACTGGCCCCACCCCCATCTATTCTCTGCCTCACAAGTCCCAGCTGATCAGGAGAAAATGGGGATTTTCTTAACCTTCCCCTGGATTGGGGAGGGAATGGAGATTTTACAGTATCCTTCCCCTGCCACACCCACCAAGCCATGCCACGCCTACCAAGTCACACCCACAGAACCAGTAGTAAAAATTTTTGAAACCCACCACTGTTCCGTATGTTGTGATTCTGGGTGGAAGCATTTAAGAGCTTGATCTCAAAAAAATTAAGCAGAATCAAACCACATTGCAGTATTTGTACACGGTTTCAGAGACTGTGTCTCCAACTGCAAAGACTTGTAAGGAAATAATTATTACAGTAGTATGTTAGTAGAGGAAGTGCTTCCTTATGATTTGTGTCAAAGGTATTTGTTTCTAATTTAGCACCACACCTAGATAATAATGCATGGAGAGGTAAGTCATTCCTATTAATAGGTTATCAGTTCCAAACTGGTTAGTAAAATTGTTGTTGCAGTTATGTTGATGAAAAGCCTGTACTATACACATGCATTATCTAATAATCATTACAACTTGCCTTTAGGGAGAAAGGTGATTTAAGAGATAGATGTGCTAGAGTTACATATTTGAAAAAAGGGAATACCTAGAAGATGTGATTGTTTTAACTAACATTTCCCATGGTGGAAGATGTATTCATGCAGGTGTTTACATTGTGCCTTTTCTTCGAAAGTCCAAGATTGTTTACACAGACACTTTCCTCCTGACTGTAACATCGTTGGAACTTAAAGACACATCTGGCCCAAAGGCATCATGGTCTAATGCTATCTTGAAGCTGGATCTTTGGTTAATGATGGGATCCAGAATCTAAACATCAACCCACACTGGAATATGTAAGATACTATGTTCTTAGTTTGGCTCCCACTAGCCTGTTTTTGTCTGAAAATGCTTGTTTCTAGCCTGATAAAAAAATGGGTGTGGAAGTCATAGAGATGTATGATGCCATAGATATTAAACTTGTTTGTCACTAACAATAGTCACAGCCAGCTTAGACATGCTAAATGTCTAACCTAACTTTTCACTTTAACATAACTTTTCACTTTAAATATAGTGTGTGTTAAGGATAAACACTATATTGTGAAAGGAATTTGATATTCTCTTCCATAAGGAACAGCAAAAGCTATATAGGAGGAGCATAATGCAAGAGAAAAAGCTTGACTTTTGATCTGAGGAGGCCAATTTTCAAATTGCATGTTCCAACTGTTATTAAGTAAAACCAAGGCACATTAAATACTTTTATGTTCTTACTCATACAAGAGCCAATTTGGTCTAATGGTTAAGGCACCAGGCTAGAAAGTGGGAGGCACTGAGTTCAAGTTCCACTTTTGCCATGCAATCCAGCTGGATGAGGTTGGGCCAGTCATTCTCTCTCAGAAGAACAACTCACCTAACAAGAGTTGTTGTTGTAGAGAGAATAAGAGGAGGAAGGTGTGTTGAATATGGTTGTCACCTTGGGTTATTTGTAAAAGTAATGAAGGTGTGATACAAACAAACAAATAAATAAATAAGAAGAAAACACCAAGAAGTTTTGATGAACTAGTGCATACATCAACTAGATTTGCATTTACAGATTTTGCAAAGAGCAGAAAATATATGTGGTTTCTCTCCCCCCCCCCCGCCTGTAAGAAACTGGGTACTTCTTTGTGTGTTACACATCACATTGAACAATTGGCAATGTAAAGAACTGGTGGAGGGTGTGGAGTAGCCCTCCTTAGAATAATTGGCTTACAGTTCTGGATCAGTCAGCATGACCAAGAGTTGATGGGCATTGTAAATCAAGCCATTTAGATAGCTTGTTGGGGTAAGGTAGTTAGGAAACATGGAAACGATTGGTAAACACATTGAAAATGTCTGTACCCTACAAAGAGAACATGTACAAAATGTTCAATAGATGGCACTTCCCTCCTGCTTGTTTAGCAAAAATGTTTCCAAATACCGCCCCAACATGCTAGAAATGCAAATTGCAGAAAGGAACCTACTACCACATGTGGTGGTCTTGTCAGAAAGCAAAACAGTTTTGGCAGGCAATCAAGACACAAATAGAGGAAATCACACACCAGAAAATAGAATTGAGACCAGAAACTTTCTGTTAGGAATAATCACAGGACAGTATGAAAAAGAAATAAAATACCTAATTATTCATATACTAATGGCTGCGTGGATAGTTTTTGCCCAGAAGCATGAAGATATACCAACAGAAGATAAAATAATTAACAAAATCATGGAATGTGCAGAAATGGACAAACTTACAAAAGAAATACAGAAAAAGGAAGAAACGGATTACTATTTAGTATGGCAGAAATGGTATAATTGGCTAGAGAAAAAGAAAAGAAATTAAATAAATAGGGATACAAAAGAGAGGACATAACCCATGGATAACAATTGAGTACTAACTAAGGAATATAGTAAATTAAATACATAGATTAAGAAAATCCGAGGAGATGATGTATTAGGAATAGAAATATAAAAGATACATTAGAAAAAAAACACACACACATATATATATATATTATTTTATACATAAATATATTGATATATAGATACGAACACAAATATAGTCTACTGATGTGACAAGTTTGAAAAAGTCGCAAAGACTTGATTCATGTTTAATTGTTGTATGTTTTATTGTCATATGTTTGTATTTTTTGTATTTTAATCAATAAAAAAAAAAAGAAAATGGTATGCTAAATTCTAGTTCATAAAGGTAGTCCTCGACTTATGACCACAATTGAACCCAAAATTTCTGTTGCTCAGTGAGACATTTGATAAGTGAGTTTTGTCCCATTTTACGACCTTTCTTGTCACAGTTGTTAAGTGAATCACTACAGTTAAGTTAGTAACATGGTTGTTAAGTGAACCTGGTTTCCCCATTGACTTTGCTTGTCAGAAAGTTACAAAAGGGGATTGCATGACCCTGGGACATTGCAATTGTCATAAATATGAATTAATTGCCAAGCATCTGAATTTTGATCACATGACCATGGGGATGCTGTAATAGTCCTAAATGTGAAAAACAGTCCTAAGTCATTTTTTTCAATGCTACTGTAATTCTGACCGGTCACTAAATGAACTGTTGTAAATTGAGGACAACCTGTATTTAAAGCTATTCCAATCTTTGTTTCCAAAGTCTTTTATTTTTAAATTTCTGGATCTGCTAAAAGTGGCAGAGACATACCTTGTATGTCAAAGATTCTCTCTCTATGTTCTGATAATAATATTAAAAGTGAATAAGCATCTGAGTTACCCTTCTTTTTTGGCTCAGACTGCATAGAATTTCTTCCTTTTTTTTCCTTTTTGACTTCTCCCTAGTAACTTGCTTTAATGTTATGATTGCCTTTAATATAATGGGTATGAATTTGTTAATGTATTTATAATCTAAATTTTATCTCTGAAGAAATTTTGATGGACTGGATCAGTTTAGCAGCTTTACTGTATTGAAGCTGGGAGGCTTTAGAACCTGGCAAAATATTTAGTAGGCTTAGTTTGAAATGTCAACAAATACAGATTGTATCCTGTCTCCCTGAATTGAGAAATGCTTTAAGATTTGTTATCACTTAGCAGTGTTAAGAAATATGATCAGATGGCAGCATTGCACTTGGATTGTAAATATTTTTGAAGTTAAAATTTAAATTCTCTTGGATTCCATGAAAGAGTTACATGGTATTTAGATAGCCGTAATTTGGAATTGGCTACACAGATAAGATTGTATAGACTCTTCCAACAGAAACAAAGCTCAGATTGACAGTATTTACTCTTCATGTTGCAAAATACTGTCTTCAGTGATTCAGCAGAGTGCAAGGACACAGTAATTCACATAAGATGCAAATTAAATGCCACAGGCATGAGGTAATAAGGAAATCAATACACTGACGGCAAATTCAGTCATATGTCAGAACTCGATTGCTCAACTAATTTTGCTAGGAACACACTTTTGGGGAGCCTTATTGTGACAAATTTTTAAAGGAGAACATGGGATTATTAAATGAGAGTACCAATTTGCTGGCAGAAGTCACTATTTGCTGACACAAGATTATGGAAAGCTGGATAGCAGCATATTATACTGAGATGACCAATTGTAGTGATTAATTTTGCTCAATTGTGCGCAAAAGTTGTATTACTGGCGAGATGTCATGTTTCAATAAATCCCTAACAGAAGGAAACCTTCACATGATAGTTAAACACCCTTCTTCAGATTTGAGTTCATACTTCCTATGTATACGTAGTTGCTTACAGATTCAGAATACAGTAATTTGGCAGATGGAAAAATTAGGTAACACATTCTTTGGAAGAAGCAATAGTTCATGGGAAATGGATGTGGCTTTCCATTCTTGCTTTTGATTATTTCCTTCTTTTCAGGACTCTTCCAGATCAGACTTGTTATTAGGATTCCATGCATATATAGCATGTGTGAGATCTCCTCCCAGGATTTTCAGTAATATTCAAGACTGTGAAGGTCATTCCAAAAGCTTTCTTTCTACCCACCCTCTCTATATAAAGCACATCATGGTTAGTTTGAAAATAAGTCCCAGACACCCAGACGTCCTGAACCAAGGGTGAAATGTAAAATTTGTTACTACCAGTTCTGTGGGCATGGCTGTGGGGTGTGTGTAATGTGACTGGGTGGGCATGGCCAACTTTTTTTAAAAAAACTTTTCAAGCATTTTTTCTAATGTTTTGAAAAGCCTCTACGATCAGGCAACTCAGCTGGGATCGTCAGAGACTTTTCAAAGCATTTTTTTTACCACCTCTTCGGGCAAGAGGTTGCAGAAAAAAATGCTCTGAAAAGCCTCTGACGATTCCAGCTGAGCTGTGCGATCATCAGAGGCTTTTTTTTAAAAAAACTTTTAAAAGCATTTTTTCGTTGGAAGAGATTGTAGAAAAAATGCTTTTAAAAGTAAAAAAAAAAAGCCTCTGATGATTGTGTGACTCAGCTGGGCATGGGGGAGGGGGCGGCGCAGGGATTTTTGCTACCGGTTCTCCAAACCACTTGCCGCCATCACTACCGGATCGGGTGATCCGGTCCGAACCGGGAGCATTTCACCCCTGCCCTGAACTCTTAACCTTTTAAAATTTCAACCTCCAATCCTGAACACGACTGAAAATGAGAACAAAATCTCAAACATATGTGTATTCAAGGAGATTTAAGAATAATTCTGAGGCAGAATTATTATGCAAGAAGAAACATTTCCAAAAACAAGAAAAAAAATAATAATCTTAACTTGCAACAGGAAACATTTTGCAAGTAGTTCTTTCTGCCAAGGAGATATTATGAAGTACTGAAATGATGTCCAAATCCTTTCCTGCACACTGTTTATATGCAGAATCTGTAAACTGCAACTGCAGATAAATAAAATTTATTTATTTTATTTTATGGGGAATTGCCAGAGGACTGGAAAAGAGCTGATGTAGTTCCCATCTTCAAAAAAGGAAAAAAAATAATCCAGGAAACTACAGACTTATCAGCTTGACCTCAATACCAGGGAAGATTCTGGAAAATATAATCAAGCAACGAATCAGCAAACACTTAGAAACAAAGTAATAACCAAAAGCCAACATGGGATTGTCAAAAACAGATCATGCCAGACTAACCTTATTGCATTCTTTGACAAAGTGACAAAATTAGTGGACCAGAGGAATGCTGTCGATATAATTTACTTGGACTTCAGTAAAGCATTTGATAAAGTAGACCATAACCTACCCACTAGATAAAATAGAAAAATGTGGGTTAGACAGCATCACCACTAGATGGATTCATAACTGGCTGACCAACTGCACTCAATGTGTAGTCCTCAATGGAACTGCATCTACATGGAGGGAAGTATGCAGTGGAGTACTCCAAGGCTCTGTTTTAGGCCCAGTACTCTTCAACATCTTCATCAAAGGGGATAGATGGGGAACTCATCAAATTTGACACCAAACTGGCAGGAATAGCCAACACTCCAGATAGGCTCAAGATACAGAAGGATCTTGAAAGACTTGAACATTGGGCGCTATCTAACAAAATGAAATTCAGTGGTGAAAAAAGTAAAGTTCTACATTTAGGCAAGAAAAACAAAATGCACAGGTACTGTATGTGGTACCTTGCTCAATAGTAGTAACTGTGACAGGGATCTTGGAGTCCTAGTGGACAACCATTGAAATATGAGCCAGCAGTGTGCAGCAGCTGCCAAAAAAGCCAACACAGTTCTAGGCTGCATAAACAGAGGGACAGAATCAAGATCACATGAAGTGTTAATACCACTTTATAATGCCTTGGTAAGGCCACACTTGGAATACTGCATTCAGTTTTGGTTGCCATGAGTGCAGAGAAAAGCAACAAAGATGATTGGGGGACTGGAGGCTAAAACATATGAAGAACCGTTGCAGGAACTGGGTATGTCTAGTTTAAAAAAAAAAAAGGACCAGGGAAGACATGATAGGAGTGTTCCAATATCTCAGGGGTTGCCACAAAGAAGAGGGAGTCAAACTATTGTCCAAACCACCTTTGGAGGGCAGGACAAGAAGCAATGGGTGGAAACTAATCAAGGAGAGAAGCAACTTAGAACTAAGGAGAAATTTCCTGACAGAACAATTAATCAGTGGAACAACTTGCCTGAAGTTGTGAATGCTCCAACACTGGAAATTTTTAAGATGTTTGATAACCATTTGTCTGAAGTGGTGTAGGGTTTCCTGCCTAAGCAGGGGGTTGGACTAGAAGACCTCCAAGGTCCCTTCCAACTCTCTTATTCTATTCTAAAATGAACTATGGTACTTAACTCTGTACCATGTAGAGATTGTGTTAGCTTCCATTTACTTAAGGATTCATTGAAATATACAATTTGTCTCTGCATACAACTGTAATAGGGTTGAAATCTAATGAACTATCTTTTACACTGTTATCATATCTTTCCTCCGATGAGCCCAAAGTAGGATTTTGCATTACAATCTCAACTTCTCATTATCGCCCAGCAGCTAAAAAGGCGAGAACACTATTCAGCTCCAAATAAGCAAGGTAGATTTAGAGGGACAGAGACTTATAACAGAGATTTTCTTTTTAAGCATATTCTGTATGAATTATATTAATTTCTAATAGCGAAGCTTTCCAGAATCAAAATTTTCAATTTCAAATTTTCTTAATTAAAAAAAAAAATCTACAAATGGGTACTATGGAATCTTGTGTTCTATCCCCTGATCATTCTTCTCTTTCATGGGATCACTTACTTAGGTTGCTTTAAAATGTCACGGTGTGCAAAAACATGACATTAGACCATAATACATTTCTGAATATTACAAACTGCTATATCAACAAAATCACCTCCCTGTTACTCATTTCCTTTTGGGGCATTTCTCAAAAAGGCAGTTGGGAAAACTAAATCAGAAATTTTATTTTCAGTCATGCCCTTGTTTCCTGGTAGGGCATTCTAAAGACAGTTAACTTGCAAATCTGAACCTCTTAATATAATTCATTTATATTAAAAATAACAGGTACCAGGAGAATACAATCAGACTCTTAGCATCTTCTTTTGAACCAGAGGTGTCCAACTTGCAATTTTTAAGACTTGTGGACTTCAGCTCCCAGAATTCTCCCACCTGTATGAATTCTGGGAATTGAAGTCCATGGGTCTTAAAATTATCAAGGATGGACATCCCTGATTTGTTTGTTTTGCTTACATTAGCAGCTGTTTACATGTCTTGATCTGTGATAAGCAGTATATTATTTCATACAACCCAATCTTTATTTCACCATAGTGCATAAACTATGACAGACTAGGTCAGGGTATTAAACTCACATCGTCATGGCGTTGTCACGTGACGTATAGGGTCTTTTTTCCCCTTCACTGAACCTGGCATGAGCGTGGCTAGCGCAAGACGCATCGGGCCCATGGGCCAGGAGTTTGACATCCCTGGACTAGGTCATCTAACAACTAAACCTATGATCCACACTTGTTGCCTTCAAGCTCAGGATCATAAGCAAAAGGATCAGAGGATTTGTTCATGACTTATAAATAAGAAACTTGTGAAGTAAACCAGGATCAGATCTCTTGTTTGGTTGGTTTTACTTACTTGCAGAAAGCAGGAAGAAACAGCAGCTATTTGTTCTAGTAAATTCAGATATCCCTGTATAAAAATTATCACAAAAATACATCTTTTAATTTCTGTATGCCTTTAGAGAAAGAGAAAGAGCCTTGGTGGCGCAGTGGACTAAGTGCTGTTAAAGTAGCACTTAGTTGCCAGCTGCCTGCAATTACTTCAAGTTCAAATCTCACCAGGCTCAAGATTGACTCAGCCTTCCATCCTTTCGAGGTAGGTAAAATGAGGAGCCGGATTGTGGGGGCAATAAGCTGACTTTATATATAAAAGAACACCGCTTGGAGGGGCCGAAAGCCCTACTAAGCAGGTATATACAAAAGTATGAAGGCTATTGCTTAATGTATTCTAAGCCGCCCTGAGTCTCCGGAGAAGGGCGGAATATAAATCGAACTAATAAATAATAATAATAAATGAGGTGGGAAACATGTAGAATGTTGGTCTAATTCAAAGGCAAGAGAAAAAAGAACAAAAATATTTCTTTTTGTACAACTAGCAACCAACTCTTTTTAATTTGCCAAGATATAATGTTTTGGATTGGTACTGAGATATATTGAATACCCCAGAGCCTTTCAGACCTCTGCCAGAAGTAGTTCATGGCAACTTTCCTCAAACTGTTGCTTCCCCACAGATGTGCTTTAATTAGGGTTTAATTCTAACCAGCACAGCTGGTTGATTATAACATTCAATCTCTCTTAAGGTCATCAAATGGAGATTTGAGTCCCGTGCCTGCTGAAATAATCCTACAGAGAAAAATTGTATCTAAAAATACCGTATTTTATAAATAACATTTTAGTTGCTACTTCTACTTTAAAACTATGATGTCGAGACAGATTTTCATCCCCTTACCAATTCTGATAAAGTAGTATGTCATAATCATCAGGGCTAGGCAAAGCATTTAGAAGATGTGCATTAAAAGTCCTTGAAGAATTAAAGCAGCTGTGTGGCTTCCATCACCGCTGTGAAGGTTGTTCTGGATGCACATGCACAGATATGGGGCTGCCTTCAAAGCCACCGTGTGAACATTCCACAGGCTTCAGTCATAGATTTATAAGATGCAAATGAATGCAAATCAAAACAGACTTGTAAAAGAATGAAATACACTGAAAATAAATTGGAAGTTGAAACCTGGAGGCTCCATCCAAAGCAATCTTACCAACAGACACTAGTTTAAAAAGGGAAGTTACAGAGCAATCATTTTTACAAGTTAAAATACAGCATACAACATTTGTTGAAATTAATCAGTCTTGTGACCAAGATTCACAGTCACACACACTTTTTAGTCTTTATCATCATTTGTACAGAATTATGCTATAACATTAGCAATCAACACCATTCACTGCTTCAGACTGCAGAATCATCGTATCAGAAAGGAAATTAACACAGACCTTTGCCAAAATTGTATTACACAAGAAGTCATTTCCTCTTCACACATTCTAAAAGTGATTAGTTAGCAAAACAAAACCGTCAAAAACATTTTTGCACATTTTTATCTTTGTACCTTCCCAGGTCATTCTTCTTACATTCTAGTATGCATGAGCATGCTACAACAGAAAGGTAATCTTCCAAATACAAAGTTAGTATCCTCCTGCCTAGATTCTATGAATATTCAAAAAATGATCAGAAAAATATCCTTGTTTAATAATAATAATACTATTACTTAATACTTTTTCGCATCTAGTTGATATATTACAAGATTGCTGACTGCGTATTTATGAATTAAAATACATACTATGCTTCAGGTAAAATTTTATACTTAATTCTGTCCGGTCCTGTCACAGAAAATTGTGATACATGAAATGGTTTCTTGGAATGAAAATTTGTAGCTGTTGTTGGCTAGATAGTTAAAATCAAGAGCTATTTGTTCTGCATGCCCATAAACCAAATAATTAATGTAATTAATGATATGAATGCAAATAGGAAATGAAGAATGATGAAAAAGTTGCAACAGGCAACAATTTATTCGTAAAAAATTTTAAAATTGTACTACAACAAAGATTAAGGAAAACAGTATTAATATATACATATATTATATATGTATATACACATAATATATAGTGTACCTTTAATATTACATGCTTTTCAGAAAAGAAGAAAGTCATTTTCTCTCATAGTAATTTTAAGCTCTTGCTTTAATAAAAACAAAATGAAATTAAACGTTCAAGTATAAGAAATAAGCACACTAGTATCTGAAAGTGAAAAACCATTTGCTTTGCACAAATGATCACCGTTAAATACAGAATAAGTCATAGTTAGCTAACACTTGTATATGTGCCTTGGTGAACTTTACATTTGTGTAAAATCTTTACCTGAGATATGTAGAAATAATGGAAGGTGCAAGTTCATGGAGTTCGAAAGTTTTCATTCCACTTCAACGGAATAAACATAACGTCTTACATATTTCTACCCTCATGATAGTCTACATGAGAGCTCTTCAGTGGAACAGATTTCATGTTACCAAGTATCTTATGCTGTATGACACACAAAGGCAACAACCACTTGCAACAACCAGCATGCAGACATGAAATAGAGGTAGCATTGTCTTACAGCTTCCACAGAAACAACTTGATTTTAACCACATGAGTTTTCTGCAAAAGGCACTCACTTTTTCATTTCTAAGCATGGTGTTCAAATCCAAACCAATTAGCATTGTTTGGCTATCTATGTTTTTAAAATAAAACAAAGGGGGAAAAGAGTATGTAAGAAATGTAGCTTAATTATTGTGCAGTTTTCGGTACAAGGAACGATGGTTTGTTAAAATGACCAGCTATTGAAGAATTAAACAGTTAAACCAATAGAATTCAAAAAAGTACAATAATCATTAAAAAGCAGATTGCAAAATGGCTGAAATTATACTAGTCTTTTATAACTAAAGTAAGAGCAACGTGTTACTTAAAAAGCAATGTTTCAGGGTTTTAGTCACTTATAAAGCAATGTGGAGGAACAGAGACAACTTATTACAGTAATATATCGAACTTATAAATACCAAAAAAAGATTGCCATCCTGAATCCTTTCGCATTAGCTGAAATTAGAAAAAGTTCCACATTATTACTTTTATCGAGAGACGACTGAACTAATTGAATTATAAGATGTCCCACTATTACAGCTTGAAGCATAAGCTTCCTGACCATTTGCATCAAAACTGACTCTGAACACAGAAGATGCTTTCAACAAAAAGTCAGCTGCGTCTCTGCGGCCCAGTTCCCTCAGCTTAGACATCAGAATACCCACAGTACTTTCAGGGGCATTTCCCCATTCCTGGAGAAGGGAGTAGGATGGACTGGAGATGAAATCATTGGAACTCCCATTGTTTATATTATGCTTTGCGACCAGATCAGGGAGGCCCAAGTTCATTGCAAGAAGGCACCAATCCTTGCCCATAGGATCAAGTGGATCCAAAAGTCGGCTCAGTTTCCTCCTTGTAAGTAGATTCAAATCTGATACATGGATATCCATTCCTAAACTTCCTTGTGAGTAAACATCAAGACACCCAAAGCACAATATGCTGCTAAAACTTTCTTTGTAACCACCCATGGTATTAGTCAAGGAGGTCTCTTTTTGACTTTGTGCACGGAAAAAATCTCTTGGCTGGTAAATCATGATTGGCTCATGATGTTCCCTCAGCTGCTGAGGACTGAGATAATGTTTGACTGTCAACAGCCCTGGCAATGTGGTGGCTATCAAATTATCAATGGTACTGCATACAGAGTCCAGGAATAAGCAGCATTTAATCTTCTCCATTTCCAAGCCTCTAACTTGAACCTCAATACCCTGACCATTGTTGACAAGCAGTACAAGAAGTTCAGCTCCACGGTTCATAATCTTTGATCCATTGACCCACAAACGTATATCTGCATCTCCCTCTGTGCTTTGTTGATGAATCCATCGACACAGATTCACCTGAACTTTATGAAAAATGCCACAAGGAAGTGGGGTTAGATGTTCCACAGGAGCAATTCTAACACCACCGTAAATCATAACTTCATCTTCTTCATCAGCCCAAGACCTATGGAGGCTATCAGTCTTAATCAAGGCTGGAATATCAATCATTGTTCCACTGCTGACATCTCTGGCACAGATGTCCATGGCATCCAAGACTTGGATAAGTTCTTCTACATCACTGTCCGGTATAAGGCGCTGGATATCCTCTATTGTATATCGACCTCTGTAGTGGTGGAGGGCTTTAGGATTCTCTATAGACAAAAGTCTTCCAAGGACATTTGAACATAACCAGCGAGGATCCAGCAGAACAACATCTTGGACTGTCTCACTCTGCATGATGTTGATCTGTTTAGAAAGATAAAAGTCACATAGTTAATAATCATATATACACAAAATAATATTCACATAGTTAATAATCATATATACATGAAAGAGAAAGGACAAGATCTACAACAGTCCCCATGGTTTTTCAACCAGACAATTATAAGAGCTTTGATGTTCAAATGTTCAGAGACCTATGATAGCATATCCAATTGGGTACAAATGAGTAGAAACCTATCCATCCTAATGCTAACCCTAATCCTGAGCAGGATTCAGTTTCTGAACACAGGAAAAAAACTAGAAAAAGATTGTTTTGTTCCACACAGTATTCTTCCCAATTTATTCAAGACTTTATTTATGCACACATTGGTGACAAACACACCATATTGTGAAGCATTCCTCATGTAATTTCTAGCTTCCAAGAGAAAAAAACCCCCTAACTTTAGTGTCCTATATGTGTTTTGTTTAATGACCATGCTGATTCACTTTACGCCAATTGTAAAAATTATTATAAAACTGAGACAAGTCATTGATGACCCACTTAATGACTGCAGTGACTTATGACCAAAAATCGAAGCTCAATTGTGGTCATTAAGTGAGGACTGCCTATAAATCTATTTTTCTTAACCACTAGGCTACCATAAATCTTTTCACATGGCAATGATCCTATTCAATGCAATATGAATTTCTCTAAGTTGTAAATTCAGTCATGGCCTTTAATAATATATTGAACTTTGCAAGAGAAAGAAACAAGCTGTTTCTATCTTTTAAAAACACCAGTTGGCATAAATGTAGTTTCTGTTAGTGCTGAAACAGGAAGTAGGTTCTGCTTGGTTTCTCTACTGTATGTTTTGCGTGCCTGTAGAACTTAGAAAAGAAAAACTTAGTAGGAGCAACAATTTGCAACCAGTCTGATAGGCAAATTGCACTTCATAAAATTTTATATAATTAACATTTCTATAGAATTATCCATGTAATTAATGTATTACTTACTTCGCCTATACTGTGTAGCTGGAGGGCTATATGCCTAATCTCATCTTCACTTGCTAATGGATTAAGTTGATCTTGCACATCATATACAAACTGTTGAAGGGACATGAGCTGATTGGGCCCATTTATTTTTCTCCATGATGGTAGAGTGGAAATTATTTTTTCACACAAGTGAGTCATAGGTGGACATGTCTATGAAAAAAAAAATCATAGTAGACTTGGTTTCTAGAATGCAAACTGTTATTGTTGCTTAGATTTCATTTAATATATCATTTTAACAAAATAATTTTATTTAGCAATATACATCTTTTATTGCCTGTAAGTGTAATTGCCAATTACACTAAGATTACTGACATATACTTCATGTAATCGTGCAAATGTATTTTTTATTCAATGGTTAGATGAAACTTGAACCTGTTTCATGAAAAAGATTAATTTCTCCAATCAATGCAGCCATCCCACCTGAAGTTGAGTTTCCTTTCCTCTTATCTCTCTATTGTTTGGATTACTTTTCTTATTTCATAAAAATGACTCTGAAATTGCCTTTTTCACTTGGTATAGCAATTGAAAGTTGTATTAAATGGATAAATAGGATATTCTTTCATGCTACTAGGTTGGAGAACAATGCTGTCTTCTAAAAAATGGACAGGAACTCTTCCACCAAAATAAGTTCAGCATTGTTGTGACAAGTTTTAAAAAACAGATGTGTTATAATAAAAACTTAATAAGCTAAACAGTACATTTCCATTCTAATTCATATAGATGTGACTCCAACCCAACTATTATTGTTAACATTCTCCGATATCAGAAAGAGTGACATAACTGTAGTTGCATTCAAAATAGGTAAGGACCTGGTCAGTGACTACACCATGGCTGTACATATAACTTACAGAGATAATCTGACTGCGTAACTCTTGAAGATGGTATCGGAGGATCTTCATATCTTTTGAACCTGATGCTCCAGCATCTAGAATAAATAATCTATCCAAAATGTGAACATCATTCCCAAACCTAAAAAAAAAAAAAAAAAAAAAAGCCGGGGCAGGGGGAGAAATAATTATCATTTTAGCCCCAAAACTCAATTTTACTAACTGAATAATTTTGGCAGATGAAAATCTTTCTTGAGATTACAAATGGAGCATTCCACTTGCTGTTTAACTCTGTGTATTTGAAAGCCAGTTCCATTAAACTGAATCATTCATTTTTATTTCAACTACTTCTTTTATTTATTCATATTTTATCTATATTTCATATTTAATTGTCCATTTCCCTCTGAAAGGGGTTATACTGGCCCCTTACCCAGGTTCTCCAAGAATAAAGGGAGGCTGGATGGTTTTTTAAATTTATTTTAAACATAGTTCATTTTTCTATTTCTTAAGTCAGAAATCTATTGTAACAAATGTTTAATACAGATTGATCAGGAAATCATGGTTCTACTTTGCTTAAACTACTGAATCTAGAATAAATTTACACTGGAATAAAAAACTAAAATGTATTAAAAGCTTTATAGATAATAGAAGTCCATTCTACAATACCAAGCTTCTAGTCCAGGGATCAGCAACCTGCGGCTCTGGAGCTGCATATGGCTCTTTCACCCCTGTGCTGTGGCTCCCTATCACTCAAAATATGCATCACAACCGCCAATGTATGACACCCACCAGCACAAGATTTATTGAGCTTTTCAACCCCCGGTAGGCCAACCATGGATCAATCCAAGAAAAGAAAAGTTTCAGAAGAAAACAGAACATTTAATTCAACTACACATGTTAGTTCTGTGGCCGCTCAAGATAGTCAGGCATGGGAAGGGTTTTGTGGCTCCCGGTGTTTTCTTTTCTGTGGGAAAGGGGTCCAAATGGCTCTTTGAGTATTTAAGGTTGCAGATCCATTCTACTCTTCAACTCCTAGAATTTTGGGAGTTGAAGTCCAGACATCTTCACGTGACCAAGGATGAGAAACACTGTGCTAATGCATGGAAAGTGAGGAAAAACCTTCAAGATGGTGGCAACGCACTCCTAAAATAGAAAATGATTGCTTCTTGAGTATAATTAATATGTACTTTTCCTGTGCATGGAATGCTTATTTTTCTTTTTTTAAAAAAAAGTTAAATCAGTTAGTTTCAAAATATGGCAGGTATTCCTGTAATTTATACAATGTTTTCTCTCTTACCTATTCCTAATTTCTTTCAAAAGTGATGTATCTTTGTCATATTGGAACTCTCCTCCAGCAGAACGTGGAAGATTAACAATATCTGCATGTGTAGCCACCAGTGCAACATGAAGTGGAGTTTTCAGCTTTCCTCCAAATGCTTCAGGAGACAAAGAATGAAGAATTTCAGAACAAACAGATTTTTCTTCCTGGTACTGTAATATGCTTCTATATATGTTCTTGGTCTGAAGAGAATGGCTACATTTATTCTACATTTATTCATATTACTCCATTTTACGAAATAAAGAAAACACATTATAAATGGGAATAAATAGTCATAATCTGTCTATTTATAAATTAAATACACATTTTGGAGGGTTTTTAAAAAGACTTTATCCATTAGATACAATAATCTACAGTACTGCAAATTTATGGTAGATATTACAGGCAAGGAACGACTGATCTAAAACCCATTCATACAATGGTATGAATGCAACTTTACAGTACTTACACAAAGCATTCTCATGTAAGAGAATTAAGTATGAAAGCCTTGAAGATAACATGGAAAAGAATGGGAAAGTGAGAGAGAGTGAGAGAGAGATACATTTGGGACAAGAATGAGGTAACACTAAAGACAACTTTTCACAAACACATCATCTGGGGAAATAACGTCATGTTTTTTTGAAAATAGTGATTTAAACCTTGTAGTAATTATTTAATTAAAACAGATGTCAGTAGCAGCACCACAAAAATCAACATGAGCAAGAACCAATACATCCTAAATGCAAATAATGCAAAAACACATTCAAACTTTTTTCTTTTTTGCATATAAACACAGATACAATTGTATAGGAATTATTACTTCTAACAGTATAAATGTTTTTCAGAATGTAATCAATATTGGTTCTTGATGATGTGCAAAAAGGCTGCACTGAAAGTAAAGTTAAATGTTAATAATAAACATCTATGCACATTAAAAAAAATTAAATATACACTTCAGTGACTGTTGAAATATATGGAAAAATATTTAGCTCCATAATTCATTTTCTCTAAGTTGTTGATGGAATAAATCTTCCCAAAGGAAAAAAAAATGAATGAATGTGCAATGAAGAGGAATGTATGTACATCTGACTTGGGAAAAGCCAATTAATCCTCCATGTAAGTTGAGTGACTGTTTGCAAAAGATAAATACCCAGCCTATGCAAATCATTCAAGGAGATACTCTTCTTGCAAGGGAGGTGTCCCGAAGGGAACTAAATCTCAAAGCCAAGAAGAGGCTGCAGCCATTTAAAGATGTGGCACGGCTGGTTCAAGGACCTTCAAAAGTCTTGAGGCGATGGGGGGGGGGAGGTTAAATGAAAAAAAGACACTTTATCTGCATAGCTGAGAAAGCAAATTCCACCACCGAAAGCTTTGCACAGGAGAAATAAATAGCAACATTAAAATATGAGCAGGTTATTTTTAATGGTTTTAATGGAATAAAAACCTTTCAATCCCATGATGTGACCATTTAATTAAAGTTTTAGCAACATTGTTATGAGTTTGGACAGAAACTTAATCAATGCATTTTAATTCTGTTTTTCAATGAAAATGTCACATAACAGGTGAAAAATGCTTCATGGAAATAAAGTGAAGATGATCCTGAATTACATGAATCAAATCTTTTCTAATGTATAGAGCAATCACATTAATGGATACATTTTATAAGAAATTTAAGACAATATGACTAACAGATATCTCATCAGTAATCTCAGTGAAAAATGTATGATTATTAAAAATTCAGCTGTTTCTCTTCATATACAGATGATTTGGCACAGGTTATTCATCATGTAAATAGACATACCTATAGGTTCTTCAACCGGAACTAATGATTTTAAGAAACTAAGCCAAAAGGTCACTTGATTCAATTGTATTTCATAAGGTTCTTCAAGACTAAAAAGCACAATGTGAACTGAGGTGGGGTCATTTGCAGCAAAATAATCGTAGCAGCAGAAATAGACAGGATTTCCAGAGAATTCCCATACACTGAAATCACCAATTCCTACAAGAGCAAAAAGCTTGTTATCAAACTAATAAAAGAAAGAAGTTATGAAATGTTACCAAAACATTCTTATTTCCAGAGAGAATATGTATTTCTCAGACTGTTTTACCTTGGCTGGATGTCCCACTACTTGGTAAACTACCTATAAGACTCCATTCAGATCTCTCCTTGCTCCATTTACTTTTAACTTATTCAGAATTAACCTTTAAAAAGTGCTACAATAAATCCAGTGAAAAAAGTAGCTTGTACATAAGCACAAAATTAATTCCAGATGTATTGAAATTAAGTGATCATTAAGAACAGGAAGCATTTTGGGGATATACAAACGCAAAAAGGTACTTAAGAGTTCACAGGGTGCAAATATAGCTTTTCTTAAACTCCCAGTTCTTGGGATTGGCCTCATGTGCACCATAGAATCTGGTTGTTGCAGTTAGATTTAAGTACTGAGAAAGGTCAGCAGTTCAGCAGTTCGAATCCCTAGTGCCGTGTAACAGAGTGAGCTCCTGTTACTTGTCCCAGCTTCTGCCAACCTACTGTGTTTTCCCGAAAATAAGACCCTGTCTTATATTTTTTTGAACCCTGAAAAAAGTGCTTGGCCTTATTTTTGCGGAGGTCTTATTATTTTGGGGCATGTGGAGCAAGATGGGGCACCTCTTGCCATCTTACCTGATTTCCAGCTCTGCATTTAAATATTTTTGGGGAGGGCTTATTTTTTGGGGGAGGCTTATTTTAGAACATCCACTCAAAAGCCAATTGGGCTTATTATCAGGGGGATGTCTTATTTTCAGGGAAACAGGGTAGCAGTTCAAAAGTACATAAAAAATGCAAATAGAAAAATAGGGACCACCTTTAGTGGGAAGGTAACAGTGTTCTGTGCGGCTTTGGCATTTAGTCATGCCAGCCACATGACCACAGAGATGTCTTCAGACAGTGCTGGCTCTTTGGCTTTAAAACGGAGATGAGCACCGTCCCCTAGAGTTTGTCATGACTTTGTCATTCCCGACTCTAGGGGACGCATATGTGCGAGAGGAACTTTTACCTTTACGCTGCTTATAATGAACTTACTATTTATTACACGGAACGTTGTATATTCAAGATTCAAAAAAAGTAAATGTTGCTGAAGTACTGAAAATATTTAATGCAATGCATAAATATTTAAAGTAGAACTTATTTGCATCAAAGACCCTGACAGTGATATTTAAAAAATTTATAATACACCAAAGTTTATGCTTTACCATTCAAATAAGCATTCTGCACATCAATGCACTTTGTGGACTGATCATCCATGGAGCAGTGGGAATGATGTGAGGGAGAAACAAATACTTCCAACATCCCTTTGGTCAGGCCCGGCTCAAACATCATGCTTCGGCTTCTCACGCTAACATTCTCACAGCCAGGATACAGATTTGAAATACTTACTGAAACTGGATTAGAGAAAGAATATAAATTAAAGATTGCAAACTTTGGAAAATTGGCCACATAATGATTTCAAACTCTGTCAAATTAAAAGTGGTAAAAGTGCAGGCTTGGTAAGATGCTGAAAAGTCCCAGTACCATCAGCAGTCAGAGCCATCCATTTTCCTTAGAAAAGACTTAAGTTTTTGGGAACAGCCTTTTTGCACATTTTTTTCCTCACATTCCCAATTATGAATAAAAAACAAAAGAAAGTGAGCAAAATCTGTAAGGTTCCCAAGAATAAATTATTTATTATTCTGATATTAAACCTTTCCCAGCTTGTGGGCTTTCAAATATCTATTTTTATTTTTTATAAATAAATAACTTAAGGTGGTGAACATAACTAATATTCTTTCTTCTTCCTCCTATTTTCCCCACAACAACTATCTTGTGAGGTGAGTTGACCTGAGAGAGAGACTGATTGGCCCAAAATCAAACAGCTGGGTTTTTAATTATGTAATATAATGTAATGTAATGAACATCAGAATTCCCATCTGCACATGGAAAAGAATGAAACTTTGATTTTGGGTTTTACCGATTAGACTGATAGATCTTTATAGAAATGGCTCATTCATATTATTATGAAAAAGCAAAAAGTTGTGATTTGATGTCAATGCCTTATTTTACTGTAACAGAGAGATTTGGAAGTCAGTGCTTCTTTTTCTTATCTTTCTTCACCTTTCTTCCCCCTTCCCCCCATTGCTTTTCTATTTACTTTTGTATTTTATAATACTTTATAACTCAATAAAAATGTTAAGCCAAACAGCTGGATTTTTAATTATTTAATGTAATGTAATTTAATGAACATCAGAATTCCCATCTGTATATGCACCGTGCATCCATGTGGATGATTATGAAGGCAATTTGTTTAACCTTTTTCTTCTGTTTTAAATCTTGACTGAGGATGCTGGAATCTCCTGAACAGTATACACTGCGCTGTAACCACTGAACTGGAAGGTGAAATCTTCTGAAGTTACTCAAAGGCTTCTTCCAATTTGAAAGCACTTTCACTTAGAATATCAATATGTACTCTGTATCATCAAAGAAACTATTTTCCAAGTGGAGGAATAAACAGAGAGATTTGCCTGATAGGCCTTAACTTATTTTTATATATATTTGTACTCTTCTAACCTCTAGTGGAGAACCAAGTTACTACACCAATATCTTTAAAACATTCTATATTTTTAATATAGATGAACAGGATCATCTGCAAACCTCTTTAAATAAGTTTTAATCTTTAATGTTTAAGAAATTAAGAAGTGTCTTAATGATTTAAATAATCTGAATAAAAAGAGAGGATAGGCATTGACCAATGATTTCACTTTCAGCCTTAGGCAAGTAATTCAGTGGATTCAGTGGAATGAATTCCTTTTCTCTAGATATAAGAAAGATAAAATCTGTTTAAAGCAGGAAATTTTCTCACACCTTGAAAATATGGCATATATACAAATGGAAATATATTTTCCAAATGTATGAATTAAATAAACAGCCTTTGTATACTACTGGACCATTTTACATAGCATTAAACTTTAGCATACTTTTAGATTAAAAAGTCATTAGATGTTGTCTTAAAATGCTGGATTAGGAAGGGCACTGGGTCAGCCACATTCTCTCAGCCAAACCTGACTCACAAGGTTACTATTGTTGGGGAAACTAAGAGGAGGGTCTTTCAACTTCTGTGGCAAAAAGCAGGAATATAAATCTAATAATAATAACTATATTACCATTGAAAAATGATCATGATTCTAACAGTAAACTTTCCGTTAAACCATAAATAACTTTTGACTACATACAGAGATAAAAATGGAATAAATTTAGGGATTTTCAATGTAGGTGGCTTATATATTACGGTACTATATTAATTATTTGCCTTACTACTATATTTGTTTAGAAAAAGTATTAATAGGTTAAAATGGTTACCCCATAGTAAAGGATATTTTCAGATTCTACACAACCAAATGCATTAAGTGCAGGATTTCGCCCCAAAACATTGAGAGTAATATATTTATCATACTGTAGGTAAGAAGAAAATTCTTAGATGTGAAGCACAGGTCAGGTTAAATAAATAGTAGATACATCGATCCTCAAGTTAATTCTGCTAAGAAATGGCAGATCATGCTCAACAGGAGTAAACATCAGAACATAGATTCAAAGTGAGTTAGTGCAAGTCAAGCACCTGTCCTTGAAGCAATGTAACTGCCAACTGATAATGAAGTTAAATGACTGTATGTATACACAGTTGTGTTGACAAACAGGTGCAACCTTTGATATTGTGCATGAATTTTCCAAAGGATGCAGCTGTCATGATGCCACAAGTAAGAACAAAGAACAAAAGGGTTGCATGGCAGAATATTCAAGACTTTGATGAACTGCTCCAATACCCATTGACTGATTTCAATTTTTTTCTGTTTCAAAAGGCAACTTGATCAGACCTTACCCACAGAACCTGCAAAATCAAAGTTAATTTCCAATTTCTCATATAAAATGTAACCATTCAGGAATATGATGGAGGCCAAAGGTTCAATCAAAAAAAGTGTGTGTTTAAGAAGGCTATCTTTCATTCCAAGTTTCAAAAGCCCAACAAATATATTGAGGAATTCAAAGGGCATATTTTCAAATTTTTGACTGAAGAGAATATAGTGTTCTGCAATCTTTATGAATACAGATCTGGGAGCAATACAACAATTTGGTTGATTGCTTTGACTTCAGACATGTCAAGGGCAGAGTTGAATAGAAATTGAACCACATTTTTTAAACTAGATCCTATCTCTCCATGCAACACATCCAAAGCTGCCAGGAAATGCTAGTGCATTTCTTTACCAGTTGGAACAATTTATTATATGGCTCAGATTTTCATCTCCTGTCTCTGACTTGCTTCTCAACCAATGTCACAATTTCCAATAGGGATGGAATGCATATTCTTTTTTGATCTTCCTGCCTAAATCAATTTTTTGATATCTGACTGGCTCAGTTCTGTTCCTGTTTTCCAGATGGACCAGTCTAATACTGCATTCAGTCCTCAGGAATCCAAAAGGAGTGCCCTTTGTCAATAAAAGAGTCAGCAAAACTAAGCAAGGTGCTTAATATCAGTTTTCAATAATTCACTGGGAATCACATCTCAAAATTATATTCTGTTTTTGAGTGAATTTTTTTCCCCAGGGCTCTAGAAGAAAAGCCAGTTACTATTATTCAATTTTGCATCCCAATAAAAGCAAACACTGGCAAGGTCCAAATAAAAGAAATGAAGGTGGTTATTTCCAGATATTCAAGCCCTGTTCCTAGAAAACATTGCTGACCTTGATAGAGAAGCAATTTTTTGAGGTAACAATTCATCCTATCAAAACTTAAGTTATCATTCTGTTAGATAACCTAATTAGATTAGGATAGTTTTACTCTTAAACTAAAATAAATCTCTATGAAATTTTAGTTTAGGGGCTCTAATCTCTCTTCTAGAGCAACAAAGAATCTTCCTGTTTTATTTTTGTATAGTACGGGACAACACTTTAGATATTTCAATATAGCTATCATGGAAAATTCTTCTATTCTTTGGTCTGTTTTACAAGTATTCTTTATAGGATTTGATTTTGAGATTTCTTAGCATTCTGATTCCCCATCTGTAGACACACCCCAGACTGACAATATCCTGTTCAAAATGTGGCAAAATATTTTTATTTTGTTCACATTGTATTAAAAACCAATGAACAAATAAGGCATTTGGGTGATTAAATCAAGCTTCTTTCTCAAGGGCCTTGACCTGATCTATTTTCTCTTAACAGACCTTAAAGACTAAGTACTCAAGAATTAAACAAGTAATGGGAACTTACCTCCTATCTAATTTTGAAACCTTGTTTTTACTCTGAATAGATACTTTATATTCGGGCTGTCCAATCTTGGCAAGTTTTACGATTTGTGGACTTTAACTCCCAGAATTCCATAGCCAGCCATGCTGGCTGGAAATTCTGGAGTTGAAGTCCACAAGTCTTAATGCTGTCAATCTTGGACAGCCTGAATATAAAGTATTTATTCAGAGTAAAAATAAACATGATGCTTTACAAGAAAAACTTTACCTTACTTATCATGCAGATTTCCAAAGGATGATCTGTTAAAACACTTAAAGTTAAGTAAAAAAAAGAATCCTAACAAATGCCTCATTGAAAGTTCTTAAACATAATAGCTATAAACGACAACCCACAGAAGAGATTTGTTTTAAAAGATAATAGTGTAAAATATAAAAACACTTATGATCATAATGGAATATAAGCTATTTTAAAATACTTAAGATCACTATGGAATATAAACTATTTTGTTTCTAATTTACAAAAGAAACCATTGGAAACAGAACCACACTGTACTTTTTTTTTTTTTGCAATGGTGTGGTTGCAAAATCTTTATTAACACAGTGTGCAATTGTGCATAATTCCAGGCTTCCTGCCCCCAAATCTTGTAAGACCTTGTGAAATGTTGATGTTTTATGAGATATCACTTGGGAAAAAACCCTTGAAAGCTTTTGGTTTTTATCATGTGGAATAAAGCTTTTGTGATAGCTCAAGATTGGCAATAATAATAATAATAATAATAATAATAATAATAATAATAATAATAATAATAATAATAGTAATAAAATCTCATTTTTGGAGGGCAAGAGACTGGGGTGCCTTAAGCACTAACAATCTGTTCTCAGAAGCCCTACTTAACAATTTGACTATTATTGCTGTGAAAGGCTTAGCTAAGGCAATCAATTTAGAAGCATATTTACTAATTATTTCACTAATTTATTTCAGATATAAAGATGGGTAGAAGGCTAGATATATGCCTCAGGGATATTGCATTTTCCTGTACTATAAAAACATTTGGACAGTAGAAAAACATACTTCCTTCACAATTAACTATAATGAATTCCAGTGTGTTATTTCTTTTCATACCTTGTCCATTTTAAACCTTAGATAATTATGAAACATAAAGATGCTGTCGGATGGAGATTGACTCATAGTAACTACAGGGAGACAATCACGCTGTTTCACTGACCACAGTTTGATATTACTAACTTTAGAGATGCTTTTTTAGCTTTCTAGTTTAGCCTACTATCCATCTAAGCTCTAGTGATCTATTATCCAAATACTAAATAGATCATCATGACTTGTGAGACCAAATGCTACTACCTTAATGTATCACTGAAACAGAAAACAGGCTGTCTAGCAAAATGAAACAAATTTCACTTTCATCACTACACTGACAATGCTCTACTATTTTGAAGTACAACTTTTCTTCCACCTGAGTATGCATTTGCTTTCGTGATGGCATAGATTTCTCTCATTTCTCTCTAAAAAGAATCATTCCATTCAGCCTCCGTTTACAAAGGAGCGCAGAATTGCATTACAGAATGTGGCCACACTACCATAAATACATAATGAAAAGACCTATTCTTATTATAATGTTTTTCCAGTGCTGATAACACAAAATAAACATCCTTAAAAGTGGTACCTGTTGGCTTATTAGATAAAGGTGAAGGAGGAAATCGGACAGAATTTGTAGAAGCGAGCCTAGGTCTGCGCCTTCTGAAGAAGCTTCTTAGTAGCCCACACTTTAAAGATTCCACAAGAGTTGTTTTCCCAGATGCAGAGTGGCCAAAGAGTTTAATTTTTATTCTTGGCTGTAGATTATGAGTAGGTCTAAGATGCTGGATGAATAATGCCCTATGTGTATCCTAAAGATAAAACAGGTATTAAATCAGATACAAAGTTATGATGACAAATATTAGACTAAATATACTTTGTAATATATTTTCAAAAAAAAAAAGATAGCTATCCAGATTTAGCATTCTGATTAAAATAACAAATTTTAAATAACATTATTTAAATATGATTTAAATTTCTAGATAATTTAGAACAAAGTGAATTAAATACAAATAACACAAAAATAAAATAATAAATTAAAAATACAACCAACATGGCCATGCCTACAAGGATGCCCATGCCTATTTGCCAGCATCAAAAGCTTATTCCATCACTATTTAACAGAGATGGGAGAACTGATAGGCCTTCCTAAAATTTCTAAACTAGTTGGTAGAGTTCACTGATGCTCAGCTGTTATATGTTTTACGTTTTATACTTATCTATTTTATTGCAAGCTGCCTAGAGTCATGTATGTGAAATGTGAAATGGGTGGCTATACAAATCCAATGAATGAATGAATAAGGCAATGGATGATGTAATAAGAATAATAAGAACAGATGACAAACATTGGAGAATATCTAAAGATTATGGCATAAAGTAACCATGGTGGTCTCAGTGGTTATTGACACACTGGGTGTCATATTAAAAAAAATATTGAACCACACTTAGAAAATCTGCCCATTGACAAAATTTCCATCTAGCAATTACAAAAGGCTACAATGCTTGGATCAGTGCATATCACCAATACATTATGACATCCTGAGTTTTTGGGAAGAATTCAATGTATATGAAGGTGAACAGTAGCTAAAGAATTAGCAGCTGTGATTTCACATTCATATATGCCAGTTAGGCAATTATATGCCACCAAACTCCCTGTGACTTATAGGCTTTGTAAATTGTGGCTAAATGGCAATAGCAATAGCAGTTAGACTTATATACCGCTTCACACTGCTTTACAGCCCTCTCTAAGCAGTATACAGTCAGCATATTGCCCCTAACAATCTGGGGCCTTATTTTACTGACCTTGGAAGGATGGAAGGCCAAATCAACCTTCAGCTGGTCAGGATCAAAGGAATCAAACTCCTGGCAGTGTGAGCAGTTAGCCTGCTATACTGCATTTTAAGCCATTATTACTATTCAAATGAAATTTGTTCTTTTTCACTAAACAAATTCAATTAATATCAAAATTACCTTCATTTTTATTTTATAATTAAACTAAAACTAGGATTCTCTTATAATTAAGGTATTCATTGCTAAATGTTTACTTGATTCCCAGAATTCCCTCAAGACTCCTACAGAACTCTGTCAAATTGAGAACTGACAATAAATTATTAGATAATCACTGTTTCCAAATTTCTTGAAACTTTTTTTCATAACGCCTTGTGTTAGGTGGAAGTGATACAATTCTTCATTATAAGTCACTTTGTGTGCTTACTATAAGATGCTATGAGAACTTACTTAAATGAAAAAACAGAAAGACAGCATATAAATTTAAATATAAATAATAGTGCAATTTCATTCCTTTACCTTTTTCAACCTTGTAAGCAGACTAGCTACATGGTCATGCTGCTCTGCTCTAGCCAAATCTTCTGCTGTTTTTCCATCCTATTAGAAGACAAAAAGTCAGTTAAAATGAATGTCTGTTCATGTATGAAGAAGTACCATCATTCTATTGATTTCAGGATGGTAAGAAAATAAATTTTCAGAAAGAAACAGATTAGAAGATATTTTGTATGGAACCTTTAATGTATTTAGCATCGTAACTATCTCATCATTTCTAGATCATTTTACAATTATTTGATATTTGATGTTTAAAGTTTAACATCTTAAAGCAACTTTCTCAAACTGTGTTTTTCTATATTTTTTTAGTGAGCAATACAAAAATGCTTTAGAAGATGGCGAAGTAGATATGTTTTTACTGATCTAATAAGAAGCAAGGTATTGAAAATTATCAGTGTTAAAGTGTTAAAGCTTATAAGAAGCACAGCATTTTATTTAGTTATTTAACTAATAAATTTATTAAAGGATCACCTATCTCCTGTTCTACCAAATCTGGTAGCAGGAGCACTCTCTTGCTGCAGTCAATTAAAGAATGCCAAGAAGCATGTCTTTTCAGTTGTGGCACCTAACTTCTGTAACACCTGATCACCTGAAACTCTTAGCCCGACCCAGGATTATTTTCCCCAATATATAAATGAATACCGTATTTTTTGGAGTATAAGATGCACCGGAGTATAAGACGCACCTATCTTTTTTGGTGAGAAAAAGAAGAAAAAGAAATCTCCCTCTGCCTTTGAGCAATTTTGCCTCGTTGCAGCAAACAGCCTGCTTTACTTTCATTTTCGTTTTCAGAATAGCTTGATTAGCACAAGGAAAAAAAAATCTGCTCCAGCAATTTACCTCTTTGCAGCAAGCAGCAGAGGCCTGCGCAAAACAGCTGAGAGCAAATCAGCTGAGAGTCGGGAGGCCGATCCAATCAACTTATGCTAATTAGGCTGTGCTGAAGCTGAAAGCAGCTGTTTTTTCTTGCTGTTTGCTTGCAAGGAGGTAACTGCTGCGATGCAGAGACCAAAGGGTGTGGGCCAGTGGGTGGGCAGGGCTACTTTCGGTATATAAGATGCACCTAAATTTTCACCTCCTTTTAGGGGGGAGAAAGGTGTGTCTTATACTCCGAAAAATACGGTAAATAAAGTGGCTTTGAGACATTTGTTTAATTGGGTTCACTTCATCTAGTTTTAGGACTTTTGTTGAAAACCGATAATGTTTTAGGTCATACTTATGCAGAAATGTTTAACATTCCAAAGGGTTCACAAACTTGTAAGCACCATTGTAAACTCTTGTGTACATTTTCCTGATTTTCTTTGCCAAACATGAAACCAAACATGCATCATAGCAGTATCACTTAACAGTGTTTGCCTTATAAGCATCAATCTAAGCAATGCTTAGAATATAGGCATTATTTCTATGAAAGATACCACTGGTACTGAGCTTGAAGTTTTCAGCTGAATATGCACTTTTTAATATAATAACAGAAAGTGATGTGTTAATTATTTTTTTGTTCTACAGAGACACATTCAGGTAGTCCTCAACTTATAACAACAGAGCCCAAAATTTATGTTGCCAAGTGAGAAATTCGTTAAGTGAATTTTGTCCCACTTTACGACTTTTTTCTCCACATTTGTTAAGTGAATCACTACAGTTCTTAAAATAGTAAAATGGTTGTTAAGTGAATCCGGCTTCCCCATTGAAGTTGCTTGTCAGAAGATCGCAAGACCCTGGGACACTGCAACCGTCATAAATGTGAGTCAGTTGTCAAGCATCTGCATGTAAATCACGTGACCATGGGGATGCTGCAAGTGTGAAAAATGGTCATAAGTCACTTTTTTCAGTGCCAGTGTAACTTCAAATGGTCACTAAGTGAACTGTTGCAAGTTGAGGACTACCTGTACTTAACAAGGAGATGCATTGATTGTTCTCATTGTTCCCGTAGATATAAGCAGAATATTAGAATGAAATGTTCAGGTGTATTAATGTGGATGAAAGATAACGGGCCAACTACTAATTAATGTTTTCAAATTGTTGTAACCTACTCTATAAGGTAAGTTTTGAGAAATAAACATTAGAAGAGTTATTGCTTGCTTGCTTGCTTGCTTGTTTGATTGATTGCAATTTATATGCCACCCTTCTATATAAAGGGCCTTCTATAAAAAGGTATTTTTATTTGATGGCAACAACATAGTAGTAGAATGGTCTGTATTGTCCATCTTAGATTAATATTTTTATGGGGGTTAATAAATGCCAAAATCTTTCTGACCAGAAATATAAATCAGCAAAAGGGTCTAAAAAATTATTTCCTCACAACACTATCTGAAGCCTAACAGTATTCTAATATTTTTAGAGCTTTTATTTCCAGGAGGATCTGGGCTTTTTTTCCCCCGGCAAGAGGGAGTTATCTTATTTTCAGATTCTAGAGCTTGGAACAATTCGTATTTATTTTTATCCCTCTATATCTTTGTGAAGAATAATTAGATCAACAAATGCAACATAAGCGTTAGCTAAAAATACACAAATGCAAATAAGGATCTAAATTGCCTATTTTGGCTGGCACAAACATAAGAACAGAAATAAACAGACAAAGATGTTATCTAAAATGCAGGAATTGGGTACAATGTAACATTTGTTTAGGCCTAATGCATTATAGATTAGTGGTTACCATTCTTGGTGTTATTAGGAATTAATTTATACAGTTAAAATAATCTGTATAAATTATTAGGAATATTTTTTTTCCAATCTCCAATGCCTCCCCCCCCCCCCCATCTTAGCCTTATTTTGTCCCTATTTTGCTTTTTGGTGATAATGTTAGCATGTTTACAAGCACCACAGAATTCTGTAATTCAATATTTTCTGATTATGTGCTATTAAGTTGGTGTCAACTCCTAGCAACCACGTAGATTTTCTCCATGAAAATCTGTTCCTAACCTGGTCCTTGGTGAACCCATTGCCATGGTGTCTGAGTTTATCCACCTTGCTGCTGATTATCCTCTTCTACTTCCTTCCACATTTCTCAACATTATAGATTTCTCAGAGGAGCTCATTTGTCTCTTGAAAACCTTGGGCTGATTTTGTTCGTTTCCATTTGTTCTTTTCTTGACTATCCTTGGTATTCTCAGGAATCTTCAAGTTCAGAAGCATCAATGCTCTATCTGGCTTTTTCAAAATTAATGTTCACTTCCACAAGTGTCACAGGCAATACCACTGTCTGCACTATTCTGATCTGCATAGGTATAAAAACATCCCAGCATATTTTTTCCAAAGCCTTCATGACTACTCTGTAAAGTGCTAGTCTACGATCTATTTCTTGAGCATATTGTTGATGGCTGATCCTAAAAGGCAGAAGCTATTTACCATTAAAATTCTAAGGCTGGTTTTTGTACCAATTTAGTCTCTATATTCAAACTTAGTCTTATATTTTTCACTGTGCTTCTTAACTTTATTACAGTTATATTTACTTATTTGAGGGGAGGGAACACAAGTTACTTATTGGAGGTTGATGGAAAATGACTCTTCAGTAAACACATACATACATGCATGTGGACATCAAATTCTGTGTCTTGATTCTTTATGCAATATTTGCATAAAGTTTCAGTTGCATTTCAGTTGCCATAAATGGATCAAGTTTGCATACTGTTAGTTTTATAATAGCAACATGACTGTGTTGTCAGAAGTGCCTTGTTATGACTACAAATGTAGAAGAAAGAAAGACTAAGATAAAGGCTGATTTCTCTGACAACACTAAAAATTAAATCCCATCCTTTCTAGCATGGAATAGGGAATGTCTTCAAAATGGTTCAATATAGCTGGACTTAAACTTATTGATGCATATGCATGTAGTTTACAGTTGCCCTGCCAATTTAAAACTGTCAGAGCAAGCTACTCTATATAAACAAAGAACAAACCACTCACTCACCTGCACTGATGTTCCCTAGTTGGGTAATGAACCATCGGCAAACAAACAGCTGAACTCAGGGAGTAGTAAGGACTCCACTGTTTTTAATAGAAAACTGCTAATAAGCAGAAAACCAAAAAGCCCTACTTACAGATGTTAAAGCCTCCACATTAGCCCCGCTAAGACAGAGGTAACGGACCACATCAAGGATTCCATTATTTGCAGCCAGATGTAAAGGAGTTCGCCCATACTATGAAAGAAACATGGTGTTTTTGTTAAGTAGTAAACTAGTAAATCTACAAAATCATTTTGCGGTCAGTTGGCAAAGAAAAATATGCCCTCAATAGAAGAGTTGAAATATATCAAGCAACTTATAATGGGAAAAGTCCTATAAAATAACCATTTTACAGGAATGAGGCACACAAGAGCATAACAACTAAAACAACAGGACAGCTTGTCATGTCAGATGCACATTTGGTTTTCAATTCTTCTAGGCCAAATGACCAAACTTTACTTACATTAGAAATTAAAAATTAATTTTAAATTTTCATGCACTGCTATACCCTTGCTCTTAAAAATGTTATGAACTTCCATCTTTACAATTCAGATGACGGCAATTCTTTAGAGCTGTCCAGACTTATAAATGTAGTACTGTAATTTCAGCTTTTCAGACAACTCTCACAAAGTGCACAAAGATTTATTGAGCCAAGCATAAAGTGTTCCAAGATATATTTATAGCATACAAAGAGCTTTCAATCTATTTTGAGCTTAGTCTTGCCTACTAATCTGAAGTAAAACAGGATAACTATAAGACAAGGTAATTTCCTCACAGTAAAAAAAACAAACAAACCCACCACACAAACTCAAAATAGGTCCACAATCAGTTTGTGAATTATGATTGTATTGTGAAATAATATTAGAATAACACAGCTCATTGTATGAGAGGGAAACAAGAGATTTTTCATTTTATGTTTTAATTTCTGTTGCGGTGAGGAAGAATTCCGCTATATTAGCAGAACTTCTTGAAATTTGGAATTTTGTCAATAGTTTTATACTGTACTGATGACTTTAAACTAACTGAACATCAGTAAGAAAGATGAATTTATCAATTCAATATATATCAATAGGTAGTAGGAAAAACTGACAAATGGATTAATCTCCTGATAATTTATAAATTCTGTGGAATTAGGGTTCTGGCAGGAAAATGATATAAAGAAAAGTTTACTTTTCGTATAGTCCTTGAGGAAGGGAGAAAAACACCACCCTTTCTCTATCCAATTCTTTGGATCTCCTTCTCAATTATATTGCAATATAACTCTTAGATTTTAGATTGATAATCATCTAATCTTGAACAATACAATAATGCTTACTGTGCAGTAGAGAAAACCAGGGGTGAAATGCTCCCGGTTCGGACCGGATCACATGATCCGGTAGCGATGGAGACGGGTGGTTCAGAAAACTGGTAGCAAAAATCCCTGCCCCCCCCCAGCTGAGCTGCAGGATCATCAGGCTTTTTTTTAATTTTTAAAAGCATTTTTTTTACAACCTCTTTGGCAGAAAAAATGCTTTTAAAAGTAAAAAAAAAAAAAGCCTCTGATGATCGCACGGCAGCTGAAGAAGTTGTAAAAAAAATGCTTTTAAAAGCCTCTGACGATCCCAGCTGAATTGCCTGATCGGCAGAGGCTTTTAAAAGAAAAAAAGCCTCTGCCGATCAGGCAACTCATCTGGGATCGTCAGAGCCTTTATAAGCATTTTTTTTACAATTGTAGAAAAAATGGGTTTAAAAGTAAAAAAATAATAATAATCGCCACGCCCACCCACCACCAAGCCACACCCACAGAACCGGTGGTAACAAATTTTAGATTTCACCACTGATCTAGATGTTTTTGTATCAAGCTTTTGTATGAAAGTGTCTGATAGAAGGAAATACTTGTAACTCAGGATGGAACTACAGAATCCTTGGTGCTCTCAGAGCTTGGTTGTTTTCTTGTGGAATTTCATTACCAAACTAGGTAACATGATCAGTGATATGGGGAATGGGGGTTTATCCAACTTTTTTGTGTGGATAAATGGCAAATGGGGTTTTTTTGGGGGGGAGGGTTGATGGAGACTAGGAAATGGACTTCATACATCTAATTGAGGAATGATTTTATGAGTCACAGTGGCACAGTGGTTAGAGTGAAGTACTGCAGGCTACTTCTGCTGACTGCCGGCTGCCTGCAATTTGGCAGTTTGAATATCACCAGGCTCAAGGTTGACTCAGCTTTCCATCCTTCCAAGGTGGGTAAAATGAGGACCCAGATTGTTGGGGATAATATGCTGACTCTGTAAACTGCTTAGACAAGGCTATAAAGCACTCTAAAGCAGTATATAAGTCTAAGTGCTATTGCTATCTATTTTTTTGGAGACTTGATTTATGGTATCTAATCAATCAGCAATTGATAAGAGATGGTATAAAGAAGCAAACATGGATATTTGATCTGCTATCAGTTAGGACTGATATTTGGGATGATTGAGGATTGAAGCCATAGTAAATTTTCTACAATAACAGTTTGTTAACAGAGGGTTTTGCAATTTTAATCTTGTCTTTTTCTTATTATTGTTTACAATTTTTATTATTCTTATACTCTTGCACAATAAGTTCATTATTATTGTTTTTACTGTTAACCATTTTGTTATTAATATAGTTTATAGATGATAGGATAACAATTTGCAAGTAGATTTAGTACTTCAACAGTTTGAATCCCCCCCCCCATTTCACAAGGGGTGTAAAACTAATATTGTTACATTATACTAATCAGCATTCAACTAGGGAGGACGTTAGATATTTTAGTTAATTAATTTTCTTTTAAAACACTTTTTTTGTTAATGTCTTTTTTGTTGTATTTTTTCTTTTTCTAAAAATTTTTTTTGGTGGTTTTTATTTATTTATTTATTTTGAATAAACTAAAAATTTTGTAAGATAAAAATTTGGACCTATTTTCCAGGCTTTGTAGAATGGATAGATGAGACAATATGTTTCTTTTATACTCATTTCATAGTTTTCTCCAGTGGTGAAATCCAATTTTTTTTATTACCGGTTCTGTGGGCGTGGGTTGGTGGGCATGATGTGGCTTGGTGGGTGTGGCCTGGTGGGCATGGCAGGGGACTGATACTGCAAAATCTCCATTCCCACCCCACTCTGGGGCCAGCCAGAGATAATATTTGCTGGTTCTCCGAGCTACTCATAATTTCTGCTACCAGTTCTCCGAACTGCTCAAAATTTCCACTACCTGTTCTCCAGAATCTGCTGGAGTTCACCCTTGGTATACTAGCATATACATGTTCTCTAAATCTGCTCTAGACTAGTGAAATTCTCTGGAACAGGTTTTGAACATGCCCAGAATAGAGTAGAACTGCCCCTTTTCCTGATTTTATTTTAGATAATACTTTGAAATAGGTTTAAGATAAATCAGCAGATAATAATCCAGTTGGTCCATAATAAGAAAAATAAGAATCTGCTAAGAACATCATGTGTTTAAGATGCAACAGTCACAGAAAAAAAGGTAATTCAATTATTTACTTTCTAAGTTTTTGTGGGTTTTATGTGCTTTCTAGAACTCTATCCCAAAGCACTTGGTTGCTTTATTTGTACTAATGTTATTCTCAGAAGAAGTTGAATAATCTACGCTCAGAATTGGAAAAATGATAATATACCATCCGAAGATAATCTGATCAGAAAAGTTTTGGAATGTGCGGAGTTGGACAAATTAACAAAGGAGATACAAGAAAAAAGGTTAACAGAATATTACTTAGTGTGGGAGAAATGGTATGAATGGTTGGAGGAGAGAGATAAAAGGAAGGGAAAAATCAAATAATGGTTGAAATAGGAGTTGAAGTATAATTGCTAATATGAGGAAACAAAACCTGTAGAAATAGAAGTAGGTACACGAGTATTGTTATGTATATACGTAATACATAAATATTAGAAGTACATATATATAAAAGATATAATAGAAATAAGGGAGGAAAAATGTATAAGTATGAAATTCTTGACTGATGCGAAACTGTTGAAACAGAAAAAGTGTTAAAGCTTTCTTTTTGTTTTTAAAAAATGTTTAATAATTTATTTATTTTTTAAAAAGACGAAGTTGAATAAAAGCAACTACCAGCCAACCTTTATTTGGAAACATCTATCTCCCTTTGGAACCAGTTCCAAATTCCTTCCATGTACTACTCCCTAAAAACTTTTGTGCCAAATCCTCTGGACAACCAAAGATAAGATAATTGAAATAATAAAAGCTGCATTGTTTGCTCTTAATTCTGCTTTCCAGATAAACAGTTTCTAGCAGGGCTCTGTTTTTAATTGCTCAATCAGTCAAGATTACACTAATAGAAGAAGACAGAGGCCTGATTTACATAAACTTTTTACTTGGCAGCTGGTGACATTTACACTTAAAAATGATCCAAATATATGATTTCATAAGATCAGCCAAAAATCCAATGTTTTCATTTTGAAGTTTTAGCACAGAAGGTCACAGGGTTTTATTTTAGATGACAAAACTATACTGTAATTCTATTTAATTCTCTAAAATTAAAAAATGTTCCTTAATGCTAGCACTTTTGAAATCAACTGCTTTTTTTGGCAACTAAAAGGTTTCATTATTCAGATGTTCATTATACAATACTAAACATTCAAATCTGTCTGTTTTTTCATCATCCAGCAACACCATGAAAAATAGTCCTATAGAGAAATCCAGACAATCAAGATAGTTATTTAGGTTTTAATTCCCCCCATTTTAATTCAATTAAAAATGAATTAATTTTTAATTCATGCACTTTACTAATGCATTTCCACAAAGCAAGTATATGAGGTATTGAGTTTTTAAATATCATTACTAGAAGAACAGCAGATTTTTTTTGCATTGCATTACTAATTTTTCAATGTATACTGAAATGCTAAAGAATTTTATCTGACAGATGTTTGTGGTTAATTAAATGAGAAAAAATAGAAAAAGAAAAAATAGAGTTTGTCAAGAGGAATATCCTCCCTAACTTTTTCTGATTTATAAAACATAATCATTCTTTTATCCTTTATCATCCATACACTTTTTTTGCAATTAAATGTTGGTTTGCTTAGAGCAGTCACCTTCTTATTCCACCTGTTACACAGAATGGAACAGCTTGATAATCATGTTGACAGAAAGGTTGGAGGATTCATATTCCTGCTATTGAAAAATGTGACTGAGTAATTAACTTGGAAATACAGATATATTAATTATATTCAATCCATTCTACAGCCGATACTGTCTACTAATTGCTTATTTGAACAATGACACGGAAGAGATACCTATGCAAGATAATACAGCTTCAAAAGTTCAAAACCAAATAAGATGATAATTGTTTCAAAAAAGGACAAAAAGGAGTTTTCATTAGGAAAGCTAGCAAACAGATGCTGATGGCATCATACAGTGCAACATTTATTTTCCTATTGGTTCTGGCGTCTGTAGGGAAAAATCCCTCTATGTCCTTAAAACATAGCTACTACACAAAAATGAAATCCTGTATTCTTCCCAAATATAAATGTAGTTCATTTAAAAAAGGTATTTTAATGTACACTCATGATAAATATTTATAGAATTAGATTTATTATTGTTATTACCTTGTTTGTCATATCGATGTTACAGTTTGCTTCACAGAGTGCCATTACAATGGGAACGTTTCCATCTTTGCAGGCTACGTGGAGAGGAGTGTTACCATGTCTATCTTGAAAATCTATAGAGCAACCTCGACTAATCAGCATTTTTACTACTTCCATCTGACATCTTCGTACAGCAAGGTGAAGGGCTATGTGTCCATCCTAAAACATAAACACAGGTAATTATTTCTTCTGCAGCAAACAAAATCTATTTATCTATCTCCAGACCTATTATGGCAATACCTGTCATATGTATATATAAATATGGAATATGTTACATGGCTATAGTTATGGATGAATTCTACAGCAAAATAAGGGTTTTTTTCCTTTTTAATTCAATAATCACATATTTCAAGAGATTTTATTTTCAAGAAAAAGAAATGGGCATCCCTTCCCGAATGACCATATTTCTGCAAAAATAAGGTACATTTTCTCTCCCAAATGAATATTAAACTATCTAAAAATGTGTGTGTTTTATTTTACATTTGTTCAATACATGGTAATAAAAGATAATGATGAATGCAAGCAAATGGGCAGAATGTACAATGAAATCAAGTGTTTGAAATTAAAGCAAATGAGTAGGAAGAATTGTCATAACTTTAGAATGGCCTCTAGCTGGCTCTGCAGGTGAATGCTTGCAATGGAGCTCTCCTACAGAGCCTTTCTACATAAATGAGCTGGTGTAAAAAAAAAAAAGAGAGAGAGAGATCACTTAGTTACTTGGTTTTTCTTTTACTTAATTTGGAATAATACTTTAGATAACTATACAAAGTATGTAGTAGCAAAAGGGGATCATTCAGACTGAAAAAGTAAATCTGAAAGTAAATGAGAAGAAAAAAAGGGAAGGATACTGAACAATAAAGGAGACTGAAATATGAGTCAACCGTGAAGTCAAAAAAATAACTAAAATCAGTTAGCAGAGTTAATCCTATACAGTGCTGAGATCTCATAAAAATAACTGCATTTACAAAAGGAGTGCTTATGGGTATATTTAGTTTTTAAATAATACCTTTATTTAATAATAAAAAGTGACTGCTATATCCAAAGAGGTATTAAAGAACACAACACATACAGCTTTGTAGTATTTAAAAGCTTGTTAAATGTTTCTCATTCAACCATAAACTAACCTTGTCAGTTGCATCAAGGTCAGCACCATGCTCTGCCAAGCATTCCACAATGTCATGGTAACCTCTAGCTGAAGCTGTCAAAAGCGGAGTTTCCCCTTCTTTATTTTTAATGTTCACATTACAGCCTGCCTTACAAAGTGCTTTGGTAACAAGAAAATAGCCATGCCAAGCAGCACAGTGCAAAGGAGTTTCTTCTTCCTATAAAGTAATTTTGAAGGATTTACATTAATAAACTTATGTCTCACATCCTTTTTACTTTACCACTATTTAAAGCACTATTTTAAATTTGGCTCAATAAATAAGTCACCTGGTTATATTCCGTGTCATTATTCATTCATGTTTCATGAGCTATCCTATAAATATAGGATATGATAGCAGTCTTCTAATATATAAGGGGCTGTCACAAAAAAGAGGGAGTCAACCTATTCTCCAAAGCGCCTGAACGCAGGACAGGAAGTAACAGATGGAAACTTATCAAGGACAGATCTAACCTAGAATAAGGAGAAATTTTCTGACAATGAGAATAGTTAATCAGCGGAATGGCTTGCCTCCAGAAGTTGTGGCTGCTCCATCACTGGAGGTTTTAAGAAGAGATTGGACAGTCTGGAATGTATAGATTCTCTTGCTTTGGCAAGTGGTTGGACTAGACGACCTCCAAGTTTCTCCATGTCCATGGAACTCTCCTTCCAACCCTGTTATTCTGTTATTAAAATCTAACTCTATAGCTCCAGAGGTTATAGGACCCTTCCCTACATTAATGTTCTATCACGTGAATAACTGTCCAGCATGGTATAGTGTTTCGAGGTTCGACTAGTACTCAGGAGGCCCAGGTTTAAGTCTATCCTCAGCCAGGGAAACTCACGTGTGTGACTTTGGATCACCATGCCTTTTCAACTCAGCCTATATCATAGTCTTGTTTTGGGGAAAAAAACCAGAGCAAAACAATCAGTAGTTCCAGCTCATATGTTCACAATGAATTTTTCATATACACACACATGCACACGCACACTCAGACAGGACCAAAAAGAGGGCAATCCTTTGAAAATAAAGATCCACCCAGCAATAAGATCTTTCCAAGAGTCTCTTTAATGGCTACCAATGAACATTGGCTAGGTTTCTAAAAACTCAGGCTTACAAAGTTGCAGTTTCAGGCTTTTAACTAAAAAAATTACCAGCTTCCAAACTCATCCGAGGCCTGATTCATTATTGCAATCTTAACCTTAGACTACAATGGACTTTGCTTCAAATTCTGACATTTTTGGTTATTAGTTTGAATTTTGTGTATAAACTATGATTCAGCTTTTGATTCTTCTAATGAATTACTGGCTCAATAACTGATGTGTTTATTCAATAGTTAATTCTATAGTCCACAATGTACACATATGCAGTAGCTTTCAACATTTACAGACTACAACTTAGATATGAACTCATAGTATTATTAATCAATTCAAGTGACTGAACTAGACAATTATAAATTAAAAAATCAATGCCAAAGTTGGCTAGTTCTCTACAAAATCTCAAGTTTATATCAGGTCCTTATTTCTTCACAAGCAGGGGTGAAATGCTCCCAGTTCAGACCGGATTGCCCGATCCGGTAGCGATGGCAGCGGGTGGTTCGGAGAACCGGTAGCAAAAATCCCTGCCCCCCCATGCCCAGCTGAGCCGCACGATCATCAGAGGCTTTTTTTTTTTTTACTTTTAAAAGCATTTTTTCTACAACTTCTTCCGAAGAAAAAAATGCTTTTAAAAGTAAAAAAAAAAAAAGCCTCTGATGATCGCACAGCTCAGCTGGGATCATCATGAGGCTTTTCAAAGCATTTTTCTCTGCAACCTCTTGGCTGAAGAGGTGGTAAAAAAAATGCTTTGAAAAGTCTCTGGCAACTCCCAGATGAGTTGCCTGATCGGCAGAGAGGTATTTTTTAAAATGCCTCTCTGACGACCCCAGCTGAATTATCTGATAGCAGAGAGGTATTTTTTAAAATGCCTCTCTGACGACCCCAGCTGAGTTGCCTGATTGGCAGAGGCTTTTCAAAGCATTAGAAAAAATGCTTAGAAAAAAAAAATTGGCCACGCCCACCGTCACATTAACCCCCTCTACCAAGCCACGCCCACAGAACTAGTAGTAACAAATTTTACATTTCACCCCTGTTCACAAGTAATATTACAAGATTGACTTTCTTAGGTGTTTTAAATAATTAATATATAGTGCAGAGCCTGTGGAATGATGTAGAGAGAACTTTTAAAGTTGACATTCTTTTCAAGCCTGAATAGCGATATTATATAGAAAAAAGTATAGCGGAAGACCAAAATCCTGACTTATTACAAAGACAAGCCTTTTATATTTCTGAGTTTATTAACAATTTTAAACAAGAAAGCACTTCACAACTATATTTACATTTCAGAAGCTACTTTCACTTCACAAAAATCTGTATAAATAAATCTTCATTACTCACTTTATCTTGAAAATTAGAATTTGATCCAATGCTACAGAGGTATTGAACTACTTCAACATGACCATATCGAGAAGCCACATGGAGTGCAGTTTCCCCAGACTGTATTTGAAGACAACCACATGCAAATATCATTTCTTATACCAGACTGTTGAAAATACCTACAGTATGACTGCATTTACATAATACAATTTCCAATGATTAACTCCACTAATTTAATTTTCTTCATTTGCATAATTCACTGGAAAAAATATAAGTTATGACTGCACAACATGCTTAACAAAATATGGTTGTATTTTATGGTTAAGTCAGAATAATATGGAAATACAGCTCATGAACTCAACTATGTCTACCAGCACCTAAAAAACTAGATATATGGGAGTTGTAAAGAACAACCTTAAAGCAGCTCTTCTCCACAAGTGAAACTCTTTTCAAAATTTTTTTTTCTTCTCTTCCTACCATAGCTAATGTTCTATGAATAAATTAGATTTTCCATTACTTGCTCTTAAATTTTAAATGTGCCCACTTAGCAAAAATGTAGCTTATTAAAAATTAGAATACATGATATTTTTTTTAAATTGGAAAAAAAATGAAACTTTTTTCCTTACCTTGTCTCTTACATCCAAAGGACATTTATTTGTATGGAGAAATTTCAGAGTTTCTATGTGACCATGCCGAGACGCCCAGTATATTGCATTGGATCCTGCCTGTCCAAAATATTTTATGGTAATAATCAACAAAACCATACACTAATTTCAACAATTTGTTGCATACATCCTCAGAATTATAGTTTGACGTCAGACAGATATAGCTCATGGATTGAAAAGGAAGAACTTGCAAGATTGTAATTTGAACCTGAATTAACTAAAACAATGTTCATAATCTACAATGATCAGTTATAAAACACGGATATTTAATCTCTATCCTTCTACACTACACTATCAATATGTCACATGTTTTATTTTATTAGCAATGATCAATTAGTTTCCCACCTTATCTTGGACGTCAACGCGGGCACCTCGCTTTAGAAATAACTGGAGCATCTGAATATTCCCACATCCAGAAGCAATCAGAAATGGAGGTGTTCCATGCTAGGGAAAAACAACAATGTGGAATTCTATAAGGAGTCCATAGCAGTACAATTAGAACATAATTCTATAGACTTAACAGTGCTCAGTTTTGAACTTATATAATGCATTTTCTTATTTATTTTGGAAAAGTTTTCATACTGCTTAGTTTATTTCTATTAAATTTGGGGGAGAGAACATAAGTAACAAAGATATGATTACAGATGAATCAATGCAGTGATGTATGCTTGGTATTTAATACATTAACAGCATACTAGAAAACAATGCATATTTTCTCAATATATTATAAAACATTCTGTTATCTTATACAAAAGATAAATCTTTTCCTCCACATATTTTTAAACACTGAGCAACTAACCAGACAACAACAACATACCTTGTTTGGTTGATTGACATCATAATTGGTCAAAGACCCCAAAAGATGCTGAAGGCCAGGAACATTGTCATCATTGATAGCATGAATGATGGCCTTCATTACGAACGAATCTTCCTCGTCCTCATAAATTAAGCAAAATGAAGCATAGAGTTGTAAATGGAGGGGGTAATAGGAAATAAAAAGATAATTAATTTGAGGGCTAAGTACCCTTATAAATAGCAAACAAAGCAAAACAAGGCCATAGCAATATATTGCAGTTCTGACAGGATTACTACAGTATTCTTAATAGGAATTGTGCTGCTACACTATATGCATTTTCAAATGGCTCAATCTTGAAAGAAGTTCTTCAGTGTCACTGCAAACATCTAACATTTAGCAACTTTGTTCTAATCTAAGGAGATTTTTACTTTCTTAAAGTGTCCATTTTGTAAGTATAAAGAGGTAATGCATGAAGAAATATAATGAAAAGTCTTGAGGCCAAACAGGTTTATTTATATATATATATATTAATCTCATGACTTTCATTTTTTTTAGTTCAGTATTTTTTACTCCTTTTCTGTATTTTGTATTAAGTGTCTGTCTTGTTTTCTAAAACATTTCAACATGTGCTAGAGCGAGCAGCAAAGATTTTGCAGAAGTAAAAAATTACTTAATTTAAATGTTGCAGTCCTGCAACAGTAGTCTTATGTTTATTTATATTTTACGTCACAAGAGGTCAAGATTGAAATTCATCTTCTGAAAGTTGGTTTAGTAACTGAATTGGCTTTAAAAGTACCCTACAGCAAGTAGAAATTTCATTTACAATAATTAGAAAATCAGCAGATGGACAAAAAGAAAAAAGGATCACTCTGCAAAATTTCTTATACATTTCCTTTTCAAGAACAAATTTGTTCAGTACATATATCAACTATTTAAGAAAATAAAGGTATCCAAATTGTATTAAGTATATATCCTATAGATTTATACATTTGAATAGAAGCCTCAGGAGGTCAATATAAATAAAGGCAATATACTCTGCTTTAAATTGTAACTGTAACTGAATTATATATTCTCAAACCATCCTATTTACTAAGGGCTACAAAGAACTGTTACATTTTTTCAGAATGTAAATTTTATGTAAAGAGAAATTCTAATTTAATTCTAAGTTATCTAGTAGACCTTCTATTAGGCTTGAAACAACCACTTCCTAGTTTTAATTTTTTATGGCAGGGGTCCCCAATGCCTGGGCCGCAGCCTGTTTGGAACCAGGACACACAGGCAGTGTACCAGTGCATGGTGAGGCTCTCATCACGTGAGTGGTGTCCGTCTTCCACTAGTGCATGAAGCTTCCCTTATGTGAGCGGCGGCTGCTTGCCCTCCCACATGAAGCTCCCCTTCTGCAAATGGCAGCCGTCTTGCACTCGTGCACAAAGGTCCCTGCCACTCACAAGGAACTAGCCCCTCTCCCTCCAGGCTGCTAAGCCAAAAAGGTTGGGGACCACTGTTCTATGGTATATTGTTATAACTTTGCTGTGAATTCTTTAAATTCTTATTCATTTAAGAAGCTAGAATTTTAAATGGTAGTATGTCGGGCTCATTTCACTAAAAATTCACACAAATTATCACAACTTGGCCCAGTGTAGTAATGGTAAGCTGCATTTAATTTAACCAAGAAAAAGATATAGGTAATCTTTGATTTACAACCACTCCTTTTGTGACTGTTTGAAATTACAATGGCCATTCTTCACACTTAAGACAATTGCAAGAACCTTATGGTCACAGGATCTAAATTTGCACACTTGGCAACTGGCATGTATTTGTGATGGTTGCAGTGTCCTGGGGTCATGTGATCACTTTTTGTGACTTTCTTACAAGCAAAGTCAATGGGGATGCCAGATTCACTTTACAACCACATTACTAATTTACTTAATTAGTATCAATTCAATCAATTAACAATGATTTACTTAATAACTGTGGCAAGAAAGACTGTAAAATGAGGCAAAACTCACTTAACAATTGTCTTACTTAGCAATGAAAATTTTGGGCTCAACTGTAACTGTAAATCTAGGGTTACATCTAATCTCTTTCTTGCTCACTTTAGTATATTAAAGATATAAATAGTTATGTACAAACAGTGCATACAATAAAGATTGGAAACCTGAGATGGAAGCTCAGTTATATTAGCTTTGTTCATCAAGATACTTTTAAGGTTCAGACCAACTCCCAAGATTCCCAGCCACTTGGCAAGTTATGTTTATGGTAGCTGTATTGTATATATCCCCAATTTGGAGATGGCTGCTTGATAGACATATCATTAATTCCTTACTAGTAATCCCTATGAAACCTGAAATTCAATTTATCAATACAGTTAAATAAAATTGAATCCTGATTTGCATACATTTTATACTACAGCCAAAATTTCCTAAGAAAATTATCAAATTGCATGTGTCTACTTACCAGAGTATCATCACTTCTGGCCACACTCATGTTACTTCTGGACAAAAATGATCTTGATAATCTTTGGCATAATGATATTAGACGCACTGATTGCTTTTATTAAAAAAAGAAGCAAACATTTATTTCTGAGGAAATTTATGTCACATGAAATCTATCATAGGAAAATGATATATTAAAATGTAGGTTACTAAACACTGATTTGTAGTTTGTTGGCAATTCAAAATTTTAATGAGAAGCAGTTTAGAACAAGTTCTTAAGTGTCAAAAATCATGATTGTATTGAGAGATAGATATTTCAATCTCATATCCATTCTGATAGTAATTACTATCAGTAATCCATTCTGATTAGTAATAACATACCACATCCTTTGTGGTATGTTATTGCTTTTGAAATTTTTATGCATATCTCATTCTTACAACTTTGTTACTTCCTTTTTCTTCCGAGCTACAGTGGAAATACTGCATATGTTTAGAAACCTACATTGCTCAGATTAATGAACAGATGATATTGCATTATTACTAATTAAAAGCAAGAGACAGAAAATTGAATATTTATATTAAATTTAGCCGCTGATCAGTCTTTTAATATTTTTATTATAATAGCACATATTCTTGTATATCTTAGACAAAGCTAAATTGCATTATTGTAAATAATTATTAACCTTACTTTCCATTTTCTTCGTGCAGCAAACTTTTTGAATTTTTCCATATTTACTGCAGAGGCTTTTCTACTTAGGGCTTGCAGCGTATCTTTTGGCTGTGAGAAAATTAAAATAACACTTTGAAATACTACTGTCATGGTTAAGGTTGTCATATGTTACAGTTAAAGTCCAGGTTTTCAAATTCATGTGTTAATTTAGGAGGCACTGGCACCACAAAATACTATAATCCTTAGTCCAAGGAGAAGAAGAATTCAGGGCAGAATTTATTGCCTGTCAACTACAGAATATACATAAGCAGTTGTTTTATGCAAGTGTGCAGTACAATATATTTCTCTGACATATAATTCCTATGGATCAACTTCTATTTTTACTACATTCTATTGTATTCTTTCCTCTTTGATAATGCAGGGAAAATTGATTTTGTTCAAGGGTTAGAATAACTATTAAAAATACACTATATAGGAAGAAAACAATTTGATTGCAGTGCCTTAGAGGACGCAAGAAAATGCTTATACTTGTATGCCTCAAAAAGCAAACAAAAATACAAATAGGAGCAATAAAACTGCCCTTCTCCTGCTGGACTCAGGGCGGTGCACAGCCAAAAATAAAAAAAAACATTCCAATACAGAATTTAAAATTTTTTAAAAGAATTACACAACTTTGGCCCAAAATTTAAAACATCCCAACTAAAACCCATAGACAATTAAAAATCTAACATCTCAAAAGGTGGGGGGAGGTTTACGCCAGCCCTGCTTGGTGGAAAAGAAAAGTTCTTAGGGCACGGCAAAAAGCCTGGAGATCTGGTATCATGTGTATCTCCGGGGGCAAATCGTTCCAGAGGGCAGGTACTGCCACAGAGAAGGCCCTCCCCCTGCGAGTCGCCAGCTGACACTGCCTGGCTGACGGCACCCTGAGGAGTCCCTCTCTGTGGGAGCGTACTGGCCAGTGGGAGGCTATCGGCGGCAGAAGGCGGTCCCACAAATACCCAGATCCTATGCCTGGGTATTTGTGTATATTACATGCTGTATTATGTATTACATGCTGACCTTGATCCATGGATGTTGCAAGCTGTCTTGAATAGTCATTCTCTTCCTTTTAAATGAGAAACAAATTAATTAAGCCAATGTAACTCTCTTATTCTATTTTCTTCACCTACTTATAACTTTACAACTGTAAACCCACTGGGCAGAATTTAAAAGTTATCTTCTAGTCCCACTCTAGCATTTTCAGCCATTATAAACCCACTATATCGTATTAATTCTAGCAACATCACACAGTACTGATCCTGGTGCATTCTTCATGAAACTTTTTAAAAACGTATCTATTTAATACTAGAATGTGATAAGTAAAAACAAGTCATCATAAGTGTCTCAGTGCAATTTTTTTCCGAAGTGTTAATTTAATGAAGTCCAGGACAATGAAGTGGCAAACATGTCACTAGTTTCAAAAGAAATAAAGCTTACGTTTAGAAACATAGATATTTCCAACTAGATTGTTGCAGAAGGCACTTAGGTTATCATATTGGAAGTATGCAATGCAGTTAGAAGGTCAGTATACCAGTTGATGAACTGATGAAATTGTGTACAGGTAGTCTTACAACCATTTGTTTAGTGACTATTAGCAGTTACGACGATACTGAAAAGTGACTTATGACCGGTTATCACACTTACGACTGTTGCAGCATCCCCATGGTCACATGATCAAAATTTGGATGCTTGGCAACTGGCATGAATTTGTGACAGTTGCACTGTCCTTGGGGGTCATGTGATCATCATTTGCGACCTTCCCAGCTGGTTTCTGACAAGCAAAGTCAATGGGGGAAGCCAGATTTGTTTAACAATCATATGGTTTACTTAACAACTGCAGTGGTTCACTTAACAACTGTGATGAAATTGGGACATAACACATTTAGCAACTCTCTTGCTTAGCAGCAGAAATTTTGGGCTCAATTGTGGTTGAAACTTCAGGATTACCTGTATTATACCCATAACCTCCACCTCCCATAACTGGATGTTCTCGTAATTTTCCTCAAGTGGCCCTAATGTTGCTGCTGCTATGTGCCAGCTTGGCTGAGAAGCATAATTTAAAGCATAAAATAAAAAAAAGATCATACCCATCCCAAATAATCAATGAAAAAAACTCACTTTGGGTCTTTTATTAGAAGTCGCCTTATAAAATCTTTAGCTAGAGCACTGGTATTGTTAAAGAATTCTTCCTCAAAGTCATAATTCACTGCAGACACATTGGCTAACGTTTCTTGTTTTGTCTCTCCAAGAAATGGCGAAGCGCCACTTAATCTGCAAAAATTAATTTTGGCACAGTAAGTATGGTGCTGCATGTCTTGAACAGAAACATCTCAGTTCTAGAATCTATTTGGAGCAGAGGAAATATAAATGTCAGTAAATTATTATTGTTTTTATATTGGGTTTTTATCTTTTTTAGTGACTGAGAATGAGTTGGGGCCAAATAAATATGCTGAAATAAAAAAAATATTCTTAAATTAAAAATACATAAATCACCAATGCTCGGGCCAATGTAAATTAGGAATCAAACAATAGTTCAGAGTATTTGGAATAAATAAACAGAGGCATAAATTTAACATGGCTATGCCGTGAGCGTAGACATCCACACAATGGGATGAACCACATCAAATAAACTAATTTTTTACTAATAAAATTACTAATTAAAATACAAATAACCCTTTAAAACTGTAAAATAATATTTTTATCTCCACCTGTCAAAAAAATTTATGTGCCCTATAATAATTTCAATTCAAGTTGATTAACATTACTTTAAACATTAACACCCCCTTCACTTTCACATAGAAAAAGGGTGGGCGGTGGAAAATCACAGCTTGTTTTCTTCTGTTCTAGTTTCAGTAGTGCTCAATGCATGTACTCAGGCCAAAAGTGGTAGACAGATTCCCCCCAAATTGATCTTGCCTTTTAAAATATACAGATTTCTTCTGTATGTTGCTTTAAAAAAAAAAACCAAGCTCATTTAAAAGAGGCAAAGCAAGTCTCCTGTTGAACCACTGTTCTCTAGTCTTAACCACGCTGTCGTCCTCTGCTGCTTCAGCAATCTGTTTCCTCCCCGGTTTATCTCTTTCATCAAATTTACAATGAAAAAGGATGCTTGATAACAATGCTCATTTTGGAGGCACCTTAAATGGTGGACTCATTACTTGCTTCATTCAAAATAGACTTTTATTGATACCACCACCATCTATATCACTAAATGGAAATCAAGCACCAGGATTTTTAACAATTTGCAAATAGGTTTCTTTAATCATTAAACCAGCAAGTGGAGGCACTTAAAGTAATTTATATCTGTTTTTAACATCATAATTTAGAAATGGAAAATCCATGGTCCTACATGTAGATTATACTCTACAGCTCTGACCTTTTTTCTGTGTTGGCTGGACTAGAATCTAACAATATTCAGGTATTTCACTTCATGGAGATGGAAAAGTACATTTAAGATATACCAAATTATATCTCCAAATATCAAAATAATGCTTAGTACAGTTTACACTTTCTATTCACTATATTCTGAAGTATGTTTTCATATAAGTATTTCTGCAAGTATTTCAAGCTAATTTCATAAGAAGATTTCTATGGTTGTAAACAGAAGAGATTATCAGTTACAGGACTGAATAATATTGAGGTAATTACAAAAAAACACACACATTAGGATGTTGATACTTACAGAATGTAAGTTATTACACCAATGCTCCTGCAAAGAAATATGGGAGAAGGAAAAAGGTATTTTTCAGTGCTAAAAGCCTCCTATAAAAATTACCAACAAATGCCAGAAAAAAATTGAGAACTTACCACATATCTGCCTCAAGACCAAGTGGTTCATAGTTTACTATTTCAGGAGCTAAGAAATAAAGTATTTATTAGTTTTTTTAAAAAAAAAACCCACACACATAAATAATAGAGCAGAGTTTGATATTAATATTTGTTCTGTATGGCAGCTGAAATATTAATAAATACATTCTATTAGCTGTAAACATTACTTAGAATCTAATTTCCACTTTCTAGAAAGAGTGAGGGAAAAATGCAGACAGCTAGAACAATTTTTACCAATTTTAAGGAAGCTACATTAGTTTAGACCAGTAAAATCTGTGTTTGCAGTAAGCATTTGTTCAATATAGCCTGATTGAAACTTTAACAACTGTTCAATTGAAATTTGCCATAAATCTGTACATTTACTCTCAAATGTTACTTTTTTATTGATTAGGTGAGAGGTAGTCAAGCTAGATCCACTTTAGCTCTATTTGGGCATCCCATTAAGGCTCCAATTTTATAAATACATGCTTACCAGAGAGGAAACCTTACCGAATTCAGCAGGACTGAATCTTACAAACTGTGAATAGGCAATTCTTAAGAATGATATGGTAACACAGACTATACATTGAAAATACACAGTAAATATTCTCCTAAATGCTTGCTATATAGTACTGTTATTTTGCTTATATTGTTTTCCTGATGTTCTTGGGGTTTTTTGGTGTGTGTGTGTGTGTGTGTGTGTGTGTGTGTGTGTGTGTGTGTATGAAATTAGATTTCAATTTATTATTTTAATTTCTTGTGTGTAATAACTATTGTTTCTTCTTATTAAAACATAGAAAAACTACAGGTAGTCCTCGACTAGTGACAATTAGGACTGGAAACTTGGTCATTAATCAAAGCTCTGTCAGTTGTGATCATTAAGCGATTGTTCACGTTAAACGGAACATGAGAGTGCCTTGGAGGTGGAGGCAGCTCTGGAGGCCTCACCTGGTCCCCAACCCACCAGACAAATGGAAGCCTGCTGCAGGCCAGGCCAGCTGCTGCTACCTATAGGTTCTTGGCAGATAACAACATCTTGCAATCTTCTTTACTGGTTTCTATTTAGGTGGCACTTTCCTTTTTTGTTTATGCTGTACTAAAATAAGTACAGAAATCTGTCAATCTTTTTCAAAATATATTTATGCATTGTTTCTTTCTGCTTGTAGGTACTGTATTATAAGAATGTACTGCATTGTCATTTCCACTTATTGAAAAAAAAATTATTTTAGAAATATTTATGACAGATTTGATACATTTACTGGCTTATTGTCAGTGGATAATAACTTAAAATTGCATATTGCCTCCACTTCTTTGTGCTTTTGCTTCCCACTAATTTATATTTGTACTTAAACATCCAGACATTTTTATTTAACTCTCTTTAATTTCACCTTACTTCAATTCTTATATTTTCTCATTTTAAATTGTTAAATGTTTTCTGCTTTTTTTAAAAAAAAAGGTATTAACTCTTTATTTTTTTTCATCTTTCCTTCCTTAAATGTATAATAGAGATATATCAGATTTTTGGTTACTCAGCTGTATTTTCCTCCTCAATATCATAAACTTTCCTGCTGTCTATAGTCTTTTTTCAAATGATTCACATTTAAATCATTCAAATGAATTCAAATGATAATTTTAGTAGAGATTTACATCCCAGAAGTTCCTCACAGCAAATTAAACATACCCAGTTCCATTAAAAAAGTTTCAAACCTACTGAACAGCTATAGAGAAAAAACAAACAGGCAAAACAAGACAAATACCTTTTCACAACTGACACTTTTAAATATACAATAGGCATAACACTCTGTAAGACAATACTTGGAGCAACACCCAAAATTAAATTTTATTTATTCATGTATTCATTCGTATAATTAAAATGAAATATAGTTAACAGGATTTATTCTCAATCACATATTAATCCCTTTCTTATAAATTATTAGTGAATAATTTGATACCTAAATTAATTAAATAAATACTATCTTCCTAAAATCTCTTAGCAATAGCACCAAAAGCTTTCATCTTTAATATAAAAAAAGCTCCTACCATAGTAGCCAATATTATTTATCTTATGTATTTAAATATGCTGCCACATCCATTTTATGGTTCTTGGTAATTGACAATATGTGAAATTAAATTTATGTCATCCTGAATCATGAACAAAAATCTAAACTGAGTAAATATATTTTAAATTCCCTCTTAAATTAACAAAAGAGCTAGTCTCAACTGCAAATAATACTAGATTCTACAATGGAAAAAGCAGAGCAAACTGGCATTGTGGTCATGGACAGACCTATATATCATACTGTAGCTTTTTAAGACAGGACATGCTTTCTTTGGTTCTTGAGAAAGTAAGAAAAGTACAAGATGAAACACAGAATGACAAATCTACAAAGAAGATGCCAGTTATTTCCTCCCTTCTGACATCAGAAGTTGTGGAATATAGTACAAGACCCTCAATATTAGGTTTAGTTGTTGAACAGCTGGTTTCTAAATTACTAGGCCATACATATCAAAGCAATTTCTTTAGTTAATTCCATGTATAAATAAGTAAGCTATTTACCATATGTGTAGGGAATTCACATTCAATAATTAAATTAGCATCTTCTAAAATAGTTTCTTGATCAGCCTTATTCAACTCAGATGTGATGAAACATAGCCCATGATATTTACGAATTCTGCACACTCTAATCTCAAAACACCTGGAGGGAGCCAGAATATTTTACATGATCTTCAAGTGGTGCCCCAAGGCAGGGGTGAAATGCTCCCGGTTCGGACCGGATTGCCCGATCCGGTAGTGATGGCGGCAGGTGGTTGAGAAAACCAGTAGCAAAAATCCCTGCCTCCTCCCCATGCCCAGCTGAGCTGCGCAATCATCAGAGGCATTTTTTTTATTTTTAAAAGCATTTTTTCTACAACCTCTTCCGCCGAAAAAATGCTTTAAAAAAAAAAAAAGCTTCTGATGATCGTGCAGCTCATCTGGGATCGTCAGAGGCTTTTAAAAGCATTTTTTAAACAACCTCTTCAACTGAAGAGGTTGCAGAAAAAATGTTTTTAAAAGTAAAAAAAACCTCTGATGATCAGGCAACTCCACTGGGCCGAAGAGGTTGTAGAAAAAATGGTTTTAAAAGTTTTTTTTAAAAAAAGTTGGCCACGCCCATCCAGTCACATCTCCCCCCACCAAGCCATGCCCACAGAACCGGTAGTAACAAATTTTACATTTCACCACTGCCCCAAGGGCTATATTATAGTAATCTAGTGTGGACGTTATTATAGAGAGTGGGTAACTAGCCATGTTATGTTTCCCCAAAAAGGAATGTAACTGGTACATCAGTAAAAAGCTTGCAAAATATGCTACATGCTCTTTGTTCCAGTTGAAAGTCCAGCACCTGATTAAATCCATCCAAAACAGAAGGAATACCATTTCCCGAAACTGATAAATCATTAATCAACAGGAGTTTTATTTGTATGGAATTACTCTTATCCAAATCTGTCACTTATTCCAGATACAGATTATAAGGATAAATGTAAAGAAGAAACTGAATGGAATATAATCAGTTCATAATTAAAATTAAATTCCGGGTTCCCTGATGACGTATCTCAAGAAATATACTATATACTGTGGTGATGTTGAACAGCAAGCAATTATTTATGAGACTTTATGGGAACTGTAGCATAAGTCTTATAGTGCTACATTACAATCTTCAATACAGTATCATATCTAATGCTAAAAACTAAAAAACTGAATTTCTAATCGGAAATGTTAAGAAGGGCCACCACAATCTAGCACTCTGTGTCATACAGTAGCAAAATAGCTACTCTGGATAGGATATTTACAGCTCTCTTCATTGTTTTTCCTCAACAAATGAAGTTTGATAACATTAATTCTATTATCTTCCTCAGTCATATACGGCAGATAGTTAGAATAAGTGTCCAAGGAGATTTTGGGAATCGGGGTGTAAGTAATACATCTAGTAGCCAAAAAGGATTTTAAAATGAAAAGATGATTTTTATAAATTAATGGTCCTTTTTTGGCTTTTCTTTTTAAATGTTGAACTCTGTCTCCAATCACCCATCTTTAATCTCAGTACAGAAAGCAAAGGACAAAAACAGGACTACATTAATCAAATATGTCAATAGGTGGACTATCAAGAATATGTCTGCTTAAAACTATCAGACAAATTTTAATAGTAGCAAAATAATGAAATGTAATACTTACCAACAAATTCAGGTGTCCCAAAAATATTCTTAAACTCATTGCTGAAATCTATTTTGTGTGCTAAGCCAAAGTCAATGATCTTGATGTGTGGTTTTGGTACATTTCTATCCAGCAGCATTATGTTTTCAGGCTTCAAGGAAAAATATTGATTGTATGTGAGCAATTCCAAACCACAGTCATACTTTATTTTTTTTTAATGATAAATTCTTATGGGTAAATGTAGCCCTTTCTTGACAAGAAGTGTCTGCAGGATTTAGGCTTTCATCAAAATGACAATAGTAGTATTGCACCGTTGTGATGCAACTTTTATCTCTTCAGTAGACATTATAACAGTGTACATACAAAAGTGGTAAGTAATCATTTCATCATTTATCCCATCTTGATGATACCTGAGGATACCTCTCTCCCTGGATTTTTTTTATCTCTAATAAAATGAAGCTGGACAAATACCAATATACAACTATATGCAGACATACATATAAGAGTTTCCCAATGTATACTGTGTATAGAATATCCATAAAGATATGACTCCATAAATGTAATCAGTAATCTATTATATCCTACTTTATTCTATTATTCCATTACAATCTATTCTAGTCTTGGCATATAAAGAACCTTTAAAAAATCTTTTGTTTTCCGGAACAAAACTTTACATTAGCATTTATTCTGGATACCCAAATTGTAAGGGGTATTTTACGTAGCATTTCCAAGGTTTGAAAAAGCTGCTTGTTCAATGTACCTTAAGATCAAAATGTGCAATTTGCAGAGAGTGCAGATACTTAACACCATTAAGAATTTGCTTGAGAAATTCTGTGGCCTCCTCTTCAGTCAAAGATTCCTTTTCAGCTAAAAAATCAAAGAGTTCACCTCCTGCAACGCTGTAAAAAATAGGAGCTTTAATTATGACTTGAACACTTTTCATTAAAAAAACCCAAATGTGAAGGATTCTGCACATTTTATGAAGAAAAATATATACTCTTAAAAGCTTTAAAAGATTATGAATAGATTTTGAAAACTATTAAAATGTTTATTAAAGTTGCCAAGCATTAATAAAGATTTATAAAGATTTTTGGCCTTTAAAAAACTTCTCCACCTCAGAAATATTCTTTTGGTTAAATGTTTTAAGTATTTTTCATGCTACTTTATTTTAGCAATTATGTTTTAAATTTAATTTACGAAAACATGCTTAAAATCACTTTTAAACAAAGCAGAACTGGCAAATCTTTGCAAAAGATAAACAGCAATGTCATATCTTAAAAACAAAACATTAGTTTAAAAAATAGAGTGGGAGGAAAAATATGACACATGGTTATTCTCCAATTATGATGTAAAATCTATTTTCCTTTGTATTCAAATGTGTTCTAAGTCATAGAAATTAAATGAGTCTTTCAATATTACAGCACACTTTCATATGTTCTATATATTATTGGATAGTCTTTGAATGGAACATACATATTGATAAAACTATTAAATATTTTTGTTTTCACTTTTAAAAAAATCAGAAATGAAAACATTCCTATTCCTATTCTATCTATCACATTCTCATAGTGTTGAGTTTTAGCCAGCATGAAAAAGATCTATGGTACTTTTTAGCATATTTTCTGATTAATATTTTTTTTCTCCATTCTATCAGTTGTTCTCAAGTTAGCAATGAAATACTTCATGAGGTATCTCTTCTTACAACCACCATCCTAGACCAAGAGTGAAACTTTTTAAGGAGACCAACTTCCTGAATGGATGTCATGCTAAAGACCACAATACAAACAACAGGCAACAGGCAACCAACCTCTGATTTAATTAAAATATTAACTATACTAAGATGTAATATTAACATATTAAAATTACACTAAATTAATTAAATATAGTTAATAAGTAATGCTTATATACTTTGATGATGAATTTCTCTTAAATAACATAATTTGTTGACCCAGCTTTTGTTGTATGCCCATTATGGTGAACCTATGGCATGCATGCCACAGGTGGCATGCAGAGCCATATTGGTGGGCATGTGAGCTCACATGTGTGCATATGCACGCTGGCCAGCTGATTTTTGGGCCTTCTGGGCCCACCAGAAGTCGGAAACAGGCTGTTTCCAGCCTTCAGAGGGCCTCTGGAGAAGTGGGGAAGGCCGTTTTCACCCTCCCAGGCTCCTAGAAAGCCTCTGGAGCCTGGGGAGGGCGAAAAACAGGGCTACCAGGCCCACGTGCCATCATATGCCAAAAGCGGGAGGAAGTCATGTGCATGCGCAGGGAGGGCAGGGTGCATAGAATTATGGGTGTGGAAATGCGCGTGCGCGACCCACCCACCCTGCATTCCCCCCGCTTTTGGCACATGATGGCAAATAGGTTAGCCATCACTGTTGTATGCTATGACGGGTGGTGTAGCTGTCTTAGTATATGAATGTTGAAGCACTGGATGGAACGTTATTATATGTTGTTAATAAATGAGGAAGCTTATATGGAAATAGGCATGTGCAATAGTGCCAGAACACTTGGGCTTTAAAGACAAATATCAGTATTTTAAATTGTACTTGGAAAATAACTGTAGATTGGTCAGACTTACATAAAATAGGCACAGTATGTTCTCTGTGATCGGTTAACAATCTGGCTGTTTCATGCTGAACAATTGGAATGTTCAGTTTTCAAAAGCAGTTGTACAAAAAACATCAAGTAATTCAATCTGGAAATAACAAGTATGTATGACAAAGGCCAAATTCCCATTTCTACTGATTTTAGCCACTAAATCTAGTCTAGACCTTTACAGGGACAACCATCTTATAGATGTCATCCTGTTTTTAAAAGGTCTAATCAGATGCTTCTGACTTCAGCTTCTGGGAAGGTTTTCTTAGCTAAGAAGCATTTACATTATACAGACATCATCTCTTATCTTGTGACACAAAAATCCGAATGATTGATGATACAAAGAATATGGAATCGGTAACCACAATTCAATATGCAATATAGCCTTCATAATTAATGCTTCATAGCGTATATACAATATTTTTCCAGTAACAATTGATTATATGAATTGTTAAGACTCGAATATGAAAACATATGCAAGTGTCTCAAACAACATGTACAATTATATTCTATGCTTATTATTGCTCAAAAAAATTTGTGATAAGCTCCTCTTCGCACAAGGCTTTTCCGTCAGTTTATGATTACTTTATATTGTTTATTCTGCCAATATTTGCAATAGAGTTTACAGACCTATAGATAAATTTTACACAAAAACAAAATATTATCCAGTGATAGACCACAGCAGAAGAGACACAACATCCTGAGACTTCGGATGCTATACTATAGATATATTACCCCCCCACCACAAATAATAGCAACATGTTATTTGAACATAAAAGGAGGAGCTATTTTAAGTTATAGCACCTTAGCTGTCTTATTCAAGCTCCACTGAAAATGTAAGAAGTTTTCTTTTACTACAAATGAAAAATAAATGAATCACTGTATTGATAGTGATTATTTACACATCAAAGCAAGAATCTATTCAATACAAGTTTTGAAACCATTCATGGCTTCAGATTTCTAACATTTTATCAATATAAATGTTTTGCCCAGTACATATAATCTGTGTTTAAAATGTATTTTAGAATTTGTATCAACAAATAGATGTATTTAAAAGAAATTATTTACACTGATTATTAAAATGTGAATAACAGAGAAAGCATATTTTAGTGTTATGATTAAGATATCCAGAGCAAAACACTTGAAGTTAATAAGTTCATATGGTTTACAATTTATTACACCCAAAAAAGCATTTTTTAATAAAACAATTTACCATATTTGTCGCACTATTAGACGCTCCAGATCATAAGACGTACCTAGATTTTGGGGAGGAAAGCAAGAAAAAAAATCTGCTTCTGCCTCCCAGTAATTTGCCTCCTTGCAGCAAACAGCAAAAGGCCTGGTCAGCTTCAGTACAGCCTGATTTAGCAAGAGCAGTTGATTGGCGGTTGGATCGGCCTCCTGGAATACCGCTGATCAGCTGTTCCAGGCTGCACTGCCCATCACTGCCGTCATCACCCTTTGCCGCTGCTGCTTATCGCCGCCTCCGCGTGCCCCATTTTCGGCCTCCACATGTCCTGTTTTCGGCCGGTTCAAAGGCGAACGGACCAAAAATGGGACACGTGAAGGCGGCAATAGGTGATAGCAGTGATTCCAGCAGCCTGGAACAGCTGATTGGTGGTATTCTGGGAGGCTGATCCAACTGCCAATCAGCTGCTCATGCTAAATCAGGCTGTGCTGAAGCTGACCAGACTGTTTGCTGTAAGGAGGCAAATTGTTGGGAGGTGGAGGCTGGAGGGCGGGCAGAGCTTCGGCAACTTTCGCTCTATAAGACGCACAGACATTTCCACCCACTTTTTTTGGGGGGGGCGGAAGTGTATCTTATAGACCAAAAAATACGGTAAATATCTTTATTTTATTGCAATGGCTCAAAGTACTTATTAAGTTTTCTATATAAATGAAACACAGAAGGCCCATAGCAAGTTTACATGAAATAAAGATTAAAAACCAATAGGTTTTTAATCTTTAAATTAAAGATCTCACATAAATAAAGGCAATTAAATAAAAGCAGTTAAAGCAAACGAGAAGATGCTTCGTTCTTTCTTTGGGAAGAAAAGTGGATTACATTATACCAGAAAATAATTCTTTTTTTTTTTTAGCAAGCAAACTGTTACCCAAGCTTTGGGATTACAAACTATATCCCACAAGATATAATTATAGGTCTTAAGCATTTAATGTGAAACAGATTAGTGTAGAAAAACAGCATTATCTCTCTTAATGAATTAGCACCAACATACTTATATGCCTTTATTAATGAACCAATTAAATAATTAAGGCACTATCTAAAGAATTGTCCATGGAGATTTTTAATCCCAGTGGGTTTAACAAAATTAAAAGGACTTTCACTGAAAGTAGCCAGAAAAATCAGCAATATTAACAAAGATTAGATTAACATGATAGGTTTTCATATTAGCAAATCAGCTCATTGTATAATTTATTCATACAAAGATTTAAATTTGCTAGACTTTTTCTTGCTTGATAAATGTTAAAAACCGTTTCTTGCTTGGTAAAGTAAAGTATTAAAGCACGATATAGATACTGTATCTTCTATCTATTGGATGTAAGAACATTATAGATGTCATTTATAAAAGACATGCTTTATCAACTACATGTTCACCATTTAAATGGAATCTAGAGAACAATCTGAAAGTATTGCTTGGAGGTGCAAACCGATTCTCCATGCAAGGAAAAAAGAGGATTAATTCCTAACCAAGAAAGCTCTCAGACTGGCATAATACCTTCTATCACTCCAGGTCTAATGCAGGGAAAGATTTAAAATCCAAAAAAAAAAATAAAAAAAAATCATAATATGTCTTTAACCCTGGACATGAAGAGCTTGCTTTTCATATCTACTATAATACCAATCTTGAATTGCTATCCTTCATTTATAAATAGCTAGGATCTGATTTTTCTATTTTAAAGTAGACAACTCGTGTCCCACTAGGTCATCGTTTCAAAGATATTTCTTTATCTAAACAGAGAAACAACATGACCAGGAGTCAGCATTGGGAATGAGAATGACTTCTGATTTCCTGCCAGCTTCCCCATTGAGTTTTCTTATGGGAAGATGGCTTCCTTCCTTCCTTCCTTCCTTCCTTCCTTCCTTCCTTCCTTCCTCCCTCCCTCCCTCCCTCCCTCCCTCCCTCCCTCCCTTCCATCCATTTATTTTCCAAGAAGAAAAAATGATAAATCATACAGCATTCAATCTTAAAAAGAGAATGAGAAGTATTCTAAACTAAACTGAAAACAAAACTCCTGCCTGGATTAGCATATGGAATGTCCTTTCTAAATATCCATCTTAAGTGAAGAATGTTCTTTCAACTTCAGACAAATCTTCTGAAGTTAAGAGAGTAGCCAAGATTTATAAAAGCTAACAACTAATACAGAAAGAACAAACAACTTAATCTTAGAAGTATCCTAAAAAATTTAAAAAAAAAAACATTATCAACAGAAATTTTACAAAATTATTTTTTTATTTAAAACATTTCTATAGCCACCCATTTCATATGAAACTCTGGTGGCTCCGAATCAGCAATTAAAGCAATAATAATAAAACAGCATAATACATAAATATATTTAAAACATCAATATTAAAAATCTGGCAGTCAAGTTAAACTTCTGACAGTCAGTCTCTCATAAAATCTTATTTCTGATGATATGCCCTCTACAGGTGTGACTATTCTGACTGTATACTTAAATGCACTGGAATTTTTTTCACGTAACGTTAATTCATTTGTTCCTCACTCTTTAAAAAGTAACATGACATTTTCTAGTTTGTTCATAACTGCTGAGAATTAGCCAATAATTACAAGAACATGAATTAGTGGGAACAAATGTTCAAGTTAAACGTTTTCTATATTCTACTCTAGAACTGTATAGATCATTCGATTAAGTGCTCTAAAGCTTGGCAGGTCCTCAAAGCCAACATAGCAAGCTTCAAGTGGCTGTGGCAGCTTCAAGGAACAGATCCAGCAGGGTGCTTCATTTATCAGCAACGCTTCACTGGAAGATTTGCAAAGCTATTAATTGATATTCTTTAATAGAATTGATTTCTGTTTATTAGAACATCACATACTGCTAAGTATGGGTAACCTGATCCCACAGCATCATACTGTTGCATCATATGATAACAGAACTGTTATAGTTCTAAGAATTATAGCTTTATGTTTCCAGCAGATTTTGAAAAAGAAAACTGATGAGGTACATTTCCAATGTATATGTCAGAAATGAACAAGTTGCTTCCTTAGGCCATTCAGACCTTAAGACTATCTGGCTCTCTTGTTTTGCTCAGATAGGCTTTTATAGTTCAGCGAATGAACAAAAAGCACAAGGGAATACTGTGGAAAAAACTGGTCTCGTGTTTGTGAAAAAGAAAAATATGTCACTGAGTCTTGCTTTCAGGCTGTTCAACCAAGAACAGCACTCTAACGAACTTGAGGTTTTGCTCTTGCAGAAGGAATTACAGTGGGGATGAAGAAAGGAGAAGCAGTTGACACTAAGGAAGAGGAAAAGTTAAGAGTGGAAAAAGGGATTTTAAAGAATCAAGCTGGAAGGGAAATAAAACAGGCTGTGGCTGTAGCTCAAGTTGCCTGTGCTGAGAAAAAGAAAGCACAAACATAATTTACAGTCTGCAAATGATTTGCAGCATTTTAAAAGATGCTGATTTAAGGCAAGGAATATTGCTTCCAACATTGCTTTGGTAGAATGAGAGCAGTGATCTTCAAAATGAAACCCAGTTTTCAGAAATTCACTGATTTATTTGATATATTGTCAATCCTTCCCCTGGATTGACAATACCAGCTATACTAAATCTAGAAAATTCTACTCCTGCTATTCCACAAAAGCATGTATTGTCATTTTTGTCTGCAGAAGAAAGAAATGCAAAACAAAAGCCCCTATATTAATTGTTAACTAAAATTAATGATCTTTAAATATGGTAAGCTATTTACAAAAACAATTGGTCCCCATCTGCTTATACCAACTATTCTCCTCCACACATACTTCTCTATCAGAGACGTTTCATTCCCTTTTATATAAGAACAGGTGAGAAAGAAATAAAAATAAAAAGCAGGGAAAGGAAGAAAACAGAAGTAGTGGCGGGAGGGTGGGGGGAAGGAAAGGCGAGGACAAAACTGGATACTAATGAGAGAAAAAGGTACATGGATCAAAAAAGAAACAGGCACTATTAAAAGTTAAAATTCAACAGGCTCAGGTCTTTCCAAGCAGATAATCTTCAGGATTAATTTTCAAAGGTACTCACGCTTTACAGCACATGAAGACAAAGATCCCTGCATAAAAATGCCTTTTATTTTCAACTGTTTATTCTATTCTTATGAGCAAATGTAGAATGAACCTCCCAATGCAAAGATAATTATTGGGAGTGGGAAGGAGGAAAGAGAGGGGATAATCCTTATTTTCAAAACTGATACAAAAGCTTCATTTCCAAAATGGTCATTTCAAACAACTTAAAAATTACTTACAGTTCCAATATAAGAATTACATCCATTTTACTTTCATAGACATCATGGAGTGTGATCACATTGGGATGCTGGATTTCTTTTAATATGTTTACTTCTCGTTCAATATCTTCGCGACTCACTCCTCGACGACTGGATTTTGTTCTCCGTTTTTTAATGAATTTTGCAGCATATTGTGCCCCAGTGGTCTTCTCACGGCATTTTCTTACTATTGCAAACTGGCCACTAAAAAAAAAAAAAGAAGAAGAAAAAGAAAAGAAAGGTAGTGCTTTTTAAGGCATAACAATATCTTGATGGAAATAAGAACTGTTACACAAAAGTACAGGATGTTGTCTTATGTTGACTCCGATCATTGATCTAGCTACCTTAGTAAATCCTGCGTAGGAATACAGAAAGGTGAAATATAAATCACATCAATCAAATAATGGAGCAAAGCTACAAATTTTTTTGCATTTATCCTGGTTTAAGATAAAACTTTCTGCCAACACATTCACATTTTAAATATAGCCAATATTTAACTGCAATGCGGGGGATAAGAGAAAACACTACAGCTCTACCGAAATAAAAATATGTGAACAGAAAAATATGCCACTTTTTGGAAAGCCTTCAAATGAACTTAAATTTAATCAAAATGTATATTTGTATTAGAACATCTATTATATTTATATCTTTTTCAACTTACTCTTTCATCATCAAAAATGGTAGTACTCACAAAAAGATTAAAAGATAAGTCATTCCCCACCCCCGTTTGACTTTTGCTGTCAGGCTTCACACAGCATGGCAGTATCTATATTATCCGGAAACTCAATCTTGCATTCTATAACTAGCAAACAACAGAAACTTCAGACTTGACATGATTAAATATGATGCTTTACTGCAGACAAGAATAAAGTCACATGTAGTAAATCTGTGTAATGAACAGCTCTCTATATAGGCCAGCCCTAGGGTTAAATCTTCAGCCTTTCCTCCCACCTTTTCAAATTAATGGACTTGCAGTCATTTTTTTAACCTAACTTTGAGACTGGGATAAATCTGCTAAATGTGTCTGTCTGTCTGTCTAATTAGTTCTATCTGACCTCTACATCTCTGGTTCCAATCTCACCATCTCAAACCACATTCCTCTCTATAATTAATTTTTAAAAAGAATGTTTAGGTCTATATCCTTCTAACAGGCCATTTACAATCTCCATATATTTGGCATTCGTAGAAAAATAAAATCATGTCAATCCTGACAAAACAATGATTTGGTTTTTTAAACATGTAAATTTTACAGATTTGCTCAAGCAGGTTCTCTATTCTTTCTTTCCTTCCTTCATTGGATATGATTACAGTACATGGTGCAGGGCAGTTTTCAAAAATTTTGAAACTATTTTATACAATGCAAACTTTTTTTCTTAACCATGTTGCTTAGTTCTACTTAATATCTACCGGTATCTATCTACCAGTATCTGCCAGTACCTACCTACCTACCTACCTACCTACCTACCTACCTACCTATCTTTATGTTAGGTATACTTCACTCAGAATTTGGGTAACAATTGCAGTACAGTTAGAAAAGTCATTAATATGTTAATGTTAGAATTTGGAGGTCAAATAAGTACACAAAGAACATATCCAGGGAAACATGAATGAAAATAAAACTTCTGAAATGTGTTTTGACCATTTGTTTGTAAATAACTTTTCAATATCCATTTAAGCATGAAGGGAAAGCTTGTTTGAAAATATAAAACCCCTGAATGTATAAAACCTGAAAAAGAAAAAAAATGACAGAGTATCTATCAGCTATAACTCTTTCAGCATTAGTTACAGGATTTCAAGTAGAAACAAATGCATAAAGTATCTGTTGCAGTGTTTACTTCTAAGAATCACCAATATCCTCAAATATATCATAAAATGTGTGTGTGTGGGGGGGGGGGCGTGCCATAGCATTCAAAAGCATCACTTTACTAAACATGTGCCAAAACTGATACTAATGGAATAAACAGTAGAATTTTAAAATCACTGTAAAGCGTGCTGTAATATTTAATTTAATTTAATTTAATTTAATTTCCAATTTATATACCGCCCTTCTCCCTGAGGACTCAGGGCGGTGTACAGCCAAGATAAAAAACATAGAATACAAATATTAAAACATTTAAAAATATATATAAATTTTGGCCCGAAAGTTAAGAATCACAGACTAATTAAAAGAATTTAAAATTTTTTTTAAAAAATTTAAAATTTCTTCTTAAGCCAACCCGGCTTGCTGAAAAAGATAGGTTTTCAGGGAACGACGGAAGGCATTGAGGTCCTGGATTCTTCTTATCTCCGGGGGCAACTGATTCCAGAGGGTGGGAGCCCCCACAGAGAAGGCCCTCCCCCTGGGGGCCACCAGCCTACATTGTTTGTAATTAAGTAAGCACTGATACCAATCAAAAAGAATGTAAAGGAAGATAATTAGTTTACATAAAGATCAGATATATGTGCAAGTCTACTTCTTAATCATGATACTACCCTCAAATTGAAAACAGTTCTGTTATACTAGTATACTACATCAGAAATTAAAACTGATTTGCAAATCATAATTTGTGTTATGCTATTGATAACTCAGCTGCTAACCACTGACAAGTTAAAGACAGTTAGGGACACCTAAACATACTGATATAAAATGTAGGTCTAAAAAAGCTCTGTTTTGAGCAGATGGAAAATAAAAAGAGATCAGCAATTTTCTCAAAATACAAAATGCATACTGATTACTCCCTTCGTGGCTCATTACCAGTGATAAACTTGCAGCATTCCAATGATCATATGAGCCACACTATTACGAATGTACAATCCCAGAAGGATCGCCTATGACAGCCATATATGGGAGATCAAGTTAGAAATGATCCATTGGAAAATGATATTACAACCGTTTTTTCTCTCCCAACTATGATCAAAAAATTACATTTTTTCCTTTTAGCTGCCTGGGCATCATAGAATTACATTTAGGAATACATTTTTTTAAGGTTCTCACATAGTTAAATCATCTGTCCAATGAAAAGTTGTATAGGATATCTTTACAAGTATTGCTCTAGAATCACATTAACATATTTGAGAACAAATTGTGGGAATTCAAAATGGCTGCTATGATCATGACCACACCAAAACATTGATTTATCAGAGAGAAAATAGATACAGCCCTAAACATCTTTTCAATCATTTCAGCTTTTAATTCAGACTTTAAACATTGTTTATAAAAATCTTGTAACTATCAATAATTTTAAGTAACATTTCTTCAGATGCCTTCCTTTTTATCTGTTGTAAACATTTATGGGACTGAGGTGATAATGTAATTATGATCAGCTATATGATGTAGCTTAAATTTGTGATTTGGACAACATGCAGAGCAAAATGGCTTTTAAGATAAAAGTTTATTTGACCCTTTTAAAAAAAAATAAAGGCCCTCCTCCAACTTATTTTCTATATCTGTATAATTCAAAAATTTGCCCAAATTGTAGCCGTTGTATCTGCTACAGATACTCTGTACTACAAGCTCTATAAGTGATATATCACTCTAATAGTAAGGAATGTGTACACTTGTAATAAATTTTCTATGAGTTAGCATAACATGCTTTTAGAAGGATATCTCTACTAGGAAGCTTAATTACAAAGAATGATACTAATAATACCTACTAGCAGTTCTGCTAAGCAATACCTATGAATCCAGTATCTCATTTCACACAGATGCTTCCAGAAATCCCATGAGATAATTATTTCCCTCCAATTATTCAAAGAACAACTCAGATAAACTTAATACAGTACTAACTGAATGGTTATGTGCCATTAAATTAGTCAATTCACAATCACCACACAAATAGCTCTATCCAGGATGAAGAATATAACATCCTATCATCATTTATTCCAGCTATAGAAATTCAATCATTAAACAAAACATATACATTAAGTAGCAATTAAAATAAACAAATCCACCCACACATATCAACTTATAATTTTGCATAAAAGTAGGCTACTATGTCTGATCGTATATTTGCATAGTTGATCACAGTTTTTATCACAAGGTGTGATGAGTTTAAAAATATAAAGCAAATCTCCTGAAGGTAAAGACGACTGTACATCTCCACCCCGGATCACCCCAACGATGCCCTTGAAGTGATGTCCCGGTGCCTGGAGGCCATACGGATCTGGATGGGGAGCAACAGGCTCAGGCTCAACCCATCCAAGACCGAGTGGCTGTGGTTTCCGTCATCCCGATATAGTCAGTTGACGCCATCACTGACTATTGGGGGCGAATCATTGGCTCCCACGGAGAGGGCTCGTAACTTGGGCGTCCTCCTGGATTCACGGCTGTCTTTAGAAGAGCACCTGACGGCCGTGACCGGGAGGATTTTTTATCAGGTTCGCCTGATTCACCAGTTGCGTCCCTTTCTGGATCGGGACTCGTTACGCACGGTCACTCATGCCCTCGTCACCTCCCGCCTGGACTATTGTAATGCTCTCTACATGGGGCTCCCCTTGAGGAGCACCCGGAGGCTCCAACTGGCGCAGAGTGCGGCCGCGCGGGTGGTAATGGGAGCGTCATGGCGCTCCCATGTGACACCTCTCCTGCGCGAGCTGCACTGGCTCCCGGTGGGTGCGCTTCAAGGTTTTGGTTACCACCTTTAAAACGCTCCATGGCTTAGGACCTGGTTATCTACGGGACCGCCTACTACCACCAATAGCCTCCCACCGGCCAGTACGCTCTCATAGAGGGACTCCTCTGGGTGCCGTCAGCCAAACAGTGTCGGCTGGCGGCCCCTAGGGGGAGAGCCTTCTCTGTGGGGGCACCTACCGTCTGGAATGAGCTCCCCCCAGAGATACGGAGGATCCCGGATCTGCGCACCTTCCGCCGCGCTGTGAAGACCTTTTTATTCCATCAAGCGGGCTTGGTCTAATCTCCTCCCTCTTTTAATATGTAAATTTTAATCTGTTTTTAAATTATTGGGGTGTTTTAATCTGTCTGGGCCAAAATGATTTAATTTGATTTTATCTGGTTTTAAATTTTTTGTATTTATGTATTTTGTTGCTTGGCTGTTCACCGCCCTGAGTCCTTCGGGAGTAGGGCAGTATATAAATCAAATAAACTAAACTAACTAACTAAAGTATTATTGAGATTTTATCAGAAAGCATATAATCAATGCATAATGCTTCCAAAGTTGCTGAGGAAATAATTTTTAAAAATATTTTGTGTAATTTTAAAATTTAAAATGTCAAGGTGCCTGATGTTTTAAAATCACAAAGACATTGAGAAAGGAACGCAGAATGAATCTACACATAAATGTTTCCAAATGTGAATAGTAATATAAACTGTCATGCAATAATTTTGACATTAAATGGAAAAGACTATATCTACTTCCATAAAACAAATAAGATGTATAGTATTTCAAATGGAAAAAAGCTCTGTTTGAACAATATCTGCATTTGTTAGAAAAGACATGCCCAAATTGCATTAAATGGATCTTTATTTCAATTTATTTCTTTGATTACAAAAACTAAGATCTGGTGTGCTTTTTCCTCTCTTTCTGTCCCTTCCTCCCTTTTTATGTTCTGTTTTTTCCAGGCCTCAGGAGCCTCAGGACAAGGATAGTTCTCTATTTCTAGTCTTAAAACTCTTTGTTTTTGTCTGAAAAGCTGGGTAAAACAGACACACAAATAATAGTCTCCATGGCAAATGTCCTATTTCTAATGCTACTGGAGTATTATGAACAGCTTTAATGAAGTGAAGAATATGCCCATAAAAAACTGCAAACGGAACAAATTCCTTGAACACTGGATCTACTGAACTAAATTTAGGATTGCTAGATATTTGCCCAGAAAGAATGCCATAAATTACATTATAAAATAAAAAAGTCATAATACTTTAAACTTATTTCTTTCAATACCTTCTTTCCCAACCTGTTTCCATACTCATTGAGTCATTAGGTGACCCTCTACGCAAGCAGAAGAGAATTCTGGTAAAGACAGATGCCAAAATAACAATGCAAAAAACCCAAATTTAATCTACTACTTATGAATACATTTTATCAGGCCTACAAGCAACAGAATTCCATTTTTAACCGACAGAGAGAAAACTGGGGTGGGTGGGCTGTACTTAATATTCTTCACATAAAATATATATTTGGGTACTAAATATTCTTCACATGATATAAACATGGTATAATTTATAAATTGAGAGTCAGTTTAGTGTAGTGGTTAAGGCACCAAATTAGAAATCACGAGATCATGAGTCCTAGTCCAGTTTAAGCATAAAACTAGTTGGATGGCCATTGGCCAGTCAACTTTCTCTCAGCCCAAGGCAGGAGGTAATTGATAACTATTTCTGAAAAATCTTGCCAAGAAAATTGCAGGAACTTGTCTGACTTGCCCAGGTACTTTCCGAGAATTAGACACGACTGACTGGAATAACAATAATGCATACATATATACATACATAGAACCTTTATATAGATTCTGAGTGCAAACAGGCATAACTATGGTATGTTCTGGAACTGGATTTCATAATCATATTGGTCAGGGCTAAAAATTAAAATTAGATATATTTCATGTACCATATGCAATGTGTTCTTATTATAGAAAAAATCAATGTGAGACTCAATCAAAATTTGTTAGCACTTCTTTCTAAAGCAGACTAAGTGTAAGTATAATAGAAGGCTCACGTTTTAATGAAGTATTTTTTTACATCTCTCTGTTTATGGTACCTAGCATTAATATACAGCTTGAGATGAAATGTTAAGAGGTTGTTGAGATAAACACTTAGGAACATTATATGCAACATACTAACTAAAAAAAAATGGAATCACAGCTGACTAAAACTGTAATAGCAGATTAGATGGAGTTGATGTAGGTAGAAGAAAAAAAATTCAGACATCAATGTAAGATTAAATATGTACATATAGAAAAATACATTCTGCATTTTGAACTCTAATACTGCACTAAGTGAAAGCAACATACGCCTGTCTATACTTTTGAAATCAGGGATTTTAGACCATTTGAGAATATAATACAGGTAGTCCAAGATTGTTTTGTGATCATTCAAAACTATAGTGGACCCCCCAAAAACTATTTACGGCCAGGTCCTGAAATTACAGTGGCTGCAGTGCCCCCACATCATTCACGCCTACAACAAACTGCAAAGATGCTACAGTGCCCTAGCCCTGCCTATCTCCTGTCAGCCCCAATTCACAACAGGCTGTAATTTTGGGTCATAAGTTACCCTTGAGGGGCATGTCGTAATTTCGTACAGTCACTAAGTGACCAGTTAGAAGTCAAGGAAGACCTGTACTGAAAACGCATGTGAAAATAATGAATGAGAAAAATATACATCGACCTACAACATTCATTTAGTAATCATGGCAAGTTGAAAAAACAGAATTGAAAAAAGTGACTTACAATCGGTTCTTGCATTTACAACCATTGCAGCATTATTATAGTCATGTGTTCAAAATTCAGCTCTTGGCAACCAGCATGTACTTACAATGGTTACAATGGTTGCAGTGTCCTGGAGTCATGTGATTGCTATTTGTGCCCTTCCAGCCCATTCTTCACTTAGTGATTGAGTGATTCACTAAACTTGAGTAGTTAATAACCATAATAAAAAAGTTGGTAAAATTGGGTGCAACTCACTTAAAAACTGCCTTGTTTAGCAACAGAAATTCTGGTCCCAATTGTAGTCATAGATTGAAGACTAGCTTTATTTTTTTTAGATCAGCAAGTAGAAAATTCTAGATTCCAGAATATATCAGTTCATGGAACAGGAATATAGCTTGTAATACAAATAGTAATTCATAATCAAATTACAGATAGACTTTGATTTACAAATGTATTTGAACTTGGAATAACATTAGTAAGAAATGCCAGTCGTTAAGCAGTTTGCTACATGACATCTCTTTTACAATCTTTTTTATGGTGATCGTTAAGTAAATCACCGTAGCTAAGTAAACGCAGTGGTTGTTAAGCAAATCTGTTGTCCACAAGGGACTTTTTTGCCACAAACCACAAATAAACACTGGCTTCTGGGAAAAACATCATAAACTGTGGTCATATGACTGTAGGGTGCTGCAAATGGCCGTAAATGCATGCCAGTTGCCAAGCACTCAAATTCACTCACATGGCAATGGGTGGGGGGAGGGCTGTCACAACTTTGAATCTGGGTTGTAAGTAGCCCTGGGGAAGTCTGTTGTAACTTCCAAATATCACGAAGAGCTTGTATTTGGTATGTTATTATATATGTCCTAAATGATTTTTGCATATTGGGAAGGTAAATGATTTGCATATTGGGAAGGTAAATGATTTGCATATTGGGAAGGTAAATGATTTGCATATTGGGAAGGTAAATGATAAATGATTGGGAAGATACATTTTGTGCTTGTACTATATTTTAACATATACTGTCTGGAGCCTAGTGAACAAAAGGAATATTGAATCTTGTGTAATATTAAGATATCAAAAGTTTGATCTACTATGCAATTCCTAATAATACGTTTTCCAGTTTCTGGAATCAATGTATCCTGGCAGATTTTTATTAATGTCACATGGAGTGGTACCACACCTTTAATAATTCCTGATTGTAATTTGTTAAGAATGAATGCACAGCAGAAAGCTAGTTAGGCTTTTAGCTAATTTGTCCTTAAATAAATTCAGAGCATGGGATGTGTGGCAGTGGTGGGTTGCCCCCGGTTTGCACCGGTTCTATAGAACCGGTAGTAAAACCGGCGGGAGGCTCCGCCCACCAACCTCGAAATTATCAAAACACTTCTGCGCTGCGAACCTGTAGTAAAGGTAAGTAGAACCCACCCCTGGTGTGTTGGTGTGTATGGGGGGAAGAGGAAGGATAAGTCTTATTAGATGCACTTTGCTAGTGAGATGAGGATTATATATGCATTTTTGCTATTTGCCAACCATTGGGATACAATCTTTGTTATCCTAACCATACAATAATAAAAGTGGTTGTATGTATAAGGTCATTTCGTGAGTAGCAAGGCAAAATACAATATTGCCAGGTGCCCATCATATGATTTGAACAGTAGAATTTAGAATTTCATACTGTAAATATTTTACAGTAAATATTAAGTATGAAATTCTGTAAATATTTTCTCTAAATTTCATTTATTACTAAACATTCAGTCTTATATTAGAACCAAATTTCTACTGTTTTAAGGCCAAAAATGAAAAATAACTGTCAACAACAAATGCTAATATTTAAAACTAGTACCTTTGTACAAAAATTTCTTCTACTGAACTTAGTATTATGTACTAGTATTAGTATTATAGAGAAGTTGATGAAAATCAGGAAGTAATCCGTTTTTATTTATTTAGACATCTCTATTTACAAGTATTTAATTTATATTCTGCCTTTTATTATTTTCACAAATAACCCAATGTGTGCAGTGAACACATCCAACACACCTTCCTCCTCCTATTTTCCCCACAATAACCCTGTGAGATCAGTTGGGCTGTGAAGTAAGATGACCTTGGGCCAGTGACTGGCCAAAGTCACATAGCTGGTTTTCATGGCTAAGGTGGGACTTGAACTCAGTCTTTTTCTTTCTAGCCAGGTACCTTAATCACTAGTTACCACTAGCTACTAGACAGAACTACCAGCTGCTTCTGGTTACAGGTAGTCCTTGACTTACAACCATTAATTCAGCAACCATTTCAAGTTACAACAATGCTGAACAAAGGGACTTATGACCTATCCCTGAAGTTACAGCCCTTGCAGCACCCTGGAGGTCAAAATTTGGGTGCTCAGTAGTCTGCATTTACTTAAGACTGTATGGACACTTCAACTTTCCCCCACCTATCTTCCCACAATTTATGCCATTTGGACTCCCTGCACTCTGTGGCTCATCAGTCTAGGCAACTTTTGCCATCTTATTTCCACGGTGACCAAGCATGCCTGCCCTGGCCTTTGGTGAGGCAGCTGCTGGCACATGAAGCTTTCTTCCCAAGGTCATGCACGGCAGTTTCCTTGTGACACCTAGGGCAAAATGGTCCCAGGTGGTGAGCAGCTGCCTGGTAAAGGGCCATGGCAGTATACTTCAGTAGAAGCAAGAAGACGGTGAAGGGCAGCTGGGGTGACAGTCAGTGAGGGCAGCTGGGCTGTCTCGGCTTCCTGGGGCCATGCTGTTGGGGCTTTCTGGAATGCTGCAGCTTTGTGCTCTGCTGCTGAGGCTTGCCAGGGTGCAGCCACATTGTGCTGGAATGCTGAGCTGGATAGCTGAGGCTTCAAAGGTGGCTGCAGTTTTGTGTCGCACTGTGGGCCAAGGCCTTCTTGCAGTCCAGGGGCCAAGAAGCCTCTGAGCTAGTGTTGGGTTGTTACTGGTTCACCCCGGATCAGGCGAACCAGTAGCGGCTGTGGCGGGAGGCTCCACCCACCCACCAAGACATCTCTGAGCTTCCGCAGAAGCTTGCGCACACTCCCACAAGCAAATTGGTAGCGACAAGATTTGAATCCCACTACAGCTCTGAGCCATAGTGTAGCAGGTAGCCCCAGCGTCAATTTTGGGGCTTCTTGTTGCCCCACAAGGCAGGGTGGAGGATGGCTAAATGGGTAGGGATAGTGGTGAGATAAGTGGGGGGGGGGGTTGGAGTTTGTCCCTTACTTTACTGAGGCTTGAGAGTGGGAGGAACCAAGCCTTGATTGACTTAAATTGGGGTGGGTACTTATAAACAGTGGAATTTACTTAGCAATGGCAATGGAGAATGTTGGGAGTACTATTGCTAAGTAATGCAGTCATATGACATTGTGCTTGATGATCACAACTTTTAGCAGTGAAAAATTTGATCCCAATTGTTATCATACATCAAGGACTACCTGTACTTCTATAAATGTTAATTGCTCAAGAAGTTTAAGGAATTTCTATAATGCTTATGAAAGCAAGGCATATTTATTTAATATGCCATTTAATCAGAAGATCTTGTGCAGGTAACACTGTCATGGCAAATAGATAAATATTAAATAAATATACAAGCAATCACTCACTTACTGGAAGCTGCAACTTAGGTTGCCGCTGTTAATTCAATCATCAGGAAACGTGGCTTTAAACAAAACAACCTTGTTGTCTGAATATATATGGGGAATGATTGTCAGCACATTCTGGGAAATACTAAGATCAATCCTGACTCTTTATGAAAGGTGAAGAGGAAAGGTTAGATAGAGAAAAGTTGAGATTTTCCGCACATAATTTTAAGAAAAAATGAAGATACTGATACTGGCAGCACATATTTTAATTATGTCCAAAGAAGTATATGCATACACATTTTATAAAGTTAATTATCAGAACAAAAAACACATCTTATTTTTCCCAAAGCCTATTTTATATTACATTCATTTAATTTAATCAAGCAATGTATATCTAGAAATGGAAAATTTTTAGTGGAAAAATACTCTATCTCACATTGCTGGCACAAGACCTACTTTCTTGAAAAAGCATTCATGCATGGATGAAATCCATTCAGACAGAAAATGTTTCTGCTATAGGCAATCATGTTTTACCTTGCCTATCCAGAAAAAAAATATTCCCATCCATGACGTTTATTAAAGGAAAATTCCTGAACATACAGAAGAAAGTTAATTTCTATAAATACAAGCTCCTCTGTACCACTTCTTAAAATATCTACCCATTATTAAATCCACAAGAAATTATGACATGCAGCTTTAACCCAGAATGAGCTGGCTTTGTCTCAAATAAAAGTGAAATAGTTTAAAAGTGAATTTTTTAAAAAAAATATGCAGAAACTTAATCATTTGATACACCTAACAATTATAATTTCATCCAAAGGGCTTCAGACTATGCTTTCATTTGAACACTAAATACAGTTAATTTTAACTTAGTCAATTAAAAAAACCCAGTGCCAAACTATAACTTAAAACTGGCTTGCTTCAATAAAGCATAGTTAACATTACATAGAAATTTTGTCCAGTTTTGGCCACAAGCTGCAAATAATCTAAAATGGAAGAAATTTCAAGTCTTGGTATATAACTATACCAGAGGAAACAGGAATATGCAATATGAAAGTCCAATATTGTGTTTGATAGGACTCATTTATATTACTTTAATAAAACCAGTGGTTGAAGATAGTACACCAAATCACTGAAGCATTTGAATATCTTGTCTACTTTAATTTTTCCATCTTTAATTTTCCATCCAGCAATACAAATTATATGTTATTAATGTAATTATAGTTATGTAAATGTAAATGTAAATGTAGTTATAGTTATCAATTCTGTGATAGGTTGATTTGAAAATTCGATCATTAATTATATTTCATCAATTTGGACTTCATATCGAACTATAACTAAAAATCGAAGATTCATTAGATGCTATAAGCATAAGAATAAGCAATTCACATAGTCTTCTGGAATGGCTATCAGAAGAGAGTACAATATTACTTCCAACTTAAATACTGCTTCTATTAAATATGGTTTATTGAAGGAATCAAATTTCATATTACCCTATAATAAAATTCAATCATGATTTATGAAATTTGGTTCCTTCAATAAGCCATATTATGAATAGCCACACTTTATCCAATTTTGAACATAGCACTAAACTAATCGCTTTGTACAGTTTTTTTATAGGTTGGATGAGAGATATCAATTGACATGGATTACCATTTCTTTCATTTTTGTAACCTGGAAGTGAAAAACAAGGAAATAAGTTTTTTCTTCAACCTCTCACTTTATTTTGTCCCATTGGATTATAGACATTAAACTATTTTTCTATCTTTATCCTGTAAAATAAATACGCTTGGAAAGAACAGTTTGTCCCAAGTTTGAAACAAAATATATTTCAGGTGCATCCCTAACATACTATTTTTGCAGGTCTTTTTTGCAAGTATCAGGGTAAGGACCTGCAATTTCCCCAAACATTGGATTTGAAACAAGAACCTATTTTGAGCATTTTCTTATTTCATAAGCTTTTTATGTACCATTATATTTCCCAAATATTACTGCAGTCAAAACTATTTCAATCCAGTGAAATTGAAAATGACAGCACTCTAATTGTATAAAGCAAAAGATGAATGACATTCTAGTGCATGTCATTATACTATATTAAATATATAATCAGCAATTAATTTTAATTTTAAGACCTAATAATGTTACCCATAGTTTCAAGGATTTATATATCTGCTTGCATTATAGTATGCTATAGTGTATATCTGAATTTACACAACATTTCCCTATTTATTGTTTATTTCACAACTCCAGGCAGATGACAAAAGTACAACTCACAACAGTATCAGAAAAGACAAAGTCCAAGAATCAACATAAAAACCATAAAGTAACACAACTGCCAGACACAGCAAGTAACAATTACTCTGATTCCAAATTTATGTTCCAAGACAATAGTTTTCATCTCTTTCCTAACAGATGATTGGTATGAGACATCTATTTATCTAGGGGAGGACAAAGAAATCTGTTAGGGTTGGCAACCACAGAAAAGGCTTGCTGTCCTCCTGACCAGTGGTAGGAATGAATGTTCACCAACTCTTCCTGCACAGAATGCACAGGATAGGAAGATGCTATTTGGAGAGGAAACAAGAATCTGAACCAAAAAGTTGTAATGGCAACTCTCTGAAGTGTACCCAGAAACTAGCAGCAAATGTACCTCCCACAATACTGATATTCTCCTGATAAATATTGAACCAATTGCCAAGTAGTCTTCACAAGCAGACCCAAGTACAGTAATACACCTTTGAAGTGATAAGGACAGGAATCACTGACATAGTATCTTCTCTAGAAACAGTTGTAGCTGCTGTATCAGTGAAGATGGTCAAAATGTCTCCTGGCCAGGACCTCCAACTGCTATTCAAGCAAGAGTTGCAAGTTTGCAGAACCTCCAAATTGCAAACCATGCCATTTTGCAGAGGAATGTGTTCCCCCGAGAGTTAAATTAATTCTAACCTAGCTCAAGGTTTCATCTTGTTGAAATATAATTGAAACAAAGTATGCAGTGTGGCAATCTAGCTGGGTTCTGTAACTAGGGCATTTCTAGCACTTGAGAGTTCCTCTAAATAAAACATACAATATAAAGCAGCACAGCCAGCTTTCAAGATTTAAATGTTGGAAGAAGTAAGTTTTATACTTGTGTTCCTGCAATGCCATAGCTGACTTACAATTCTACATGGCTACTTGTATTTTGGAATTCCGATTTTAGAAAACGTGGGTCAAGTGGTGCCACTGATTGGCCGGACCAGTATTTTTTTCCAGATTACTATACCATTTATATTTTTCATATTATTCTTCTCCATTTCTATTCTTCTGCTCCCTAACTTTATTGTTTTCTGTCAAGGATAGAAACTAGAAGAAAATTAGTGTAAAGCTTGCATTAAAAAGCAATTTGATGTGCATGTACTAAATCAAATGAGGAAACATTGATTTGAGGTAAGAGCTCCTCTAAATGAAGCAGTTTGCCTTTAGAAAATTGGGTGCTGTATTGTTTTATAGCAGTGAGCAAGAGATTCAAAGGGAGCTTTTTACAGTTTAAGTCTCACTGCCATGTATGAACTCTGCACTTACTGGTAACCAATTTCAGTCTATTTGCAGCAATTGGCAGAGAAATGCCACTAAGAATTAGACTAAAGATATGGATAACAGTATCTCTATTTGCCTCAAAAAACTTATATTTGGAGAAATGGCCTATTTGTACATCTGACTGTATTTCTATTCAGATGTGAGACAGAATCTACCATGAATTGAAAGAGCTGATGTGGTTCACATCTTCAAAAAAGGAAAGGAAAAAAAAACAACAACTACAGACCAATCAGCCTAGCATCAATACTTGAGAAGATACTGGAAAAAATAATTAAAAAACAGATATGTGAACGTCTAGAAACAAATAAAAGTTATAACTCATAGCCAGCATGGGTTTGTTAAATACAGATTATGCCAAACCAATCTTATTTCATTCTTTGACAAAGTGACTAAATTAGTAGACCAGTGAAATGCTACGGACATAGTATATTTAAACTTCAACAAGGCATTTGACAAAGTAGACCACAACCTACCGGTACTTCTTGGTAAACTAGAAAAATGCAGGATAGACAGCATCACTACGAGATGGATTTGTAACTTGCTAACAAACTGTACTCAATGAATAGTCCTTAATGGTACTACATCCAGGGATGAAATGCTACTGGTTCGGACCAGTTCAGACTAACCGGTAGTAAAAAAAATGCTACAGGTTCAGATGAATTGGTATTAACAACAATCAGCTGTGCCGCGTGATTTATATTTGCTAGAAAGCAGGAATCCTGCTTTCTAGCGAATCTAAATCACGCGACACAGCTTTTCCCCCCTCACTGTTCTAGTTACCTTAGAAAAGGCTTAAGCCTTCTTTTCCAGCGCTGTACAGTAGCGCCTGCGGTGCACATGCACGCAAAGTGCGCGTTTGGCACACACAGAGCATGCATGCCCACAGCAAACCAGTAGCAGACCTCGGAGGATTTCATCACTGACTACATCTAAATGAAGAGAAGTAAGCAAGTACCGGGCCTAACACAGTAACATAAAGTTCTGTCTTAGGCCCGGTACTCTCAATATCTTCATAAATGACTTAGATGAGGGAATAGAAGGGAAACTCATCAAATTTGCAGATGACACTAAGCTGGCAGGAATAGCCAACACCCCAGAAGACAAGTTCAGGATCCAAAACAATCTTGACAGACTTGAACAATGGGCTCTATCCAACAAAATGGTATTTAATGTGGAGAAAAGCAAGATTTTACACCTGGGCAGGAAAAACCAAAGGTACAAGTACAGATTAGATGAAACTTGGCTCAAAAACAGTAACTGTGAGGGCAGGGTGGATTTGATTTAAATCAAGACAATTGAAATCATGATTTAAATCACTAGTAAAAAGGCTTGATTTAAATCAACTCAATTTAAATCATAATTTTTAAAGAGCAACTGTCATCTCTGTCCTGCAGCTGCTCCTCTGACCTGCTGTTGACTCACCAACAGTCCCATTCACTTTAAGTGACACAACAAGGTGAGGGACATGGCAGGCAGCAGGTGAGTGAATACCTGCTAACAGGCGCTGCCATGATGGATCTGGAATGACAGGTGCTCTTTAAATGTAAGGACTCATTCTTGCTGGTAGTTAGAATCTTTAATATTATTATTAGCAAACAAAATGAAAATGCTACATAACTTAGTTCCATTTCATGCCGAATAAACTAAATTATTAATGTATCTTAAATAGAAAACTATTTTAGATAGATTTTTACTCCAAAAACATTTTATTAAATTTGATAATAAAAAAATCCGATTTAAATTTTTAAAAATCTGATTTTTTTTATTTTTTTTTTAAAAATATCGATTTTTATCCACCCTCTATGAGAGGGACCTTGGAAACCTAGTGCATGATCACTTAAACATGAGTCAGCAGTGTGCAGCAGTAGCCAAAAAAGCTAATACAATCCTTGGTTGTATAAACAGAGGCATAGAATCAAAATCTACTAAAGTATTAGTAGCGCTTTATAAAGCCTTAGTTAAGATCACACCTGAAATAATGCTTCCAGTTTTGGTCACCACATTACAAAAAAGATGTTGACTTTCACTTTTTGGAAAAAGTGAAAAGAAGAGCAACTAAGACAATTAAAGGCCTGGAGACTAAAACATATGAAGAATGGTTGTAGGATTTGGATTTGGCTAGCCTAGAGAAAAGAAAGACTATGGGGGACATGATAGCAGTATTCCAGTATTTGAGAGGCTGTCACAAAGAGGAAAGGGTCAATTTATTTTCTAAAGCATTAGAGGGCAGGACAAGAAACAATGGATGGAAACTAATCAAGGAGAAATCTGCAATTAAGGAGAAACTTCCTAACAGTGAGGACACTTAACCAGTGTAGCAGAAGTTATGGGTGCTTCATCACTGAAGGTTTTTAAGAGGAGACTGGACAGTCACTTATCTGAAATGGTATAGGATCTCCTGCTTGAACAGGGGGCTGGACTAGAAGACCTCCAAGGTCCCTTCCAGCTCTATTCTGACTCTGACATAACTGAGGCTGTACTATGCTTTTAATCCTTGTTTGGATTAAAGGCACCTTGTTTGTGGGGTGCCACAAGGGTCGGTCCTCTCGGCTCTCCTGTTCAACATTTATGTGAAGCCGCTGGGTGAGATCATCCGTGGTTTTGGGATGCAGTGCCATCTGTACGCTGATGATACTCAGCTGTACATCTCCACCCCAGACCACCCCAATGATGCCCTTGAAGTGATGTCCCGGTGCCTGAAGGCCATGCGGATCTGGATGGGGAGGAACAGGCTCCGACTCAACCTCCAAGACCAAGTGGCTGTGGTTGCCGGCGTCCTGATATAGCCAGTTGGTGCCATCGCTGGCTATTGGGGGTGAGTCATTGGCCCCCACAGAGAGGGCTCATAACTTGGGCGTCCTCCTGGATGCACGGCTGTCTTTAGAAGAACATGACGGCCGTGGCCATGGGGGCTTTTTATCAGGTTCGCCTGATATGCCAGTTGCGCCCCTTTCTGGATTGGGACTCCTTATGCACGGTCACTCATGCCCTCGTTACTTCCCACCTGGACTACTGTAATGCTCTCTACATGGGGCTCCCCTTGAGGAGCACCCGGAGGCTCCAACTAGTCCAGAATGCAGCTGCGTGGGTGATTATGGGGGCGACATGGCGCTCCCATGTAACACCTCTCCTGCGCGAGCTGCACTGGCTTCCGGCGGTTTAAGGTATTGGTTCTCATCTTTAAAGCGCTCCATGGTTTAGGACCTGGGTATCTACGAGACCACCTTCTGCCACCGATAACCTCCCACCGGCCAATACGCTCCCATAGAGGGTCTCCTCAGGGTGCCATCGGTCAAGCAATGTTGACTGGCAACCCCCAGGGGGAGAGCCTTCTCTGTGGGGGCACCCACCCTCTGGAACGAGCTACCCCCAGGGATACGACTGATCCCAGACCTTCGTGCTTTCCATCGGGCGCTGAAGACTTTCTTATTTCAGCAAACCGGGCTGTCTTAAAATTTTAATTGGTTAATTTTATGGGTAAGGGGTTTTAAATTGGGGAAGCCAAATTTGATTTAATTATTTTAAAATTATTTTAATTTTTGTATTGTATGTATTTTAATCCTGGCTGTTCACCGCCCTGAGTCCTTCGGGAGAAGGGCGGTATAAAAATTTAATAAATAAATAAATAAAAACCTAAAATTAAAAAAAAACCCCGAAAACTCTATATGAGTATTTCACGCATACCGAACCCACGATTTTGTGGCTTACTTTCTTGAAATATATCTCGATTAACAATTCTCTATTCAGTGGCCATTCAAAGTTATGACAGAACTGAACAAAGACACTTACAGATGGTCCCCAAAATTGTGTCCTTGCAGCACCCCTGCAATTTTGTGATCGTGATGAGGCATTTGGCAGGAGATCGCAAATGACAATCACAGGATGTCACACTTAACAACCACACTGGAATCTCTTAACAATGGCAAATGGAGCGGCTACTGTAAGTTGGCATAGTCATGTGATGCACTTTACGACTATGTCATTTAGCGATAGAATTCCTGGTCCCAATTTCTGTTGTTAACCAAATATTACCAGTACAAGGTATTTGAGATACAAGTCATTTAAACTATTTCACTTCAGGTTAATCTTAAAGTTTCAAGGTCAATATAATACTGCCTTTAATGTTAAGCCAATGTCATGGGAACAAATTCTTGGACTGTTTTGATCAAGGATAACTTTAAAAAAAGTATTACAAGAATGTAGGACTCTGGCAACTACATATAAAGTACCTGAAACAGTATAGCATATCAAAGAAACCAAAGAATACAGTATTTAAAATGCACAGTCACACTGTTCATAACCACAAAGGACAAAATGCAGCAGTGAAGGCATACATGTATTTCATAATAATTTCCTCTTAAATGGAACCAAAATCTGTTTTGGTCTTATGAAATTGTACAATGTGTTGGTTGCTTATAACTGCTGTTTAAGTTACAAGCAAGGGAATACTAATTGTTTTGCTCATATGGCTGTGGGTTCAAATCACTGTTACAGAATGTAAACTACACATTCATTATCACCATTTACAGGCATAAAATTATACTGAAATAAAACGATTGGTGATGCAAGTCAGTATAAAAGCAAGTTAAGAGTTTTCAGACAACTTTTTAAAATATCCCACAGAGATTAACAGACAAATTTCAATTTATGAAATAAAATGTACTCTGTTTGTAATCATATATTATCTTTTAAAATAACATATGTTTTGCAGTTTTGGCATGTTTACAGCAAATCGGCACAGTTAATTTTGAACAACAAAAAGATATAGCTTGCTACAAATTTTGCAGCAGTTAACAAAAGGAAATCTAAATTATTATTTTTTGCAAATTAACTTTTTTTATCCTGGTATTTAGAACCCAAGAATCTCGTATTTAATACCTTCTGAATTTTGAATCCTTTCCTTACATTAATTCTGTATACATTTAACACTGTTACAATTCATTCCCATTACTATTCTAATTAACATTAGACTCCTGGCAACAATTTGAAATTCTTAAAACAGTGCTCAGTGCTTAAAACAGTCCTACAATTATCTTGTAGATTATAATTAGCTACATATTGCATATAAAATAACAATGAATAAAATGAGATTTATTTTTACTTTCACAATAGACTATAATTTTCTGTGGAATTAATTTGAATGATGTCAGAATTCAAGTTAATCATCTAGATGCTGTTTTCTTATTAATTTGAAGGAGGCCTGGGTTTTTCCCTGTAGCTATAGGATAATCAGTGTACAGTCAGTTCCCAATACATACAGTAAAACTATTGCCTATTTCAAAAATAATTTCAGTGTTGATAATTAAAACTAAAAAACTGTCTTTTCTTTGTATTATAATTGTACATGAAAAGAAAAAAAAATAAACTGATGCCCTCAAGTAAGTGATGACTCCTGGTAATTGCCTGGGCAAGTCCTTGCAGTTTTCTTACAACATTTTCAGAAATGGTTTGCTATGGCATTCTTCCTAAGGCTGAGAGAAAGAGACTGGTTTCTAGCCTGGTATCTTTAACCACCACACTAAATTGGTTCTCTTAATTGTATGTAATTCAAAAATAAATTCAAGAGGATCTAATTTAAACACATCCTCAAAAAAGTCCAAACATAGGGGTTGATTTGAACTCATCTCCAAGTTTACATAGCTCATTAGTTCAATGGCTAGATGTCTTTCTGCAAGTTGGTATATTTGTTCTGTTTACATCATTATTGTTTCCACACAAGTTTTTGCATTGATCTGCATGACATCCAAATTGCTAAACTGGTTCTCAATAATCTTGCCAACCTTCACACTATTTTCATTATGGCTTGGAAATCAGAGCAAACTTTCAATCTAAACTTTCTCTTGACAACCAGAACGTAATACTGTACACTTTAAAACAAATGCAGTTTAGCAATTCAACTCAGTGATTTAAAAATAAAATGGAAATATAATCAGCAGTCAAGTTTTGTTTTTCCTATCACAAAGCTATTGGGTACACACCCAGCATGCTATAATGTTTAACTAACAAGCTTTATGTGTTAAAACTACACTGTATAATGATAACTTACTTGATATGACATTTGACTGAAATGAATAAAGGAACTCTGATAGTTCAAGAATTATCAAGTGTCAACAAAATGGATATTAAAGCTTAAGATGCAGCTGAATAGATTAATACCAAATTGTGTTCTACCACATCCACTAACAATTCACTGCTATGGGATCAAGCAAACTGTTCTTATAATCAGTTACTATCAGCATAAAACAAACATAGAGGTGACAATTTTAATATTCTTCAATCCAGTATTTTTCAATGAAGCAGGTTGCTTGGAATCTTCTTTGAGGTAATTTCATTAGAATATTGAATTTTTCCTCAGGAAAACTGCCTACATAACACCAGTATCAATGCTCAGTTCCTTGCCACAGCATAATACATTTTATTGGTGGTCTAATGATCCCCCCTTAAAAGGCATGCGGCTGCTAAAAGATACCATCTCTCTTCATCTGCAGCATTTAAGCAGCTCATTGGAATGCATGAATGGTAAACACATTTACAGTTCAATCCTGTGACTTTGTTCCTACAATATATTTATTATCTTGGTCAACTGAACTGGAGTTTAGTCAATTAACCCACATTTCTGGGTTCACATGCCAGACAGAAACAGCAATCTATCAAGCAGCCTGATTTCACATTCCACAGAAGACTAAAAGGCACTTAGCTGGTTCCCAGTTTACTGGGTTGTGCACATGCCAGGGATTGGTTCCCATGTCCTGTTGTGGTCACTATAACCTTCAGTCTTCTTCCCAACCCAAAACACTTGCACTGTGGTTTCTATTGTCCCCTAGGGTTAATTTAAAAAAAAAAATCAATCAAGGCCACCCAGTCCATGTACTTTCCTCCCAACAGGTACTCTACCTTCCAAGTTCCTCTCCAACCTCGTAGTGATCCTCCAGGTTTTCTTGCCGGAAGACAGTCATGATAGCTGGGAAGGGAAAGCCCACAACCAGCTTCCACTGCCTCTGCCTTTCAACTCATCACCTCCACCTTGGTAGGATCTTCCAGGACTTCATGCATGGCGCTAAGCTCTGGAGAAAAGAGACAGGAAAAAAAAAAAAAAAAAAGGCAAGGGGCGAGTTAAAATGCCCATGTTTGCAGGAAGGGTGCGGTTATGTCACTGTTTCCTCCCTGCACACAGGTCCACCATACACCACGCCGGCAGTGCTTCTGAAAGCAACCAGGATTGGGAAAGCAGAGCGGTCCCGGGTGACCACCGGCTGGTTAACTTCGCTCTCTAAAAAACCGCCGGGCTTGAGCTGCCAAGAAATGGAAGCCGCCGGAGTCCTCCTCTCCCTTGCCCGCGCCTTGCACGAGCGAGAGCCTCTTCTCCCCCTTGCCTCGAGCTGCGAAATGGAGACAACAGCCAGGGAAAAAGAAGTCACCCCCTTTCCGCCCCCCCCCACAACCCGTCAGAACAACGCCTCGCTGGGGAGGGAGCGAGGGAAAGAAAGGCGCCTCCTAAACTCCGCGCGCCGCTTCCTCGCGCGCACCTCACCTTCTTCCCCGCACCGCAAGCAGGAGCCCCCAAAGCCTCCATTTCACCTGAGCCAGGAGCCTGGAGCCGCACAGACGCCACATTCCTCAGCAATTCCACACACCCCCCCCGGTTACCCGGTCAACTAGGACGTGCAACCGGGAGGAGCCGCTGCCGCCTAAAATCCGCCCATTTTGCTGTCGATGAAATCCAGCTAGCCAGGCGCGGGCATTCCCCTTCGCCCTGCTTGGAGGAGCGCAAAGAGCCTTGCGCTTTTCCTCTTTGGCTCCTGCTCTCCTGGAAGGCCTTGTCTCCACTCTCCGCCCCCACGCTGGCGAAAGAGGGAAGCAGCCCGGCGAGGAAAGGACGGAAGCCCCCCGACTCGTCTGGCGGAGTCGCCGCAGGGGAGGGGAAGCGCGCCGGGAACCTCTCCTTGGCGCAGGGAGCTTCCTTCTGGCTGGGGCGGCGAGAGACCGGGGAGGAAAAAACCCGCCCCTCCAGCTCGCTCACTCACCCTCTCGCTCGAGCTCGCGCTCCCTTTTTCCGGCGACAGCCTCCCTTTCTAATCGTTCGCACGCTCTTCGGAGCCGAGCTAGGGAAAGGCACTCCGGCAAGCGGCCAATGGGAAAGCCGCGGCGCTTTTACACCCCTCCCTCTCCTCTCCCGACCAGCCCACGCCAGCGGTGAGCAAGGGGGAGGGAGGATGCGGCTCGTGCGCACGCACGCACTCACGCACGGGCCGACAAAGGCGTGCAGGTGTATAGCCAGGCTGCTTACCTTCGGGTATCGCCGGCCGCCTTGGCGCGGCTTGGAAGGGATCGGGACCTCCCTCGCGCCAGGTTAGCGCCCGGGTAGAAGAACGCGGGTTCACCCATTCGGTGTGGGGAGGGGGGCTTTTGCAGAAGGTTAATGGCCAGTATGTAAGTACTTCCCACCCTTCTCTAACTGGTGCCCTCCAGTTGGGTTCCGGCAATGCAAAACCGCCAGACCTGAAGCTAGTTGGGCATCGTGGGACCGGATCTTAAACGCATTTGGAAGGTTCCCGGTTCCGAATATTTACCAAAGGGGGTTGTAAGATCTCACACACAGAGAAAAGTGAGTTGTAGCATCCGCAGGTATAGCAGACAACAGGTGTGAAACTCTTCTGGGCCATGATTGTAGCTCCTTATCCAAAAGTTGGCCTTTGCCTTGGCTTTCTACCAAGCAAGGTTTGCTTTGCCAAAGAGAAACTTCCTTATTAAGAGCTTTTTTATCAAAAGCTTTTTTGATAAGAGCTTCCTTATCAAAAGGCAACTGAACTTTGTTTTTTCCTTGAAGACGTTTCGCTTCCCATCCAAGAAGCTTCTTCAGAGATGAAGATCAGAAGCAAAATGTCTTCAAGAAAAAAACCAAGTCTGGTTTGTCTCACCACTTTTGGGACAACCGTGACCTGGTTGACTGAGAATCTCCATAGACTTCCTTATCAAGAGTGATTGTCTCACAATTGCTCTCTTCTGTAGCAGTGAAATGATATGGGAATTACTAATATGGGAATTATTTTATAGGACTTAATCCTCACATTTTCATTTTTAACCAAAGAGCTAATCTTGGGGGCATCACTAATGAAATTATATATGTTTCAATATGAAAATACAGCATTATAGTGCCTGTACATTTTTTCAAGGATGTCATTTCCATGCTACTGTTTTATTATATATTAAGTTGTCTGAAACCAGACTGAAATTGCGTGTTATGATCAAATTGAATGCCAATATAATCATATACCAAAATTCATTGGCTCATTTCTGAACTTGGTTCTAATTGTTGGGAGCCATGACTTGGAATCACAGCACTTGAAAGAAAAATTCCACCTCATCTATTCCACAAAAGCTCTTGCACAAAATTCTTGCATGCCACACTATTGTCATACCTAATCAGAGATGGTCACTTCCAACAATAGATGAAATTTTCGGTTTTGGGAATCCTTGAAAGAAATAAGCCTATTGCTAATTTCTTAACCTTTCCAGCCTCCTCTTGGACTTTTTCTTATATATCCACTGCTTTTGTCCAGTAAATTTTATGTCTGATAGGTAAATATTCTTTCTGATGCTGGTTCTAGTTTGCTGCTTTTAATGAGTTCTCTTTTTTTCCTAAAGTTATATATGGTATTGTTATCTTATACTTTTATGATACATTATTCTGAAAACAAATAATAAACCATTTTGAAAATTATTCTGAAGATCAGAAAATCACTGGAATGGTTTTTGTTGCGGTTTACAAATCTCATTTGTGTGGTAAAACTCCCATCCATGGAAATGCAAATATAAGTATTCTCAAGTTTGGGATGTGCATCTGTTTATGCATCCTGATGTAACTAAAAAAGGTTTGATATTTTTAAGATATTAAGTTTGAATTGAGCCATTTCTCAAATGACCATAACATTTTAAAAGTTAATGAAAGAAAACGATATTCTTAATTAGTTTTCAATCAAAGTAAATGATGTAAAAATTTGAGCAAAACAAATGCAGCCTACTGAACCTCTCATATTGACAGAAAAGAAATTTAAATTGCCAAAACAAAACCAAGAGAACTGCCTAGATTTACATGTAGCCTGCTCTTCCAGCTGGCTTATATAATACGCTGCAACTTTTAATATGACTCAAGACTGGGGAAGGGAAACTAGACTGAAGGATCTAAATATATCCCTAATTATACAGCAATATTGCAATATTTATTGTATTTTGCATTGTAGTACTAAAATTTAAAAGTGTCAATGTGAGCTTTTTCTTCCTTAGTATTCCATATGCTTGTGCATATGGATGACTATTGTCCAATATTACTAAATGCATTTCCAACAGTTGCAGCAAGCATAAAAGTTTTTTTTGTTTCTCATTTCATATTGCTTTGTAGACTGTACATACCTCGAAAGGAACTCATGACCCAGAGGTATCTACAAAACAACCCCAAGCAATGAGCAATGGGTAACTGTTACGTGAACCTTTGACTTAATAAAAGGCTAATCTTCAAGGGCAAGGAAGAATCCAAAAATTATATCTTCTTGGTTTTGCATATGCCTTTTATGAATATTCCCTCTCAATAGTCCTCCATGTTACTGTTTGCTTGGGTAAGGAGAAATAGATACACTGGATCAGGGTCTGTAGAAGAAATATCTTTAAAATGTTCTGCCATCTTTTGGCTTTAACAAATCATTGAACTATGGAATAGAACATTTAGTTGCCTCTAATTTTAACCCTCTTTCCCTTTATAGAATTCCGGTGTATAGATTAATTCAGGAAAGTGAAGTTAATATGGAAAAAAAGACCTGTCATTGGCAAAAGATTTAGACCTAATAGATTATGGTTTGCTTAACTCTAATGTTGAATAAATCACAAACATGGTTCACGCATCATAATAAAGCACAAGCAAATAAATCATATTTTGATCTAAATAAAAATATGAATCCATCAACCTTATACTGAACTTTAGTAGACATGATATAGAACTTTTTGCATGCTTATGAAGTGGTGAATGCTGAAGCAAATACGCTTCTGTGCTTGTGTTGTAAATAACTGCATGTGTATCTATTTCTGTAACTTTTAAGTAAGTCCAAACATATTTGAGTTCTTCCAAATGGTTCACAAGACCAAATGCTCCAAGTCAGATGCTTTTTGTTTAATGATTATATCACCTTGCAAAATAAGATATATATTTTGCCCTAAATTAAAGTGCCTGAACAATTCAGTGTACTCATATTATCATCATGAGCCACAGTGGCACAGTGGTTAGAGTGCAGTACTGCAGGCTACTTCTGTTGACTGCCAGCTGCCTGCAATTTGGCAGTTCAAATCTCACCAGGCTCAAGGTTGACTCAGCCTTCCATCCCGAGGTGGGTAAAATGAGGACCTAGATTGTTGGGGGCAATATGCTGACTCTGTAAACCGCTTAGAGAGGGTTGTAAAGTACTGTAAAGTGGTATATAAGTCTAAGTGCTAGTGCTATCACAGTGTGTTTGCCCATTTGCTTTTGTTTTAAAAACTAAAAATATTTTGTTGTTGTTTAGTCAGAAAAAATAATCTAGCTATATCTTAACCAAAGTATTCACAACATTGAAATTGTTACAGGCAATCCTAGTCAAGATTAACTTAACCACTTGTGGGATGAAACCAGAACATGTTTGGAAGACGAAGGAAAGGAGAATACAAGAGAAGAGAGATCTGTTAAATAGTCTGGATTTAAGCCTATCAATCTCAATATTAGGAGTTCAGGGTTCAGGTGAATGGGGTTCAGATGAATTGGCAGTCACTACAGATTTTTCATTGTAAATATACATGAAGATCAGTCAGCCTCATAAATATGCAAGTTGCTGTATTCTTCCATAGTTGAACTTTCAAACAATCTTCGAAGGCAGTTTAGATAGAATATATTTACAATTGTATAATTTGGAAGTCACCAAAGTGTGAAGGACAGCGGTCAGGTTGCTCTGTCTTAAGCAATGAGTGTACAGTGGCATTGTGCAGAATTGTACTATTATTTGAATACAAGCTAATTAGACGGCCAAGTAAATATTCTGAAAGCACATTCAGCTTTATTGCATTATCTGGCTTCTTCATTTGAGTGTTTTGCTTTTCTTAGGTGAGTAACTGAATGTTTCCCCAATGATTTTCTATATAGAGAACCATCTAGAATATCAGCTGTTAGCCATGTTGGCTATTGCATTTTATATGTAATATTTTATTTTATTACTTCATTTCATTTTATTGTTTTATTTTTAGTGGGAATTATATAATTATATAATTATAAAATATATAAAGGTGAAACATTATCCCTTCAGAGAACAGGATGACCCCAGGCCTGCTGCTTTTTTGTAAATCAGAGGTGGGTTTCAGCAGGTTCTGACCAGTTTTGGAAAACCAGTAGTGGAAATTTTGAGTAGTTCCGAGAACTGGTAGTAAAAAATTCTGACTGGCTCCGCCCCCATCTATTCTCTGCCTCCCAAGTCCCAGCTGATTGGGAGGAAATGGGGATTTTGCAGTAACCTTCCCCTAGAGTGGGGAGGGAATGGAGATTTTACAGTATCCTTCCCCTGCCATGCCCACTAATCCACGCCCACTAAGCCACGCCACGCCCACCAAGCCACACCCACAGAACAAATTTTGAAACCCCCACTGTCGTAAATCCTTAAAAAACAACCTCTGGCTCTGCCTAGTCCTGGATTCCTGAGTGGGTGCAAGAACTCGTTTTATGGTTAATTTAGTAATTAGAATGAGTGATTTATCCCAGATCCTATGTATTTTAAGTTTTGTATCAATTGTTTTTTTATTTTTTTTAATTTTATTCGCCACCCATAGTCACTTGGTGCGATGGACAGCCACACAAAAACAAACAAGCAAGCAAACAAATAAATATTATGCCTTGAAAAAATACCTGAAAGCTGGTGCAAAATGTGGTAGTATGGGCTTCTATAAAGACAATACATTGAACAGTCCTTCATTGGTTGTCGGCTTGCTTCCAAGTCCAGTTAAAGTTGTTGGTTTTGACCTTTAAAGCCTTATATACAGGGGTGCTATTCAGCAGGTTCTGACAGGTTCTGGAGAACCGGTAGCCGAAATTTTGAGTAGTTCGGAGAACCGGTAAATACCACCTCTGGCTGGCCCCAGAGTGGGGTGGGAATGGAGATTTTGCAGTATCCTTCCCCTGGAGTGGGGTGGGAATGGTGATTTTGCAGTATCCTTCCCCTGCCATGCCCACCAAGCCACACTCACAGAACTGGTAGTAAAAAAAATTTGAATTCCACCACTGCCTACATAGCATGGGGCCAGGTATCTGAGGGATTGCCTCTCTCCAGTTACCTCTACCTGTCCCATCAGATCCAGCAGGAGAGGCCTGTTGCAGATCCATCTGCAAGGGAGTTCCATCTTACCGTAGAATGAATATTAACCCTCCTGAGGTGAAGTTATCCCCAGCCCTTGTGAAAGTCCTTAAACTAGTCTGCTGCGCCTTGGTGGCGCAGCAGACTAAAGTGCTGTTAAGTAGCACCAGCTGCCTGCAATTACTGCAAGTTCAAATCTCACTCAGCCTTCCATCCTTTCGAGGTAGGTAAAATGAGGACCCGGATTGTGGGGGCAATAAGCTGACTTTGTATAAAAAAGAACACCGCTTGGTGTTATACTAAGCAGGTATATACAAGTATACCTGCTATACTTGTATGAAGGCTATTGCTTAACGCACTGTAAGCTGCCCTGAGTCTCCGGAGAAGGGCGGCATATAAATCGAACCAATAAATAAATAAACTTTAGCTTTTTCAGCAAGTTAATAATGGTAATAGGAAACCTGCATGCTGGCTGTATTATCTATTATCTATATGTTGCCTACCTCTGATCTATATATATCTTTCCTCTTGTGATTTTTTTCTTTGTTTATGTTCATAGTTTTTAACTGGTTTTATTGAGTATTGCGTGCCATCCAGAGTCACCTGGTGTGAGATGAGGAGCCGTATAAATTTGACAAGCCAATACATTCTTTTGAAAGTTCCAATTGTTTGGTTTTCCTGTTGCTGTTGTACTATCATTTCTGAAGCTTAGTTCCATTTTTACCATATTGAAGTTTCTTTCAGTCAGTAAAGATTTATAGGCAACTTATGGCCAAAATAAGAAATTTGAGCTGAACTACTAATGCTTTGGTAATTAATTGAGCCTTTTTTGTTTGAAAGATCGTGATGTATACTAAAGAGAGACATAGCTAGTTGCAATAGCAATAATAAAAACTTTGCAATTGCATGCAGTAACAGCCAGTAATTCCAGAACAAGGGTCAGACGTTGATAGCTTCCACTCTAAAGTTCAAGAATATTATCGACATTTATTTGCGTCACATGGAAAGCATTCCTGTATTAGATTTAAACAGACATAAACTTGATTCAAATAACCCTTTATCTGATCCCAATCCCTCAATCCAGGGATGTCAAACTGGCGGTCCCCGGGGTGGATGCGTCACGCCTAGGCCACGCCCACCCTGGCTCTGCAAAGGCAAAAAACATTGTGATACATCATGTGATGTGATCGACTTTGCCCTAATCCATGGCCTTTCACAAATATTCTGCAACATTTTCTTTTTTGACAGGAGGAAATTCTAATTTTGCCAATCAAGAAATATGGGAAATAAGACATGACTAGTGCTAGAATTGTGCCATTGCTGTAGAAAATCACTTCAGTATGAGTTGCATGTTGATAGGCTTAATTTGTGGCATACCTCTACATGTGTAAAGAGCCAGATGTATTAAATATTCTGGGTGTTCCTGTTTTGGGATCTCTATGATTTTAACTACCAGATTGTCTCATTTTACCTGGTTGATCTTCTGATCTACTTGGTGCTGTCAAAGTTTCATGAGGATACAATCTGACATCTTTTTGTTACATTTTGCTGCATAAAGTTACAGTAAATAAGACTGTAGAGTTATAGCTTGGATTATGGAAAAGTCAAAGAGTTTATCTTGCTTGATTGCAGAGTGGTATCTCAATAACCAGAAAGATTGGCAAGGGTGAACAAGTACTATATAGCAAATTGCCTTTTTCATTCCTTAGTAATTACTCCGTGTTCCTTTATTGTATTCCTTGTGATATCTTCAATAGCCTGATAGAATCAGCCATTTTCCATGCGTAATTTTCTGGATTTAAAAAAAAAATGCTGTTGCTGCTATTGTTATAAGATATATCCCCTAGGCTCATAAGACCTGCCAAGAACCTAATGTGAACTCCTGCAGAATTGCCAAATCACACGTTAGTCTTTCTCCGAAAGAGGTTGGAGACAGCAATGGAATGCGTTTTTTCCTCATAGAGTTTTTGTTCGGCCTTTCTAACTTCTAAGTGCAGCTAGACTTGGCAAAAAAGAACTGACAAGGAGATTGTTGGAACAGATAATATATTTTGATATTATTGATGTCCAAAGCAGCTAAGAGATATAATATTAATATCATAAAACAATAGTTAAATATGATTAAAATTATACAGTTTAGGACACCAGCCTAGAAACCAGGAGACTTTAAGTTCCAGTCCTACCTAAGGCATGAAAGTCAGCTGAATGAATTGGGCCAGTCACTCCCAGCTCAATCCACCTCACAGAGTTGTTGTTGTGGGGAAAATAGGAAGAGAAAGGAGTATTAAGTATGTTCGCTGCCTTGAGTTATTTATAAAAATAATAAAGGCAGGATAAAAATACCTAATATTACATTTAAAATATTAGTGATGTTATGGCAGTATAATGACAATTATTTGCATTTACTGTATTAAATGTATTCAATACAGTATGGGAAATATTACATAAAATTATTCCTTTTAGCAGCTTCTCTTAAATTTGTCCAGTACCCCATCATATTCTAATACAGTATTTCTCAGCCCTTGGTAACTTTAAGAAGTGTGGAGTTCAAGTCCCAAAATTCCCCAGCCACCAGGGAATTCTAGGAATTGAAGTCTACACAACTTAAAGTTGCTGAGGTTAAGAAACACTACCAAGATGAAGCAACTGCATCCGAGATAGAATTATTGGGTAACATATTTTTCAGTAGCTATCACTGAGGTTTATGTGCCAAATTAACCAAGACACTTAAATTAAGAGCTAAAATCTACCACTCCCTGGGATCACAAGAGCAAGGAATTTGGAACATGATTTGTTTTCTTTCGTAGAATTTAATGATTGGATTTCGTTTGCAAACAAGAATTGCTTGTGAAAAGGGTGGCTACATAATTCAACAAATTAATAAACAAATAAATAAATTTCTACAACAAAAATTAAGGCCACATTCTTAGGTAATTCCCAAGCCATGAAACAATACTGTGAAGTCCATATCAGAACACATTAACTTCAGCAAAATGAGGCTGTAAACTCTTGGAAAAAGAAAAGGAGAATCTATGGTTCATTGAACTACAGTATTTCATTCCGGTTACCTAAACATGAATCAATGAGACTAAGCTACTTCTATTTAATCTCTATCTTTAATAATTGCATAAAAGATAGTATTATTTTCTTCACCACAGTAACTCACAGTTCTTTGGTTTTAAAAAATGCAGAATCTTTGTATTATATTGAACAATAAAATATATACAGAATCTTCTTATTTTAAGTTCGAACTACAGCCTACAGATTTCTGGGGCAATTATATGATTGTTCTGCCCAGTGACTAAAATAAGATTCAGGCATGCATTTTCCAGGGAGAAATTTGGTTAACATTATGTAGCAATTTCTATTCCCAACTGTTCTAGAACTGCTTGAAACCTTACAATGACTATTATTAATTACACAGCATTCAATCTAGCTGAAAGCTTTTATATTTCGTGACATAATCTACTGAAGTAAAGATTCCATTATCTTAACTAGGCAAATGATTTATAACCCTCTTCGGTATCACTTATGTACAATTTACATACTAATCTTTATGTACAAATAATAAGCTACCAGGCACGTTACCTATTGTCTTTTCACCACAACATCTGCTTTTGTGATTTGGGGGCTAGCCAACAAAGCAACACAATTTTATTTCCTTTTGTTTTATAATGATGGGATTCAACTTTCTTGATTATGAACAAAGGGCATAATATTGGTCCATTACATTTATTTCCACTGAGCAAGAATATTCTCAGCTTATTACCTAATGTGACAGATCGACAATGTGACAAAACCATATTTTTCCAAAATATTTCTCTATAAATTGTAGTATAACTTACCTGTAACTTGATGCTAGTGATGGTAAAGATGTTATAAATTTATTATGGCTAATCACTTCAAAAGACTATGGATGGCATACATGAGACCAGGGGTATCAAAACTCGTGGCCCCCGGGCCGGATACATCACAAGCTGGCCATGCCCATTCCCCATTTAGCAAAGGGGAAAAAAGTTGTGATCCATCACATGACAACAACATGACGGTGTGAGTTTGACACCCCTGCATTAGACCAGTGGTCCACAAGAAAATTTTGGTGGTCCGCAGAAAAATTATTTGCATTTTTCATATTGCGCTAAATCAAGAGTCCTCAAACTATAGCCTCTGGCCTGGATATGTGTAATTAACGTTTGTGTTGCTGCAGAGTCTCCCCCTTAGGGGTCTTTTTGTGTGGGTAGGAGGGGGGGAGAAATTCTGACTTGGGGTCTGCTTCAGCCTCCTGATGTGGGGCTTTGGGCAAAGGCTGGAGGGAAGTGCCGCTGGTGGCAAAGAGCCAGAGGGCCTTGTTCCAGTGGGACTGTATCATGACCATCTCAGTCCACTGAGCCTCCAGGCGCCTATACCTGGCCTTGCCCTGCAGGTTTTCCCTCTGCTTGGAAAGCCTATGCTTGTAGTCCTCATGAGGTGCTTCTGCTGAGCTTACTTCCTAGTCAGATCCAATTTGAACTGAGCCAGCTATTTTGCCAACTCTTTCTCATGGTGGCTGCTTAGTTCCAACAACTGCTTCCATTGGAGCCCTAAGGCGCCCAGACAGGCGAGGAGTGGCTAGGAGGGGAGGGATGAGTAGAGGCTGGTGAGGCACTCCTCGACGTGAGTGACATTGAGTTGGCCACGCGCACCCAGTCACATGACCACCTAGTGAGATCATCCGTGGATTTGGGGTGCGATGCCATCTGTACGCTGATGACAGTCAGCTGTACATCTCCACCCCAAACCACCCCAATAATGCCCTTGAAGTGATGTCCCAGTGTCTGGAGGCCGTGCAGGTCTGGATGGGGAGGAACAGGCTTTGACTCAACCCTTCCAAGACCGAGTGGCTGTGAATGCCGGCATCCTGATATAGCCAGCTGGCGCCATCGCTGGCTATTGGGGGTGAGTCATTGACCCCCACAGAGGGGGCTCGCAATGTGGGCGTCCTGGACACACGGCTGTCTTTAGAAGAGCATATGATGGCCGTGGCCAGGGGGGCCTTTTATCAGGTTTGCCTGATACGCCAGTTGCGCCCCTTTCTGAGTCGGGATTCCTTATGCAAGTCACTCATGCTCTTGTCACTTCTCGCCTGGACTACGCTAACGCTCTCTACATGGGGCTCCCCTTGAGGAGCACCCGGAGGCTCCAACTGGTCCAGAATGCGACCGCGCAGGTGATTACAGGAGCGACATAGCGCTTCCATATAACATCTCTCCTGCGCGAGCTGCACTGGCTTCCGGTGGTCTTCCGGGTGCACTTCAAGGTGTTGGTTCTCACCTTTAAAGCGCTCCATGGCTTAGGGCCAGGGTATTTACGAGACCGCCTGCTGCTACTGATAACCTCCCACCAGCCAATACGCTCTCACAGAGAGGGCCTCCTCAGGGTGCTGTCGGTCAAGCAATGTCGGCTGGCGGCCCCCAGGGGGAGGGCCTTCTCTGTGGGAGCACCCGCCCTCTGGAACGAGCTACCTCCCGGAATACGGCTGATTCCGGATCTCCGCACTTTCCGTAAGGCCCTGAAGACGTTTTTATTTCAGCAAGCTGGCCTGGCCTGAATAGGTTTTAGGGGTTTTTAATTGTATTGCTAGGGGTTTTAAATTGGGGCGGCCGTTTAATTTAATTTATTTTTAATTATTTTAACTTTTATATTGCATGTTATTTTAATTCTCGGCTGTTCACCGCCCTGAGTCCCTTCGGGGAGAAGGGTGGGATATAAATTTAAATAATAATAATAATAATAATAATAATAATAATAATAATAATAACAACAACAACAACAACAACAACAACAACAACAACAACAACAACAACAACCTGATCAGTGGGTGCAGCAAAATTTCACAAACTGACTACCTACAATGCCATGACAGTGTTGCTAAAATCATTCACTGGAAATTGTGCCAGAAGTTTGGATTTGAGTACAGCAAAAACCACCGGGAACATCAGGTTGAGAAAGTTTTAGAGAATGAGAAACTCAAGATCTTGTGGGACTTTAGGATTCAGACTGATAGGCACTTGGTCCACAACACACCTGACATAACAATAGTTGAAAAGAAAAAAGTATGGTTCATTGACATTGCAATACCTGGTGATGCACGAATTGAAGATAAGCAGCAAGAAAAAATCACAAAGTACCGGGACTTACAAATTGAAGTTGAGCGACTGTGGAAAAAGAAATCGTGTGTTGTCCTGATTGTAATTGGAGCCCTCGGAGCAATACCCAAAGGGCTACCCCGCTATTTAGAAATTCTAAATTTGCCGGACTTGAACATTTTGACTCTACAAAAAACCACCTTACTCGGAACAGCTTACATCCTTAACAGTGATACCTTAACAGTTCCTAGGTCCTTGGTTAGGACTCGAGCTGCTGAGCTATTAACCAGCCTCAAAGGCTGTGAATCTCACTAAAGATTAACCAATTAATAATAATAATAATAATAATAATAATAATAATAATAATAATAATAATTGCACCCACCCAGCCAGTCATTAGGCAGATCATATTAGTGGTCTGTGGGATTTAAAATTATGAGTTTAGTGGTCCCTGAGGTCCGAAAAGTTGATGATCCCTGCATTAGACTATACAATTAAAACAATTAAAAACATAACCCAAACTAAAAAGCCACATAACTATAAAAAGTAATCCAGGATCTCCAGAGACACACTAACCCCAATTCTGGGAACAGTGCAAGGTCTTAAGGACCTTCCAGAAACCAGGAGAGGGGTATAGCTATCTCTGGAGAGATGCTGCTCAAGAGGGCAGGGCAATGACAGAGAAGGCCCACATCCTTAGTACTGTAAGTTCACAGCTTTTAATTGAGTAGTATAGCCACACTACCCAAATGTACCTAATGGGAAAATACTGTTGGAGACAAGTGATCATGCGGATATCCAGGTCCTGGGCCATGAAAAGCTTAATATGTGATAACCAGTACCTTGAATTGTACTCAGAACCCAACTTACTTAATAATATGTCTAAGTTCATATTCCACATTATTACAAACAAATGGATGATAGAGAAATCAAGAGTTTTCAATAGAGACACAAATAACAGACTCAAATTGTAACATATGCAAAGACCCAGACTCTTCAAAACATCTATAACACTGGGAAATGTGGAAGAAAAAGGAAAAGCAGCAAAGACGGGCTTGATTATCGGAGCAACATTGGGCTGGATGAGGTTGGTAATCGGAGCAACATTGGGACATTAAAGGTGAGAACAGAACATCCTGTCCTGTCTATGTGGCTGCTAAGAATAATAAATACTGACTTGGTGGCATGTGAACATAAACGGAGCCAGTGTAGTGTGCTGATAGTTGTGGTGACTTTGGGCTGGTCATCCTTCTCTCACCCAAATGTGGGTGAGGAAGAGAGTAATGCATACCCTGCCTTGACCTGCCTGAATGAAAGGCAGGGTATATATCTAACAAGCAAAGTAGTGCCTGTCACCAATTCAGAACTTAATGAAATGTTTATTATTGTAAATTCAGCACTCCTAGTAAGATGAGAAAGGTATCATGGAGTGAGTACAGAGAATAGCACATGAAGCTGAAACTTCTTTGTAACTTTTTCTCTTCTGTAAGTTGTCTTATGAAAATAATAGTATTTTTCATTAAGGGGTTTATGTCGTGCACAGACAACCAGTACCCTACGCCTCTGTCTAATTTCAAATACATATTTTTCATGCTAGCAATTTAAATCTCAGGCAAAAGCAATTTATCCCTTATGGTTTGCTATAAAATGTAAGGGAAAGTTTTTTTTTTTTTTTTTTAAAGCTAGAGAGCATTGTTCCATCTGCTTGGAGATGTAGTTCCACATATTTATTTTGGCCACACATACCCTAGAGATGCAATAAAACTCACAAGATTTCTATTGTGGGAAGATGGTTCTTGACTTTAAAAAAAAATGTCCGTGCCAGTATATCTAGTCAACCAAGATTTTAGCAGTTAACCAGGATTGGGTTTACTTCCTTTTGTTTGCAGTGAATCTTTATTTATTCTCTCTTTCTATCTCTGTGAAATATATCATGGCATAAACTATTTCTGTACTTTCAGGGCCATTAAGCAATAGTTTTCTTCTAAAGAGATAAATGCTTTTTGCAAGATAGCATTTCTGATCTGAAGATATATAGCCAGATGTCTCTTTTTTTAAGGGCTGCTTTTTTCCCTTGCCATGGTGAAAATCTTTTCTCCTTTTTGGGAAAGAGGCTGAGGGTGGTTTTTGTCAATTAGGCCACACACATGGGTAGCAGGTTTGGATTTTCTTCCTTTAATCTGTAAATTAAAATTCATGTGGGGAAGAGATGTAGGATGAAATGTACCCTGATGAATGTATATCAATATATACACAGTACTGGAAATGCTTGTGGAATCTTTTCATTTCACCCACCATTGGTTATCAAAATAGTTGGCTCTGCTGAATCCACTGGACCTGCACAATTCTGGGAAATAAGTCAAAGTCAATCAATTGCATTAAACAACCTAAAAGGATTTTGTTTTGTTAAAGTTAAAAGTTACAGAGTTAGCCTGAGTTGCTACTGGTAGGGAAAAACCTTTGATAACATGACACAGGAGAAGAAATGTTTACAAGTCAATACAAAAGATAACTTTTATTATTTTATTTTATTTTATTTTATTTTATTTTATTTTATTATTTTATTTTATTATTTTATTTTATTTTATTTTATTTTTATTTTATTTTATTTTATTTTATTTATTTTATTTTATTTTATTTTATTTTATTATTTTATTTTATTTTATTTATTTTATTTTATTTTATTTTATTTTATTATTTTATTTTATTTTATTTTATTTTATTTTATTTTATTTTATTTTATTTATTTTATTTTATTTTATTTTATTTTATTTTATTTATTTTATTTTATTTTATTTTATTTTATTTTATTTTATTTTATTTTATTTTATTTTATTTTATTTTATTTTATTTTATTTTATTTTAATATTTTATTTTTTGTGACCTGACAGAAGCTAGAAAGCTCAAAGCAGCAGCAAGGAACTTAATTTTTTAGATTTGCAATAGATGCCAAGGGAAAATGCTGAAAATGTGTATTGAAGCAAGGTAAATATTATCTCATCTTAACATGAATGTAGTTCCTTTCTCCTTTTTTTTTTTTAGAACTAGGAAACGAGATAAACCAAAGCTTCACCAAAACAAAAATGATGCAGTGTTATCTTCCTTCTGCTTCTCCTTCCACAATGTCTAGTGCAGTGGTTCTCAACCTTCCTAATGCTGTGACCCTTTAATACAGTTCCTCATGTTGTGGTGACCCCCAACCATAAAATTATTCCTAAGATCATTGATAACACATGTTTTCTGATGGTCTAAGGCGACCCCTGTGAAAGGGTCGTTCGATCCCTAAAGGGGTCCTGACCCACAGGTTGAGAACCACTGGTCTAGTGAGATAGAGGGTACTGTTGTCTCTTACTGTCGATTGATAATTGGGGAGCTGAATTGTTTCTGTTCTCTTGATACTGAACTTTGGGGTTTTCCTTCAAACTGGACAAACTGTTCTGTGTAACCCCTGCAGCTGCTTGATGCTACAGTCTTCTCCCTCTTCTTCCTCCCTCCCTCTTCGCCATCCCCTCTTGATACTGTTATTGTCTCCTACCCAGCCCATAGCTGAAACAGCTTCAAGTTTTTTAATTTATTTTTATTTGTCAAGGATTTATAAGATAACAGATATAAGTATAAACATGATTATGAATACATGAAATGGATACAAATAAATGGGGACAGTGGGACAGGGATGGTAGACACGCTGGTGCGCTTATGCACTCCCCTTAGAGACCTCTTAGGAATGGGGTGAGGTCAACAGTAGACAGTCTAAGGTTAAAGTTGTAGGGGTTTGGAGATGAAACCGCAGAGTCAGGTAGTGCATTCCAGGCATTGACCACTCTGTTGCTGAAGTCATATTTTCTGCAATCGAGTTTGGAGCGGTTTACCTTAAGTTTGTATCTATTGTGTGCTCGTGTATTGTTGTCATTGAAGCTGAAGTAGTCATTGACAGGTAGGACGTTGTAGCAGATAATTTTATGTACTACGCTTAGGTCGAAGGTGACCGAAGGCGGTGTAGTTCTAAATTGTTTAATCCCAAATTTCAAGTCTGGTGCATAAGATATTCTGTTGTGAGCAGAGGCGTGGAGGATTCTTCTTGTGAAATATCTCTGTACTCCTCAATTGTATTCATGTCTGATAAGCAGTGCGGGTTCCAGAGAATTGGTCTAGCAAATGTTGTGTTAAAAACATTTTAACAACAATTTATTTTTTAAAAAAGTTGGCTGTTCCAGTTTTAAATAGTTTTCACCAAGGATAAAATCTAGTATTCTTCGCCTATGATTGAGGATACAGTCAGAAGTTAGGATCTCCTTGGCTCTTATTGGCCAATTTAGGCATCTTTGAATACAACTTCTCTCCTGTAGCTAGGAACTGCTCTCTAGGGCCATTTTGCTTTGGGGTGCAGGAGGGCTGGATACTGAGTTTCTGCAGAAGAATCTATTCATGAAATGCTTAAATGGTAGTTTTTAAACCACTTACTAAGGCTCAACACAGGATTCATACAAGCAAGTATAAGTCTCTTCTGAAAGACTACTAGATCTGTGATTTAAAACATATTAAAACAAGAGCCTTGGTGGTGCAGCAGACTAAAGTGCTGTTAAGTAACAAAAGCTGCCTGCAATTACTCAAATCTCACCAGGCTCACGGTTGACTCAGCCTTCCATCCTTTCGAGGTAGGTAAAATGAGGATCCGGTTTGTGGGGGCAATAAGCTGACTTTGTATAAAAAAGAACACCGTTGGGGGGGGGTGTGTGAAAGCCCTACTAAGCAGGTATATACAAAAGTATGAAGGCTATTGCTTAATGCATTGTAAGCCGCCCTGAGTCTCCGGAGAAGGGCGGCATATAAATCGAATAAATATATATATATATATATATATATATATATATATATATATATATATATATATATATTTAGGGGTGGGTTTTTTTTTTGAGACAGAACAGTAGTTTTGTGATTCATAGGTCGATTTAAACAGGGAAATAAACCAATTTTTTTCCAGCTGTGTGCTGCTAGTGTTGTCACAACTTGCTGTGTTACTGGTTTTCGGACAAGAATTTCATGGGGTCATGCTTTTTACTGTTTTTAAATACCTTTATGTGGGAAAGGGTAGCGCTTTGCCTACTTTGCCTACTTTGTTTGGACGTTAGCAACAGTTGTTGCCACGATGATGGCTGTTGTTATTACATGCTGGTTAATTACAAACTGCAGGTTTTTCATAACTGCTTTTGGGAATTGTGAACCATACGATTCGACCTGGATTCTTCAGTCACTTACCGCCAGCAGAGCCAATCTCTTGCAGTATTTTTTTAAGGATAAATTTTGATTGTTATTGTCGGTTTCTTTCTATCAATCACACACACACACACACACACACACACACACACACTCTACTTTACGCATGCGCGCACACACACACAACCTGCTTGCACACGCACACATACCCACACACAAAACCTGCTTTGCCCCACTCCCAATCACCTGTCTGCTGGGCTATTTTGAAACAAGGGTTTAGGGCTGCTGGATCATGGGCACAGAAGATAGATTATGCCAAGGAAAAATATCAGCTCCCTATCCCTTCAGCTCTTCTTTCTAATTTCTTGTCTGTGATCGGCCAGCTGCACTTAGCAAAGGGCTTTAGGCCTGTACAGGCAGTCCTCAATTTGCAACAGTCATTTAGTGACCATTCAGTTACAACGGCGCTGAAAAAGTGACTTACGACCGTTATTCACAGTTACGACTTTTACAGCACCCCCATGATCATGTGATCAAAATTCAGATGCTTAGCACCTTGTTCATATTTATGACCGTTGCTATGTCCCAAGCTCATGTGATCACCTTTTGCGAACTTTGGACAAGTAGAGTCAATGGGGAAGTCAGATTCATTTAACAACCGAGTTACTCAGTTATCAGCTGCAGTGATTCACTTAATAACTGAGACAAGAAAGATTGTAAAATGGGGCAAAACTAACTTAACAAACATCTCACTTAACAACATAAATTTTGGGCTCAATTGTCGTAAGTCGAGGGCTACCTCTATTCAGAAATGACATAGCAGACAGGTCAAACATGATTTAGAGTTGTCCAGAACTGCATCGCCACATACCTATGCTTTGAAGGGATTAATGGGTAAACATAGGTTGCAGATGGCTATAAGACGGGACACGCTCATCTTCCAAATCCCAACTGTGCATTGTGCAGAAGTATGTATCCTGTGTGATGATTGGTTGATCCGACGTCTTGTTTTGTGCTTTGCTGTTTGAGCACCCCCTAGCCATAAAAAGAACATTTGCAACAGCTATGCCACCATTTGTGAATGACAGACGCATACTTTCCCTCACGTGTTGTGATGGAAAAGTCTGATCCAGGCTTCACAGGGTTGCGCTGAGTAGGAGGGTTGGAAGGAGCACCCTCCCACTTCATCTCAAGTAGTCCTCTATGCCTGTGACTTGTTAGTTGAACAACTTGAAGAGTAACCAACCTGCCTTTTAGAACAGCCATCTCCTTGAATGTGATGTAACTGCAATGCTGCACATTAAGAAGAACGATAGCTGTTGTTGGTTTTTTTTGCTGACAGATGAGAGGTGGGAAAAGTCAGGGAAATCCACCTATGTCTTAACCTGTCCCTCAAGAGCTGCATAAGACAAACTTGTCCCTCAAGAGCTGCATAAGGACAGCGCTCTTCAGCTTCATTACCATTGCATAATAGAAATTGGCAATGTGGTAGCACAATTTCTGCTGGCAGCATGCTTTCTCTCCTGCCTCAAGGACTGTGGGATAGCACTTTCACTCAGCCATCTGGAGGAGCCCTTAGAGGAATTTGAACAGTCTAGCTGTGCTTATATGCAAAACCAAACAAGTAGCCCACTGAAGGTGAAGAGAGAGCAACTTATGTTAAGTTATTATTATTTTTATTATTTTTACAGCTAAAAAAATAGATGCCTGTGGATTTTCTGTCCCTGGTACCAAAATCATTTGTCTAGTTTGGGCACTCTGCACCATGGTGGGACCCAATGTCTTTGTACAAAATAACACCCAAAAATGCTTTTGTGTATCTATGAACAGCATATATAAAACACATATGTCTAGTGCTAGGACAGTAGTTGTCAATTTACAATTGCAATTTATTTTAATGCAATCGTAAGTTGATTTTCATTTTGAGCATAGGTCAAAATCAAAGAAAATTGATTTAAGTACATATTTAATGTATTATATTATGGTTTTATGTGTATTATTTATTATATATTTTAATTTATTTTTCAAATGTATAAAGCTTTGTCTTTGAATGTGGCTGTATTTTGTTATGCTGTCTGTAAAACAGACATGCTCCAATCAGTACAATGACCTAACTACAAATGTATGTTGTCTTGTTTTATTTAAAATACATACTGTATTATTGTTGTTGTTGTTGTTGTTATTATTATTATTGTGTTTCTCAAAAAGACCCACCTTGAAAAGAAGCCCTATCACGTTTGTGAGCGCATGCAATCAAATTAAGCTCCACCAACAAAATTAGCCCTAATTAAGACCCTACCCACTCTGGGGTGCAGAGGGTGGGGCAAGGCATACAGGTAAAAAATAAGCTAGGGTGGGGATGGGTGGTGGTGGAGCTGCCCTACTTATCAGGCCTCACACACCCCAACACCTGCTTCGCCTTCTTATGCGGCCGCTTGCATGCATTGCCCCAGCCTCCGTTTTGCATCTAATAGAACTCTCCAAAACGAAGTCCTAGCCGTTTTTTGGGGGGGTCAAAAGAAAATAAGACCGGCCTTCTTTTTGGAGAGAAACACGGTATTATTATTCTGATTAATGAACATAATATGATTATATTCCATTCTACATATTCTAAATTCTCCTTCCTATGTATAAACTAGATGTGATTTAAATTATTATCGTTATTTTATTTCTATATCAGTCTTTTTCTCAAATCAAAGTGGTGGGAGAAAGGGGGAAAATCCAATAAAATAATGACATACAACAATAAAACCAGCTATCCTAAAAGAAGATAATGAAAACAGTAAGTGTTGAAGAAACTTTTTTTAAAAAATGACCAAAAATATGTGACCTCGAAGTGTATATAATTTGATTGCCTCCCCTGTCAAATAACAGCTGAAATCTTTTCATGCAACAACACAAACATTCTTCTAACCAGGTCCGTGTCCACTTTTGGAGCTTGTCAAAGCCAGTCAGATCATTTAAAATGAACTTTGATAGGATAAATACTTTTTGAAAGATGGAGTCTACCTATGTTTTCTTTGATTCTTTTAAATTTCATTCACATCTTGTATTTTATATGTGAATGAAAGGGACAAATGTGTCTCCCATCATGATACGGCATAAAGAATTGTGGAAGGGAAAAATTAGAAAATTGAAGTAGGAGTGTTATGAGGAGGAAAGGCAGGACACACATTTTAAAAATGCCAATAAATTAATAATTGGATTGAATTGTAAATCCAGTGAAAGTTGACTTGAATCTTGTTTTGGGGCTGACAAGAAACTGCCATCACACTTTTGGCAATAAAATGTTTTTAAAGAATAAAACACTTCCTTGATGTTGTATCTCAAAGAAAGGGCAGAGGCAATTATATGGTAAATGTAATATGTAGTTTGGCTCCAACGGCCTAGGCCTAATGCATGTTTACCCAAAAGTCTTTCATGGACTTATTGACAAGTATACACTGGTAAATTATCAGACCTTTGTTGCTGATATTAAGGCTGTAGTGTTTAACAGTATAATCAGATGAGTTGATTAAAAGGCTTTTGATCCACAATATTCCTTTGCTTATTTTGACTTGAGTTTCCTCTTAATTTAAGAAGAACAAAGTTCACTGCAGAAACACTGGATAGACAGATTTTATTTTATTATTGTTTACAATTAAAATAAATATAAATCAACTTTCTTGTTGATAGATAAGCCTACCCTATCAAACCAGGAAGTTGTTTAGGGATTGCTTATCAACTATAAAAGAGTAGTTTTAAAACGAATACAGTAAATATTATTTTTAATAACTATTCTTACAAATATATATGGGAAAATTAAGAAGAACCATTCATCCTTCTTTCTCATAGGAAGCAAATGATAGCTTCTGCATTTATTTAGCTGTTGTATTTACTGTATTCTAAAATGCAGTTCCCTGACACCATCTATAATGCAGTCAGATATCAAATAAATAATGCTTTTCCTTTGAAAACAATTGCTTTTTCAGAAGAAACTCTCATAAATGTATTTGAGTAAATTAAACTGCAAATGGTTGGTTGATTAAACTTTTTAAAGCTTACGCCACAATATTCTCCTTTTCAGAGGAATTTGGGAAGAACTGATCCATTGATACAAATAAAGCTGCATAGCATTTATATTTGGTGTTTTGTACCTTAGATAAGATGCTCAGCAGATTAGTAACCCAGTTGTTCTAGGTATCATTATAATCCCCTGTAGACACCAAGTGAATTTTTTAATGCTGGGTTCAAAAATGAGTTCAGCAGAATTTATTTTTTTTTGCTGATAATGTATTTGTATTTTTAAAGCAGAGATGAGAGAACTGGAAAAAGAAGTTGTAGGCAAAGCACCAAGTGCCTTTAGGAAATACACACCAATTTTACTACATTTGCCCTTGTGTAAGCGGTACAGAATTAACTTGAAGGACCAGACAATCTTGTCTCATGAATGTTATTCAAGTAAGACTGAAATTACTAAACTGCTTTTTTTGTACAAGCAGTAGTATTTGCGTCAATGGCAAGAGAAATGATAGGAAAATGGCATGCAAGGTGGATATCAGAAGGGTTCAGAAGACTTTGAACTAAAAGATCAAGCTTTATCATTCTTAAATAGATGTTTTAGGTCTTGCTGAAAAATGATGGATGAGTATCCCAGGAATCTTACCCCATTTCTTAGGTTAAATGTATTATCTGTAGTCCCCATGTTGGAAAGTACTGATGAGATCCGAGAGCTTTGGGAAGGCTATATTCACAAATACAGTTCTGTTTTTCAGCTTGCAAGTGCTGTCCACTGCAAGGTCAGTTTCTGAGTATCCATCATTTTGCTCTCCATAGTGCTTAAGTAGAAAGATCCAGATTTAGTCACTTACATAAGACTATGCTTCACTATTCATCAGGAGGATATGATTAAAGTGAAGTACAAGAAGTACCTTGCTAAAAATTATTGTATCAATTACATCACGCAGTGGGGCAAGGGAACAGCCCTGCAGATTTTGTAATGACCTGAACTCCCTTATGTGAAAACAGCAAGACAGTTTTGTGATAAGACACAACAGCATTTGTACCATACTGTGTTTGATGACAAGGGGTTCTCCCTCAAGACATTGGCATTGCAGTACGTTTTCCTACTAGGACAAATCAGGGCAGAAAGTTAACCTAGCTTTGAGAAATGTTAGGAAACACACTGCTTTCTCTCTCAAAAAATCCCTTCTTGTACATTACAGTTAAACATTATTTTATTAAAGGCATCTTTCTTACAGATATACAGATCCCAACAGAAGATAAAATATCTGATTGGAAACCACATACTGGACCGCAAAGATGCTCTCCTTACTACTTTATAACATAAGGCATTGAAGTACAGTATGATACAATACAAGCAGTCCTCAACTTATGACCACAATTGAGCCCAACATTTCTCTTGCTAAGCAAGACAGTTGTTAAGTGAGTTTTGCCCCAGTTTATGACCTTTCTTGCCACAGTTGTTAAGCAAATCACTGCAGCTGTTAAGTTAGCAACATGGTTGTTAAGTGAAAACTGGATTCCCCATTGACTTTGCTTGTCAGAAGCTTGCAAAAGGTGATTGCATGACTCTGGGACACTGCAACAGTCATAAATACGAGTCAGCTGCCAGGCATCTGAATTTTGATCACATGTCCATGAGGATGCTGCAGTAGTTGCAAGTGTGAAAAATGGTCATAAGTCACTTTTTTCAGTGCCGTTGTAACTTTGAGCAGTCACTAAATCAGTCACTGCCTATATTGGTTATGTGTGAGGAACTGAACCAACTTTTGAAACACACAGTAAAGTGGAAGAGCAAAACTCTTCTGCCCTGTGACATTTTTTTCCAAGGCAGAGTTAACATTCCAAAAAAGAATAGACTGGGTGTGGCAACAGGAAGGAGCAAAGGGAAGAGCCCTGGAGTTGATCCAGGAAAATAAAACATGGGAAAACAGTCAGGAGAAGATACCCACAGTCTCCTTAACTTTGAAGCACTTTGTATTCCTTACAGGAATGATAGAAATTAGAATGCACATGTCTGACATACGCATAACTCCACAACATCAAGAAAATAGATAATGATCATCAGCTGTGGTCACTTTCCTGGGTCAAAGCCTTAAAGTTGCCCTTGATTTTACCACAGAGATGATTCTAATCCATCTTTGCTAAAATGATTGGGCAGGAGAAACTGAGGAGAAAAAAACTTGCACTGCCGTGCAATGAGAAAAAAAGTGGGGCCGCCAATCAATATTCTGCCTCTGAACTTCTCAAGGGCTTAAAATGGCAGTGCCCTGTGTTTATAACAATGGGTGCAAAGCCATTTGATCTTTTAATCCAGGAGAATGTGATTTATTAGATAAGGATAACTAACAAAATGTGGAGAGTCCAAGACTGTTTTAAAACTTACTTAGCTGACCTACGATGCTATCTCTTTTGAACTAAAGTACTAGAGAATGTTTTTGCAAAACTTTAATGTACATTTTTGTCAGAAGTTTAAAACTGGAATCCTGCCACGAATATGTTAAAATAACTTTTTTGTATGAAAAAGGCAGGCAGTATATATTGTCCATATTTGCATTCTTATGTACTATTAGTGAAATAGTACATAAGGCCACTAATAAAGCTGAGAATCTTTGGTTATTTTCTGCATAATATTTTTGATCTAATGTATTTTATTTTATAAAATTTTATAAAATTCATTCTAGTGAATTTTATTTTTGTCCTGTCATAAATTTCTAAATGGATATATCATAACTTTCTCTTCTATTTCCGCTTCCCTTCTTTTGAAGTTTAAACTATGCATGAGATTATATTTATTTAAGATTTTTGGATCCTTCCTAAGCCAATGTAATGATATTTCTTACCAGCAAAACAGTACTTAGGAGAAAGTCCTGCTTTCATAAATGAGTAACTCAATGAAACATTTATTAACTGGATGTAAATCTTACAACAGTGAATGCAGTTTCACTCCTATGTAAAATTAGGACCTAACTTGAATGAAATCAAGATAACTCCTTACCAAGATAAAACACATTTTCTTTAATCCAATGTCTGCATCTGAAAAGCTGATTCCATTTTTTGTCTGCAAGAACTATTGAGAATAACACTTTGGAAATTAAAATGTCTGAGAACTCTGTTTGTTATACTGATCCACCTGGGTAATATTTCAAACAGTTACTGCACCATAGCTTATGGCTAAATTTATTTCTAATAATAACTCACCATTTGGGGATGCACTTTAAATAAACCATGTTTGTCAAATATAATAACTTTAAGATGTATGGACTTCAACTCCCAGGACTGAAGATTCCCAGCTGACTGGGGAATTCTGGAAGTTGAAGTCCACATGTTTTAAAGATGCCAAATTTGACAAACACTGAAACAAACTAACCACTTTGTGTGTACAGGTAGTCCTCAATTTAAAACCACAATTGAGCCCAAAATTTCCATTGCTAAGCAAGACAGTTGTTAAATGAGTTTTTCTTCATTTCACAACCTTTGTTGCCACCATTGTTAGGTGAATCACTGCTGTTGTTATGTTAGAAATAGGGTTGTTAAGTGAATCTGGTTTTCCCATGGACTTTGTCAGAAGGTCACAAAAGATGATCACATGACCTCATAAATACATGCCAGTTACCAAGTGGCCAAATTTTGAACACATGACCATGTTTAGGGGATACTCAGTGGTGGGTTCCTCCCGGTTTGTCCCGGTTCGGCAGAGCTGGTAACGGTGATGATATGACATCACCGAACCGGTTCTGACCACCCCGCCCCCCCATCCCCCGCATTATTTTTACCTTTTATTTGACCCCACCCCCAATCTATTGCTGCCTCCTGAGTCCCAGCTGATGGCTAGAGAGAAAAAAACTGTTTAAACTCTTGCCACAGACTTCAAAGGGCTGCCTTACAGTTGATCAGTGTTAAAAGAAAACAAATTAGTAGACCAGTGCCTGCAAAAATACATGAGTAGATCAGTGCCTGTAAAAATACATGAGTAGATCAGTGCCTGCAAAAATAAATGGGTAGACCAGTGCCTGCAAAAATACATGAGTAGATCGGTACAGCTCTGCAAGCAGTTACTGGTAGACCAGTACCTCTGCTAAATCCTAAATAATTTTCACATGACCATCAAGCCACGCCCACAAAATAAGCCACGCCCACAGAACTGGTAGTAAAAAATTTTAGAACCCATCCCTGGGGATACTGCAACAGTCGTAAATGTGTCATGTCACTTTTTTAGTGCCATTGTAGCTTTGAATGGTCACTAAATGAATGGTTGTAAATCGAGGACTACCTGTATATTCAAAATTATATATTCCTATCTTTGAAAACAACATTGCTGTACTGAGGTTAAGCATTTTAATTATACATGGCATGTTTCATAGATATAGAACTTGACCTGTCTTGCACACAAAGGCAAATATATCATAAGGGTACTGTGTACTAACAGAGCTGCTATGCTCCTTTGTGCTTTATATAACAGAATGCTGGAAAAAAAATTCATTCAAATAAAGTTTGGTTTAGGTTTGGTTTATTTGGATTTATATACCGCCCTTCTCCCGAAGGACTCAGGGCGGTGAACAGCCAAAGATAAAACACATACGATATAAAATTAAAAAAAAACCAATTTAAAACATATTAAACAAATTTGGCCCATACTAATTAAAACACCCCTTTTTTAAAAGCAAATTAAAATTAAACTATTAAAAAGAGTTAGGCCAGCCCAGCCTGTTGAAATAAAAAAGTCTTGAGGGCACGGCGGAAAATGCGTAAATCTGGGATCCTCCGTATCTCCGGGGGAGCTCGTTCCAAAGGGCAGGTGCCCCCACAGAGAAGGCTCTCCCCCTGGGGGCCGCCAGTCGACACTGTTTGACCGACGGCCCCCTGAGGAGCCCCTCTCTGTGGGAGTGTACTGGCTGGTGAGAGGCTACCGGTGGCAGAAGGCAGTCTCGTAGGTACCCAGGTCCTAAGCCTGGGTAAATAAAGCCTGGGTAAGTAAAGAAGAATATTTGTAACTCAGGGTTGACATGAGGGGTCCTTGGTGCTCTCTGAGCTTGCTTCTTCTTGCAGATGTTTCATTATCCAAATTAGGTAACTTCATCCATGCTAGTGAGGAGTGCAGAATATAAACTGATAACGAATTGCATGCCTCACTAGCACTGATGATGTTACCTAGCTTGGGTAATGAAACATCTGCAAGAAAACAAGCAAGCTCAGAGAGCACCAAGGACCAGTGGTGGGTTGCCCCCAGTTTGGGCTGGTTCTATAGAACCGGTAGTAAAACCGCTGGGAGGCTCTGCCCACCGACCCCAACGTCGTCAAGAAGCTTTTGCGCAGAAGCACACACACGGCCCCCTTTGCAAACTGGTAGTAAAGGTAAGTAGAACCCACCCCTGCCAAGGACCCCTTGGTTCATTCAAAATACTGGGGATGGTAGAGTAGCTACAATAAAAGGCAAGATTGATCTCACTTATTTTAGCCTACTACTGCTGTTGGGTCAAGATAAGTACCTTTAACTTGATAGTAACTGATCAGGAGGCATTTTCCAAGGTTCAGCAATTCCAGCTTCTCCTGAAACTGTCAGTCCAGGAACGCTACCCCTTCCACTGAATCTTGCCAAATGCCTATTACAGTACTAAATGTCCCAGAGACATGTCATCCATATTCATGACTTAGGATAGTAATGTGGCTATCCTTCTGTCATTTAGCATTGCAGAAGATGCCTGTCACAACTTGCCCATTGGCAAAAATAAAAAAAAAAGTAAATACTTTTCTTGTGCTGCTATTAAAGTCCTATTCCTTCATGTGACTAAGAAATTTAAATGTAGGTGTAAAAGTAACTAAACATAAAAAGTAAACAAACAGTGCAAGCAGTGTTGGGCATGGATGGTTGTTCCTTTGTGACCCCACTGTTTTGCAAAGCTGTGCCGGTTACTGGTTAGCTACCAGATTCAGTTCAAGGTGCTGGTATCCAGCTATACACAGACCTACAGTTTAGTTATTTGAGCTATCTCTGATTTTTTACGCCCATGAAATGTGATCAGACAGAGCAGCCATATTATGGGCCCCATCAGTTAAGAAGTGCCATCTTGTGGGACCCAGGGAGTTGCCTTCTTTCTATCATTCTCGATGCCTGCCCTCAGGAATGATACCCCCACCCCCTGATCCAGATGGCTCCCACCCTGGGAGGTTGAATAGGTTATTCAAAGCTATTAAAAAGCTGGATATTGTCCCAGGCTTTGGGGGAGAGTAAAGTAAATTCAAATCTTCAGCTGAATAGTTTTTTGGGGGTGAGGGGAGATTGATTATATGTTCTTTTGGGCGGCATTCGTAATTCCTGTTTTGTGTTTTGAATTTTACTTTTTTATATTTTTAATTGCATGCTGGCCAGAGTCATTGGGAGTCAGGCAGCCTGACACAAATAAAAATAAACAATTCTTGGTTTCCAAGAAGCATGTGGAAACTCCTTTGGACCCTCCATATTGAAAAATGAAAATAAGTGACTTATGATTGCTGAATATCCTCTTTTCATTCATAGAAAATTAGTTAAAACAAGCTATGAACGCTTGAAATAAATGGAGCATTTGACAAAAAGCAGGAGAGGATTTGATGGAGTCTACTTTATCCCCAGCTAGTTTTATGGTTTGGATATGCTGCATTATTGACTTTTTAGAATATTTGGGGGGAGTGTTACAGCATGTTTTTTGTATTGATTTGATTTACAACCTATGTTTGTACTCTGCCAAGTAGTCAAGCCAGTTAAAAATGTAAAATATATAAATAATAGGATGATTAAAATATTCATTGTTTTAAAGATTTCAAAAGATTAAAATTAACACCCACATCATACTAAAATCATGTATTCATTAAAAACCTAGTCAAAATGTCATAAGACTTGGGGATCAAGCATAATAATCAAAAGGACATGTTCCATGATCTGTGAGCACCTGGATGTCCCAATCATGCAGTAGAAGCCCTGGCTTTGTATACATTGACATCACATACATATACAAAGGGGTAAACCTTTGAATTTAAAATAGATAAAGTAGTTAACCAAAATTGGCATCTGTAACCAAGATGACAACCCTTACAAATCAAGCTCGATGATGGGCCAGTTCTACTTGAAGAAGGCATACTTGAAGGACCTGGGAGCCAAGCCATGAAGGGGTTTATAGAATAAAAGCAGCACTTTGAGCTGTATTCAGAAACAGATTAGGAGCCATGCAGCATCCCTAAGCAACTATTATATGCTTGTAATGGGTCTAACCTACCAGGAGGCAGGCCCTTGCGTTTTCCAGCTAATCTTCTGCATTTCAGTACTGTAATTTGTTCTTGAGTTGTTGACCACATACTATAGTCTACAGTTGTCCGATGTTCTACTCTTGCTTAAGCTGAAGCTTCGCAGACATAGCATCTTTATCCTATGTATCTTGAAGAACACAGAAATCAAACTTTCCATGTATATATCAATTGAACCATCCAGAAGGTTGTGTGATGTAGTGGTTAAAAGGTTAGATTAGCAGCACATTCTTGTCCTCCCTTAGGCATGGTAGCTGGCTGGCTGACTTTTGAGCTCTATCTTAGCTCTAGATGGAGAAGTAAAAATGTCTTTCTTTTCTTTCTTTCTTTCTTTCTTTCTTTCTTTCTTTCTTTCTTTCTTTCTTTCTTTCTTTCTTTCTTTCTTTCTTCCTTCCTTCCTTCCTTCCTTCCTTCCTTCCTTCCTTCCTTCCTTCCTTTCTATCACCTATCTATTGATCTATCTACTCACTCTGGACTAGCATAGTAGTTTACGATCTATAATTTTCAATGAACCTTCTTTTGGTGAATCTTCTTACAATGGATTGCTTCTGGCTGGTAGGTGTGTGTGTGTGTGTGTGTGTGTGTGTGTGTGTGTGTAGTTTTTATTATTATTTTTATTAGTTCTATTATTTCATGTTTTAGTACAGTCTTCCCCAACTTTATGCCTTCCACATGAGTTGAGCAACTCCTATTATCCTAACCAGATGGGATTTCACAGAATTAGGCCATCATCCTCTTGCTTACTGCTGGAATCCAAATGAAACATCCCCAACTAAATGCATTGCTTGAACATATCTGGTGAAAAGAGACCAATTGGTTAAAAAAAAACCCTGCAGTGCACATCTTAAGTAGCCTTGCAGCGACTTGCCCTCTTAAAAGCTGTTCTTGGAATAAAATGAATCACTTAGGTATGCTCATTATTATCTGCTAACCCTGAAATTGTGATTGGATTCTATCACTTCTGTACATGTATTTTACCACTATTTATTTTAAAAAAAAGTATTAGTACACAATAAGGAAGAAATGTCAGTTTTGAAAAGGATCCACATTCATGTGCATTTTTTTAATATCTCAACTGGCATTTTACCTTTGATTTAAGTGGACAAGAAATAAAAGCTTATCACTTGGCTGATCTTATATGGTTGCAAAAAACTTAATATAAATTAATGGCCAGAAGAGACCTATATAGGCAGTGCATTCAATTTTAGCTAAGAGAAGACATTTATATTTTATTAGATGAGATACTTTTATAATTCACAAATGGACTTTGTTTAAGCAGCCAAAGTGCTAACATTTCAGTGACCTTCAGTAAGGATGCTCAAACTCATCCTCAAAACTATTTTTCTATTTTTGCTTTAGTATTCAGGAAAGATAATGGAAAATATAGCAAACAAAGCAAATAAATATTAACACCATTTTTGTCTAGTGAAGAAGGGTACATATGGTGAAACAGGAAAATTATCACCGAACATGGGCTAAAAATCTTGATTTAGCAAGAACAAGTTCATCCTACAGCCTTCTGTTCTTAGAACTGCAGCTTTTTTGTAGGGATATAATAGGACAATCTGTAGAAACGAAGACTCTACAAATTCTTACTGTGATTGTCTGATGCTGGTGCTAAATTAAGAATAATTATATCTGCTTAGTAGTGTAGCTTGGGACTGAGGCTGATGAAATTCACTGAGAATTCTAATATCAAAAGGGTAGCTAAAATTATGTTAACCCAGTAATCTTTACTACTATTTAAGGAAATAAATGTCTTAATGCTGAATTTTAAATGCCAAGAATCAACAATATTTTTTTCTTCCTAGCATTTTCCCTTAAGAGTAGGGTCCTTTCTCCCCCCCACCCCCACCCCGCCCGATCAACTGAGCATTGTTCTACTGGTTGACACTTGTCAAGCGAGCCTGAGATTGTGGGCTGAGAGAGAGAGTGACTGGGCCAAAGTCACCCAGCTGGCTTTCATGCCAGAGATGGACCCTGGAATTTATGGTTTCCTGGTTTCTAATCTGATGCCTATACCACTAGACCATGGGTCTGCAACCTTAAATACTCAAAGAGCCATTTGGACCCATTTCCCACAGGGAAAAAAAAAAACATCGGGAGCCACAAAACCCTTCCCGTGCCTGACTATTTCTTGAGCGGCCACAAAACTAACATGTGTAGTTGAATTAAATGTTCTGTTTTCTTCTGAAACTTTTCTTTTCTTGGATTTATCCATGGTTGGCCCGGGGGTTGAAAAGCTCAATAAATCACGTGCCAGCAGGTGTGGCACATTGGTGGTTGTGACACATATTTTGAGTGTCAGGGAGTCACAGCAGAGGGGTGAAAGAGCCACATGCGGCTCCAGAGCCGCAGGTTGCTGAGCCCTGCACTAGACCATACTGGCTCTCCAACAATGAACAAATACCCTGATGGTGTATTCAGGCTCATATGGTCTAATATGGCTGCCTGAGGAAAATATGGAGAGCAAGCAAAGTCAATGGGGGAAGCCAGCTTTGCTTCCTGATTACATAATTCATTTAACAACTGCAATGACTTGCTTAAGAACTGTGGCAAAAGAAATTTAAATGGGGGCAAAATTCACTTAACAGCTACCTTCTTTAGCGATTGAAATTTTGGGCTCAACTGCGGTTATAAATCAAGGAGGCAGGGAAATATTCTTCATCACAGATAACGCAATGCAAAACTGATGGGAGAAAATGGATGCCCAGAAAAGTTTGGTTATCCTAAAGGCCTTCAAGGTACACTTACCTGCTGACTTGCATTCATGTCAATGGTAAAATGAAATACTCGGTACAATTTTACCTACGCAGTAGCTCCTGAAGTTGTACTGTGGTGTCTGTGGGGAAAAAAGATTGCGTGTAGAATGATTGTCCATTCTGCAGATGCCTGGGGATAGGAAAACTTCCATCCTGAACTCTGGATTTATCACTGGACATTCAAAAGTCTCTGCAATGAAATCAGTTGTGCTCAATGTGCAAACAATTCTTTCCTCTGACATGAACTTTTAGAAGGACAGGGTTGCTCCCTGCTGCTTGACTGCATGAACTATAAATTCTGGACAGAATCATTTTTATTCAGATTTTATTTCATGTTACAAGTACAAATAATAAAAATAAAAAAACCCTCTACAAGTTCAGTACATTTACTTATTTCAAAACTAGTAAGAAAACAAACACCTCAGTTTTGCAAAACATCAAAATATTCACACTTGGCATTTTCTTTCTTTTAACCTGAACGTGATACTTTAAACAAAATAACATACAGCTTATTTCCCTGTCCAAAACAGGGAAACAATTTTTTTTCTGAGGCAGTAAATGATAAGCAGATATATTTCTTGCAGCTATAATAATGTGGGCTATTTTTCTCTCCTCAGTGTACTACTTACATATCCAGCACATATGTCAAGGTCTTTTCCTAGTCCTTTTCACTTATAATGAAAACTTCCTTCAGTAAAAATAGTCACATTAAAAATAAAGGGGCATGAAAACGCTAGGGACTAAAGAATAAATTGAATTTGTATGCTGTGGGATGTTGGAAATTAACCTAAAGAAAGCGAGGAGGAAGTACTGTAACTTAATTGCTAAGATTTATATTTAAATGCAGAAATATTTGCTTCAAATCATTTCAACAACTGTAAACTGCGAGCTCTCATTTTGCTTTGGAACTAGTACAGTCCTTTGGGTTTTTTTCTAAAAAAAATCTTGCCTAGTTCACAGGATTTTTGTTTTTCTTCCATAGCTCTGATAAGCCTTTAAAGATGTTAATATGGACTAATTTGGAAGCCACGCTGCTGTAAGAGGAGGTAGCCTGCTGCGTAAATGCAGGAGAATTTCATCTCAGGAGAACAAGATTCATTTTCCAAGATGAAATTGCTTTGGCAGTGTCAGACTAATAGAGATGTTTGTTCCTTCCTATCACCACACTTGTTATGTGCTTGTGCATATCTGAACCTGACAGTGAATGTGCCCTTCAGAGAGCTTCTCCAATAATAGGAAAAAGTGGAGAAGAAAAGACAGAGCAAGGATTTCTTTGCAGTCCAATTGCTGAATGTTTTGGAAGGGAAGCCAATCTTTTCCTTTTTCATCTTTCTGTCACTGATCTCCCGCCTTGGCGGCCCACCGCATAACCATGTCTCACATGTCTCCCCCATATTCAAATCTGTTAAATGGTTAAGCGCTGGGAAATAGGGTGGTGGGAACGTTATTGACAGACTGAAGGAAGAGTGGGAGTTGATTGCACATTGCTAAAAACCTGGGAAAAAGCCAGTATAATATAATTTCACTCTGGGAATCTATCTCTATGGCAACAAAGAACAGACTTTCTTTAAAAAACAAAGGTTCCAGTTCAAAAGTATTACTGAAGCATAATTAAAGTGCTGGTGGGGTCTCTCTCTCTCTCTCTCTCTCTCTCTCTCTCTCTCTCTCTCTCTCTCTCTTTCTCTCTCTCTCCCGTCCCTCCCTCCCTCCCTCCCTCCCTCCCTCTCTCTCTTTTAATTTGCTGGTTTATATCTGATACATTTAAATATGGAGAGGGAAAACCTGTTTATTGATCCAAGACATCAAAGCTAGGATTTCTGCCAAAAACTTTTCCTGTTTTAATGTTATTTATACAGGAGCCAGACTTAGCTTGCAAGCAGTATTGATGCTATCTTAAATTTATTTCTTCTAGACAGTTTCCCCCCCTCTTTTTGGCATGACTAAGAAATGTACAAACCAAAGGGCTACCTTCAAATCTGTCCTAGTCTGTCTGTCTCTCCCTCCCCTCCCTCCCTCCCTTCCCCCCTCTCTCCACACACACACACTTTTACAAAGTAATATAATCAAGAAAATATAATCCAAGAAAATACTAAAGCCAAGAAAATATATTGAACTGGGGTTTAGATCTAGAATTTTTTTCAAATGAAGGACCATTCCTAGGAAGAATAAATAATAATAGGAAGAATAAAAATGATAAAGTCATATCACTAGATAGTTTCAGAGGATCTTTAATTGACACCAATTATTATATTTCAAATCTACATGTACAATTCAGAGTGTTAAACAACAATATAGCAATGCATGTCCTGATTTTTTTCATTATCACGAGTAGGAATAACTCATAATCTATTGGCTTCGCAGCAATAAACCAGCTCCAAGTTCATTCTATGTTACCTTTCTAATAAAAAAATCACTTGCACTTTAGTTATTGCGAAATTCATAAAAACCAAATTATGAATGGTTGGAAAATATAGCCCATGATTTCCATGTGCAATTAGATCCACCATTGCTAACAGAGAAGCTTCATTTGGTAAGGATGGAAGAGTCAACTAACCATGTAAATCATACCACAATGGCCTAACAATTCACATCCATTCTTAAAAGAAAACATCTAAAAATATTGCGATCCAGATAAAAATAAGGACTGTGATATACTCTGTGCATTTGAAAATCTGCTCCTGAAGTTGGGTGAGCATTAAAAACCTTGTAGGAGACAGTGTACGTTTCCGTTCTGCCTTCTTTCATGTTTATTTTAGAAAGTCATCTAGATCAGAGGTCTCCAACCTTGGCAACTTTAAGACTTGTGGACTTCAATTCAGCAAAGCTGGCTGAGGAATTCTGGAAGTTGAAGTCCACAAGTCTTAAAGTTGCCAAGGTTGGAGACCTCTGGTCTAGATCTAAATCACCTCTCCAGATGGCTAGATTTTCATCCCACCAGCCCAAAGTTTCTGATATTTCATTGTTATCATTTATGATGGAACAAATGATAAAAAGTAAAATGTTTTATTAAAAATGAATAACCAAAAACTGGGTTAGTCTCATCGTGGCTACCCAAATATCTCTGGGAGCTCACAAGCAGGAGGTGAAGTGTATTCATCTCCTTGCAGCTTGTATTTGAATGCTTGCTTCTTCCCACTCAGAAAGAACACTGACTTACCCATATAAAACCATGCCTGGTTTTATACATTCCAATCATGTCTCCTTTAATTGCCTTTTTTCCAAAGTAGTCTCAAACAATCTATTCTTCTCTCATAAGTAATATGGTCAGGATACCTAATAATTTGGTTGTCATCTTTAGCACTTTTTCTAATGGTTATTAATATCATGTATGCTTGTAGATAGTATGACATACTCTGTACAGGTAGTCCTCGATTTATGACCACAATGGAACCCAGAATTTATATTGCTAAGTGAGAAATTTGTTAAGTGAGTTTTGCCCCATTTTACGACTTTTTGCCACATTAGTTAAGTGGACCACTGCAGTTGTTAAATTAGTAACATGGTTATGAAGTGAATCTGGCTTTTCCATTGACTTTGCTTGTTAGAAGATTGCAAAAGTTGATCATGTAACTGTGAAAAATGGTGATAAGTCACTTTTTTCAGTGCCGTTGTAACTTTTGAACATCACTGAAGGAACTGTTGTAAGTCAAGGACTACCTGTACATAGTATACCACTGCCAGATACATTAAAAAATATTGGCATTTTTTTTGTAATCTCTTTCCTTTTTTTTTTTCACATTTAAAGTATTTATTAATGATGAAAATGATACCACCTCAAAACAGATTGTAAGATTACACAGAAGCTTAATTGTAGGCTAGACAGAGGGTAAATCAAATCAGCTAACAGGCAGTGGTGGGATTCAAGTAATTTAACAACCAGTTCTCTGCCTTAATGATTTCTTCCAACAATCAGTTTGCCAAACTGCTCAGAAAGTTAACAACCGGTTCTCCCAAAGTGGTGCGAACTGGCTGAATCCCACCACTGCTAACAGGCCTCATTAACATATCAAAAATAGTTGAAGTTGATAAATATCATGTACGCATTTCCATAATTGTGTTATTCTTTTTAGACGGTTATTCATATGTAGGAGATAAGGAACTTTGCCATTCTTTCCAAGCCTGGCATACTCAAGTCAGGCTGGGCCTTTCTTATAGTAGAAGCGTGATTTGCTCAGTGAAGCTTTGAATGTGAGTATTTTTCACGTACATATATTTATCTCAAAATGTTTACATTAAAGATAGGTTACTGTCCACTGAAAGGAAAACAAATATGAAATTCAAGTTTGTCACATATGGTAGACATAACAAATTATTAGAAAGTTAGATTTTTTTTAGAAAAGTTGTTCCTCACTGATGCTCTTCATAGTTTGTTCAATAAACTTTATAAAAGGATCTCACAATATCAATATAAGGATCAGTCATACATCAGTACTGAAAGGGTAGTACTCAGGAAATTCATGGATTGAAAGATCAAACATGTTTTTATCTTCTTTGAATTGCATATATGATGAACATATGATATTCAATTAATTTGTAACTCTTCCTACTACTTCAATAATGCCAGAGATCTCTTCTTCAAGAGGTGTATTTAGCTCAATTGCTGCATTTTTTCCTTCTCCGTCAGATAGAAAGAATAATTTCCCAGATGGATGGGTCTTTTCAAGGCGTCCCACGAAACAGACTGGCTTTCCAATGTATTGCGACAATTGACTCACGCTGACACAAATGACCTTCTAATACATCGGCCATTTCAGAAGGAAATCCAGGTTCCCTCTTCGGCTTTTGGTCTTGGCGGGAAAAACCAGCCATTATTGAACCTCCAATAACATTACAGAGCAGCAACCTCCATTTAGGCACGTGATAGGTGGGCCAACGAGACACGTCGGGCACCTGTAATCTCTTTCCTAGTGGACCCTAGCACAGCCTTTGCCTTTCCCCACTGCTGTAAACTGACTTGACATCTTTATATGTTTCTATAATCCTTTTACAATTATCTACAGACATATCAGACTACATCAATGTGAATATGAAATTTTACTCCAATATGCGTCCTTTTGTACTTATTTAAACTGAATTGCATTTGCAATTTTGCTGGCATTTGCCTAGTTCAAAGAATTTTTACTGGTTCTCTTCATAGTCATTTTCAGTTTCTATCATTCTAAATAGTTTACTGCAAATTTGGTTAGTCACTGCTTACTCTTAAATCAAGTTCATTTGTGAGCAAGTAAAAAAGCATGGGTTCCAGCATAGATCCTTTACTTTCTAATGGAGAAAACTGTCCATTTTTTCCTACATATTTCATAAAACCTTTTTAAACCATTTTTCTCTCTTTCTGATGCCTTGAAATCAGTGTTGACTCCTGACAACTGCTTGCACATGTAGTTTTCTTCACAAAATTTAAGAAGTTGATGTGGCATGGCCTGCTTCCTAGGGCTGAGAAAAAGTGACTGACCCAAGGTCACCCAACTGGCTTTGTGCCTAAGTCAGGACTAGAACTCACAATCTCCATGTTTTTAGCTTGATGCCTCAACCACGACACCAAACTGGTGGTATAATTTTAACAAAGCAATGAACCAATTAGCCATCCATAAAAAGTCAGATCATGGCCACTAAGTGTACTCAAGAACTTTGATGAGGAATTGTGTCAAAATACATCTTGAAAATTCAAGCAATGTTGACTTGATGGGCTGGGCAGCTGGAGTCATCTCTGTCCTTATCAAACAGTTGCATCCAACACATCTGGAGGACAGCAGGCCAGCTGCCTTCTGCACTGGTAAGATAAAAGTAATGCATTTAATTGAAGGTGGTAGTGCATTTCGCTTGAGGGAGAACTAGGAAATTCACTTCTACATCTCTTTAACATGCAAAGCAGACATAAAATCTTTTGGGCTCAAAGACTTCTGTAAAACAGAAATAATCTAGATAAAAGGTAGCGGATGATCAGCTAGGCAGCTGTTGAATGAAGACCAAACCTTTCGGGATTCATTAAAACAGATGCTTAGGTAGCCACTCTGAATATCACACATGCACATTTGGAGGCCTCATTAAGTGCGCTGGCTTGTAAAATTGCTGCTGTTCCTTATTTGATTTTTGAGAGCTCTGTCAGCAGTTTGTTGTTGCTGTTACATTTGTATGCCGCCCAACTTCGAAAGACTCTGGGTGTCTAAATGTGCAACCATTTTTCTTTGCTTACTAATAACAACAACTTCCTCATTATTTCTGTTAAGGGATGCCTGCAGGATGATGAAAGCAGTATTGTGCTGTGAGTCTCTTCCCTTCATGTCTGTGTACAGTTTCATGGCACACATGCAAAAAGGAGTAGAGAGCTTACCTTGTGATAGCAACAAAATGTTTGTCATCTGCCCCACTCCTCACACACCCTAGGACACTTGTGAATTGGTATAAATCATCAGCCACTCCATATCTGTTTTTGTCTTGTGAAGTTGGATGCAGAGAGCCTAGTTGGTTGCGTCCTTCCCAGAGTGTCTCACCTGGAATGTCCTTGACTTCCTTTCATCTAAGTTGACAGCTGTCACTTCGGTGGCATCTTTTCAAAGAACGCTTTTCTGCTTGAGTGTGCAATTTCCTCTTTCATTCTGTTAAAGGACAATATTGGATCTGATATTGTTTTATGATAGCCATGAGCTGCCCTGAGAGTTTTAGTAGTTAGAGGATGGCATATCAATTGTTTTAGTAAACAAGTAAACAACTGCTTAGTTGAATCCCCATGACAACTGCAGAAGCCGCTTAAACAATTGTGCACCCATAACTGAAGCCCTGGCTGGAATGATAATTTCATTTATTCTATCATTTTCAATCACAGAAAGGGTTTTGAATGAAGCATGCTGTTTTTCTTGTAGCCCAAAATAATAGAGGTAACCATATTTCTTAAAGAACAAAAAAGTATTGTAAAAATCCCAGGAGCCATAGAATATCAGATTTCCCCCTCAGAGGTCACTCCAAGTTTGGAAGAGTCATCCAATGTTCAAAACCAAAGCTGAATTAAAACAGTCATTTCCAACTTGTTGTCCTTTGAGTGTGTTAAGAACAGGAGCCTCCAAACTTTAGCAACTTTAAGACTTATAAACTTCAACTCGCAGAATTCTGGAACTTCTCAAGAGATATCTAGAAGAATGTCTGGCTGGGGAATTCTGAGAGTTGAAGTCCACAAGTCTTAAAGTTGCCAGGTTTGGAGACTCCTGTGATAGAATATAATCTCTATCATCCCCACCGAATGGCCCCATAGTTACTTTAATTATGATCCACAATATGCATATCAGAGCTATATAATTAAACCCATCTCAGGATATTTATTTTGGCTCACTTTTATTTTTATGATATTATATTGTATAGCTCTGTATCTTGGCATTCTTCATATGGCTTCATTCCCAAGATAACCAGACTTTGTTTCAGATCTTATAACAATTGCAATAGCAATAGCACTTAAACATATCTACTGTTCCCTAGTGCTTTATCGCACTCTCTGAGCAGTTTACAAATAACAGCATATTGCTCCCAACAATCTGGGTCCTCATTTTACCAATCTTGGAAAGATGGAAGATTGAGTCAACCTTGAGCCGGTCAGGATCGAACTCCTGACTGTGGGCAGAGTTAGCCTGCAATACTGCATTCTAACCACTGCGTCAATATGTCTAGAAGCCCTTCCGCACTGCTGCTGGATTCACTTCCTAAATCTTCAATAAGTGTGTTCTCTCTACTGCCCTCCTATCTTCTTATTTTAATCCAACCACTGCTTCTTCCAGGAAGCCTATGGAGGAAGACAGGAACAACAGCAGATGTTCTACTCTCACCCTTGTGTTTTTCTCCTCAACATTATCTTTTCATGTTAAAGAGAAAAACCAAAACACAACTAGCTACAGTTCTAGAGGACCCCTTTGCAAAATCATCTTCACAGTGTTACTTTTGGAGAAGCAGCTGATTTAGAAATGGATTGACCTACTTCATACGCACCTCCTCAAGCCACATGGTATGGTAAGACAGAGATACAGTGCTGACCTTTGCTGTGAATGGAGGCAAAAAAAAGGAATATCTGCAGGGAGAAAATCTACTTTCCCAGGGATGGGAGCCTTTGGACTATCCATTTGAAGATCATTCAGGAGTATTATGTGGACATTGTATGTGCTTGTGTATATCTGCGTAAGGGTGGACAGATGCCAACAGTCTCTTGATCACATGAGTAGGGCATAATAATCATTATTATTCAATCATCATAAATAACAATAATATTCTCTTATGTTGACATAATCCTGAGAGATGTAGCACAAACAAGTGTTATACTTTGTAATTGAAGAAGATTGATTATGACTTGGCTCTCCTGTCCTTGCCAAAGGGATACATATGACACATTCTAAAAATCTTTTATATCTTACCAATTAGTTATTTAAAAAAAAATCATACCAAGATTCTGGGCTACTAGAAATAGAGTTTCTGAAATGTGGAAGATAGAGATAGCAGGAATCTTCTAGATTGTACTGCATTGTTTAGCAGACCAAACAATGATTCATTGAATCAGTGAGATGATTAACAAAAGATTCATGATCATTCCCATCTGTTGAAGAGCTGAGATGTCAGGAAACAAAGAAATGCATATGTGATAAAAGAAAGTGGTCAGTTTGTTTAGAATTAAATCATCATGTAAGCCTGGGAAATAGAAATATTATCCTGGAATAGTCTAAAAGCTGGAAGATCATGAGATAAGAAACTAAAAGTTGAAGAGCCCCAACAAAGTGTACCCAAAGGAAGGAACAGACTTTTAAAAAATGGATTAGCATGTAGAAATTTTTTTAAAAGAGCCAAGGGCATGAGGTATTAAAATAGATTTTCATCCCAACGTTAGCCTAAGTACTTAATTCTTTTTCTATAGGCTTCTTGCTACAAAACATGTTTGGTTTTCTCTGGAATCTATCTGATAATTTTTTTATCTATTATCTAATAAATCTTACCTGTCTATAGAATTCAAGCAAGCTAAACGTAGGTTCCATGTTTTAGTCTTTCCGCAGTAATCGTTGTAGGATTGTAAAAAATATCAAACCTCCAGGCTTTTATTAAAAAAAATGCATCTTTGCTCTTACTAAATTAAATTTCTCTCTTTGAAGACAGCAGTAACATCAGACAGCCATGCAACTTTCACCCCTCACAAGATGTTTACCAGTAATTCTAAAGGCAAAATTAGATTATGCTGCTTGTGAAGCTATTTTCTCTTTGCAATTGTCCTTGGCTGTAACTGAGGGACATGGTCATGGTAGACCATTTGCTCTTACTGTGAAGTGAAAACTCATTTATTGTAGGCGTACAGTAATTGGGTAGGCAATATGCAACTTATAGAGACTGGAAGTTACGGTGATAATCAGTTTTGTAATGTTGAGTGAATATATACACTCTATGTCCTCAATCTCTAAAGCACTGCAAATACTTCCTACTCATAATAGAAAGCTTGGTTACCGTAAGTTTAAACAGTCCATATTTAACCATTGCATCTTGCTCAAAACTTTGTCTCCTGAAAAATAGCCTGAAAAACATCATTTTTGTTTTGAGATATTTTTTTAATTTGAAAAGTGTGTTTATGACAGCTCCTCTATTGCAGTGGGCCAGCCTTACTCAAGGTAGCTATTGTATATTTTATGAGCTTCTATATTCCAGGTTCTTTATGTAGCAGGTTTTTTTTAATTTGTGGTCCAGAGACAGTTGAACAAGGAACAGGGCCAAAGGAACAATGTATTCTAACCTAACATTAGATTCATAATTCTCTGTCTCCCCAATTATCAGACCACCACTATTAAAACAGGAGCTGCAGCTGAAGATTTACTCCAGAAACCATGATTTCCAGCTACGTTTTAGATAATGTGCAGATCTGGAAATCCCCATACATTAAATTAATAATTCTCTTTTTCAGTAATTGAGTTATATTAGTGATGAGAAATCTGGTACTGGGAGATCTACCCAGGTATGTTTATCTATGATAATAGTACAATTTGTTCACAGGTTGGGTTACAAGATTATAAATTATTATATATTTTCTTAATAAATAAGTACTATGTTATAAATAGGGTTAAGATAATGAAATTTGAGATTTCTGGTATAGGTTTTATCTGCATACTGGTGAATAAATAATTAGATCTCTCCAATTTGAAAATTCTAGCCTCACAGAATTTCAGATAAAAGAATTCACAGTTGCTGTGGAGCCCATATTTTGTGTTAAGAAATCCCTTTGCTATTTGGTTGTCTGTGTTTTGATTATATGTGTCACCAATACCATATTAACTACATTTTCTGGCAGCAATATGTCTGTGACTATTAAAAATGGAATAAGCGATAAACCCACACACAGAGGTATTCATATGTATTCCAAGAAAATCCCAAAATAATGAGATGCAAAGCGTAAAAACAAGCAAACAAAAGAAATTGGATAAAGAACACTCTGATAATAAAGACAATGTCTGGTGCAAGAAATCAGGAGCCAGGATAGAGTTCAAAAGTTTATTTCATGCTACTTATACACAAGAATCTGATCTATTAATGGTCAATGCAAATAGGCACTTCAAGGGTGTGTGTGTGGCGGGGGGGTTAGGTCTCTTATGGGGGCACAGAGATTCTGAACTGATGCATTTGATGAGAGAGAGGAGAGAGAGAGAGCTTGATCTTTCCATTTTGTATAATATTAAGGCTACCTTAATCATCATGCATGCAGACTCTCTTCTGTTTTTTCTGTTTGCCTCTGCTGTACCTTTCTTTATTAGAAGATTTAGTGCCTCTAAGAATATCCTTCCTTCCAGGATAACAACAGAAAGTTTACAGATACTGACTTTTTAATCATAGCAGGTAACTTCCTTAGCTGACTTTACTTGTCCTTTGGATCTTCAGCATCAGTTTGTAAGTACTTTTATTTTATTCTACTTACGGTACTTAGCTATACTATTAGAGCTATACATATGTTCTAAACATTGGCCATAAGGAATGAATTGGAATAATATAAGCATGCTTGGGCCCTGCTTATAATTATTCTCCTACATTTTTTTTTTAATATCACCTTTGACTACAATGAATCCCAAGGAGATAGATTAAAATAAAAGCCACCAAGGTTTTGATTTCAAGCTGCTTTTTAATTAGAACAATCATATATCAGTAGTACTTATTAAGTTCACTAATCTTATTCTATGATTTGTTCTACATAAAATGCTTACGGCTATTTTAGGTAGTAAATAAATCCCATAAATATATACATACTAAAAATAAAGTTAAGCTGATAAGAAGTAAATTCTTCAAAACAGTTCAAACCAAAATACTATTTTCATCAAAAGAGTGGTATACAGATTTTGTTGTCAGCTTAGGATCAACCAGTGCAAAAGTTCCTTTGATTCCTCAGAATGCAGAAAATTTAATTCTTGGATAACAACAATAGACAAGGTTTGCAGTTTACAACGCCTAGTCTCCGTAACAGCCAGTTCAACTAACTTTACTGAAAAGGATTCAAGACCATAATTATTATGTAATTTTGCAGAAGTATACTTAACTTGTCACTTCCAAGTTTCTCCATAAATGCTGACTCTGAATTTATAGGACTAAACCAGGCAGTTCCTCTTGCTTCATTCTTGAAAGTTCTGTAGTGTCACAAACAGACCTGAGGAAAACTTCATTATAAAGCAAAATTTAATTTAAAATATTGCGCTCCCTGATCAGACAGAATTGAATAACCTTCTTACATGCCAGAGTGAATGTCACCATAGGTGATGTCTATGTAAGGAAATGTTCCTGGCTTCTTTTTCTTTCTTTCTTTTTTAAGTAGAGTTCTAAAATAAATGAATAAATATGAATTGATTATGCTTCTTATTCAACCAAAAGGAAGGAAGGAAGGAAGAAAGGAAGGAAGGAAGGAAGGAAGGAAGGAAGGAAGGAAGTCAATCAGTCAGTCATCACACTCTGGAGGGGGAACAAAAGTCTTGTTAGTATACCTTCTTTGGTCATCTCTCATTTCAAGAAGACAAAACACCAGTGAGACAGAATACAAAGGGCATGTTTTCCTGGAGGATTTCCCTCTCCTTCTGTCCATATTAACTTATACCACAAAAGTATAAGGAGGCCACATGGTTAATTTGAAGTTGTGTGGCTGTGTTGCTATAATCTCCAGCCTCTGAACATATTGCATGGAGCAAAACCACATGGGCTGCAGAGTTCTCCTTTGGGTCCAGATGAATAGGCATCACATGACAACACAGGGACTGTTGCCAGGCAGAATTAGGAAGGAAATACATTGTAATGGGCATAATCCAACACAGTTTTATATGTACTAGTGATGGGAACAGCTTGTTTAGGCATATGTGTTGTGTGAAGAATTTCTTTAAAAAGAAAAAAAACAAGTTCTGCAAAACTGCTCGTCTTTAAATAACTCCAGGAGGCACAGTGTTGCTTAATTCATCACTTATTTATTTTCTTCCCTATTTCATTGAATGTGTTTCCTTATACGTTTTCAAGGATCTAGTTTTCCTAAAGTGGTTTGCAACATAAATTGTATTAAGATTTTGTTGTATCTATTCAATAATAGCAAAAGCTTTTTTCTCAGTTTGCAAACTGAGGAAAAGTGTGTTTTAAAGCACCTTTTTAAATATCCACAGATGACTTTTAAAATAAAGATAACCTTTAAAAAAAATAGCCCGTTTCCTTTGGGTTGAAAATTCAAAGGGACGCTTAAGCAGGAGGCTCTTTCTTAAGTCCCCACAAACCTTGTTGATCTTGGTGATAAACCAAGTTACTGACCTTTCATTTCTTTATTTTCCCAAATGGTTTCCATATTCTTTAACCATACGTCTTCGTTGTTTTCCAAAAGACTTCTCTCACTTGGTGGTCTTCCAGTGTGTGAATGGTTAAAGAAAGAAACATAGTTTGTAGTTCCCATCACACTCCAATAGGCCCATCCAGTGGTTGGTTGCCCCCGGTTTGGACTGGTTCGCAAGAACTGGTAGTAAAACCGGCGGGAAGCTCCGCCCACTGTCCTGGACGTCATCAAAGTTGATCTGCACATGCTCAGAAGAGCGCACATGCACGTGCACAATGCAAACTGGTAGTAAAGGTAAGTAGAACCCATCCCTGGGCCCATCTGGGATTGCAGTACATTAGGCACCGTACCGTACTGCAACGCTACACGCATTGTCTCCTTTGAAATACAGTCACCAAGGCCACCAGTTCTCAAGTTTGGGAACCTCTGCTCTAGAAATTTCTTGAGAAGTTCAAGAAATGCATGACAATATATACCGTATTTTTCAGAGTATAAGACGCTCCGGAGTATAAGATGCACCTTAGTTTTGGGGGAGGAAAATAAGAAAAAAAATCTGCCTCTGCCTACCAGCATCCATCGGTATTCATCTGGCTAGTGTCCTGTCAGTGTGTGAGACTGTTTGGAAACTGAAACAGTATTTGTTGTGTGAGCAACAAGGAAGGAGACAGCAAGGAGCCTGGGCATGGTTTAGGTCAATTGTTCTAAAGCTGCCTGCTGTGCTGATCTCTGAAACTAAAATTGAAACTGAAACTCCTCTGCTTGTGTTTTGCTTGCTGCTGCAAACTCTGACAGTCCTTGCAGCAAATAGCAAACAGCCACGTCAACTTCAGCACATTATTGCAGCCTGATTCAGCACAAGCAGCTGATTGGCGATGGATCGGCCTCCGGAATACCCCCAATCAGCTGTTCCAGGCTGCAGGGATTGCCATAGACCATTGCCTCCTCTGTGCCTCACGTTTTTGACTATATTCAGTGTATAAGATGCACCCAAATTTTCACCCTCTTTTAGGATACGAAAACTGCATCTTATACTCTGAAAAATATGGTAAACAATGGAGGACTTATATTTTATACAGGGACACAGTAGCTCAGTGTCTAAGACGCCTAGCAGTTCAAAAGCACATAAAAAATGCAAGTAGAAAAATAGGAACCACCTTTGGTGGGAAGGTAACAGCTTACGTGCACCTTTGGCGTTTAGTCATGCTGGCCACATGACTATGGAACGTCTTTGGACAGTGCTGGCTTTTTGGCTTTGAAACGGAGATGAGCACCGTCCCCTAGTGTCGGGAATGACTAGCACATATATGCGAGGGGAACCTTTACCTTTTATATGTTTGTTTTTTTTCTCTTCATGCAAAATCTATAGGCATAGCATATTCTTACAGAAACCAGAGGAAACAGTTACTTCACTGAGGTCTTCCAAAAATTGATTCTTTCTTTAAGAGACATAATCATTTTAAAAGAATTGGTACTGACTACTAATGTAATTCATGTAATTCCTTAAAAAGTTCTTTCTGTTACATTTATAGGTCTGTTTCATTAACCTTTTGCAGGTAAGATTCCACCTCTCAGCAGTGCTCGCATGCACATACACATTTTGTTACCTCAAACACTTTGCATATTTTTCTAAGACATTGTGATGTGCAACAGCAGCAGTTTTGTGAGAATGTTCCAGAAAAAGAATCCTCCTGTGTGGGTATCTATGTTAGGCAATTCCACCCAGAGAACAGGTTGAAGGCGGGGTATAGAGAGACCTGCTTTTGCAAATTTCTACAAGTTAAGCATTTAAAGGAAAATTATGCTGGCAGATCCACATGCTCTGAAATGCTGAGTTTAACACCTTTTAATGAGAAAATATGCTTTAATCTCACTTGTCATTTTTGTGTTGAAAAAATGCACCAGTGCACCGTAAACTATGTTTCTTTCTTCCATATATACTTCAGTGTACACAAGATGTTCTCCAGTGACATTTCTCATAACATTAACACCTTCCTACCATTTGCCTGCCTGGTATATTTCCACGTGACATAGCAGTTTTTAACAGATGATTAGGCTGTTTATGTGAACATGGCCCCAAACAGTCCATGTGACCAGAAGCTTTATTCATTGCATATTTTTAATTTTTTATTTATATCTCTCCATTATTGTTCTTATAAATAACTTAAGATGGTGAACATACCTAATATTATTTCCTCCTGCTGTTCTCCTCAGAACAACAACAATCCTGTGAGACCGGCTCGATGAAAGATAACGATTGGTGCAAAATCACCCAACTATTTTTCATGGTTAAGTGGGACTAGAACTCACAATATCCCAATTTCTAGCCTGATGCTGTAACCACTAGACCAAACAGTCTCTCATATAGCCAAAAAGCTGCATTTGACCACATTTTTACAATCACATTGAGAATGTCTAAGGAATAAAGGAAGGTCTTGATCCGAGGGAGGCCACTGTACCTCAGATAGCCGGATGTGAGTCTCTCCTGGTGAAGTGGGGCCATGGGATGCAGGTGGGCCTGCTGATCGCGTACCTGGCTCCCTGCCACGTGACAGCGGCCCTGCCCGAGCTTCTCAACATTATTGCCGGGGTGGCGGTTGATACCCCCAGACTTTTGGTCATGGGGGATTTCAACCTGCCATCTACCGGTGGGGCGTCTGGGATGGCTCGGGAGTTTATGGCTTCCATGACAGCCATGGACCTGACACAATTAATTCATGGCCCCACTCACGTGGGAGGACACACTCTGGACTTGGTTTTTATCTCTGGTCAGTGGCGGAGTGGTCTGGATATAGGGGATATAGTTATTGAACCCCTGTCATGGTCGGACCATTCTCTCCTGAGACTGGACCTTTTGACCGCTGCACCCCACTGCAGGGAGGCGGAACCGACCAGGTGGTTCCGCCCCAGGCGCCTGATGGATCCTGATAGGTTCCAGAGGGAGCTTGGGCCAGTTCCTGAAACTCTGGCTCACGACTCGGCTGAAGATCTGGTGGCTGCCTGGGATAGGACAGCCGCCGGTGCTCTGGACCGAGTCGTGCCTTTGCGGCCTCTGACCCGACGCCGAACCTGCCCGGCCCCTTGGTTCTCCGAGGAGCTGAGGGAGATGAAGCGCCGGAAAAGACGCCTAGAGAGTGGTTGGAGGGCTAGTCGCTCCGAATCCGACCGAACACTAGTTAGGTCTCATATTAAGACCTATCTAGTGGCGATAAAAGCGGCAAAGCGTAACCACTTTTCCGCTCTTATTGCATCGGCAGATAACCGCCCAGCCGCCTTGTTTAGGGTGACCCGCTCCCTCCTATATCAGGGAGCGCGGGAAGACCCCTTGCAAGGGCAGGCTGAGGATTTTGTACAGTATCTGCACGATAAAATCGCTCAGATTCGGGAAGGCTTGGACTCTGACTGGGTAGATCCCGGCGGGGTGACTGAGGCTGGTCTTGAGTATGTTACCTGGGATGAGTTCGACCCTGTGACTCCTGAGGACGTGGACAGGATCCTGGGGAGGTTAAACGCAACCACATGTTTATTGGACCCATGCCCCTCCTGGCTGGTACTGGCCACCCGGGAGGTAACACGAGGCTGGCTCCAGAGGATTATAAATGCTTCTCTGAGAGAGGGTTTCTTGCCTCCCGCCTTGAAAGAGGCGGTGGTGAGGCCCCTCCTCAAGAAGCCTTCTCTGGACCCGGCCGTTTTGGCAAACTATCGTCCGGTCTCCAACCTTCGCTTTGTTGCGAAGGTTGTGGAGAGTGTGGTTGCGCGACAGCTCCCACAGTTCCTGGATGAAACCGTCTATCTAGATCCGTGCCAGTCCGGCTTCAGGCCTGGGTACAGCACGGAGACGGCATTGGTCGCATTGGTGGATGATCTCTGGAGGGCTCGGGACAGGGGTTGTTCCTCTGTTCTGGTCCTGTTAGACCTCTCAGCGGCTTTTGATACCATCGACCATGGTATCATGCTGCGCCGGCTGGAGGGACTGGGGGTGGGAGGCACCGTGTTGCGGTGGTTCTCCTCCTATCTCTCTGACCGGTCGCAGTCTGTGTTGGCAGGGGGGCAGAGGTCGACCTCGAGGCGCCTTGCTTGCGGGGTGCCGCAAGGGTCGGTCCTCTCGCCGCTCCTGTTCAACATTTATGTGAAGCCACTGGGTGAGATCATCCGTGGTTTTGGGGTGCGATGCCATCTGTACGCTGATGACACTCAGCTGTACATTTCCACCCCAGACCACCCCAATGATGCCCTCAAAGTGATGTCCCAGTGTCTGGAGGCCGTGCGGGTCTGGATGGGGAGGAACAGGCTTCGGCTTAACCCTTCCAAGACCGAGTGGCTGTGGATGCCGGCGTCCCGATATAGCCAGTTGGTGCCATCTCTGGCTATTGGGGGCGAGTCACTGACCCCCACAGAGGGGGCTCGCAACTTGGGCGTCCTCCTGGACACACGGCTGTCTTTAGAAGAGCATATGACGGCCGTGGCCAGGGGGGCTTTTTATCAGGTTCGCCTGATACGCCAGTTGCGCCCCTTTCTGGATCGGGACTCCTTGTGCACAGTCACTCATGCCTTGGTTACGTCACGCCTGGACTACTGTAACGCTCTCTACATGGGGCTCCCCCTGAGGAGCACCCGGAGGCTCCAGCTGGTGCAGAATGCGGCCGCGCGGGTGATTATGGGAGCGACGTGGCACTCCCACGTAACACCTCTCCTGCGCGAGCTGCATTGGCTCCCGGTGGTCTTCCGGGTGCGCTTTAAGGTGTTGGTTCTCATCTTTAAAGCGCTCCATGGCTTAGGGCCAGGGTATTTGCGAGACCGCCTGCTGCTACCGATAACCTCCCACCGGCCAATACGCTCTCATAGAGAGGGCCTCCTCGGGGTGCCGTCGGTCAGGCAATGTCGGCTGGCGGCCCCCAGGGGGCGAGCCTTCTCTGTGGGGGCACCCGCCCTGTGGAATGAGCTGCCTCCTGGAATACGATTGATCCCGGACCTCCGGACCTTCCGTAAAGCCCTGAAGACGTTTTTATTTCATCAAGCCGGCCTAGCCTAAATGGTTTTTAATTGGGATTTTAAATTTTATGGATTTGGGGTTTTAAATTTGGGTAGCCAATGATTTAATTCTTTTAATTATCTTAACTTTTGCATTTGTATGTTTTTTAATTTTGGCTGTTCACCGCCCTGAGTCCCTTCTGGGAGAAGGGCGGTATACAAATTAAATAAATAAATAAATAAATAAACCATTGACAAAATAGAATCATTTCTGCTTTTATGACCCATTCTTAATAGTGTGATAGGTAAGTAAAAAAGAGTAGATTTATTCTTTGTCTACATCAGAGGTTTTCAACCTTGGCAAGTTGAAGATATGTGGATTTCTACTACCAGAACTCCACAGTCAACAATCAATGAACAGCTCTGTTCAGATCACCAGCAATAAAAAAAAAAGTGGGGGGGGGACACATTTCAATCAAATTTTACTTAGCTTGCAATCTAGGGATACAAAAAGTTCCTGTAAAAACTTAGCTGCAGTTTCCAAAATCCTTCCAAAAATAGCTACTGAACTTCAGTTTGTAATGGGACCAAAAAGGAAAATTATTAAACAGATGGGAAATAATCCTCTTATATGCATTACTTGGTTACACTGAATTTTAATTAAATGGAAATATAAATTAAATGCAGACAAATTTGTCCTGTCCCCATTCAGTTTTTGAAATGTGGCTCTGGGCAAGCCACAGAAAAGATGGTTCATGCTCTAAAAAGATTGTGCATCCTTTTCTTTCTTTCATATGACAGTTTTTAAGGCAATTTTGCACGTCCTATTGGGAAATACTTTGAAAGGACAAACATGCTAAGGAAGATTAGAATAATACTGGGGAACAGAGTGAAACAATGACTAAACAGACATTTATTAAACAGCTAAATAGCTCACAATGTAATTAAGAGGTAGAAGACAATCTAATCAAATAGAAATTAGAGGGGAAATGTCTCAAACCTCCATATCCTCAACAAATGGTTCCCATCTGCAAGATAAAATCACAAAAAGCCACATTTTTTAGGAAGCATGGCTCTAAATCTTCAGTATGCATGAAACCAAAAAAGGGAATTGAAATGGTTTTTTTCCCCCTGACTTCAAAGCACTGTCCAATTTGGAGCTGCAATGAGGAATGTATTTTAGAGCAGGAGTGTTCAATCTTGGCAACTTTAAGATTTCTGGACTTCAACTCCCAGAATTCCCCAGACAGCCATTCTGGAGTTGAAGTCCAGAAATCTTAAAGTTGCCAAGGTTTAGAGCATTGTGTCCTTGGTAGAAGTCATGCATGATATAGACTGGAAGATTAGAAACTTTTGAGATTTCTACGGTACTTATGTATAGAGAAGGGGATTATGGAGTTAATAGTATTATTAACATTTGCATTTGCTGGCTCAAAAATGCCTGAGACATAAGATGAACATTGCAGACAGATCATGGGAGATGTCAACCCCACCTTTTCGTTCTGGCTTCTTACCCCAATACAGGGATGGTGAAACTGATGGTGTAACAGATTTGTTTTATCTCCAATTGACTGTGTGTCCCTGAAAGTCTGGAAAGGTGCTGATAACTTTAACAATAAAATTGGCACCCACAATGCTAGTTGGCTAAATGGAACAAGACCAACTCTTGAGGTAGATTCTTCTGATGAATTCTCATATTATGGTGAGTTAAGGATTAAGAACACTGAAAAAAAATGTGGCTTGCCCAGCTATTATATTGTTGATGGCACAGTAAAATGAGACTTTCTTAAGTAGTTTCTTCGCTGAAAAGCAAATTAGATATTGTAAATGGTTGGGTAACTGAGAGGAGTTTGGCTGAGGAAAGCAAACTTTAGCAACAAAGTTAGATCCTACTAGAGCCCAGTAATCTCAGTACAGATGTAATAGAGTCAGATTTGACCTGGAATGAACTAAACTATTTCCTATCAGTAAAACAATCTAATTTTCTAATTGGAAGAAATGGCTTACAAAATTTTAAAAGAGAAAAGGCACAGTTTTCAAGACATGTACAGCAATGGGTATGCAGACAGCAGAAAAGCTGTACCATGTAATTATAATGCATGTTTCTCTTCCACATTTTCACATCTTCAAAACTAAATGAGCACATTTCTCAAGGCAAAACCAGACAATCTATTGAAAGAGGAACTTGGGTCATGACCATTTCTTCTTTCCTATGGACTAAAACAACAACAACAACCCATTGAACATTTTGCTGGTGCTGATGCTTAGGTGCTGATGCTTAGATGCTGAAAAAGGATGATCTATATTTCTGAGCAAGGAAGGGATAGGGCAAGCCCACGCACTCTTATGGCTTCCTGCAGTATGTTATGGAGTCTTACTTCTCCTCAGCTCTCCAATCCTTCTGGCTAGCATAGCCTGGCACCCTGGCAGGACTGCACTCTTATCTCTTTGCCTTTCTAAGCCTGCTGTCTGCCACAGGCTAAGTGGAAAGATACTCTGTCCTAGAAGAAAATTTAAAAATCAGTTCTCATAAACTTGATTGGATTTTGCTGCCCGAGGCAGAATAGCAAATGTCAATTCTCCTTCAAGTCAAAATATATAGTGTTCAAGGCCAGCCAATATTTTGTTTTTCATATAAAAATCTTACTAGTGCTTCCATGACACTTTGTGGCAGTTACTTCATTTTACCTATGATCAGGCTATATTAGGCTTGAACAACCAGATCCATACGTGAAGAGTTCAATTAGCTACTTTATTGCTCATGTCTTTTACACAGAAATCTTCCCAGACTGGCAGTTTGCATCTGGACCAGACTAGATAAGATTCAACAGCATTCAAGGGGTGGGAGTGGGAGTGGGGTGTCAGGCCTTTCTCTCTTGTGCCTAAGTAAGGATTCCAGACTAATTCTCTACTTGACTTCTCCCCTCTGGATCAGCCAGTCTCTCTCTGAAACACTAGTCCTGAATCTGAAGGTTCTAAAAAGTTTATTTTCTGACTAAAGAACATACGTTGTAGAGCAAAGCACCTGTCAGCTGGTGAACTGGATGGTATGGCATCCCTATATCCATCCCTTTATTACCTCCTTCTTGATCTGCCATCTAGCTCACTTTATATGAGAGGTCTCTAAACTTCTAAACAGGAAGGTGAGCACTTTTGAAATTCTGAGAACACACTACTGTACATTGCAGATACTTGCACAGATGGGCTGCTGACTGAGTTTGTCCATTCACAAAACAGCCTCAATATTAGGTATTTTTCCAGGGTAATTCACTGTGTGTGCAAAGTGTCTTGGCAGCCTAGAGATAAGTGCAAAGTTTGATCTGTCCTGCCCTGTCTTGTCATCCAATAGCAGGAAAACAACCAGCACTGCTCTCTGGAGTATTTATCAAGCACCTTGCTCTGAGAAGTGGCTGCAGCAGCCACCTGTTTCATGGTAACACGTAACCGTCAAGTTCATTGCATCCTTCTTTCAGAGTTCCCTAAAAGTGTGGCATATTTGCGTGGGATGAGACATATTTTCTTGCTACGATTTTTTTCCAAATTTCTTCCCAATCTAGCTTTCCAATGACAAGTAAGCCTCTCCTGGGAACATAATTGCTTAGAAGCTCCAGGAAGCAACAGCTTTTGCAGGCAGTCAAGAACTTATCACAGGCATATCAGAGAAAGGCAGGATATGCCTGAATAGCTTGAAGTAGCAGAAGAACAAGGAATCAGCAAGGTGAGACAAACTGTTGGGTCAGTTTGGAACAGCTACCAGGTAGAATTTTTTAATACATTTGTCTAACAAATAGCAAAGGCAAAATGCCCTTCGATACTGAAAACAGATCTTTATTTGTAAGGCTATGGGAGGGCAATCTGTATTTGAAAGCATCTTCTAATTTCAAACTGGTTGAAAGGTAAAAAAATAAACAAGAGTTTGAAGTAGGAAAACATGAAACTTGGAAGTTACCTGTTCATGAGTTAGCAATTGGACAGTAAAATGAGTTGCATGCAGCTCCTTCAGTCATATCTTTCCTCGCTAGGGTGAAATACACTGCATGTTTATTTCAGTTGGATGACAAACCTTGATCTTTGCATGTAAATGAGCAGTTTTTAAACAAATCAATATGCCCATCTGCTCAGCTAGGTGGCCTCCGCAAATGGTCTTGGCACATTGCCACAGAGGAAATAAATGGATTGTCAGCTTTGGAAGCCATATTAGACCGGAAGCTTCAATGCTGCCACCTTCTCATGTGTGGGAAAGTAGGAGGGGGGATTAAGGAGAGGGGTTGTTCGTAGACATAATAGCATTCTTCCTGTCAGTCAAGGTCAGGGCGATTCAGCATCTGGAGAAGGAGTGGTCAGGGGGCTGGGTCAAGATGGAACGGACATTGATTGGAGCATGTGATCGACTGGGAAGAAAGGGGATGGTTTTGGGGGTTTTGACTTACTGAGGGAAAACCTGGGCTTTTCAGATTCTGGATTTCCCAGATGTGCCAATTTGCCTATTCTAGTAAAGAAAACTTTGGAAAATGCTTGCTTCTGCGTCTTTACTTGGAGTTGGGGTTTTTCTGGAACGCTGACATGGGTGCAGTTCTGAACTCTGCTCAAAGGAGACTTTACTTTCTAACCGTTTTCCTTCTCTTTTTCTCTTCTTCCTCCTCCTCCTCTTGTCAGTTTTTGACCCTTGGTGACCGCCTGGACTACAGTTTTTCTCAGCAACATTTTTCGGAAGCGGTTTCAGATTGTTTCCTTCCGAGGGCAGAAAGAGAGAGAGAGAGAGTGACTGTTCTGAAGTCATCCAGTTGGCTTTGTACAGGTAGTTAAAGCCACAACAGTTCATTTAGTGACCATTCAAAGTTGCAATGGCACTGAAAAAAGTGACTTATTACCCTTTTTCACACTTATGACCGTTGCAGCATCCCCATGGTGATGTGGTCAAAATTCAGATGCTTGGCAACTGGTTCATATTTATGGCAATTAGAGTGTCCCAAGGTCATGTGATCACCCTTTGCGACCTTCTGTCAAGCAAAATCAATGGAGCAGCCAGATTCATTTAACAATCCTGTTGCTAACTTAACAACTGAATGATTCACTTAACAACTGTGGCAAGAAAGGCTGTAAAATGGGGCAAAACTCACTTAACAACTGACTCACTTAACAACAGAAATGTTGGGCTCAGTTGTGGTCTTAAGTCGAGGACTACCTGTACTTAAGATGGGATTAGAATTCACAGTCTTCTGGTTTCTAGCCCATTGCTTTAACCATTGTGCCAAACGGGCTCTCTGTCGTGTTCTTGGAAGTAGATAATAGAACGACACTGCACTAGTCAAGTGATGAATCTCCAAATAAATGGAATGTTCTAGTTCTTTTCCTTCCTTTTTGGCATATATAGCAATTGATGTACAGGTAGTTCTCAATTTATGACCATAATTATGCCCAAAATTTCTGTTGCTAAATGAGAAAAATTTGTTAACGAGTTTTGCCCCATTTTATGACTTTTATTGCCCCATTTGTTAAGTGAATCACTGCAGTTGTTAAATTAACCTGGTTACCCCATTGACTTTGCTTGTCAGAAGGTCACAAAAGGAGATCACATGATCCCTGGCAACCGTCATAAATGTGAGTCAGTTGTCAAGCATCCTAATGTAAGTCACATGACCATGGGCTTGTTGCAATGGTCGTAACTGTGAAAAATGGTCATGAGTCACTTTTTTCAGTGCCGTTGTAACTTTGAACAGTCACCGAAGGAACTTTCATAAGTCGAGGACAACCTGTATTTCAGTCATTGATCCAGAGTGCGGAGGGACCGAAAGGGATTCTGAAATGAGTTTTAAACATAAACCTCAACCTTTAAAAAGCGATGGGCAGTGAATATGTATTAGGCTGAGGAGAATTTCCCACAGCAATTCTACTGGAGCAGAAATTGCTGAGCTGAATCATTTCCTTTCTGTCTCTTGGTATCAGATACGGTCAGGAGGTTCAGCCTGTTTCCTAGCTACATGCAAAGCACACGGATATTTATTTATTTTTTTAATCAGTAAAAATCAACCCAGGCTGCAAAAACCAGGCCTCGCCAAAGGAAGTGGTGAATGATGACTGCATCAGTTTGTGGATTCCAATTACATCATGCCTAGAGCTATCCATGTCACAAAAAGCCAATGGACACCCAGTGCCAAATCATTATGGTGGAGACATACCACCATCATCATCCTACAAAATGTGTGTAGGTGGTCCTCGACTTACAGCACAATTGAGTCCAACATCTTGTAGAGACCCCAATCCAGGTGTATGAGAAACCATTTAAAAGATACTGTGTGGAGTTAAGCACAAGCAGGTAGTCCCCAATTTACGACCACAATTGAGCCCAACCTTTTTGTTGCTAAGCAAGACATTTGTTAAGTGAGCTTTGCCCCAATTTATGACCTTTTTTGCCACCATTGTTAAGTGCATCATTGTAGGTGCTAAGTTAGTAACACGGATGTTAAGTATATCTGGCTTTGTCCATGGACTTTGCTTCTCAGAAGGTTGCAAAAGCGGATCACATCAGAGGTGTGTTTCAGCGGGTTCTGACCCGCTCTGGAGAACTGGTAGCAGAAATTTTGAGTAGTTCGGAGAACTGGTAGTAAAAATTCTGACTGGTCCCGACCCCATCTATTCTCTGCCTCGCAAGTCTCAGCTGATCAGGAGGAAATGGGGATTTTGCAGTATCCTTCCCCTGCCACACCCACCAAGCCATGCCCATCAAGCCGTGCCACACCCATCAAAGCACACCCCCAGAAGCAATAGTAAAAATTTTTGAAACCCGCCACTGGATCACATGACCCCAAGACATGGCAACTGTCATAAATATGAGTCAGTTGCAAGGCATCTGAATTTTGATCATGTGACCATAGGGATGCTGCTACGGTCGTAAGTGTGAAAAACGGTCATAACTCAATTTTCAGTGTGGTTGTAACTTTGAACTGTCACTAAATGAATGGTTATAAATTGAGGATTACCTGTAATCATGCAATTATTACAAAATTGTATGACTTTCATCATTTGTGCGATCATTCCCAATTTGCAAAAAATACAATAAAAAAGAGATTTGGGTAGCTCTAGTAGTCTTACCAGCTTTTTGAGGGTAGCAAGGCAATTATGTATTAATTGGAAGTTCCAAGATGAGATGAAGGTTAAAGGTATAATTGGATAAGAACAAGCAGGATTTGTTTGCATCTAATCATAGCCTGTAAATAAAGACTTCACCTTAAAGTCACTTGTGTACAATTGTGGCTGTAGTCCTCAACTTACAGCCACAATTGAGCCCAACATTTCTGTCGTTAAGTGAGACATTTGTTACTTGAGTTTTGCCCCATTTTACATCCTTTCTTGCCATAGTTGTTAAGTGAATCACTTAGCTGTTAAATTAGGAATCTGGTTATTAAGTGGATCTGGGCTCAATCTGTGTCCCAAGATCACATGACCTTGGGACACAGCAATGGTCGTAAGTATGAATCAGCTGCCAAGCATCTGAATTTTAATCACATGTCCATGGGGATGCTACAAAGGTCGTAACTGTGAAAAATGGTTGTAAACCCCCTTTTTCAGTGCTGTTGCAACTTTGAACGGGCACTAAATGAACTGTTGCAAGTCGAGGACTATCTGTAAAGATGTGATGTAATGACAATGCTTGCTCCCTGTTGCAGATCTCACGTACCAGGGAGTGCAGGTGGGTCTGTGAATTGGTCTCTGTAACCAATTAATACAGGGGGAAAAAGAGGTGATTCTTTCATTGCCAGGACATGGCTGCCTTTTTTCATCACTATTCCCTCAGGTGGTCCTGATATATGGACAGACAGACTGCAACATCATAGACCTAAGGTTGGTGACAAGGTTTTTCCCACTTACCTACAGTGTAATTGCTGATCTCTTGGCATATATCTCGTTTCAAATTACTTTTCTTGCCTTTTGAAGGTTGTTTCTTTTCAGAAAAACAACTAGATTTCAAGGTAATTCTTTGGAAGGACTCTGCAGTAAATCTGAAAATGTGTAAAAAAAATTGATAGAGCTTAAAAAATTCACAGCACCTTTTCACAGGACATAACTCTGCATAACATGTTATGCTACTGTACTTTTTAATTCAGTGCGAAAATTCTGAAATCATTACTATGATTTATTTGACTCTTTTCCCCAGAAGGATTAATGATTAATCTCCCATCCAAATTACATGGAATAAACACCTTATTTCATTAATTTGATGTCTAGATGATTCCAAATCAGTGGGCAATTTTTTTTTCAGTACAATTAATTTGCAATTAATTAATTGCAGATAGGTGTGAAAAATGTTTGCAAACATTTGACTAAGATGCTTCCCCACCCCCCAAGATTGACCCAGAATTGTTTGAAAGAAGAGTTTAGAAATCTGATGCCAGCTAATTAAAAAACAAATGCAGTGTGAATTAAGAAGTTAACCTCTATCTAATTTCATTAATTCTTCTAGAATTCTTTTCCGAGTAGAGACATTGGGAGGTTGCAGAAATTGGCTAGATTACAGTGTTTCTCAACCTTGGCACCAGAAGATGTGGGGACTTCAACTCCCAGAATTCCACAGCCACCTGTGCTGGCTTGGGAAATCTGGGAGTTGAAGTCCACTCATCTTCCAATGGCCAAGGTTGAGAATCAGTCGGCTAGAAGGTTTCCTGTGATCAGCAACCCAAATGGTGCTCTATATCAGGGGTCACCAACCTTTCGGACCTCAGGGACCACTAAATTCATAATTTTAAATGCCACAGACCACTAATATGATCTGCCTAATGACCAGCTGGGTGGGAGTGGCTAGGTGGTCATGTGATTGGGTGGGCATGGGCAACTCGATGTCACTCACATGGAGGGGTGCCTCGCCGGCCTGTACTCAACCCTCCTCTCCAGCCACTCCTATCCTCCCCACACGGGCTCCTTAGGGCCCCAACAGGAAGCAGTTGTTGGAGCTAAGCAGCCACCACGAGAAAGAGTTGGCAAAAGAGGTCAGTTTAAATTGGATCTGACCAAGAAGGAGGCTCAGCAGAAACGCTTCACTGAGGACTATGAGCATAGACTTTCCAAGCAGAGGGAATACCTGGAAACTCAACGGACAGAGATGGTCAGCCAGTTCCAGGCCATGATGCAGTCCCACTGGAACAAGGCCTTCCAACTCTTTGCCACCAGAAGCACTTCCCTCCAGCCTTTGCCCAAAGCCCCGCACCAGGAGGCTGAAGCAGACCCCAAGTCAGAATTTCTTCCCCCCTCCGACCTACATAAGAAGACCCCAAAGGGGGAGACTCTCTGCAGCAACACAAACGTTCATTGCATGTATCCAGCCCAGGGGCCGTAGTTTGAGGACCCCTGATTTAGTGCAATATAAAAAATGCAAATAATTTTTCTGCGGACCACCAAAATTTCTCGTGGACCACCAATGATCTACGGATTACCAGTTGGTGACCGCTGCTCTATATGATAGTCACTTCTTCTAGACTTCACTCCACTTCCCCTTGTAGCATAAAGATGACATCTGTCTTTTAGCCTATTAGAAAATGCCACCTCCAGGCTATGTCCAGAAGTGGATGCAGCTTGTAGAATTGGGCTAGCCAGGTTTTCGCATTACTTGTGAATGTGAGACTCTGGGTTGGTCTGTTCAGAAAAAAAATCAAACAACAAAGCCATCACTGGAATTTATCTATCTCTCTTGTATCTTAATTTTCTGTCTGTTCTCCATTTCTTTCTGGAGAAAAATGTTCAACAATGCAATTATGCTTAGAATACAAATGTGCTTAGGTTTTGTTTTGTTTTTTTACTAGCGCCAATATTTTTGTTTTTCTTGCTCACTAGGGAAAGAGATGATACAACTACTACTAACATAATTACTGACAAGTATTTGCCTCCCCCCCCAAAAGAAAAAAGAATCACCCTTCCAGTGTAACATTTATTTATTTATTAAATTTATATGCTGATCATCTCACTATTAAATTTATTTATTTATTTATTTATTTGTTTAAATTTCTATACCGCCCTTCTCCAAATAGGACTCAGGGCGGTGCACAGCCTAAGTAAAAACAAAGCATACAAAATTTAAAAAACAGTATTAAAATAATTAAATATTCTGGCCGTAAATTAAAACAACCCAATTTAAAACCAATTTAAAATTTAGCTCAAGCCAGCCCAGCTAGTTGAAATAAATAAGTTTTCAGGGCCCGACGAAAAATCCGGAGGTCTGTTATTATACGTAACTCCGGGGGAAGGTTATTCCAGAGGGTGGGCGCCGTCACAGAGAAGGCTCTCCCCCTGGGGGTCGCCAGCCGACATTGTCTGGCGGACGGCACCCTGAGGAGGCCCACTCTGTGCGAGCGTACTGGCCGGTGGGAGGCTATTGGTGGCAGTAGGCGGTCTCGTAAGTACCCCGGCCCTAAGCCATGGAGCGCTTTAAAGGTGGTCACCAACACCTTGAAGCGCACCCGGAAGACCACCGGGAGCCAGTGCAGCTCGCGCAGGAGAGGTGTCACATGGGAGCGCCTCGTCGCCCCCATAATCCCCCGCGCGGCCGCATTCTGGACCAGCTGGAGCCTCCGGGTGCACCCCAGGGGGAGCCCCATGTAGAGAGCGTTGCAGTAGTCCAGGCGGGAAGTGACTAGTGCCTGAGTGACTGTGCGTAGAGAGTCCCGATCTAGAAAGGGGCGCAACTGGCGTATCAGGCGAACCTGATAAAAAGCCCCCCTGGCCACGGCCGTCAAATGGTCTTCTAAAGACAGCCGTGTGTCCAGGAGGACGCCCAAGTTGCGAGCCCTCTCCGTGGGGGCGAGTGATTCGCCCCCAATAGCCAGCGATGGCGTCAGCTGGCTATATCGGGACGCTGGAAGCCACAGCCACTCGGTCTTGGAGGGATGCTTGGGTATAATTATTTTCCCCAATTATACTTATTAAAAAAATAAATTTAAGAAAAGAAAGTCATTCATGGGCACCAATGAATTTTCAGGCCTAGGCCTCCTGCCATATTCATGTAATGTTTTCTCACAGTTTAAGCATTTGAAGTTAGCTCAGTTTTCAAAGCAACTATTTTCTTTGATGTGACAGTTTGAAGTACTAAAATGGACAGTCTTACTAAAACACATGAAGCTCACCCAATAAGCCTGTCAAATATTATTTAATTTAGTGCTAGTAGGTTTGGGCTACAAAAACCTGGATGACAGTTAGATGGCAGCAAAGAATAAATGCTCTGTACTTCTTCACTGCCACCTAGTGGCTATCTAGAATTTCCAGCCAAATCTGAAAGCCCCATTTAACTAAGGTTGTGAAACTGCCAGATCAGATATATTTAAGAGATCACATCCTAATATATGAAGATTTTTACATCTCATTGTATTTTCACAGATGATGTTAACAGAACATGTGGATGGCCTTGGGGACGAAGGGAAGATGCTGCTGAGGAAATGATCAGATAAGAGATGCAGGAATTCCCAATCGCTTAGCAGTCAGAAATAGAAACTTATGAAGGACTAATGGATTAAGCATTTAAAAATGGTGGCAGAAAGTTTATCCTTTCAGACTTACAAGATTCTGTTAATGCAGCTTTACAATAAAGTATAATTAGCTCATCTAGTCCTGTTTCCTATGTGGTTTAACTGGGAAGGCTGATAGATTGGTTTTACTCAGGTGGTATTCAGCAGGTACTGAGCAGTTCTGGAGAACCGGTAGCGGAAATTTTGAGTAGTTCGGAGAACTGGTAAATATCACCTCTGACTGGCTCCACCCCCATCTATTCTCTGCCTCCCGAGTCCCAGCTGATAGGGAGGAAATGGGGATTATGCAATATCCTTCTCCTGGAGTGGGGAGGGAATGGAGATTTTACAGTATCCTTCCCTTGCCACGCCCACCAAGCCACGCCCACATAACCAGTAGTAAAAAAAATTGAATCCCACCACTAGTTTTACCCCTCCCTTTTATTTGATTCTCTGATTATTGTAACCCATCAGACAAGATCTCGGCCTTGAATAAACATTTTCCCGTCATGTTCTGGAAGATGGCTGAATAAATCTGGGAAGAAGTTGGATGGTGGTGCAGTTTGCAGCAAAGGTATTTGGGAAAGATCCATGCATGGATGTCACAAGTTTTATTAAGCCTTACTAGTTCTTAATGTCTACCTGGTTGCAAAACTGCCAAACATTAGGTGGGGATCATGGGGAGATATGTAAGAAAGAAATACCAGAAACCTGCTGAAAGATGCCCTGGGAAAATCTATGGTTTGTATATGATACTTTGCTCTTGCTGAGGATGCCCTGGAAATTTGTATTTATGGTATCCTAAATTCAGACCTTCAATGAATCAAGATTTCACATAGGGATTAAAACACAATGCTGGCAAATTGCAATTTGGGGCATTTGTTGAATGTTCAAAAAAGTGTTCTGAGAGACAATAAACAGGCTGGAACAATCTCTGTTTTGTTTTGTTTTCTTTTTTTGAGATAAACCTGAATCTGTTGAACAAAAGCTCACTCTTGTGTATGATTTGATCAATGAAACATGGATTCATTAGTGTGAAACATTTATATAAAATCTCCTTGTGCTAATTTACTTTTGGGTGGATGTTAATATTATTAACCCCTTCTAGCATGGGATGAGAATTGCTTTCTCAAGAGCTCAATATCCCCACCTGCTGGCAGGTTTACACAAGCTATAGGCAGCCAATCAAGGACTCTGGGAGAAGAAAATGCCAATGTGTTAATTGATTGAAAATATTTTATAACTTAATCAGGTAAATTTTCATGGTATTGCAAAACATGTGAAATGGCAGTCTAAAAAGACAAATACTTTGACCACCATACAAAAGACAATGATAAAACAAAAAGTACCCACCGCACCATAGATGGTATAATGTTTAAATTGCTAAGGTAATTGTCCTAATCAAGTAGTTAAAGCTGATAAAGTAGAGGCAAGGGAGGCTGTCTTAAAAAAACCAATACTAGATCGCAATGATATAAGTGAAAGATGAGTTTTATGTCGCATGGTTCTGAAGCAGATGGCAATTGAAGCATGAGTTGAAAAGAAGAGCTTAAAACATGGACGTGTTTGAATGGAAAACAAGTTGTTTTTCAATACTGGGCCAGGGGTGGGTTCTACTTACCTTTACTACCGGTTCGCTGGGAGACTGTGAGTTCTAGTCCCTCCTTAGGTACAAAATCAGTAACTCTCTCAGCCCTAAGAAACAGAGAGTGGCAAATCACATCCAAAGAACCTTGTCTAGAAAACTGCAGGAATAGTCCAGAGAGTCGCCAGGAATCAATACTGATTTGAAGGTACGCACATGTGCTCTCCCTCTCCCTCTCTCTCTCTCTCTCCCTCCCTCCCTCCCTCCCTCCCTCCCTCCCTCCCTCTCTCTCTCTCTCTCTCTCTCTCTCTCTCTCTCTCTCACACACACACACACACACACACAGAGTCTTATGTCCCTTTAAAATTTGCTTCTGAATTGTACGGCTTGCCATGACAAAAGAGAGAAAAAATTAGACAGATGGAAGGTAAATTTAGTAGAAGTATTTAGAAATGGAATTATGCTTAAATAATCCAAACTTTATTTTTTATCTTCATCCTATCCATGTTTTATCCTTGCCTTGCCAAATTTTTCAGTGTGTCCCTAGTCTTTCCCTGAAAGGCAATATGTGATTCTTAACCTTAAAAAGAACCTCTGACGTTAGTTCATATGTAACTTAATAATGGAATGGAATGGAAGAGGAAGTAAGCAAGCAACAGAGGAATTCAACAATAAGAGTTATCCAAAGAGGTTTAATTAACAGTTCTCAGCATGAAAGAGAGAAAGAAAAGGAAAGAAAAGGAAAAAAGAAAGAAAGAAAGAAAGAGAGAGAGAAAAAAGAAAATGCCATTCAATTTGATGTTTCTTGTATTCGGTAAAATATTTTGAGTTGGAAATAGGAACTACGTCCCACGCATATTGATATGGAAATAAACCCACTAAACACTGAGGTTTATTACTAACTAAACATGCATCAGATTACTCCAATGCAAGAAGATTGAAAAAAGGAAGGTGCATAATTTCACTCTAATTATTGTAATCAGAGCGCCAGTTTGTTATAATGGTGAATTAAATTGGGATTTCTGGTACTGCCTTGGGCACAAAGCCAACTGGATGACTTGGACCAGTCACTTTCTCAGATCTAGCAATGGCAAACTACCTCCAAAGAAAACTGCACAGACTTGTTCAGACAGTTGCTAGGAGTCAACACTAATTCAAAGGCACAAAAACAAAATGTACAAATCAGATTGGATGGAAGGAAGTTTCATAGTTCTGGGCTAGTTACTGTAAAAGTTCCAATATCTTCATTATATTTCATTTCTTCATTAGTCACACATTTATTATAACCCACTGTTCAAGCTAGAACAGTTTATTAGCCACAAGCAGCTTATATATTTGGAACCTTTTGTTATTAAAAAGGTAACAACCCTTGTGGGGGAATCACACCAGCCAACCTCACCAAATTACCTTATTAGACTTTCAAATAATTATAGTTTCCATAGCCACCCAACTGACCTTCGTTTAATTGGCTGGAATTCTCTGGGGCGAAAGAAGGGCTCTGCAATTTTCTTTCTGAATAATAAATCCATCTTTTGAAGTTGACCATCATGCTGGCTATCAAGTTTCTAAAATCACAGCCATCAATGGTACGTTAAGGAAAACAATCATGAAATTTAGTACGGAATAATCAAATTGGTGCATGATTTCCAGTCTGACTCTCCAATGGCCTCCCCAAATTTTAGAAGTGAAACAAAGTTAGATTTACCCTTTATGTGATGCCAGTTAATTAATTACTGTTAATTAATTACTGTGATTAATTATTTCTCACTTAAATGATGTCTGATGGCTTAAATAATGGTTGATGTACTGGTGTTTCCTGGATTTTGTTTCCAATGCAACTCCCTTCTACACTGGAATGTCTTCATTTTAATGTTACGGCCAAATATGAGGAATTATGACACAGAAGCTTTTCAAATACCATAGGTCTGCTGGAGTACAGAACATGTAGAGTATATTCCTTAATCCACTTAGCTGATATGCTCATGTGTCTTCCTCATTTTTCGGAAACCCCGCAGGCCCTAGAGGGGGTAGAGGGTTTAGCAAAATACTTCTATGATATTCTAGAATCTTCCATTAAATTGTAAAAATTTCAGGGTAGCAGAAATTCTGCAACCTACTTTAGATTGTGGTAAGCTTCCATTGACAAGCTTATAACTGCAGATTAATTTTCTACTTCTGAGAGCCAACTCCTTTTTTAAATATGACTTTTAGATATTTGAGGCCTGGATAAGGACAGTCAACTCTTATATGCAAGATACAGTGGCCTATCCAAAAGAACGTAAAAAGCAATAAAAATCAGAATTCACCCAAAGGGAACAGAAGGCTTGAATCAATAATTCTGTGAACTATAGAATGCTTAGTGATCCCTTCAATGTTTCAAAGTAGCAATTTCTTTGAATATCAGTGACAAATACTGTATTACTGAAGCTGTTCTTCTGATTAATTGTTCTATGGGATGTAAAACGGCCTGCATCCCTTTGAATAGTTACTGATTTACTTTTCTAGAGATTTCTCTTTCTTACTCCTTCTTCCTCTCTTTCTCCTCCTTCCTCTCCGACCGCTCGCAGTTTGTGTTGGCAGGGGGGCAGAGGTCGACCTCGAGGCATCTCGCATGGGGAGTGCCACAAGGGTCGGTCCTCTCGCCCCTTCTGTTCAACATTTATGTGAAGCCGCTGGGTGAGATCATCCGTGGTTTTGGGGTGAAGTGTCATCTGTACGCTGATGATACTCAGCTGTACATCTCCACCCCAGACCACCCCAACGATGCCCTTGATGTGATGTCTCGCTGCCTGGAGGCCGTGCGGGTCTGGATAGGGAAGAACAGGCTCAGACTCAACCCATCCAAGACTGAGTGGCTGTGGCTGCCGGCGTCCCGATATAGTCAGCAGGTGCCATCGCTGACTATTGGGGGTGAATCTTTGCCCCCCACAGAGAGGGCTCGCAATCTGGGTGTCCTCCTGGACACACAGCTGTCTTTAGAAGAGCATATGACGGCCGTGGCCAGGGGGGGCTTTTATCAGGTTCGCCTGATCCGCCAGTTGCAGCCCTTTCTGGACCGGGACGCCTTGCGCACGGTCACTCATGCCCTTGTCACCTCCCGGCTGGACTATTGTAATGCTCTCTACATGGGGCTCCCCTTGAAGAGCACTCGGAAGCTCCAACTGGTCCAGAATGTGGCTGCGTGGGTGGTTATGGGCGCAACTCATTGTGCCCGCGTGACACCCCTCCTGCGCCAGCTGCACTGGCTCCCAGTGGTCTTCCGGGTGCGATTCAAGGTGTTGGTTACCACCTTTAAAGCGCTCCATGGCATAGGACCCGGGTACCTTCGAGACCGTCTTCTGCCACCGACCAGTCCGCTCCCACAGAGAGGGTCTCCTCAGGGTGCCATCGGCCAAGTTATGTCGGCTAGCGACACCCAGGGGGAGGGCCTTCTCTATGGGAGCCCCAGCCCTGTGGAATGAACTGCCCCCGGAAATACGTAAGATCTCCGACCTCCTGTTGTTCCGCCAGGCCGGGCTATCAACATAATAATTTTAAATTGGGGTATTTTAAATTTTTGGGGTTTTAAATCGGCCAAATCTATTTAATTATTTTAATTTTTAATCATTGTTGTGTCTTGTGTTTTTAAATTGGCTGAGTCCTTCGGGAGAAGGGCGGTATAGAAATAAAATTATTATTATTATTATTATTATTATTATTACTACTACTACTACTACTACTACTACTACTACTACTACTACTATTACTTACTTTAACTATTCTCCTAAAATTCCTGTTCTAGTGTAGGTGTCCTGACATTTCAGCTATACCTGGATTAGCACTGGATTAGGTCGTGGAATAGGGTGAGCCCGTACTGAGTATATTTTGTATTGCAGATGGAAATTGTTTTGTTCAGGCATGTGTGGTTTCTCCTGATTATTCTTTTCTTATTATTTAATAATGTAAGCTGCCCAGAGTTTTTATGAAAAATCAGAAAATCAGACAGACAGACAGATAATAGATAGATAGATAGATAGATAGATAAATAGATAGATTAGACAGACAGATCTATCTGTCTAACTGTAGAATAAATAGATATAGAACAATGGAGATTCTCTCATTTATGCTAAGTGGTAGTCAGTGTATGTCAGCCTTCATTTGCATACAGTAATTATTTTGTCCTTTTCTATCTAAATTTCAAGATCTGTAAAGTAGGGAGTGAATTTTTGTCATGTGCTAATTAACTCAGCTGGGGTCCAATTTTGCATTTGTTACAATCAATGGGAATTTCTTCAGGGATGTGCCAGCTCCTACTGTGGTTATCAATGAAAGAAACAGCTTTCTTCAGACTAGCTAGGCACACTGTCTAAGAGCTTTGGAAATCTATTTTTGATGTCTTCTAATAATTTCAAATATCAATCAGTAACACAGTATAAATGGATTTCAGATAGAATAATATCTGGCAAATGAGGGGAAATTAATTTTGTCTTTATTTGAGATACTAGGGATGTTAGCAAAATATAACTAAAGAAACGTATAGATATACTTATGCATAAAATGTGAAATCTTGCAAACTGTATAGTGCAGTGATGGCTAACTTTTTTGCCGTCATGTGCCAAAAGCGGGGGTAGTGGGGGGAGATTGTGCGCGCGCGTGCCCACACCCATAATTCAATGTGCCCCGTCCCCCCATGCATGCGTGCGTGACCCCCCCTGCTTCCCCACCCTTTTGGCATGCGATGGCCCGGTGGGCCCGGTAGGCCCATTTTTTTGCCCTCTCCAGGCTCCAGAGCCTTTCTAGGAGCCTGGGGAGGGCGAAAACAGCCTTCCCCACTCCCCCAGAGGCCCTCCGGAGGCCCAGAAACAGCCCATTTCCTGACTTCCGATGGGTCCGCTCGCTTGCCTACAGATATGGCTCCTTGTGCCACCTGTGGCACTCTTGCCATAGGTTCGCCACCACGGGTATAGTGTATTATTATAGTATAGTGTACTTAGTACAGTGTACTTTTCTTAGCACACTATACTAGCGTACTAAGTATAGTGTATTTTTATAGTGCATTTAGTATAGTGTACCTTTCTACTTAGTATAGTATAGTGTACTTTTCTACTCTGGAAACCACATGTTTAAGAAAGTGGTATTTATGGGGTATGTCTATATGTGTTTATGTATTTGGAGGTGTGAAATACGGCAAAATCAGAAGGAACTCCCCAAAAAACATAAAAGAGAAATGGAAGAAACAGTGACACAAAAAACAGAGAAATGCCACCCTGCTCTTAGCTGCTACATATCTCACAGCCATAAACATTCTGACATCCCCTTTCTATACAAAAGGGAAAGAATTAAAAATAAAAATGTGTGGGCAGTTTCTTTGCATGGTGCCCTTGCCGAACAAATAATTTATAATTTCACCCTTGCTTGTTGGTTTAATTCTGGACCACAAGGAGCTACAAAGCTGGAATTATCTTTACATAACAGAAAGCTTTGGAAGAAGAGCAGCCCTGCAGTTGCCTCCAAAGGGGAAACAGAACTGCAAAAACTGTGAAAAAATCAAAATCAAAAACCAAAGTCCAACTTTGAGCAATTTCAGCTACAGTGTATTAGCTTATCTTTGCAACACAAGAGATGTGGGAAGTTTTATCCTGCCTATTCCAATCTAGTATATTAAATTCATGGCCTCATAGTAAAGCCTCCATTTTGTGCTGCTGATGCAGATTCAAGTTGGACCAAACTGGCAGGAAAGTGGTTGCCATGAAAAACTAGAATAAAATCACAATGTGGACATTGTATATCATAAGAAGGAATGTGCAAAGGTGCTTTTTTCAAGAAGCAACTGGACTTTCTTGTTTTTCTTTGAAGATGTTTTGTTTCTTATCCAAGAAACTTATTCAACTCTGACTGGATGATGGGGAAGAGAAGGATATATATTCCTTGCAGATAGCTGGTCATTTGAGTTCTTTTAGAGAGTCATTGAGGCCACATGGAGGACAAAGATAAACCTCCAAGTGGCCTTAATGACTCTCTAAAGAATGTAAATGACCATCTATCTACAAGGAATATAAATCCTTCGATTCCCTACTATCCTGTCAGAGCTGAAGAAGCTTCTTAGATAAGAAGCAAAATGTCTTCAAAGAAGAACCAGAAAGTCCAGTTGCCTCTTGAAAAAAGCACTTTTGGGACAACCATGACCTGGATGACTGAGAATCTCCATAGACATAAGAAGGAATGTGTAGTGCATTGAGCCTGCTCAGTAGGGGAGGCCCCGTGTTGTTATGTTCCGTAACGTTTCTGTAAGATGATTGGTTCACCGTCTGACAAGCCGATATGTAAACGGCTGTCAGGCAGAAGTTCACGCGTTCTGTTCTGAGGCAGCTTCGGTTGCCAGCTGTAACTTGTTATGATTAAATGTGTTACCTCAGACCACGAGTGATCCAGTATTCATGAATTTAGCCGGTATTTGCCAGAATGACCTTCAGAAGGTCAACAACTTTCTGGGTTACAGTTGGCCTGGTATAGGAATCTCTTCTCCGATGGGGACACTAAGCCCTGTTTCTCCATAGCTGATTCTGCTTTAGCTGCTGGAGACAGCCAAACCTCACCAAGTATTGTCTGTCTTCAGTTTGGGTGTTCAGTCAGGGTTAGGTGGCTAACATGAGCTTTGCGTCTGGCTACGAATGGGAATATGAATCCTGTGGCAATCTTCTATAAGGTCCATATCTCAACAGTAAGCAGAGTCTAAACTTCAGGTTTAAATACTGCCACCACTGGTCTTTCTCTGTTAAGTAGTTGCCCTGGAAGACATATACATAACAAACTACCGTAATTATATTTCTTCAAGGAGATCTATGTATAGACAAAACCATGTCTCTTGGACTATCTGTCCATAGGAAATCTTGTAGAGCAGGGGTGTCAAACTCGATTTCATTGAAGGCCACATCAGCGTTGTGTTTGATCTTGGGGTTGCCCGGGGGCGTGGCCAGGGTGGGCGTGGCCAGCTCAACATCACTTGTGTTGGGGGCACCTGTCGTGGCCCAAGCGCTCTGCCTGCGAAAATGGGCTCCCAAGCTGCAATGGCTTCCTGCAACCCTCTGCCAGCGAAAATGGAGCTCAGGAGACCCACCCGCAGCCCTTGTGAGCTCTGTTTTCACTGGCAGAGGCACTGCGGGCTAGTCCTTTGCTGTTTCCAGGGCGGCCTCGTGGGTCAGATCCAAGCACCCCATGGGCTGGCTCCGGCCCCTGGGCCTTGAGTTTGATATTGTGGAGCAATAGATTGTTGGGCAGGAAACAAGTCTTCTCTCCCACCATTCAATCTCACTTTTAATTCCTGGCTCCTCTTAACCCCTTTAGCTTTTCTCTCTAGTTTTTCCAGCCTTTCTGCTTCTCCCAACTTATCACTCTCCCAGAAAATTATCCTAAATTACTTTCTATTCAGGCAGGGTTATTCTCACCCTTGTTGTTGACGGTGGAATAAAAGCTCATCAACAGGACTTTGAGGAAGAGCTCAGAAAGGTTCTCTGTTTTCATCTCTACACAGGATCAGCAGCCTCTACCGATTCTGGGAATAGAATGATGAAAGATGAAAGGGTTGAGGTATTGTGATGCAAGGCTTTTCCCTTTGTACGCAAGTTGTGAAATTGCACATACATAGAACAGAAGTAGTGTTTGTCGTGCAATACCTGCTTTCATCATTAGGACAAAACCAGCAAATTCTGCAAATGTCCCTAGCCAGAATGCTTTTGTGGATATGCTCTTGATGTCCCTAATAACTGGCAATGGTAGGAAAATTGGTCCAAGGATCTTAAATGACATCATCCTAGGCATCTGTTTTAAACCCATTAGCAAACTTTGGAAAAATAGCACTGAAGGAAAAAAGAGTTGAGAATAACTTACTTTCGTTTGAATTTCTGTGAAACAAAGAGAAAAATAAAGTTCTCAACACTTTTCACTCATTTAAAAGTATTGGCAACATATTGTGAGAATACTAAATGAGTAAAAACTTGGAAACATCATTCTTTTTTTTATATTTTCAAAGAACTTTTATTAAAGTTTAAAATATTAAAATACAAATACATCTGTAATGAAAATATATCCATTATAATTGCACAATTCAACGTCGTTCTGACAGTACACAAATCTTAACTCTATTCATATATTCCCAGATATTCCTACTTGATCAAGTATGTATAAATACAATTTATGTCTTATTTTGATCTATATATTTCCTATTTTTCTTTTCTATCCATTGATACCAGTTTTCCCAAGTTGAGTAATATTCTTTTACATCTCACTGTGCTCTATGGTTCTGTTAAGATAGGTAATAGACAGAGGATTTATGCAAGTAGATTGTAAAAGCTTGACCACAGAACAATTGGAAGATCAAATCTGCTGATTTTGCATGTTTAAAGGACTCATTTTCATGTTTTAACTTTTAGCTACCTTTTTTCACGAGTGTTCAATTCACTGATTAGTCAGGCCTGATATAAATGAGATTTCAACTTCTAGCAATTAATCCCCTCATTTTTAAAAGTGCCCAGAGACCTTTTTGCAAAAAATTAATACATTTTAGAAGCAACTATCTTTATGATAAACTAATTGTTTTCTTTGGAAATCAAGTGGTGTGAACACATTTCTGTTCCTGGATTAGATTTCAATTTCAGCTGAATTTAATTTAATGTTAACTATAGTTAACTGTAAATTGCATATTCTTACTCTGAGCCCACCCAGGATGCCACACAAAAGCAAAATGTGCCTCCCCAGAAGTTGTGCACCTGTGGATATAATATTAATATTTTAAAGAAGAATTTTCCTTATGCTAAATAGGATTAATTTACTTTTAATAATGTTGGCCAGATGCCATTAGCAATGCAGAACTGTGATCTGGCACATGATCCCTAAGGAGCTGTGGTTACTCAAGGAATGAAAGAGAGGAAAATTTGATGGTGAAACTGCTGCAGTGAAAGTGTTTGAGGGGAAAAGGCTTTTAAAAAGTCATCAAAAGGGGCAAACTTGGCTCTGGAATTTACTTGGCTCCAAAATGCAATTGGAAAATGTTTGATCCATTTTAATCGGTAGAGAAAAAAGGCTTCCATGTTAATGCAGAATGCACACATTCCACAAAGAACACTTGAGCAACATTTAAATTCTCCAGCTGTTGGAGGTTATTGTCTTTAGAACTTTGTGTGGCCTTTTCTTCATAGATCATTGGTTCAACCAGGGGTGAAATCCAGCAGGTTGTGACAGGTTCTGGAGAACCGGTAGTGGAAATTTTAAGCAGTTCGGAGAACCGGCAAATACCACCTCTGGCTGGCCCCAGAGTGGGGAGGGAATGGAGATTTTGCAGTATCCTTCCCCTGCCACGCCTGCCAAGCTACACCCACCAAGCCATACCATGCCCACTAAGCAACGCCCACAGAACCGGTAGTAAAAAAATTTGGATTTCACCACTGGGTTCAACCCAACCTCAGAGTGATTTTCCCACTGAAATCAGCACTTTTTTAAAAATCCTAAAAATGCAGGTGATGTAGAATGTTGCAATCCCTTAATAAATAGGATGTAAGTATATATAACAATTTTGTTTACAAGAATGCTCAATAAGGTTATACAAGAATAAGAGAACAATTAGGAAGATCGAATTTAAAAGTAAAGATAATTGTCGATGCAGAAAGTTGTAAAATATTATATATTGTTGTTATTCATGTTTTGTATTTTACCATTTGGTGTATGTGTATGTTTTCCTTTTTTTTTCTTTTCCTTTTTTCCTTTTTTGTCTTTTTCTATTATGTTTTTGATTTTAAAAATGTAAAATATTCAATAAAAATTATTTTTTTTTATTGAGCAGTATATGTCCCACCATATACAAAAAAACAAAAAAACAACAACAACAAATCAGTTTACTTATTGCCATAATTCAAACTTTAGTGCTTGATTACAGAGAAGGAAAGCCTTAGTACTCCTGATTTTTCTGAAGTACAACTCCCAGCAACCATTGCCACCTGTGCTAGGGATGCTGGAATCTATAGTTCAGCAATTTCTGGAGAGCTAAAGTTCTCCTTCCCTGAAGTTACTGAAAGTTCTACAATGATCTGCCCATTCCTTCTTTAACCCAAAAATCTCCTTTTAATAGAAAACGTTGTTTTCTGTTGTTTCTGCCCAGTTTGTTAGTCTGCCATGTCTTCACTTTTGTTTCTTATTTTTCATGTTTTTCACGTTTTAAGTCATTTTTAAGCCTCCAGGAGTTCCTGGGAATCAGGCAGCATATACATTCAAAGCATCGTTATCATAGCCATCATCTTTCCTTGAAACTCTTCTTGAGATAATCTCTTTATTCAGACAGCAGTATGGTATAAATGCAAAATGCTCATATTTGGTTAATTTCTCCTGAATTAAGAGCAGTGGTGGGCTGGTTCGGGTGACTGGTTCGGGCGAACCGGTAGTTGCGACCTGCAGGTGGGCCCGCCCACCCGCTCGGGTGCAATCCCGTCCTATATCACTGTGTTTTTGATACCACATGCATGTGTGGATGGCACACGTATGCGAATTACCTGTTTTGTGATGCCGCATGGATGTGCGGAGGGCCTGCGTGTGAACCGATTGTTACAATATGTGATGCCCACCTCTAATTAAGAGTATCTTACTTCTAAGTATATATGTATTAATTAGGTATGTGTTGATTTAACCAACAATTTGAATCAATGGCTGTATTTTATTTTAGCTGGTTTACAGGATTATACAGATCTAACCTGTCATGTATCACCTCCGATCCGCTGGGCTGCCATTCCAGAGGGGAAGACTGCCAGTCCACAAGCCTAATCGCCCTGAACCTGCCGCTGACATGGCTGCTTCTATCCTGGCCACCAGCGAGACCGGCGTAATACCCTGGAGCCCCGATACCTTTTCTTGCATGCTATTGCCGCTGCAGTGAGCCCCAGGGACTGACGTGGAATTGGTGCTGCGGGCCCCGCCGTTTTCGCTGCCCCCTCAGAGCTGAAGAAAGACAGCTGATGTTCAGGGCAGAGTGCTTATTGGGACTAATTAGCGGTTTGTGGGGTATGTGTGACTAGGTGGAAGCTAGGCTAAGCGTGGAGCAATGGGGTGGAACTGGGAAGGGGAGCAGGAAACTTCAAAAGGTGGTGGGGAGCACAGTGCGGATAGCTCTGACAATGTTTCACTTTCATGGGTGATTGTCAGAGCGTGCCAGATCATAGGATAAAAACCTTTCACAGCAAACCTGTTTGAAGTGTTTTATTTCACGTCATTCCGGAACCTGACATCATGACTTATGAAACGAGCAATGATGTAGTTGTGGACTCACTGATTATAGTTTGCACAAACCAATGGCTGGCTTAATATATCACAGTAGATCATATTCAATGTACACCTCGATTTAAGACCACAACTGAACCCAAAGTTTCTGTGGCTAAGCATGAAAGTTGTTAAGTGAGTTCTGCCCCATTTTACGACCTTTCTTGCCACAGTGGTTTAGCGAATAACTGCAGCTAAGTTAGTAATGTGATTGTTAAGTCAATCTGTCTTCCCCATTGACTTTGCTTGTCAGAAGGTCGCAAAAGGTGATAACATAACTTGGGGACAGTGCAACCGTCATAACTACAAGTCGGTTACCAAGCATCTGAATTTTGATCACATGACCCTGGAGATGTTACAATGGTTGTTAAGTATCAGTCATAAGTCACTTTTCCAGTGCTGCTGTAACTTCAAATAATCACTAAACGAACTGTTGTAAGTGGAGGACTACCTGTACTTTAGCGAAACACAACAGCATTGCTCCACATCCAGAAAGAAGTTTGAAGTGATAACAACAAGAAGAAAGAATGGTGATCTGAGTCATTGGTCAATATCTCCATCACCATTGGTGCGTTCTTTTCCTTGACAGAACCTGGAATAGGACATTAGGTTCCCTAGTCAAGGTGCAAAGAAAGCAATTTGTATTGCAAGTTAGACAAAAAGTCCACAAGGACATCTTCCCATTCTAGGCTGAAAAGTACCGTATTTTCCGGTGTATAAGACGACTGGGCGTATAAGACGACCCCCAACTTTTTCCTGTTAAAATATAGGGTTTGGGCTATACTCGCCGTATAAGACTACCCCTCTTCCAACGCACACCAAATAAAAATTAAAAAACATTAACTGGCTCACCCACAATGTAAAAGCAGCTGTGCTAGACCCAAAATGGCCCCTGCAACAAGCAGGAACCTCACACAGCTACAAAAAGCCCAAAAAAAACAACTTTCACACTTTACACACACAAAATTCCACATACAGCTTTGTGAAATTTTGTGTGTTTGTGTAGTTAGAGTGAAACACTACAGAAACACACTAAATCTCAGAAAGCTGCACAAATATTATTTTATTTTATTTTATTTTATTTTAATTTTTATATGAAAGCTAAATTTAAAACTTCCTAAACTTTAAATGGCTAGGTCTAAAAAAGAACAACTAAAATAAAACCCCAATTAACTATTTTTTTTAAAGCTCTCAAAGGGGAAAAAAACTTATCCAATAGAACAGGGGTCTCCAACTTTGGCAACTTTAAGGCTTGTAGACTTCAACTCCCAGAATTCCTCAGCCAGCTTTGCTTTGCTGGCTGAGGAATTCTGGGAGTTGAAGTCCACAACTCCCTGCCTGCTTGATTGCAGGCAGGGAGTTGCTTGCTGATGGAATGGATTCAGGCAAGCGAAGCAAGGCAAGCATTGTGACTAGCAGCTAAGGTAAGCAAGCTGGAGGGGGAAAACTTTTTTCCTTTTACATGGCTCTGGCGATCCCAGCTGAGTTGCCTGATTAGCAGGCAACTCAGCTGGGATGGTCAGAGCTTGGCTCCTCAGAGCCTTTCGGGCTGGTCTGCCTGGTTACAGGAGAACGACACCCGGCGTATAAGACAACCCCCGACTTTTGAGAAGATTTTCATGTGTTAAAAAGTCATCTTATACGCCGGAAAATACGGTACAGTAAAAGCTTATCAAACAATTAATCACTTGCTACCCTTTTATGTCTCCATTTAGCCAAATGAGATTGTCTTCTTCCTCTACCTAATATCCCTGATGGTACTGTAGGTTTTTTCGCCTTTTAGTACTTTTTAAATGAACAACCAAAATTGGTGGAGGCTGCTTTCACAGACAATGTTACTTTTGTTCATAGAAACTTTCTTTTTAAATCCCAATGTTTATAGCAGTAAAATTCGGATACATATGCAAGACAACCTATTTACTAGCATTCCATTCAGCTAGGAGAAAAAACTACTGTTGAACACCTCAAGATGGCAGTCTAATCCTTTTACACCGAGTTTCATAAAAGCTCAACCTATAGGAGTTGAGGCATCAATAAATAAAAATAAAAATGAAAGAACAGCTCTGCTGAATTTAATGAAACGTCCAAGTAGTCTTTAATATTGAGGTGTAATAACATTTAATATAGACTGTGGCCGGACAAATGCATTTGGGGTACAGTTAAAATATTTGTGGATATTAGAAAAAAAAAACCTATCATATCTTCATCTAGAGCAAGCATATTGTATCAATATTGCTCATACATTTCAAAGATCACATTAGGTCAATCCTTTCATCAGTCCATATAAAAGAGAAGAAAAATATTCAAGTCTTTGAGAATTCTAGATTTCTTCATTCAAAAAGGAGATGGAGAGGAGGAAGGGGATAGCTGGGAAAAAAGACCAATGATAGAGATTAAAAATTCTGTATTCTCACATTAATAATTGTTCTAATTATCTTTTTTGGGGGATTTTTTTTTACTATCATCTTGTATGAAAACAGCTCTTATTTATATATATCCTAGCATGGTGAATTACCTGAAACCAGCCAATTATTGTTCATCTAATACACCAAGTTTAAGCAAACTAGGACTGAGCCTTATGCATGAACAAAATAGCCCTCAACTTACAGCCACAACTGGGGCTGAAACTTCTAACACTAAATGATGCAGTCCAGGGGTGGGTTCTAAATTTTTTTACTACCGGTTCTGTGGGCGTGGCTTATTTTGTGAGTGTGGCTTGATGGTCATGTGACAATTCTTTAGGATTTAACAGAGGTACTGGTCTACTAGGCTTTTAACTGCTTGCAGAGCTGTACTGATCTAGCCATTTATTTTTGCAGGCACTGGTCTACCCATTTATTTTTGCAGTCACTGGTCTACTCATGTATTTTTGCAGGCACTGGTCTACCCATTTATTTTTGCAGTCACTGGTCTACTCATGTATTTTTGCATGCACTGGTCTACCCATTTATTTTTGCAGGCACAGGTCTACTCATGTATTTTTGCAGGCACTGGTCTACCCATTTATTTTTGCAGGCACCAGTCTACTCATTTGTTTTTGGAGGCACCGGTCTACCACCAAACTGCCTTTTACCACTGATCAGCTGTAGGGCAGCCCTTTCAAGCCCTGCGGCAAGAGTTTAAACAGGTTTTTTCCTTATAGCCCATCAGCTGTGACTCAGGAGGCAGCAATAGATTGGGGGTGGGGCCAAATAAAAGGTAAGAATAACGCGGGGGGGTGCACGGGGGGGGCAGAACCGGTTCGGTGACGTCATATTGTCACCGCTACCAGCTCGGCGGAACTGGGCGGAACTGGGAGAAACCCACCACTGATGCAGTCATTAAGTGAATCATGTCTGAGTTTACAGTCATTTTTGCTGCAGCCATTAAGTGACTCATTGCAGTTGTTAAGCAAATCATGTAGTTAAGTGAATCTGGCTTCCCCCATTGACTTTGCTTGTCAGAAGCCCCCAGGGAAGGTTGCAAATAGCAATCACACATGGATCCCTGGATGTTACAGCCATTGTAAATATATGTTGGTTGCCAAGCACCCAAATTTTGATCATGTGACCATTATAAGCCATTATGAACACATAAACGTTGGTTGGTTTATGATTCTCTCTGTGCACTGCATGTAGAGAGATCATATTTTGTGAATGAAGCATCCATTCTCAGAGCAACAAGGCTGGCTTGGTGCAACTGCTTTGAAAGTTTTTCCTGTGCAATGTACATCTGCTTTGTTTTTCCAAGAGTCCCAAGAGACCTCGAGTCTCTGCACATACTCACCCAAGCTGACCCGGAAAGCCTGCCAAGCTTCTGGAAGAGCCAGAGACCTCAGCACTTTGAGAAGGAGGGTTTTGTTTGCTCAGGCCTTGCATAAGGTAGGGTCCTGAAAGAGGAACATTTTCTGCACATGCAGCTGTTGAGAGAGAAGGGAAGAGATAAAATAGCGATGGCAGAGGCAAGGAGAGAGACAATTATTTGGCTCGATGAGAGAATTACTAAAGATAACATGTGTGTGTGTGGGGAGAGAGAGAGAGAAAGAAAGAGAGAGAGAGACTGACTTATTTCCAAGCATTGCAAAGTTTTTCATTATTTTAACAGACACTTTTCTTATTTTCTACTTTCTTCTCAGGATACTTCAGGTTTTTGAATTGTTTTGGTAAAATATTTGTAGGCAATGGCAAGCTTTTTAAGTCCTTTAGCTCTGTAAGAAAACCGCATGAATTCATCCATGATCTCATCAGCAATCAAGCTTGCATCAAGATAGTTGTATTAATAGAAAGACGGGCTGCTAAGAGGATCAGAGAAGGACGTGATCACAAATTTATGGCATGCGTGCCCAAAGTGGCACACAAAGCCATGTTGCCCGGTACGCACGGCTTTGCCTGCTTGTCTTCTGGGTTTCTGGTGTGCATGTGCATGTGACGATCAGCTGTCCTTTGTGTATGTGGCAGTGCCCGAAAACCAGTGTGAGCATGCGTGTCGGCCAGCTGATTGTTGGGTGCACATGTGCTCCAGAAGCCGGAAGTTTGGCTTTTCTAGAGTACGATCCCTTCGCACGCACAGCAGTACTGAAAACCGGCCTGTGCATGTGCTCCAGCCAGCTGATCATCGGGCGCACATGCATGCTAGCACCCGGAAGTTCAGCTTTTCCAGAGCACAGCCCTGATGAGGCTGCACGCACATGAATTTCCATGTGACCTTTTCGGCACCTGGTTCGGCACTCGGTGAAGGTTCGTCATCACTGAGATAAAGTGTAGTAAGTACTACTACTACTAATACTGCCATTGCTTCAGAAAGATGGTAACTATTCTTCCACAGCTAAATGTAAATTAAAAAGTATTCAAAATTATTTCATAAAGAACAAGCTTAAAATATTAGGGTGGATCTTAGGAGTATCTATTTGATTGAAGCCAGGGGTGGGTTCTAAATTTTTTTACTACTGGTTCTGTGGGCATGGCTTAATTTGTGGGCGTGGCTTGATGGTCATGTGACAATTATTTAGGATTTAGCAGAGATACTGGTCTACCAGGCTTTTAACTGCTTACAGAGCTGTACCGATCTACCCATTTATTTTTGCAGGCACTGGTCTACTCATGTATTTTTGCAGGCACTGATCTACTCATGTATTTTTGCAGGCACTGGTCTACTCATTTGTTTTCTTCTAACACTGATCAGCTGTAGGGCGGCCCTTTGAAGCCCTGCGGCAAGAGTTTAAACAGGTTTTTTCCCTCTAGCCATCAGCTGGGACTCAGGAGGCAGTAATAGATTGGGGGTGGGGCCAAATAAAAGATAAGAATAATGCGGGGGGAGCAGGGGGGAGGGTGGCTGGGTGGCTGGGGGGGGCAGAACCGGTTCGGTGATGTCATATCGTCACCGCTACCGGCACGGCGGAACCGGGCCGAACCGGGAGGAACCCACCACTGATTGAAGCATATCTCTTGCTACTCACCAATCTTTCTGTCCCACCTTTTTTAAAAAGAAAACAACCCCTGTCGCCAAAGCTGACATGCTACAAAGTAAATCATCATTAATTTCTATCCATATTCCAGGACCACCTCATGAGTCTCGTTTGTAGGTCTGTCTTGTCTGCGCTATTTGTAAATATAAATAGCAGATTTCAGAAGCCCTCTCCTTGGCTTGGAAGCTTTTGAAAGACCAGTTGCAAAGTGCCAGAATCGCAATCATGTCACTGCAGAGATGCTGGGATAGCTGCAAGTGCAAGTCATAAAATTACTTTTCAGCACCATTGTAACTTCACATTTATAATTATAACAGGGATGATAGCACTTATTCAATCACAGTTTGTCAAATTAATATATTTTATGTATACAGTGGTACCTTGGTACTCAACTGCTTTGAAACTCCTCTAATTTGATACTCAACACATTGGTACGTGAAAATTTTGTCCCAGTATTCATCGTTCGTTTGGTACTCAATGCACAAGCATTGAGTACCAATGCACAATGCACAAGCTGACAAGCTTGTCAGGGTCAGCTGCCTTGTGACTCACTACATTATTCCTTATGGGAAAATTTTATTTGGTACTCATAGTTTTTAGTACTCCTCATGCCTCCTGGAACCAATTAATGTTGAATACCAAGGTATCACTGTACACGATGGCAGGCTTCTCATTTATTCCCATTCATTCTTAACTACCTATCACTCTATTTTCTTCTGGGATAAGCGAAGTTATGTAAAGTACGGAAAAGGAGTTAAGAAACAACAGGCAAAAGAAATTGAAAATATGGAAGGAAAACACAGCTAAATATCAGATGGGCTTATAGATGTTGACTTCCACCAGCTACTCGAGCTTTGGTCAGCTGAAGTTCTTACAAAGCACTTTTGAATAAGAAAAGTGGCCTTAGAAAAGTGATATCCATGTCACATGGAGCATGACAGGATAGTACTGGTCAGTTTTGGCATATTTTAGTCAGTATGCTACAAGTGCAAGCAAAGCCCAATTTTAGTACCGACATACTCATATTATTCTAGGGCATCTAATCTAGAGACCACCTTGCTGACCAATCTATTGTTCTCTTGTCTCACCAAAATAAGAGGTAGCTGCAATGTAATAAGAATATTCATATAATGACTTTGCTTTAAAAATGGGAAAATAAACCTGTTTTGACCTAATATATACAGCCCATCTGACTCGGTACCAAGTTAAATAAGAGACAGGCACTATTTTAGGTGGCAGATTAACTCACCTCTATCTGTTCTCTATGGAAGAGATGTTTTGTCGTAAACCATGCAGCAGCTCTCACCTTCGCTTTTCAGTTTGTTTATTTTGATTCCTAGCCCATTTCATCCCTAGGGCTCAAAGTGGATTCAACACAGCATGCCAAAACTAGCATAACAAGATGCCTACTTAAAGTATAAAATTATCCATTCAAAAGCATATTAACATTATCACACAGTTGTGTTTTTCAGCCTGTTCGTAGCTAGAGGAGATGAAATGCTATAATTGGCTAGCAATTATGAAGTAATTCATGCAGTCTGTTTATCATTTCTTGAAATTGGCTGGAAAGAACCACAGTGGAGAACAAAACCACTTATGATTGCATTGACTTGAATGTTGGCCAATTTGCCTGTACTCCAGTTTGGTCTTTGTAGACTGCATTGTATGCCATGCTGAATAAACAGCCAGCTACATTTTAGCCCAATCTGGTGTGCAAACGCAGCGATACAGTTAATTTGTGAGTTAGTGTGTCATCCAAACTCAGAAAAATTAGTTTTGACAAGGGGACACTAATACTCCAATATATTTATTTGGCTTGTTACATATTAATGGAGTTACAGTTCTTAGAGAATAGAATAGAATAGAATAGAATAGAATAGAATAGAATAGAATAGAATAGAATAGAATAGAATAGAATAGAATAGGGTAGGGTAGGGTAGGGTAGGGTAGGGTAGGGTAGGGTAGGGTAGGGTAGGGTAGAACAGAACAGAACAGAACAGAACAGAACAGAATTTTATTGTCCAAATGTGATAGGACACACAAGGAATTTGTCTTGGTGCATATGCTCTCAGTGAACATAAAAGAAAAGATATGTTTGTCAAGAATCATAAGGTACAACATTTAATGATAGTCATAGGGTACAAATAAGTAATCAAATCATATTAGGAAACAGTCAATATAAATCATAAGGATACAAGCAACAAAGTTACAGTCATACAGTCATTAGTGGAAGGAGATGGATATATATATCCTTATATATATTTAGTCCTTATAGGGACTAAAAAAAAAAATCAAGATGGCAACTGTGATTAAATGATCAAAGCACCGACCTCTTTTTATGACATCATCATGCTAAAAAGTTTCATCCATATATACAGTCTATGGATGATTCTGGTATAAATATTTGGAAGGACAACAAATAGTTACTTAGAAACATTTTTAATTTTGGGGCCAAAATGGAAATGCTGCTCCAATCATATTAATTTGCCATTAATATTAAAATTGCATCTAAAAAATGATGAGGCTTCATGTATCTTTTCTATTGACCATTGGATTTTGAAAAATGCCGTTAGCATAAGATGGGTGAAGGAGCCAATTTGAATCACAACTAGACTGGAGGAAGAATTTAACTTTTTCTTCAAGAGCTATAATCCTGAAGAAAATCCATTTTGGGAAACTAGCATTTGTTTTTAGATCCTAGTCCAAGAGATTTCTTTTAGTTGTAGATAGTACCATAGCTTAGAAGTGCCACAGTTGTCTGGTGAAGAAACAGTTAAGCTTTACTTCCATACCTGCTGATAGTAATTAGCACCTCTGTCTTGCATGCTCAATCAACAACAGCAAAAAATGGTACATGCAAAGAGACATTTAATGTGGTATTGCTACAGATGTGGCAGCACCAGGAGCTTTTTCCAATCAATTGACACTTGCCACCTCGATATCAAGAAGAATGGTCTTGGTTAGAGTTACACTTGGAAGAATTGAGTTCAAATGAAGCCATTACAGGTCAGGGTGGAATTGTAATACCTAATGGATGGTTATGAAAATTATAGATTTCATAAATTTATAAAACAAGATGCAGAAGGAAGCTCCATCAATAGCAGGATGAACATGTTAAGATAATGGGGACAAGTGGTACATAATAATACAGGTCGTCCTTGAATTATGACCAGTATAGAGCCTCAAAAATTCTGTGGCTAAGCAAGGTACTTGTTAAGTGAGTTTTGCCCCATTTTGAGATGTTTTTTGCTACAGTTGTTAAACAAATCACTGCGGCTGTTTTGTGAGTCATGTGGTTATTAAGTGAATCTGGCATCCCCCATTGACTTTGTTGGCCAGAAGCTTGCCGGGAAGGTTACAAATGACTCTAGAACAGTGCAACTTAAATACTACATGCCAGTTGTCAAGCGCCAAGTTTATATCACATGATACGCGGATGCTGCAACATTCATAAATATGAAAGCTGGTCATAAGTTATTTTTCTCAGTTGTTGTAATTGAGCCATTGTAACTTCAAATGTTCGCTTAAATTAATGGTTGTAAGTCTAGGACTACCTGTAATAAAGTCCGTGGCATTCATAATAATTCTATTGAATCAAGAATCTAACTAGAAATATTTCTAAGCAAAATTTAAAAGTCAGATTAATGGCATTTTTCTCACATGCTCCAGGATTTTATGGTACAATCCTATGCATATTTACAGGTAGTCCTTGATTTACAACAGTTCATTTAGTGACCATTCAAAGTTATAACATCACTGAAAAAGGGATTTACAACCATTTTTCACAATTACAAGCTTTGTAGCATCCCCATGGTCATGTGATCAAAATTCAGATGCTTGGCAACTGGTTCATACTTCTGACCGTTGCTGTGTCCCAAGGTCATGCGATCTCCTTTTGCAACCTTTTGACGAACAAAGTCAATGGGGAAGCCGGATTCATTTAACAACCATGTTACTAACTTAAGAACTTCTGTGATTCGCTTAACAACTGTGGCAAGAAAATGGGCCAAAACTCACATAACAAATGTCTCGCTTAGCAACAGAAATTTTTGGGCTCAATTATGGTCGTAAGTCAAGAGCTAACTGTATTTTGAAGAAATTCCGCTGAGTTTAATAGGAATTACATAATTTTTTTAAAATAGAAACATTTATTTATTAACTTTATATGCTGCCCATCCCACGATCCAGATTGACTCTAGTTGGCTAAAAATATTCTACTAATAGAGTATTAATATTCTATTTAGACCCTGAGGTTTCACATAAACAAAGCAATTATTCATTATTTTAAACAAAAAATAAAAGGGCGAGCAGTAAAACATTCACATTCATCCAGAAAACAAAATCAACCCAATGAAATATTTTATGAGAGGTGTAAGGAAGATGCTTTCCTTCCAATAGATAAATAAACCAACGTTCTTTTCCTTTAAGGTCTTTATACAGTATTAACATGTTAAATACAGATTTGTATTTGCATAGCTAGAACCGAATAGTTCTGGAATAGTCATTAAATTGACAGGGCCTCTTTCACGTTGAAAGACAGGATATGTGTCTGCTAAACATCTCTTCTCTTTAAAATTATTATAATCCTTGATGGAATCTTGGCACCAGAATCACAATATAATGATTAGTGTATTATGCAAAGGCAATCAACATTTCATAATCTCGGCAATTGTTTCAGTTTTCCCTTATAAAAGAGAAATTCACTGGCAAATCATTTTCCTGACTTAAATAATTCATTTGAAATGTTAGCCTCTTTCCGGAAAGAATGATTCACATCTGTCTGAAAAGTTGAGACTTTGTGAGAATGTTACCCCATAATGTATCCCTAATCCAAGTAAGAAATCAGATAATCATGAGCATATCATTTGTTCATGGCTCCAATTCTAGAAATGTGGTCCCATGTCAAAGTCACTTACCACTACTTTGGCCTCATGTGCAGAAAACTGCCTAAAGCTTCCAGCTTTTCCCTCTCTTCCAGCTTACTTAAAGGTACAGGTAGTCCTTGACTTATGACCACAATTGAGCCCAAAATTTTTGTTGCTAAGTGAGACAGATGTTAAGTGACTTTTGCCCCATTTTACAACCTTCCTTGCCACAGTTGTTAAGTGAATCGCTATAGTTGTTAAGTTAGTAACACTGTTGTAAAATGAACCAGTTTCCCCATTGACTTTGCTTGTCAGAAGGTCACAAAAGGGAATCATATGACCCTGAGACACTGCAACTGTCATAAATATGAGTCAATTGCCAAGTGTCTGAATTATGATTGCGTGACCGTTGGGATGCTGCAATGGTTGTAAGTGTGAAAAACGGTCATAAGTCACTTTTTTCAGCTCTTTGAACTTTGAACACTCACTAAATAAACTGAGTAAGTCAAGATTACCAGTAGTAATAATGGCTCTGTAAATTACCAGTGACTTACTAGTATGATGAAATGATCCCAGAATTATTTGAGCAACAAAAAATGATGACAAAGGCCAGATGAGCAGCTTATTGTAGCCACTACTAAGTGTGGAACCAATGTATGTGTGAAGGGATATAAAAGTTACTTCTGTCACATATAGCATTTGGATATCAGGTAGTTCTGAGTGCAAATGCATGTAAACACGAAAATGTAGGTATGTAACTCAGGGGTGGGTTCTGCTTACCTTTACTACCAGTTCACAATGGGACCACATGCGCAGAAGCGTTCTGATGATGTCGGGGTCGGTGGGCGGAACCTCCTGCCAGTTTTACTACCAGTTCTATAGAACTGGTGCAAACCGGGAGCAACCCACCACTGGTGTAATTTCAACAAAGTTGAAGTCCCAGGTTGTAAAGTTGTTATAGTTGTCCACCCCTGCTGTAAGGGATCTTTCGGATCTTGGGGCTCTTACAGTGCAGTCTTCGGAAATTCCTACGCCTGCACAAGGTAAGATAGTAGCCAAAGCAGCATTGCCTCTAAAGAACAGTATTATGTTAATAGAGAAAGGCAAATAACCTGCTTCTTGAAGAATTTGGGCATTGTTTAGGTCCCAGTAATTGCCTCAGTTTGCCTGATTCTGCCACATAATCTATTAATGTAGCATTAAAGGTCAGAGGATGTTCTGTACAATGTAAAAATGTTTAATCTAAAATATGCAAGTATATGCTGTCTCAATCCAAATGAATGTGGTGTACAGAAAAACACTAAAAATAAATTATAGAGTTGTAAAGTGATAGTAATAAACACAATAATAAGAATGTTAACAAGAACACTAGCGAGATAGTTCCACTTTAATCAAAGGCTAAAGGCCTTCTGGAACAGCTACGTATATTTTCACAAGCTTCCATAAAGTTATGAGAGATCTTTAAGGGACAAAGGAAGGGAACTCTCAAACGAATGCCTGCCTGCTGGCACCTTCCAATAAGTGGAGATCTTGGCCAGATTTATTTGGCTACCCAGATGAAAATGGCAGAGGCGATTTAGGGAGGGTCTCTTAGATACCCAGCCATTTAGGTCTTTAAAGGTAGTAAAAAGAAGATTATTTCAACATATGATCATGTCAACGAGATTATTGTATACTCAGAGATGAAAACATTCGATACTTCCTACTATGAAAGAATGATTGGTGAAGTTGACAGGCTTTGTTGAAATGAATGAATTAACTTCCCTGATTAGAGAAACGATATCATCCACATTTATTGCTAACTGGAAGCCACTTATGGACTTTTTGTATTAAAATGAAAAAAACCCAACAACCCTTGTAACTGACAAATATCAGAAGCTACTGCTTTATACTTTTTTCTTTCTTTTCTATTTTCTTTCTTTTCTTCTTTTCTTACACTTTTCCTTTGATTTTTTTCTTTTTCTTTCTCCCTGCTTATTACTTATCGGTTTGTGTTAGTTTTTATCTACTTGTTTAAATAACAATTGTTAAAAGAACCTGGCAGCTCCCACAGCAGTGATGTCACCTGCCAGTACAATAACTGCCTACATCATCTCTTCTACCACCTTCATGGTGAAATTAAACATAGCGTGGGAAAAGAACCAATCCTTGGGGCATTCCATAACAGAGCAGCCAAGAGTGTTGTCTTCCCTTTAACTGTGTGTCGTGAAGGAGCAGAGCCATCATAATATAATACCTCCAACTCCAAGCCTATAAGCAGTCCAGAAGAATGCTACGTCTGACAGTATCAAAAAACAATTGCGAGGTCCAGCAAAACAAAGACAGCTGAACTTTTTAATCCAAGTTCCACCACATCTCATCTTTGAGGGAAACCAATGCAGATTCCTTCCCATGTCCAAGCCTAAATCTAGACTGCCACAGGTCCAGATAATGTATATCTTTCACAGGTCTATGTAATTGTTGCACTACTATCTCAGCAATTTTCCTCCAAAAGGGGAAGTTGGAGATGGGGTGGTAGTTATACATTGTTTTTTTTTAAATAAATGTAGTTGAATTTTGTTGGACCACAACATGTCTGGTGGGGGATAAGTCTCTTGTAAGTAATGCAGCTTTATTCAGTTTATTCATTCTGCTTTCAAGTTTAATTTTTAAGTATTATTATTTCACTCATTCAACTTATCTTTTGCAATTTTGGCTCCTGATGAAATGACAAGGCAAATTGTACACTCCCAGCACCAGAATCCAATTTGCACAAAAAACATATATCCAGTGAGCCAAACATAGATACTGTATTTCTAAATCTGGCTAAAAGCTTGTTTTTGTTCATGGACTATTTAATCTTTACTGAAATCTAGCTCTGCTCTCAAAGTGTATCCCATCATTTAGTTTGTGATTTATGCCACAAGAATTGAATAATGAAAAACTGACAAGTGTGTTATGTTTATTTATAATTTCTATTTCCTTCTATATTATTTTATCCACTTATATTAGACATGCAAGATATATCTTAAATATACAGTATGGCTTGTCAACTAGATCCTACTGTTACTTTGAGCTGCTAATTCCATTTTTTTTCCTCTAAAGTAAGTTGTTGGAGATTTGTCTTTTTTTTTTTTTAACATACCAGGTGATATTCTGTCTTTGTCAATAGACTGCAGGCTTTTGACTGTTTATTCATTTATTTCCTGTGAAAACATCAGTACTTGATCTATGGCACTATATATAATTCTTGTTCATTTCAGGGAAAAGTATTCATGAAGTCTTGTGAATTAGTGATGGAAGGGAAAAAAAGCCCATCAGAATATATTGCCAAGAAACTGTCTAATTATCTAGTGCAGAATTGTTTCCTGTATTTTTTAGTTCAGTCTAGTCTAGTTTGTATAATCTGAATTTAAAAGTCTAAGTGCTCCCATCATTTCCTGTTGGAGTCTGAACCACATTCTCATATATCTTACTGTCTGGAAGGTTTTTTTCCCTTTTGTCTTCTCTTTGATGTAAAACCATGATTTGCCCTTTTTGAAATTGATCTTATTAATTTTTTTTTATTCTATTCTGTATTATAATTGTTCTTTCTGTTTCTTTTACAGATGTTATCACTGCATTTATAACTATTACACATCTAAACATCATAACATCTAAATATATAATAGTAATTCTCCCCCCCTCTCTCTCTGTGTGCATTATAATGTCCAACATATACCTAGACAATATAAAATATACAAAATATATCATAGCACTCTCAGTTGTCAAAAGGCCTGAAGTTCACCTAATTCCTTCATTCCCCTCCCCATAATGTATCATAAATAATGAAAATTTATTTCACACAGCAGCTTTCAGAGAAAGCAATATTTTCCTGTTTTAAAATCCATCTAATGATAATGGTTTGTTTCTTTAAATCATGATTGTCCAAACCTTTGGCTTGTCTGAGCTGCATTGAGTGAGGAGGAATTGTATTGAGCCCCTAATATAATAATATAATATAATATAATATAATATAATATAATATAATATAATATAATATAATATAATATAATATAATATAATATAATATAATATAATATAATATAATATAATATAATATAATATAATATAATATAATATAATATAATATAATATTGTTAGATCAGGCGCAGGAACAGAAGACGTGACCAGCTCGATACATGTAACAGCTTTATTTACAATGTAACAAGTAAAGAAGAAGACTGCTGGTGCGCTGCCGGAGCTCTCCTTATATTCGCTCCCGGCAGACGCACCGCCCCTGACAGGGATTCAAATCTCCCGCCCGATGGCTGGCAGCCAATCAGGGCGGATGTCCTTATAAGGACATAACACTCCTCCCCCCATAGTCTGGACTGTCAAATCTCGTCCACAAAAGTCACGTAATCACGCAGGTACGTAGGACGCCTCGGCACCCTAGCTGACCTGCGCAGTCTCACTTGTTCTCCGTCTCCAGCCTGGATGGACGGGGCTCTGTCGTCTCCCGGCTCCCTCTCCGGAACCGGGCTAGGTTCGGCTGTCGAGTGAGCGGGGTCACCCCCAGCGCCTCCGGCCGGACCGCAGACCTTGGCTGGCTGGTTCTGATGGTCTTCCTCTTGGCCTGTGGATCTATCGCCTCGTCTCGGTGGCTCGGTTCCGACCCGGGAAGAGCGTCTGAGTCTCGGTAAGTCCATCGTTTGCTCCTCCCTGGTCTCCCGGGCGCCGCGGTTCGGTTGCGGTTCGGCCTGGTGTCGGGGGGGTGGTGGTTCTGTTCGGTGCTCTCTGGACCGGCCCGCCGGCTGCGGGTGGTGCTGGCTTGCGTTGCTTTGTCCGACCTCGCAGGGGTGGTGTTGGTCTGCTCGGTCGGGCTGGCGTTGGTCTACCCCGTCTGGATGGTGGTGGTCGACCTGGCCGGGCTGTTGTTGCGACCCTACCTCTGCGGGGCGGCGGAGGTCTCCCCTGCCGGGGTGGTGCAGGTCTCCCTGGCCGGGTTGTTGTCGGCTTTCCCTTCCCCCTAGTCCCTGGTCTACCGTCGGGTGGTGCCTGGGGTCCTCCGGGTCGGGTTGTCGTTTTCTGGCTGCCTCTTGTGATGGGTGGGGGTCCCTCTCGCCGGGGAGTCGTGTGCCACCCTTGCCCATGGGTCGGGGGGTGCCCGTCTTGGATGGGTCCTGGTCTACTCGCCTGGAACCGTGGTCTCCTTGGCTGGGCTGGCGTGGGCTGCTGTCACTGGTGGGGTGCGCCGCTCCTCCTCTGGGCAGGTACCGGTCTACTTGTGGGCTGGGTTGGTGGTCCCTGGCCCTGTTGAGCCCGGTGCCCACCTGGCTGGGTTGGTGGTGCCATCCCCCGTGCGGTTGGCCCCGGTCTACCTCGCTGGGCTGCCGACGTGACAGCATCTGGTAGTGGGCTGGGCCGACCTTGTCGGGGTGGTGCTGCTCTGCCTCGCAGGGGTGTGGTAGGCCTACCTCGTCGGGGTGTTGTAGGCCTACCTGGTCTGGGTGTGGTAGATCTACCTCGCCGGGGTGTTGGAGGCCTACCTCGTCGGGGTGTTGTAGGCCTCCCTCGTCAGGCTGGTTTTCATGTGCTCCCCCCCATCTTTTTCGGAGTTGGTCGATGTGGCGTCTCGTGAACTGTCCATCTTCCAACTCGACGATGTAGGATTTGGGGCCGGTTGTGCTGGCAATTTTCCCCTTCAGCCATTTAGGAGAGCCGCTGAAATTCAGCGCGAAGATTGAATCTCCGTTGCTGAAGGCGCGAAGCGGGCGGCTGGCGGTTGCGGTCACTTCCGGGCTGTATTGGGGGTGCAGCCGGTCCAAGGGTGACCTCAACCTTCTGCCCATCAACAGTTCGGCCGGGCTCTTGTGGGTGGTGGCGTGTGGCGTGATGTGCTGGGTGAGGAGGAAATTGTCTATGCGCTCTTGCCAGTCCCCCGGGCCCATCTTGGTGAGGGCCTCTTTGGTCAGTCGGACCATGCGTTCGGCTTGTCCGTTTCCGGCCGGCCTGTAAGGGGCGGACAGGGCATGGCGGATGCCCAGTCCTGCCAGGAAGGACTCCATGGCCAGGGATGTGAGCTGGGGGCCGTTGTCTGAGACCAGCACATCCGGTAGACCATGTGTGGCAAAAAGGCAGCGCAGGGCTCGGATTGTTGCGTCTGTTGTGGTAGATGCCATGGGCACCACCTCTAGCCATTTGGAGAAGGCATCTACCACGATGAGGAGGTGTCGCCCTTGCATCGGACCCGCAAAGTCGATGTGGATCCTCGACCAGGGGTTGCTGGGGGTCTCCCACTTCGTGACTTCGGATTGCGGCGGCGCTGGGCGAACTTCTTGGCACGGGTCACATCTGGAGACCCATTGTTCAATGTCTCTGTCCATGGAGGGCCACCAGACATAACTCCGTGCCAGGGCCTTCATGCGGACGATGCCCGGATGCCCCTTGTGCAGGGTCTCTAACGTCCGCCGTTGCAGAGTGCTTGGAATCAGCACCCTGTCTCCCCATAGCAGACAGCCTTTTATGGTGGACAGCTCCTCTTGTTTCCTGGCGAACGGGCTGAACCTTTCCTCCGGCTTTTCCGCTGGCCACCCTCTGAGGATCCAGGACTTCACTTGGCGGAGTGTGGGGTCCTTTTGGGTGTGGACGGCCACATCTGCGGATGACACCGGGCAGCTGGCGTCGTCATCAATGTGAAGTAGGTGGAGCGTGGGGGCTGGGTCCTCGACCGGCTTCTTCGACGGGCATCTGCTGAGGGCGTCAGCGTTCCCTATGGCTGTGCCTGGCTGGTGCACGAGCCTATAGGAGTAGCCAGCTAGGAAGATGGCCCATCTCATCATTCTTGGGGACATGAAGGTCGGGGTTGGTTGGTCGCCTGCGAGGAGTCCCAGGAGAGGCTTGTGGTCTGTGACTATGGTGAAACGTCTTCCGTAGAGGTATTCGTGGAAACGCTTCACTCCAGCCACGATGGCCAGGGCTTCTTTGTCCAGCTGGCTATAGTTCCGTTCTGCGCCGGACATAGTCTTTGAGAAGTATGCGATTGGGGCTTCCGAGCCATTGGGCAGTTCGTGGCTGAGAACTGCCCCCACCCCGTAAGGCGACGCGTCGCAGGTCAGTCTGATGGGGAGCGTCTCGCTGTATTGGATGAGGACGCTTTTGGACGTCAATAGTCCTTTGATGGCCCGGAATGCCGCTTCCTCTTCCTGGCCCCACTTCCAGGAAGCCGATTTCCCCAGCAGGCGGTGGAGTGGCTCAGCAACTGTGGCTTTCTGTTTTAAGAAAATGGCGTAGAAGTTGAGCAACCCAAGGAAAGCCTGAAGCTCCGTTTTGTTTTTTGGGCTTGGAGCTTCATGGATTGCTTCCACTTTTGATTTGGTGGGGTGTATGCCTGTGCTATCAATGAGGAAGCCCAGGAACTCGACTTCCTGTACTCCTATGATGCACTTGTCCCGCCTGACCCTCAAACCCTTGGCCTTGAACCGCTGCAGGACAAGCCTGAGCCTTTCAAGGAGTTGGGCTCTTGAGTCACCGGAGATGAGCACATCATCGAAGTAAGGCACCACCCCTGGAACGCCTTGGAGAAGGCGTTCCATCATGGATTGGAAGATACCAGGGGCAGCGCTGACTCCAAATTGGAGGCGGTTACATTTGAATGCCCCTCTGTGCGTGACAATTGTTTGAGCCTCCGCCGTTTTGTCATCCACTGGCAGTTGCTGGTAAGCCTGGGCCAGGTCCAGTTTCGCGAAAATTGATCCAGATCCCAGGGAATGCAGCAGATGTTGCACCACTGGGACTGGGTATGCGCTCTGTGCCAACGCCTTGTTGATGGTACAACGGTAGTCAGCACAGATGCGCACAGACCCATCATGCTTCAGTGGGGTCACAATGGGGGTCTCCCATGAGGCATGATCGATCGGTTCCAGGACGCCCTGGGCGATCAGCTTATCCAGCTGTCCATCTACTTTAGGTCGCAGGGCGAATGGAACTCGGCGGGGCTTGAGCCTGATTGGGGTGATTCCCTTATCCAGATTAAAAGAGATTGGCCTCCCCACAAATTTCCCCAGCTTACCATCGAAGACTTCCTTGAACTCTTCGATGATGGAGTCGAGTTCGTCCCTGCGGATCTCGTGGATACCCTGAAGTGAAAGTCCTAGCGGCTTGAACCACTCCACACCCAACAGGTTCGGTCGGCTGTGCTGCACGATGGTGATGGGTAGCTTTCCGTCGAAGTCATTGTACTTCACGTGGATGGTGGCTCTGCCTAGGATTTCAATGGTTGAAGTCCACAAGTTTGTCTTTCGGGGCTTTCAGCTGGGTCCTTTTGTATGCCGGTTTCAGCTGTTGTAGGTGCTGCCAGTCCATGATGGAGAAGGCGGATCCGGAGTCTACCTCCATCTTGCACGGAGACCCCTCTGCTAGCAGCGTCACGTGGAACTTGGTGGTCCCCTCGTCGCTTGTGTGAGCAATGGTGGTGGTCTGGTGCACCGTTCTGTTTCGGGGATATTCCTCCTCCCCGCGCCGGGACTGGTTTGAGGACCGTTTGGATGTCCTCTGATTATCTTTGCGATTTTCCCAGAATCGTGGTCTGGGCGGTTCCGGGGCTGGGTCTGTGGCTCTGCAGGCCTCGGCGATGTGGCCCCTCTTCAGGCATCGGCGGCAGGTCGCGTCCCTCCATCTGCAGTTTGCCCTGGGGTGGTCGCCTCTGCAGCTGCCGCATCGCTCTCCATGGTCGCCATGCTGTGGGTTTTCCCGCCTGGGGGGGCGGGACACCTTATGGACGGCCATTTCCTCATCAGACTCGGATTGAGTGGTTGCCTCGTCTGATGAGGTCGGGCCCGACTTGTGGATCTTATGGATCCCTCTTGCTTTTACCATTGCGGCGGCTGCTTGCTCAGACGTTTCAGCCGCTGTTGCCTCGTCGAGGACGTCTTTAAGCGGGATCCTCTTCCTGCTGAGGAATTTCTTTTGCAGCCCCACATCTCGCATTCCAAAAACAATGCGGTCCCGGATGGCATTGTCTACATTGTCGAACTCACAGTTGGCAGCGAGTTGGCGGAGCGCTGCCACGAATTCCTTGATGGATTTACCTTCCCGCTGGTTTCTTTGCTGGAAGGTGAACCTGTTTGCGATGGGGGTGCCTGTAGGTGCATAGTGCTCTTGTAGGACTTCCTGCAGGTCGTTCCAGGACATCTCCTCGATGTCCCTGGGTGCCACGAGGTCAATCGCCATCTCCAGGACGTCCGATCCGCAATGAGCCAGGAAAAGGGCTCTTTTCCTCTCATCGTCGAGGTTCTGGTATCCATTGCCTCGCAGGAACTGCCGGAATCGGACCATGTATGACCTCCACTTCTCCCGGGATGGGTCGAACAGGTTCAGCGCGGTCATCGGGGCTTGCGGGGTAGCCATTCTGGAAGTCGCTGTGGTGTAGTGACTTCAGCTCGTTGGGCGATCGTGCCGTGAGTCTTTCTCAGGTTCTCTTCTCTAGTCCTTCGTCGCCAGTGTTAGATCAGGCGCAGGAACAGAAGACGTGACCAGCTCGATACATGTAACAGCTTTATTTACAATGTAACAAGTAAAGAAGAAGACTGCTGGTGCGCTGCCGGAGCTCTCCTTATATTCGCTCCCGGCAGACGCACCGCCCCTGACAGGGATTCAAATCTCCCGCCCGATGGCTGGCAGCCAATCAGGGCGGATGTCCTTATAAGGACATAACAAATATAATATAATATAATATAATATAATATAATATAATATAATATAATATAATATAATATAATATAATATAATATAATATAATATAATATAATATAATATAATATAATATAATATAATATAATATAATACAATACAATACAATACAATACAATACAATACAATACAATACAATACAATACAATACAATACAATACAATACAATACTACACACACACACACACACACACACACACACATATATATATATATATATATATATATATATATATATATATATATATATATATATATATTTTCTTACTTCTTCGTAGGGTTTATGTGTGTTTTTCTTCTAGCCAGGTTTTCCCTACGTAGCCAAGGTTTTTTTGTAGCTCCAGCTCAGTAGAATCTCATCTACTCGGTTCTGGGCTTTTTTCTTTTCTAACACCTAGCAAGCTCTCACTGCTAGGTGGGAGACCTAAATAGATCCATTTCTAGCTCGTTAGCTGTCATCAGTAGGCCACACCCATCTCCTCCCTGTAAAGGCACAGTATCAATTTTCTTACTTCTTCGTAGGGTTTATGTGTGTTTTTCTTCTAGCCAGGTTTTCCCTACGTAGCCAAGGTTTTTTTTTTTTTTGCCTTTACAGGGAGGAGATGGGTGTGGCCTACTGATGAAAGCTAACGAGCTAGAAATGGATCTATTTAGGTCTCCCACCTAGCAGTGAGAGCTTGCTAGGTGTTAGAAAAGAAAAAAGCCCAGAACCGAGTAGATGAGATTCTACTGAGCTGGAGCTACAAAAAAAACCTTGGCTACGTAGGGAAAACCTGGCTAGAAGAAAAACACACACACACACACACACACACACACACACACACACACACACACGTATGTATGTATGTATGTATGTATGTATGTATGTATGTATAAAATTAATGTAGATAAATAATAGTCTTCCTTTAATTTTTTGTTTTATTTTTATTCTCTTGTGGGGTCACATTACTAACTATATTGGGCCACATACAGCCTGTGGGCCACGTATTGGACATGCCTGCTTTAAATCTTACATGTTTAGAGTTCCGATTTTTTCAGGCTATTTGCAGTTTAGAGCAAGTTAACTTTTCTTACTTGTGGTGATTATTTTATATATCTTACATCTTCCTTCAACGCATGAAGAGTTAAGGAAGGAAACAGGAAGAATGTATGAAAGACAATGATCCCGCTGATAATATGATGGGGATATGGCAGTAAAGCTGGCACCCAAATTGCTTCTGAATCTGAATGCTTAGGTTTAGGACTGAAGTCAAAATCTGATGGCAAAAACTGAAATCCAGTTGGCTTTCAGCCCACTTCGGACAGTTTTAGTGAGAAATGATAACAGGAATTCAAGACATAAACAAGAAAAGCAATTTCTGAGGTGAACACAATAAAAATTGACAAGTCTACACAGCCCTTGGCATAATATTTTTAAAACAAGCAAATAAAATTAGAGGCCCTTAAAATAATAGCTGTCTCCATTAGTTTACTTTCACAAAGGAACATGACATGATTTGTACAGAGGAAGGATACCAAGAACTGTCCTTAACCTGGACGAATAATCTTTCCCATTAGTAGTAAGACATGACCTTGAAAAGATAAACTCATTTGTGAAAGTTTAGTTTAGCTCACTCATGCTGAAAAGACCTTCCGTGTTTAAACAAGTAATTTGCAGACTATCAGAAAAAAAGAGATCCTTGTAGGATTCTAACCCTAAGCTGACCAGCTGCTGCAATATTCATGGAGGAGATATCTATAACAGCTGTGCATCAGAAGGACAGAAGTCCCCTGGAGAGGATTGTTGAAATGGAAACAATTACTGCTCTTCTGAAGTACAGTAATATATGCAATGAATGAATGAATGAATGAATAAGCAATCATACCCACTATTACCATAGCTGATTTCCATACGTTTGTGTACTCTACTTGTACTAGGCAAACACTGGCATAAGTTGCTGTGTGTGTTTTCTGTGGTACATAATGCCATACATATGCGATACCTTGCAAATGGAGATTCCTTGATTGTACTTAAGCCAGACATTTGCAGCTGGGATGTATATAGATTCTGTATACAATACTAGTGAAAATATGGAAGATAGGAGAAAGGATGTCAAATATGAAGTCCTTCCCTTCTTTTTATTTGTTTCTGTGCTGTATTTTTGGATACATGACATGAGTTGAAGGTTCTACCTTCACTGCCACTGAGTAAGGAAAAATATTTTGGTTTCAACCCAGATGAGATTAATTTTTACAAAGATAGAGATGAGTGAGTCATTTTTCTGTGATGTACTGATATTCCTTGTCTTACAGCAGTTCATTTAGAGACTGTTCAGAGTTACAACAGCACTGAAAAAAGTGGCTTATGACCATTTTTCACACTGATGCCCATTGCAGCATCCCCTAGGATACGTCGTCAAAATTTAGACGCTTAGTAACTGATTCATATTTATGACAGTTGCTATGTCCTGAGGTCCCGTGATCCCTTTTTGCTACCTTCTGACAAGCAAAGTCAAAGTGAAAGCCAGACTCACTTAACAACCGTGTCACTAACTTAACAACTCCAGTGATTCACTTAACAAATGTGGCAAGAAAAGTCATAAAATGGGGCAAAACTCACTTAACAAATGTCTTGCTTAGGTTGGGCTCAATTGTGGTCATGAGGACTACCTGCTTCTGCTTAACTCCAGGCAGTATCTTTTAAATGGTTTCTCATACACCTGGATTGGGGTCTCTACAAGATGTGATTAAATCTGGTAGAGAATAAATGTGATTACTGTACTTCAGAAGGGCAATTGTGAATGTGCCTCTCTATTGAGGCAAGATTTTTAGATTTTAAAATAAGCACTTAAAATGTTATTATAAGCCATGATAGTATAAATGTTGGTTCTTCACAATCATTTGAACATTCTGTCAGGTTGAAGTCTGACTCTGTATTTCATCTGCTCTAAAATTATTGTCTCAGACAATAATTTAGTTGGTGATGCTGCACCATGAAAAGACAAATATGATAGCCAAAGCCACTATTAAAGGGGAATTTGTTGCATTTAAAGGTGGTGAGAACCATCAATTTATATACTTTTAAAGAGGGAACTTTACAATTTTATGTGTGATTAAGCTATCATTGACCACCAGTTTTGATGGCTGATTACCCCCACATTCCTCTTTGATTATAGGCAGCATATCTTTTATGCAAGCTGCTAGGGATCAAGAATAGAAAAAGCGTGATCATTCTCTGGTCCATGTTTGTTTGCTTTCTGAATGTATCTGATAGCCCACTTTTTTTTTTTTACATAGGATGTTGGGCTAGAGGGGTAATTAGTGTGATCCAGAAGAAAAGAAGAAGGACTAGGGGTGACATGATAGCAGTATTCCAGTATTTGAAGGGCTGCCACAAAGAAGAGAAGGTCAACTTACTTCCAAAGCACCTGAAGGCAAGAGAAGAAACACATGGATGGAAATTAATAAAGGAGAGAAGCAATTTGGAATTAAGAAGAAACTGCCTAACAGTGAGAACAATTAACCAGTGGAACAGCTTGCCTTTACAAATTGTGGGTGTTTCATCACTGGAGGTTTTTAAGAACAGACTGGACAACCACCTATCTGAAATGGTATTCATGGCCCCACGCACAGGGAGGGACACACGCTGGACCTGATTTTTGTCTCTGGCCAGTGGTTGAGTGGTCTTATTATAGGGGATATAGACATGAAACCCTTGTCATGGTCAGATCACTCACTCCTTCGTCTGGACCTTCGAACCGCTACACCCCGCTGCAGGGAGGCGGACCCAATTAGATGGATCCGCCCCAGGCGCCTGATGGATCCTGATAGGTTCCAGACGGAGCTTGGGCCAATTCCTGAAGATCTGGCACACGACTCGGCCGAGGACCTGGTAGCTGCCTGGGATTGGGCGGCTGGTGGGGCCTTGGATCGAGTCGTGCCTTTGCGGCCTCTGACCCGGTGTCGATCCCTCGTGGCTCCTTGGTTCACCGAGGAGCTGAGGGAGATGAAACGCCGGAAAAGATGCCTAGAGAGCGGTTGGAGGGCCAGTCTCGCTGAATCTGACCGAACACTGGTAAGGTCGCATATTAAGACCTACCTAGTGGCGATAAAGACGGCAAAGTTTAACTACTTTTCCGCCTCTATTGCGTCATCAGGGAATCGTCCACCGCCCTGTTCAGGGTAACCCGCTCCCTGCTCCATCCGGGAGCGCGGGAGGATCCCTTGGAAGGCAGGGCGGAGGATTTCGGACAATACCTGTATGACAAAATCGCTCAGATCCAGGGGGATTTGGACTCTGACTGGGTAGATCAGGGCAGGGTGACGAGGAATAGTCTTGAGAATGTTACCTGGGAGGAGTTTGATGCTGTGACTCCGGATGATGTGGACAGGATTTTGGGGAGACTTAGTGCGGCCACATGTTTACTGGACCCGTGTCCCTCCTGGTTGGTACTGGCCTCCCGGGAGGTTACACGAGGCTGGCTCCAGGGTGTTATCAACGCTTCGTTGAGTGAGGGTCACTTCCCCGCCGCCTTGAAAGAAGCGGTGGTGAGGCCTCTCCTCAAGAAGCCGTCCCTGGATCCGGCAATATTGGCCAACTATCGTCCTGTCTCCAACCTTCGCTTCCTGGCGAAGGTTGTTGAGAGTGTGGTCACGCGACAGTTTCCACAATTCTTGGAGGAAACATCCTATCTAGATCCGTTCCAGTCGGGTTTCAGGCCTGGATACAGCACGGAAACGGCATTGGTCGCGTTGGTTGATGATCTCTGGAGGGCTCGGGACAGGGGTTTTTCCTCTGTTCTGGTCCTGTTAGACCTCTCAGCGGCTTTTGATACCATCGACCATGGTATCATGCTGCACTGGTTGGAAGAGTTGGGGATGGGGGGCACCGTATTACGGTGGTTCTCCTCCTTTCTCTCTGACCGGTCGCAGTTCGTGTTGGCAGGGGGCAGAGGTCGACCTCAAGGCCTCTTATATGTGGAGTGCCTCAGGGGTCGGTCCTCTCGCCCCTCCTGTTCAACATTTATGTGAAGCCGCTGGGCGAGATCATCCGTGGCTTTGGGGTGAGATACCACCAGTACGCTGATGACACCCAGCTGTACATCTCCACCCCAGGCCACCCCAACGATGCCCTTGAAGTGATGTCCCAGTGCCTGGAGGCTGTGCGGATCTGGATGGGGAGGAACAGGCTCAGGCTCAACCCTTCCAAGACTGAGTGGCTGTGGCTCCCGGCATCCCGATATAGTCAGTTGACTCCATCACTGACTATTGGGGGTGAGTCGTTGGCCCCCACAGAGAGGGCTCGCAATCTGGGAGTCCTCCTGGATAGGCAGCTGTCCTTGGAGGAACATCTGACGGCTGTAACCAGGGGGACCTTTTGTCAGGTTTGCCTGATCCGCCAGTTGCGGCCCTTTCTTGATCGGGATTCCCTGTGCACAGTCACTCATGCCCTCATCACCTCTCGCCTTGACTACTGCAACGCTCTCTACATGGGGCTCCCCTTGAGGAGCACCCGGAGGCTCCAACTGGTCCAGAATGCAGCAGCGCGGGTAGTGACGGGAGCAGCCTGGCGCTCCCATGTAACACCGCTCCTGCGTGAGCTGCACTGGCTCCCAGTGGTCTTCCGGGTGCGCTTCAAGGTGTTGGTTATCACCTTTAAAGCGTTCCATGGCATAGGGCCTAGCTATCTTCGAGACCGCCTGCTGCCACCGACGATCTCCCATCGACCCGTGCGCTCCCACAGAGAGGGCCTCCTCGGGGTGCCATCAGCCAAACAGTGCAGGCTGGTGACCCCCAGGGGGAGGGCCTTCTCTGTGGGGGCACCTACCCTCTGGAATCAATTGCCTCCAGAGATAAGGAGAATCCAAGACCTCGGTGCCTTCCGCCGTGCCCTTAAAACCTTCCTTTTCCAGCAAGCCGGGCTGGCCTAATTTTTTAAGTGTTTTTAAGTGTTTTGTTTATTGTTTTTAATTAATGGGGCCAAATTTATATATGTATATTTTAACTGTATTTTAATATTTGTACTTGATGTTTTTACTTGGCTGTTCACCGCCCTGAGTCCTCAGGGAGAAGGGCGGTATACAAATTCAAAATAAAATAAAAAATAAAAATAAAGTATAGATTTGGAGTAGAAGACCTCCCTTCCAGCTCTATTCTGATGAAAGAAAGAGAGAGAGAGAGAGAGAGAGAGAGAGAGAGAGAGAGAGAGAGAGAGAGGGGGAGAATTGCAGTATTCCACATGAAGTTTGAAAAATGATGTTGATTTAATCTGTCATTATAATAAGTTTCCCAAGCAGTGACCTTTCAGATGCTTAATTCCCATTATCCCCAATCAGAAATGACCAGAAGACCACTACCTGAGTTTAGATCTAATTTTTGATAATGTCTGATGCTCATTATTTACTAGAATTTCCTCTGAACTGTCTGGCTCTCTGCACTGTGGATATAGGCCTGCAGGGTGCCTTGGATTCTCTTGCTAAGGATTATGTTGAATATTCAAATACAGTCGGTCCCTAGTGGCCAAGTTAGTTACTACCTATTCTCTGATTGGTTGGAAGATGACAGCTCCGGGTATAAAAGGGAGCTGTCAAGCGCGGGAGTTGTCGGCTTGTTATGTATATTGAAGAGAGTTGAATAAACATTACTGTTGCTGTTCCTGTTCGCCTCAGAATCGTTCATCTTCGGCCGGAACATATTAGTGGCGACGAGGATGGGATTTGCCGGCTGGAGGCAGTGAAAAGAGGAAGTGAGGCTTTCCGAGGTTTTGAAGTGCCCGGCGGTAACGGGGAGCCAGAGAGTTGACACTTGAATAAGAGGGGGTGGAGAATGGCGTCCTCAAACAACTTTGCCCCATTTAACCCCTCGATGGAATCGTGGGAGGCGTTTGTAGCCAGATTTGACTGCTTCCTGATAGCAAATGATTACAGGGAGTTGTCTAGCAAGAGGAAGCGAGCCTATTTTTTAAGCTTCTGTGGCTCAGAAATGTTTGAAACGGCTATGACCCTCATGGCTCCACAATCAATTCATGCGGGGACATGGGAAGAGTTCATGTCAAAATTAAAAAAACACTACGCTCCAGCTCCGTCACGCATCGCTCGCCGCCAACATTTCTACCATCGGGATCAGGCTGAGGGGGAGTCAATTAGTCACTACGTTGCGGCGCTACGAAAATTGGCCAGACACTGCCAATTTGTGGATTTGGACGATTATTTGTTGGACAGATTAGTCAGTGGGGTGAGAGACGAGCACCTTAAAAGACGCCTCATTGCCAAGCCTGAGTTATCCTTTCAAGAAGCCCTTGATGAAGCGTGTGCCGCGGAGCTAGCTGCCCTGTCCCTACCTGACTTGCCCCGGGGACAACAGACCGCCAAGCCTAAAGGCGAACCCATTAACTACAATGCGACTGAGGGGAGCGATGAATACGATTCCAGTGTGGAGCCAGAGGTGGATCAAATTAGAGATGCGCAGCGCTCTGCTGGGCAAGCCAGGCAGCCGAGGGGAAACTGCAGTTGCTGTGGGGGTAGTCACTCTAGTAATACGTGCCGATTGAAAGACGTGGTCTGTCGCAGATGTGCTCGCCGGGGCCATATTGCGAGGGTGTGCAGAGCGCCTAGACCTGCGGAGATGCTTTCCCCCCCCCAGGGCCAGTCGTCGAGTTCCTGGCAGAAGAGCAGCCGATCCCGGTGGTCGCCCTTCCTGGAATCGAGAACAAGGGGGAATTTACATGGTACATCCGGATCCACCTGGGGCTGCCTATCGCAAGATTAATGTGACAGTATATATCGAGGGCCAGCCGTGCATGATGGAGGTGGACACTGGCTCCGCCCATTCTATCGTGTCCTGGAGCACTGTCAAAAGACTGGTACCGCGGATGGCCAAGAGCCGTCTTTCCCCTTGTCACTTACAGTTGAAAGATTTTCAAGGAAAACCAATAGCCGTCGTGGGGTGTGGCCGTTTCTGTGTTAATTTTAAGAACTTTTCTGGCCGCCTGCCTCTAATTGTCGTAGAAGCTCCATTGCCCAGTTTGCTGGGATTAAACTGGTTCCAGGCGTTGGGGCTCACTTTGCAAGGGGTGCATGCCATCCGCTCATCTGAATTGGACATGCTAATCCAGGAATTTCCATCCGTTTTCGATGGCAAGTTAGGGTGTTATACCGGGCCCCCGGTGTCGTTTAGCCTTGACCCCAGGATTCCCCCTCGGAGATTGAAACCACGCAGAGTGCCTTTCGCATTACAGGCAAGGGTGGATGCAGCATTGGATAAGTTGATCTCACAAGGGGTTTTAGAACCGGTGGAATTTGCACGGTGGGAGACACCTATTGTGACGCCCATTAAAGCGGATGGCTCGATCCGCATATGCGCAGACTACCGGGCGACCTTAAATAAGGCTCTCTTGGGACACGCCTATCCTGTCCCCGTTGTGCAGCATCTGCTGCACTCCTTGGGCCGGGGTTCAATTTTCGCCAAATTGGACCTGGCCCAAGCATACCAGCAATTACGGGTGGATGACCAGACTGCGGAGGCCCAGACGATTGTGACACACCGGGGGGCGTTCCGATGTCATCGTCTGCAATTTGGAGTTAGTGTAGCCCCGGGGATATTCCAGAGCCTGATGGAGAGGTTATTGCACGGGATCCCCGGTGTCATGCCATATTTTGACGACGTCCTTATCTCAGCGAGCAGCACGTCGGAATTGAGGGATAGGCTTCGTTGGGTCCTTCGTAAATTTAGCAACGCCGGGCTCAAAGTGAACAAAGACAAGTGCCAATTTGCAGTGCGGCAGGTAGAGTTCTTGGGGTTTTTGATCGATGGCACCGGGATTCACCCGACGGCTGCCAAGACGTCCGCTATCTTGGATGCACCAGCCCCTCGCGGTAAAGCCGACCTGCAAGCATTTCTGGGGTTGTTAAATTTCTATGCGGTTTTTCTGCCACATAAGGCAACGGTCGCAGAGCCCCTACACCGCCTTCTGGACCGTGGGGCTGTTTGGCGGTGGGGAGCAAAGGAAGTTGTGGCGTTCCATGCTGTAAAACGCCTCTTAACATCTAACGCCATCCTCACACAGTTTTCGCCTCACCTCCCACTTACTCTGGCATGTGACGCTTCCCCTTATGGGGTGGGGGCGGTTTTGAGCAATAAGTTCCCCTCTGGCTGGGAACTGCCCATTGCCTATTTTTCCAGGACCTTGGCTCCTGCTGAGCGTAATTACTCACAGTTAGATAAGGAAGCATTGGCTCTAGTGGCAGGGGTCAAACGCTTCCACCATTACTTATATGGTCGTTCCTTTGTATTATACACCGATCATAAGCCCCTTCTAGGAATTCTGGCGGGTGACCGGCAAGCTCCACAAATTATGTCACCCCGCATGACTCGCTACTCCATGTTCCTGGCTGCATACACGTACCAATTGGTTCACCGCCCTGGCCGGGACATTGCTCACACTGATGCTTTGAGCCGCTGCCCCATTCCAGCTCTGCTCGCTGACCCTGTTCCTGTATCATCGGTGTTCCTGATTGCTGATTCGTCGCTGCCAGTCACGGCTTCGGACGTCGCTCGTCTCTCCGCCAAAGACAGAGTCCTAGCCCAGGTATTGGATTGGATGGCTAGGGGTTGGCCGCAAGGACCGCTCTCCCAGGAATTTCAGCCCTACTTTACGAGGAGGCTCGAGTTGTCCACGCAAGCCGGATGCCTGTTGTGGGGTCATAGAGTCGTGATTCCGCCCCCTCTACGACAATCCTTATTACAAGAATTACATCGGGGTCACCCGGGGGTGGTGCGCATGAAGGCATTGGGTCGTTGTTACATGTGGTGGCCGCAATTGGATAAGAATGTCACTGACTGGGTTTCAGCCTGCTCACAGTGCCAGGCAGCGCTACCTATGCCGGCCAAGGAGCTGCCTCGGGAGTGGGAGGATCCCGGGGCCCCGTGGTCTAGGTTACATATTGATCTAGCTGGCCCTATACAGGGACAGTCCCTGCTGGTGGTAGCAGATGCCTTTTCTAAGTGGGTGGAGGTGTTACCCATACGTTCCACCACATCGGAGACCATTATTCGGGCACTAGGCCGACTATTTATCACCCATGGGTTACCAGATATGATAGTGTCCGACAACGGTGCCCAATTTACATCTACTGAGTTCGAGGCATTCCTGGCGCACCGGGGGATACGGCATTGTCTAATTTCGCCGTTCCACCCAGCTAGTAATGGTTTTGCGGAACGCGCCGTGAGATCCGCTAAGGATGCACTTAAGAAGCTGGGTCACGGGAGTTGGAGTGAGCGAGTAGAAGAATACTTAATGGCTCAGCATACGACTCCCTGTCAACTTACAAATAAAAGATTATAACTCAGGAGACTGTGCATGGTAGTTTCAGATATGAATTAATCAGGAGACTGAATCAGTAGACTGAAAAGAATGTGATTTGAAAGGATTTGGGCACAATGTCCCCCGTCCCCCCAAACAAAAAGGGCAAGACTTTCAACCCACTACATACAAAATGGGTACAGAAAATATAAAATACTTTTCTACAGTTTTCCCTGTCTTTTATTTGCTGGCAGTCTGATTCAGAACTTCCTTTTTATCACAGCCCACTGGGGCAGTAACTGCACATGTATATTCTTATTTGGCAAATATAGATTTTGACTTTATTGTCTCTATACTGTGCAGAAATGTGTCAGACTAAATATGACTGGACCTGATTTTTTTTTTTATACAGGAAATGTGTATGGCTCTTCCACACCACATCATTTTTACAATCCCTTCCAAAACAGTTAGAAGCTGACCTCTGATTATGCTTTTTTTTTTTTTTTGCTAGTCTTGAAACACTGAGAAGTTGAAGAAAACCAAAGCCATACAGTGTACCCTCCAAATAAACAAGTGGAAAATGTAAAATATATATTTCAATCAGTATCCTGCAACCTGGTCAACCACAGGGGAAAAAAAAATTGGAACAGTATGTGAGGGGAAGTTTCTGACCACAAAAACACAATTTTTCTGCTGCATTTAAAAGCTTCTTACCAGCTACAGTGATGAAATGCGAGTATATCAGTATTACTCCAACTGTATGCTTTACTCAGAGATTGTAGCTGCATGTTTCTGCAGTTGCTGGAGAGAGCAAGACGCCTATTAAGCCATGTATTCAGAGCATGTAGAACAGGATGATGAAGTTATGGATTATACACCTGTGCCTTTCTTGAGATCAGGAGGAAGGAAGTGGGGTAAGAATTGCTACCAATGGGAAAATGGCCTATCCATAAGCTCTACAGAATTGTAGACTGTAGTGTAGTCTACAGAATACATTACAAAGGAAAAACTCCAACTTTGTTCTAATTTCAAATAAGCTAGAATAGCGCTGGAAATAAGTTCACTGAACTTCCCAGACCAGCAATTGTTTGGCGATTGGAGCCATGTCCCAACCACTGCAAAGGCCTTAGCTATAGCTCCCAGGGGTTTGCAATGAGTATAAGTTTTATTAAGTCAACCGTAACCATCAGCTAAGTAACGTTGTACTGTTTTCAGATGGTGAGTTGAGGTAGAAACAGATTGAATAGACAGAAGTCACGGAGAACATTTCAAAATTGGAACAGAGAGGAACAAATGCCTAAGACTGAGGTCAACAAGACTATACTGAGCCATGATGGCACAGTGGTTAAAATGCAGTATTGCAGGCTAACTCTACCCACACCCAGAAGTTCGATCCTGACCAGCTCAAAGTTGACTCTGTCTTCCATCCTTCTGAGGCCAGTAAAATGAGGACCCAGATTGTTGGGGACAATATGCTGACTTTGTAAACAGCTTAAAGAGGGCTGTAAAGTATTATGTAGCAGTATATAAGTGCTATTGCTATTGCATAGCTTGATTTTAAAGAAGGCCCAAGTAACTGAGCAATATTATTACACAATCAGAAATAAGCTCAGTGATTTCAGACTTGGTCAGAATCTATTATATCTCCAGTGACATTATTGGGACTCTGATTTGTCTCTTCTAATGGGCAGCTGATGTTAGAATTTGTGAACTGCTTTACATTTTGTCCACTTTGCTATATATTTTAATAAGGAACCGATGAGAAAATAATGACCAGCATGGTAGATGTGGACATAATATACATTTGCTGGAAAACAAACTGGTGAGAATCAGTGGTGGGTTGCCCCCGGTTCAGACCGGTTCTATAGAACCGGTAGTAAAACTGGTGGGAGGCTCCGCCCACCGACCCCAATGTCATCAGAACGCTTCTGTGCATGTGCAGAAGAGCGCATGTGCGGCCCTGTTGCAAACTGGTAGTAAAGGTAGGTAGAACCCACCCCTGGTGAGAATGCTTTCCAGTACACATTCTAACTCCCTTTTGAACCTTGACCTTTTTTTAGGGCTTTTGAGATTTTCTTTCCCAATAAAGTACAAGACTCCAGCTGAATAGTTACATGTTTTAAGGATCCCTTTGGAATGTATGTGGACCATAGAGGTGTTCTGGTTAAGTAAGAGTATGCTTGGCAGTCTAGCCTTTGCAACATGCCAGCTTCCCATTTAAAGCTTTAAAGTGAAGAATGTAAAAATAAATTGAAATCAGATGCAACAGGGAATCTAGAGGCTGCTAAAGGAGGATCTGCTAGAACATGGGTGCCTGTGGGCTCCACGTTGGCTATACTTGTGCTAAGAGGCAAATGAGATGATTGAAAATAGTATTAGATGAACTTAAAAAACACAGGAACGTTAAAAAAAAACCCACTTCTCTTGCCAGTAAGTTATCTGCATTTTCTTAGCTGGAATAATTCCATTCTGTGGTATGGAAATGGGCTCAGTCCCTTGCTTTTTGTAAAATGGGGAACTGAACTTTTGAGTTGCAAGAAAAGTGTCTGCTGAAACCCCTCTCTGCCAAATCAAACATCTGGAGAGGCCTTTTCAAAAGCCCATACCAAAATATTATCTCAGCGTTCAATAACAGAATGTGTTTTGATTTATCTTGTCTCCTTTTTCTGCCCATTCCGAGTGCAGGACAGAGGGCATCGCAGCCTTGGAGAACGACCAACAAAACAGCCGTGGATATACTGATATTCGTGAGAGCAGCCTGAGAAGCTGTAGGCTGCAATCACTTATACAGCTCCCCTGGTATGTTGAGAAAGATTTTTTGGTCTTTCCCGTCAGCGTGTTTATAGCTGGAGCCTGCATTTTTGTGTGGTAAGCTCACAGAGTTGGAATCCCTCGGGATGTACAAATCTTGCCCGCCTTCATATATTATACAAACTACACTGTGCAGCTGGGGTTGGATGTTTTTTTGGGGGGTGGCGGTGGTGTTTATTTTGTTTTATGCGAATTAATTTGTATTTCTTTTGCAAGACACTTGCTCGTAGTGATGGCTGGCTGCTTGGCTGTAGTTTAGCCAGAAGTCTGTCAGCTTCCCTCCTGTGGCTCTTTTCTTGCTTTCTTTCCCTTATTTACTCCCCTTTAGTAATGAAGGAAAAAATTGCCACAAAATGGCAAAAGCATGCAGTTCTAGGGAGGTTTCCTTTTAGTTGAGGATATTATCTGCATGTTGCTAATTGCTTGTGAGTCATCCTAGCTGGCCACAACTCCTATATCAGAAAAAAATAAGGATCTAGGTATTTTCATTGTGGGTTCATCCTTTTTCTTTTTTAATGGAAGAATCCGTTATAAGGATTACTTACACTACAATAGACATTCCAGGTATCTCATGCAAAAGCCAGTCACTTTCCCATAAAAAGACATCTGAGGGTGTTTCTGTGGTAAGAAAAGACTGTGGACTTTCACTTGTTATTTCTTCCAAACCCAAGATCCTGCCCAAAACATTTTGCTTCAAACGGTCTGCCTCTTTACAGTGTTCGCAGCTGACCTGTGGGTATTACTTTGGCATCTGAGATACAAGCAACTTTCAAAAATGCTTTTTCCTGAAGCCAAACCAACAATAGGGGGGAAAAAAAGCATAAATAAACAAATGCTGCTTTTTATACTAACCCAAATGAGTGGCCTGAGAGAATGCTCCCACTTCCTTAAGAGCTAGCTCTGCCTAGGCCTGGGGTGTCAAACTCGATTTCATTGAGGGCTGCATTAGAGTTGTGCTTGACCTCAGGGGTTGCCAGGGGGCGTGACCAGAGTGGGCATGGCCAGCTCGATATCACTCATGTTAGGGGCACCTGTAGTGCAGGATCCATTGTCTCCAGTGTGCGGTCCTCCCGGGCTCCATTTTCGGCTGCAACTACCTCCTGCAGCATTCTGCCAGTGAAAATGACCTCCATTTTCACTGGCAGAGGCACTGTGGGCCAGTCCTTCGCTGTTTCCAGGACAACCCCGCAGGCCAGATCTAAGCACCCTGCGGGCTAGGGCCAGGAACTATTAGACAGCCTGTTTCTTGCAATGGGTAAGGCATCAGGGCTGTGAGTTCTGGTACTGCCTGGAGAATGAACCCATCTGGGCAAAAAGCTGGGAAAGTCACTTCTCTTAGCCCTGGGAAGAAGTTAAGGGTAAACCACTTCCATAAAACCTGGCCAAGAAAAACTGCAGGGATTTGTCCAGGAGGTTACCAGGAGTTTAAAAAAAACAAACAAACTTGAAGTGGTTTTTAAAAATTAAAATGGTTTCTTAAGAATCTCCCCAATTCCCCTGATATAAAAGGATCCAGATTCCTATTGCTTCCCAATCTAAGACCACAAAAGGAAGCTGTAAGGAGGTGTATTGTCTCTGGCTTATGCTTTTAGCACCTGTGATATGCATAAGAATCTCAACGCCCCATGGTCTCACTAAATCAATATAGCGATGGAAGATTTTTAATACAGAAGAAATACCCAAACCAGGAACTGGTTAAACAAACTGATAATTTTGTTTGTCTCAAGATTGATCTTGGCTTATTGAAGCAATCATGGTTAAAAACAATATGCCTTGTATAAAACATGACAGTTGGCATATAATGCCTGTAGCAGACCCCTGAAGTCCATAGGGTGGAAGACTGGAGGTTCCTGTTTTTCAAATCTTTGAATATTTAGACCCTCTTTCTGCATTTGGGTGAGAAACTAATTCTGCTGCTACCACCTATCTTCTAGAGCAGTTGTCCCCAACCTTTCTGGCTCTACGGACTGGTGGCAGTGGTGATTGGGGTGGATGGGTGATGGTGGATGGGTGATGGTGGATGGGTGATGGCAACCTAGACCCCATGCTTGTGCAAATGAAGTGGACCAGGGGTTGGGAATCCTTGTTCTAGAGCAGGCATGTCAAACTCAAGGCCTGCGGGCCAGATCCATTCCCACGGCAGGGGTAAAATGTTCCCAGTTTGGACTGGATCGGCCGATCCAGTAGTGATGGCAGTGGGTGGTTCGGAGAACCGCTAGCAAAAATCCCTGCCCCCCCGCCCATACCCACCCAATCTCCCGCTTGCCCGCTTCTTTTAAAAAACGCTTTTGAAAGGTAGAAAAAAGGTTCTGAAGACCCCAGCTGAGCTGCCAGATTGTCAGAGCCTTTTTTTTAAACTTCTAAAGCATTTTTTTTACAACCTATTTGGCCAAATAGGTTGTAAAAAAAATGCTTTTAAAAGTAAAAAAAAAGATTGCGCTGTTCTACTTACCCCATTGCACGCGAGTGTGCACCTCGCATTTGGTGCGTGGTGCGCACTTTGCATGTGTGTCAGCGAACCGGTAGTAAACCAGTTCAGATTTCACCACTCCTGCAGGGTGTTTAGAACTGGCACACGGGGCTGCCCTGGAAACAGCGAAGGACTGGCCCCCAGTGCTCTTCCAGTGAAAACAGAGCATTGAAGGGCATTTTCACTGACAGAGTGCTGCAGGAGACCATTGCAGCTGAAAATGGAGCCTGGGAGGGCCGTGTTCTGGAGACAATGGATCCTCCATCCAGGGTTGAAGTGCTTCCGGTTCGGACCGGATCACCGACTGGTAGTGATGGCGGCAGGTGGTTTGGAGAACCAGTAGCAAAAATCCCTGCACCGCCCTCCCCCCCATGCTCAGCTGAGTTGCACGATCATCAGAGACTGGTTTTTTTTTTACTTTTAAAAGCAACTTGTCTACAACTTCTTCCGACGAAAAAATGCTTTTAAAAGTAAAAAAAAAAAAAGCCTCTGATGATTGCATGGCTCATCTGGGATCGTCAGAGGCTTTTCAAAGCATTTTTTTCTGCAACCTCTTGGCCGAAGAGGTGGTAAAAAAAATGCTTTGAAAAGTCTCTGACGATCCCAGCTGAGTTGCCTGATCGGCAGAGAGACATTTTAAAAAATGTATTTATTTATTATTTATTTATTAATTCAATTTGTATGCCGCCCCTCTCCGAAGACTCAGGGCGGCTCACAAAAAATGCCTGTCTGACGATTCCTCCTGAGTTGCCTGATCGCCAGAGGCTTTTCAAAGCATTAGAAAAAATTCTTTGAAAAGTTAAAAAAATAAAAGTTGGCCACGCCCTCCCAGTCACATTATCCCCCCACCAAGCCACGTCCACAGAACCGGTAGTAACACATTTTACATTTCACCCCTGCCTCCACCACAGCTGCCCCGACACAAGTCATCAAGCTGGTCATGCCCACTCGGCACCCTTAGGTCAAACACAATCCTGATGCGGCCCTCAATGAAATCGAGTTTGACACCCCTGTTCTAGAGCATCTTTTCTGGCATCTATATACATATTTTGGTATATGAGAGAAATAAGGCTCTGATATTCTGGGTTGTCTTTCTGATGATCAAAAGGTCAAAATATGAAAAACTGACATTGATAGAGCACTATCTACTGGGTATATGGTATAGCGATGTATATCTAAAAGATTCTCTCTCCCTTCATAGGGGATAGACAAAATAAAACTTTAATTAAAAAAACTAAAGGCAATCTACTCTTTTTACTTGGAATAGTAAAATGCAAACATTCAGTGTTGGAGAAAATAGATTTCAGGGCTGTCCAGATCATAGTAGAAAAGTTTACAAATTAAATGTTAAAAAGCCAAAAAAACCAACAACACTACTAAAGACTGACCACAAGATGTCGGTAGTTTACTAAAAATTATTTCCCTCTCTTCAAATATCTACAAACATATTATGGAGAAAGAGCTCCAAATATTATTACAAATCACAAGGTGTTTCTAACAGAAACAAATTGCTTCATCTATAGCTTGAAGTATGAATAAAGACTGAAACGTAATTTGCTAATTTATACAAAGAATTATAGACAATAAGGCTTGGTGTCACACAGAAATTGAAAACCCAATAGAAGTAATGGCTTGTACCTACTTCTACAGAAATTGACATTTTTTTCTGAAGCAACAGTTGCTCTGCTTCAGTTGCCTGCTCTTTTCTGGCTTCTTAGAAGTTCTACTATAATTCCAGGGGCTGCTAGAAAGACTGTAAATTTCACTTTTTTTCTGCTTGTAATCCATAGATTGCTGGATTCTTCCTCTAGTTTAAAAAGAGCCAGATCTTTATGTATTTGGGGATTAAAAGAGGGAGAGGAAAAAGTAAGACGGAGATGATTCAATAGAAAGAAGGGTGGAAGTCAAAATTCTATGTTTTCTTTCCTTTTTCCTTTTCTCTTTTTTTCTTTTGATTTTTTTAAAAAAATATTGTATTGTAATATTCTTTTTTTTAATCAAGTTTTTGATTATTGATTATTGATTTCCCCCCCTCATATTCACCCACATATTTTTTTGAACAGAGTATTGGCGATTTCTTATCTTATACAATTTTTCAAATACATTTTACTCAATTACAATTTTTGCCAAAATCTTCCTTTTTTTCCTATTTTTTCTTTAATTCATATCTCAATATTTCTATATTTATTTATATAAACAACATCTTCATTCACTCTCAAATTCTAATTTTCCTGTTTGTTCACATTTATTCTTTTATTTTTTAACAATTTCTTCTTTATCTTCATATATATATATTCATTGTAATATTCTAATAACAGCATTTAAAAAGCCATTTTAAAAAAATCTCAGAGGGAAAAATAGGAGACATCTATGTTGACTCTGAATGTATGGATTGATTTCTGAGCTTGCTTCTATGTTTATAGCAGCATAAAATCTAGTCTGGTTTATACATAGTACACAGTTTATTTCATTCAAACACACACACACACACACACACACACACACACACACACACACACACACACATACATACTACACCCACACATACTCCAACAGATACTCTGCCGCATAGCTCCCAGCGACTGGTAAGATCCCACAGAGTTGGTCTCCTCCGGGTTCCGTCAGCTAAACAATGTCGGCTGGCGGGCCCACGGGGGAGGGCCTTCTCTGCGGCTGCCCCAGCTCTCTGGAAACAGTTACCTCCTGAGGTCCGGACCATCCCCATCCTATTGGCCTTCTGAAAAGCGGTGAAGACCTGGCTTTTCCGGCAGGCCTGGGGCCGTTGATCTCACTCTTGTGATCTGGCGAGATCCGGCCATGAATGGCGTGAATGAGTTTTTAACGTTTTTAATGTTTTTAATTTTTCAATGTTTTTTTTTATAATTATTTTTTAAAATGTATTGTAAGCCGCCCTGAGTCTTCAGAGAGGGGCGACATATAAATTTAATTAATTAAATTAAATTAAATTAAACAGATACAGCAGCAAAATCCATAAATAGTTAAGATGGTAATTACAATATGTTAGAAACCCTGCTTATTTGTATATTTATGCAATGTCAAGGGCCATTTAAAGGGGTCAAGGCTTTGACTGCACCACCATGTCTTCCATCTTTCTTTCTTTTTTTAAACATACATGGTCACAGATGCCACTGTATGTGTCTATATATTTATTATACAATGCATTTGCACGGTTGAAAATTCTGAGCCTTGTAGCCTAATCTTGCCAATAGGAGCAAGACAAGAAATAAAACAAATACAGAACAATCATCAACAGTGTCTGGAGGATACTGTGTTGAGAAAGGCTTGTTTAAAGTAATGCTCAGATCAAGGTGTCACATTTCAATAGTTTTAAAACAATCTTTTTCTATCCCACTCTGTTCTCCCTCTTAACCTTTTTGCTTCAATCTGTGTAATGAAGATGGCTCAAAATCAAACAAACAGCAATCAGTAGAACATACAAGACATCAATCAATCAAATGGTTGATTATTTAAAATTCTTAATAGGCTGCCTCTAAGGTTAAACCCCTCTCAAGGTATCTTAGAATAATAATAATAAAACATAAACAGCACAAAACCGAAGCTAGGATGAACTAAGAGCCAACAGAAAAATAAAATCAACCCAAAGCAGTTAAAATCAACAACAAACTAAAATAAATTGCACATGACCACTTTTATTTTTAAGAAAAAAAAGAGTCTCACTTTTAGGGCTTTTCTGAAGAACCGATGCACAGAAGCTGGTAGTAAATTTCATTGTTGGAACAGTCCTCTAACTTTTAGTTATGCTAAGAGTAAGCAAGCATTACCAAGTAGTGTGACCAAGCCTTCCTCAATTAAGATCTGTTTTCGTCCATAAGTGTTTATGATTTCGGAGCAGAAGTGTTTCCAACTTTGCCAACTTTAAGACTTATAAACTTCAACTCGCAGAATTCTCCAGTCAGCATGGTAAGTTTTCATCCTTACTTCTTGTCTTGCCCTGATGCTTTAGATAATAGGTTGTCCCATCTCTTTTCTGTGACAGCCCCTCAAATATTGGAAGACTGCTATTGTGTCACCCCTAGTTCTTCTCTTCGTTAGATTAAACATACCCAGTTTCAATTTTTTTTACTACCGGTTCTGTGGGCGTGGCTTGGTGGGCGTGGTGTGGCATGGTGGGCGTGGCAGGGGAAGGATCCTGTAAAATCTCCATTCCCACCCCAATCCAGGGGAAGGTTACTGCAAAATCCCCATTTCCTCCCAATCAACTTGGACTTGGTAGGCAGAGAATAGATGAGGGTGGCGCCAGTCAGAATTTTTACTACCGGTTCTCCAAACTACTCAAAATTTCTGCTACTGGTTCTCCAGAACTGGTCAGAACCTGCTGAAACCCACCTCTGCCCAATTCCAAAGTTGGACAGCATATAAATTTAATAAATAAAAATAATAAATAAACAGAGTAAGTGGGATGTCTGCAAGGTATCGTTAAAAAAATCAAGATGGTGGCACAATGATGCAATTGAAGCTTTGCCTATGTTTTATGTGTGACATATATAATAAAAAACCCATAACTTGAGGATACACCTGCTGTGTAACCACATCTGTGCTGTGGTGGCACAGAATGCAGTATTGCAAGCTATTTCTGCTGACTGCTGGCTGCCAGCAGTTCAGCAGTTTGAATCTGATTGACTCAAGGTTGATTCAGCCTTCCAGCAATATACCGTTTAGAGAGGGCTGTAAAGCACTGTGAAGTAGTATATAAGTATAAGTCCTATTGCAATATGATTTGCTTTCTTGTCCATTTTGCTACAAAATATTACCTCGGAAGAAATTCAGAAAATGATTATCCCAAGAAGAATACTATTTCCTCATGGGTCACCCCAAAGCAAGTTGGGAGAGGTAGAGGAAAAATTGGGTTTCTTCTCTTATGGCAACCTTCTCTGGTCCAGTGTCCTCTAGATCAGGGGTCTCCAACTTGGCAACTTTAAGACCTGTGGACTTCAACTTCCACAGGTCTTAAAGTTTCCAGGGTTGGAGACCCCTGCTCTAGATGTGTTCACCACAAGTGTACTCTGAAAGTGCAACGAAAATGGGGATTGTAAACTAACACGTATGGAGGGCACTGGGTTGGGGGAAGACTGTGCCAAGGTATTTGACCTTAAGCTATATTTGAGCAAAAGCTCAGTCTGTCTGTAACTTTACAAACATGCAATTAAGGTTCATGGAGTTATCTAAATTCATTTTCTTGCCATATAATTTTATGGCCAAAAGCATTTTTGTTGATTTTAGGCTTCCTTTCTCCATACAGTAGCCAAAAGAAGGAACCAAATATTGTTTGTTTACTTACCCATGAAATAAATTATGCCCTTTCGCTGTCTTTGCTATCTAATCACCATCGGATATACACTGTAGAAGAAAGTCAGCAGGGCAGGCTGGCCTTGAGAAAACTAGCAACAAAAAACGTGAGAGGCCCAGGGCCTATAATTTTTATATAATAGCACACTGTAGAAACTCAGTATAGCAGCCTTGGCTAGAATAAACATGTCTGTTTCAATCTTCACTCTTATGTGTCTTTAATAAATAAAATGTATTTGGCAAGGATCCTATTACTCAAATACTTTCTAAGCATTGCTTTATGCTATAACATTTTCCATGCACTGGTCAATTTTTTTTATTATACTGCACTGCTGCACACAGGAAAAGAATAGGATTATCCTCGTTTTTTTCTTTTTTTGCTGTGCCATTTTCAAATAGTTTCCTTTTTCTTCCTAACATTATTTCAATTTGGATAGGATTGATTTTTATAAATGCGTAAAAACGATCATTCGCTCAGATGATATAGACACACCGTATGCACTTTTGACTAAAAGGCATTTTGCAAGTGCATTTAAGATGCTTAAGGCAGGTTTTAAAGGACCCCAAATACCATAAAAGTTATTTGAGACTTTTGGGGGATTGCTTCTTAGAGTTGGACCTACAACAGGGGTGAAATCCAGCAGTTTCTGACAGGTTCTGGAGAACTGGTAGTGGAAATTTTGAGTAGTTCGGAGAACCGGCAAATATGGCTGGCTTCATAGTGTGGTGGGAATGGAGATTTGCAATATCCTTCCCCCAGGAGTGGGGAGGGAATGGGGATTTTGCAATATCCTTCCTCCAGGAGTGGGGAGGGAATGGGGATTTTGCAGTATCCTTCTCCTGGAGTGGGGTGGGAATGGAGATTTTGGTATCCTTCCCCTGCCACGCCCACCAAGTCATGCCTACCAAGCCACACCACGCCCACCAAGCCACGCCCACAGAACCGGTAGTAAAAAAAATTGGATTTCACCACTGGCCTGCAATGAGTGTTTTTATATGGGTGGCATCAGATAGATGCCATGATACAAAAACAGGCATTCAGTGTGAGAAATGCATGTTTCAAATTGAATGGTGCAATTTGTCTATTCAAAAGTATATACAAATGGCTTCACTGGGACTTATACCCAAGTCTATGAATATACTGTAAGTTTAGAGCTGCAATGGTGCCATCAGATTGTTGAAAAAGCTAATTTTCATTAATTCTGCAGCCAGTCCAAGCTGGTATCCTTCAGCTCTACTAACTCGGAATTCCTGGAGTTGTAGTCCAACACCTACAGTGGGTATTTAGGTTAGGGAAAGCAGCTTTATATTGTCAGATTTCATTGCTAGTAATAATTGAGAGAAAAAAAAGATTATTAAATTCTGGAATGATATATTTATGGCTCTTGAAGATGGTCTTCAATGGACTTATTGTAAGAAAATGGAAAAAAAACTTTGTGACTTACTATTTTGATGATTAGATAGGATAAGTTCTGGAAAGAAGAATAATATATAACTTTAGAGAGAAAGGTCAAAATATATTTGTACTTTTAACTACTGTGAAGAATATCACAAACCACTTCTTTATACTTTTTTCTTTCTTTTCTATTTTTCTACAACTTTTTCCCTTCTGCTGCAATTTTTTCTTTTTCTTTGATTTCCTTCTTTTTTTCCCCTTTTTGTTTCTTATTGTCCATTAGTTCATGTTAGCTTTTATCTTCTTGTTTAAAAGTTCTAATAAAAAATATACTATAGAAATGAGCCTAGTATCTCAATTTTAATAGTTTGTATTGTATTTTAGGTAATGTATTCATTCATGCCTAGATATGGCAGCAGACAATAAGCAAATTGTGATGTTCTATGCGTGAGCACAGGTTTGATTATAATTAGCCTCTTATCCTTTTATCTGTGGTAGAATGATTATTTTTTTACTTATTCAAACTATGAAACTTCTCAAGCACATTATACTTTCTTATTGCTTTTGCTGAAGATTCATGACAGTGCGTATCATCTAAATTACATTCCCCCTCTCTCTTTCTGTCTCTCCCTTTCCTTTCCTTTCCACTTTCTCTGCCAAAATTTATTAGAAGGCAGGGAGGAACATGCATATAATTCCATTATTTGTACTTCCTGACACTTGCTTGGTGGAAAGACCAGAAAATATATATCACTATATAAACAGAAATCCTTTTAGTAGCTGATGTGCACCTTTGTGCTATTTCCTTGTCTATTTATGTTAAGAAAAAGCTGGAAGACTTTGACAGCAAAAATTGATAAGACAAATCCAGAATGCAACATTAATATTATTTTTTCTTTCAGAATGAAACTATTTGCTAATTTTAATTAAGAGACTTGTTTCAATGACAGCTTCTTTAATTTAAAGTTCTGGTCTCTTTTTTTAAAAAAAAATCATTCTTGGTTTTTCACTTCTTTTCCATAATCTTTACAATGATCTTCTGTACTTTACATTGAGCAATTTTATTAAAACATTTTAGCTCTCATTTAATCCATAGAATCAAATAAAAGGTTTAGCTGACACAAAGTATTATATCTACTTATGTGTCTCCTCACATTTTAAGTGTGAAACTAAAAATGGATCATGTGAATATACAGAGTATTGCTACAATGCTGGCCACTCAAATGCATTCATCAGGAAGCTGGGGGCTGGCCATACTTTGCTTTTAATTATTGAAAATCTTATAATATATCTCCTATATAACATTCAAAAAAGTATTGAAATATGAGGGAAATCTGTTAAACTTAAGTACAACTTAGTGCTTAAGTTATGCTGTTTTGTGTCTCAGGGTCCCACTGTCAACTGGACACAGTGCCAAAAGATCTTTGCCATGTTATGCCTATTTTTTCATCAAGATTTATTTATCACTTTTCTATTATGGTGGTACAGTCTAATTATTGCTTTCTGAAGAGGCCATTTCACATGCTCGTCTTCGGGAATTTCTCTTCACTTTTTCCACATAAATAAACAGGTTTTTAAAAGAAACCAACCAACCAACCAAACAAACAAACACTAGGCTATTTTCTTAAGTGAAGCAAAAAAGATATAAGGCCATTTTTAAACCCATAAGGAAAAAGCTAAGAAGCCATTTTCTTCTCCTTTTATGTCAAACTGGCTATGTCTACTTTTACAAATGCTTAGAGACACTGGCTTAGGCAACAATAAAGTTGCTCTGGCACAGAAGTGCTCCATGCCAGTTACCTGAACTTGGATCTAGGCCTAAATTCCCTTATTAGGGGTTTAACCTTTTATGGTCATTCCCTCATGCTTCAAGGTATGCACTAGCTATACCTAACTAGTGATAGGGAAGAATACAGGTTGGTTTTTTTTTTTTTAAAAAAAAATCAGTTTTGAAAATGGTTTCTTTCCACATGCAACCCTTATCGATACAGTTAGAACCAGTGGTGGGATTCAAATAAATTAACAACTGATTCTCTGCCCTAATGACCAGCTGACTGGGCGTGGCCAGGGGTGTGACAGGCAGCACTCAGCCTCCTGCACCCCCCGGAGCAAAAATGGGCTGCGAGGAGGGGCGCTGCACCCTCCTTGTGCCCCATTTTGGGCCTAGTAGGCCTCCCTGCAGCCTCCTGGGAGCAAAAACAGGCTGTGGAGGGCCCGTTTTCCGCCTCCCCGGGCTCCAGAGGCTCTCTGGAGGCCGGAAATAGGCCCATTTTCACCCTCCACGAGCCTCTGGGAGGCGCCTTTTCCACCTCCCTGGGCTCCACACGCCCCCCTGCACTTACCTAGGATCCAAAACGGGCCATGTGGGGTCTCCTGGGAGAGGTGGGGTGAGGTGAGCGGGGCCAGTCGGTCATCAGAACTACTGGTTCGCCAAACCAGACGTAAAATTAACATCCAGTTTTCCCGAATCGGTCCAAACCAGCTGAATTCCACCTCTGTTTAGAACTACAGGAAGTCCTCAAGTTACATCAGCAATTCAGATCAAGATTGCCATCTCTAAGCAATGCGGTCATAAAATATTTCATCACATGACTGCATCACTTAGAGACAACAATCCAGGTAGTCTTGGTTGCTGTTTTAACCCCAAGATATACAGAGCTGTAACCCCAAGATGTTTAAACAGAGTTGTCAAGGGGGAAGCAATGGGAGTCCCAGGTAAGGAGTGTGTGGGAACTAAGGGGTGGGGGGGCGGCGGAGAAGCCTGGCACAGCCCATCACATGAGTGACTCCATAGCATGAGATAAGAAGGATGCGGTCCATGCAAGTGAAGGGGGGCAAGAAGGGCACAATATGTGAGCGACAAAAGGCCAGTGAGCTGTGGGTGGGAGAGACTTATCCAACTGACTTGCAACCTTCCCTGCTGGTTCCCCATTGATTTTGCTTGTGGGAATCTGGCAAGAAAGGTTACAAATGACAATGACATTGCTACAAGATGCTACACAGTCATATGTGTGAGCTAGTTGCTAAGAATCCAAATTTGTTCATATCACTGTGAGGGTGTTAAAAACTTTGAGGATGATCATAAGTCCCTTTGTTCAGTACCATTATAACTTTAAATGGTCACTGTCATATGAGTGGACATTAAGCAAAGACAACTGCATGGGACATAATGACATGTTTGACTATACTTAAAACTACCGTAAACTGAGGTATGCAAAACTGCATTTTGCTTGAGGATGATTACATACCTAAAGTTACTCTTGATTTCAAATAGGTAACAATGATATAAAGATATTGTTTTGCATTCTTTTAATGCTTACATCATTCATTTTTCTAAATGATTCACATTGTAACAGCTCCACCATTATTTGTCCTTTAATTGAGCAATTATTTCATCCATCATAACTTTAATGAACTTAATGTGAAGTTTTCCTTTTGAGACAAGTATAAGCTTGCCTACTGTCTCATCTGGAGAAAGCTGACACTTTTTCCCTCACATGTTGCTTTTGAAATTTGGCATGAATAGGACCTTCCAATATCTTAGCAGTGTTTTCAGTAACTTCTATTTTTAAAAAAACCTTGAGTTCTATACAGCTAGTCCTCCACTTACAACAGATCATTTAGTGACCATTCAACATTACAACGACACTGACCATTTTCACACTTATAACCATTGCAGCATTCCTATGGCCATGTGATCAAAATTTAGATGCTTGGCAACTAACTCATATTTATGTTGGATGCAGTGTCTCAGGGTCATGTGATCAACTTTTGCAATCTTCTAAAAAGCAAAGTCTGGGGAAGCCAGATTACTTAACAAATGTGTTATTAACTTACCAACTACAGAGACTCACTTAACAACTATGGCAAGAAATGGGGCAAAGCTCACTTAACAAATGTTTCAATTAGGAACAGAAATGTGAGGCTCAATTGTGGTCATAAATCAAGGACTACCTGTACTCAGCTGTATACTCTTGAATATATTTCCACTACAACATTTAATTACTTACCTACACTTTGCAGGACCTTGAAGAAGGCATGTGAACAGCTTACACATAAGACAATACAGCCTGATATATGGTAAATTACATTGTCAAGGTTGGACATATTCAACAATTCAGTAATTACATTACAAACTTCAACACTTGCAAGTTTTATTCTAGCAGTGTAACTTTCCCATCAAATTTCTAATAGCATATTCACTGAGTGTTTTACACAAAGTCAGTTTATTTAATAATTTAGTTGAAGATGTAAACAGATGAAGTCTATAAATTTCCAATGTAAGTCAAAGCTGTTCTACAAGATTTAACTGCATCATATAAAATCATATTTATGCTATGACATCAATTGGGATTCTTAATGGCATACAGTTTATATTTAAAGGTGTCTTTTAAATACCAACATGCTTTCCTTTCATATTTGAATCACTTGTAACCTTGATCCTTAAAGTTAATAAATGATCAAATTTGCTCTTAAATGAATGAATGCATGATAAATTGAATGAATGTTAAATGAATGATAGATTCAGCTCTTCAAGAAAAACTCTTGTCAATCCAGCACCACTAAGGTCTTTGATACTTATTTATTCTACAAAGTGCTCTTCAACCAGTCTTTTCTACATTCTACATTGACTGTTCTAAGATTAAGTGCCAAGTTTATTTGTACATTTGTGTGTGAGTGTATCTTAAATATGGGGTACAATTAAGGAAGAGAATTTGGATGATTTAACTATATTTAAAACCATCTTCAGTATACTGTATGGCCTATCTGTATGATTATTTTTCATACTTTTAGATATACTTGCTGTGTTCAGATTGTTCAACATTAACTTGTTCAACATTAATTTTATCAACTTGTTAGATAAAATTACCATTTGAGACTTAGGGTTGCCAGGTGTCCACTATTTGAGCGGACAGTCCACTTTTTTCACATTATGTTCACTATTTTTTTTCACAAAATAGTGGACATTTTTTTTATTCAAAAGCTTTATGATGAAATGGTACGTAAGTTTTGCGAGTCAGAATTCCATGAAGTTTTGCGCCATGTTCCAACACGTTGGTTAAGTTTGTTTAAGGCGGTCGAAAGACTTCTTTTAAACTGGATACCTCTAAAATCGTATTTTATTTCTCTTGGATCTGATGAGTGCCATAAGGTTATCTGGAACCTTATTTTGGATCAGGAAAATGAACTCGCAAAGGACGATGAACCAACAATTTCAGAATTGTATTTATATTTCACACACTTCTTCATGTCAATAATGCAAGACACCCTACTGAAGCTGGAAAGAAAGAAAATTCTTGCATGTGATCTTCACATTATCATGTGTAAGCTGCGTGATTCTTTGCAAAAAAAAAAAAAAATACCATGAGCAGTTTTTTGGAATGAAAGTTTTAATTGCCTTACGTAAAAAACATTTGCCTGAGAATGCTGTGCAAAAGTTCAAGAAAGAAGCCATCAACGTGTATCAAAGAGCCATTGCGTACCTAGAAAAGTGGTATAATTTCACCGATTCAGTATATGAGACGCTAAGTTGATTCAATCTAATTGATCGCAATAATCCTCCAACTTTAGAAGAAATGATGAACATCTGGTTATTATCACCATGGCGAGAAGAACTTCCACCCAACACTCTCTTCGATGAAATTTCTGCCTTAGAAGAAGTTTATGTTCATCTGCAGGGCGATTCATCCCTTGATAAGTGGACGTACTTTTTCAGGAAAGAGCCAGCTCCGAGTTTACTGAAACTGTTTCAGTATTGTGCATCAATTCCGGTATCAAATGCAAACGTTGAATGAATTTTCAGCGTCATGAGAAATTTGTGGACTGACGAACGTAACCGACTGCTTGTACCATCTGTTCGAAGTGAACTTTGTATATTTTTTAATATTTCTCAACATTGTACTGAAATTAAAGAATTATTCCTTAAACACAAAGAATTGATCAAAGCTGCACAGTCAAATAAAAAATACACACGACAGCAAAGTAAAATGTAATTTAATATTTTACATATTATTATAATATATTTGATGTTTTGAATTTTAAGTAAAGTTTTGAAGTGATTATTTTAATACGTGTTAAAATGTTTGTAAGAAAATATATAATTTAATTGTAAATTTTTTATTTTTTTACTACTTAACCCCCCCTCCCCGCTTGTCCGCTATTTTTTGGAAGCAGACCTGGCAACCCTATTTGAGACATCTCTCATTTCATGACTCACAATACCACCTATGTAAACTAAGATGAAGTATTAAGAACAGAGAGTAAAATTTATTTCTCTTGCACTTACTTCTTGCTGCAAAAGAGATTGTTCTAACACAATGTAGTACATTAATAGTGGTTTTTGCAGTTATTCAATCATACTATTGTTTTATGCAGTGCATATGACCATCTGAGAGCTCATGAGGTTTGAAATAATCACTTATATGTGTCTAATAAATCAGCCCATTTTAAAAAAACTTATCTTGATTGAATTCTGACCACTTGTACTAGACAAGTTCCTTCATCTTTATCTCAAATCCTTTTATTCTCCAAATAGACAAGATTTATCAAACACACCATATTCACTTGTGACATATGTCTGACAGTAGTGGGTTCAATTTCATTCACTACCGGTTCGCTCATGGATGCGCGCACAACACTTCTGTGCATGCGCAGAGACATCTGGAAGGGTAGGCAGCGCCTCCTGCCACTGCCGCTACTGGTTTGCCTGATCTGGGGTGAACCAGTAGCAACACACTACTGATGTCTGACCATTTTACCAATTTTAACAGTTTTGCTGTCAGACTGATTGAGCTGGGTTATATCATTCTCACATTCAAGGCTACATTTATTCTGATTGAAGTCAGCAGAAGTTACGCCTGCATCTCTGAATTCTTGTATGTGAGGAGTTATTCCCCCCCTTTAATTCTAGTATATCAACAATTTATTTAAAGTATCTCAGTGCTATTTTGACCGTAATTATCACTCTGGGGCAAGAAAGAAGAAAAAAGAAAATAAATGCTTCATCCTGTCTGAAAATTCCCAGTTGACAGAAGGAAATATCTAGAATTTGAAAACCCTGGTTCAACATATAAAATACAATCCCAGGTTCTTGGACTTCTCCTAGCATATCTCATATGCTTAAAACTGTTTTTTCTAAGGGCAATAAATAAATAAATAAATAAATTTATTTCCATACCGCCCTTCTCCCGAAGGACTCAGGGCAGTGTACAACCTATTAAAAACACAAAGACAAACATCAGTTAAAAATAATTAAAATTATTACATAATTTCGGCTCAGATTTAAAACCCCAAAAGTTTAAAACACCCAATTTAAAAAATCATTAAATTAATAGCCCGGCTTGGCGGAACAGCAGGGTTTTGAGGGCACAGCGAAATACACGAAGGTCGGAGATCTTACGCATTTCCGGGGGCAGTTCATTCCACAGGGCAGGGGCTCCCACAGAGAAGGCCCTCCCCCTGGGTGTCACCAGCTGACATAACTTGGCCGATGGCACCCTGAGGAGACCCTCTCTGTGGGAGTGAACTGGCCGGTGGGAGGCTGTTGGTGGCAGAAGTCGGTCTCGAAGGTACCCGGATCCTATGCAATGGAGCGCTTTAAAGGTGGTAACCAACACCTTGAATCGCACCCAGAAGACCACTAATATAATTTAATCTAAGACCACCATCTAATCATAATCATAATCATCTAATTGTCATAGTCTCCTGCTATGTTGCCCAATGTAATCCTTCCTGTTTAAGCCAAGCAAGGAAGTGTTTACCAAACTGATACATCACTGCAAAACTTTGGTTCCACACAAAGGGGGACTGTTGGAATGTAAAAACCTTCATGACACCTCTGCTAGCCAAGTCACATATCCACCCCAACCACACCCGATCCACTGGCAACTTCAAAATGAAAATGTAAAGAAACCACTTAAACATTTCCGGCCGCATTGATATTTGGGCTGCAATTGATTAAACACATCTCTTCAGGGAGTCAGCCAATGCTGGCAAAAACAGTCATAAAGCAAAATCCCATTAAGATAAGGAAAACCTTTTATCACAATACTGCTCCTTGGCACCAGCTCCTCAAGCTAAACCCTGACTCCAAAGCCCTCATAAAATTCAACTCAGTGGTGAAATGTAAAATTTGTTACTACCGGTTCTGTGGTGTTATCTTCCAAAGTTCTTTCTTCTTCTATATAGTTGTCATTACTTCTATCGTGATCCTTATCAAGTCCACAATATCAATTCATTACTAACATAATATTCAACTCATCACATATTTTTACATACTTATATAATTAATCATTTATATCTCTTCTCCAACCAATAATAAAAATCCTTCCATATTTTAAAATATTCTGAGTCTTCTCTATCTTTAATCATTAATCTATTCATTTGATGTTTTATAGATGGCATATGCCACCAGAAAGATTAGCTAAGATGTTTAAAGATAAATCAGCTAAGTGTTGGAAATGTCATCAATTGCTGGGATCATACTATCATATGTAGTGGTTGTGTAAAGAAGCAAAACAATATTAGGTGAAAATACAAACATGAATAATTTGCAGATGACACTGAGCTGGCAGGAATAACCAAACTGCAGAAGACAAGCTCAGGATCCAAAAAGTTCTTGAGATACTTGAACAATGGGCCCTATACAACAATATGAAATTTAACGTGGAGAAAAGCAACGTTTTACACTTAACGTTGACCACGCCCACCCAGTCACATTACCACCACCACCACCAAGCCATGCCCACAGAACCGGTAGTAACAAATTTTACATTTCACCACTGAGTTGAATTTTATGAGGGCTTTGGAGTCAGGGTTTAGCTTGAGGAGCTGGTGCCAAGGAGCAGTATTGTGATAAAAGATTTTCCTCATCTTAAGGGCGTGGCTTGGTGGGGGAGGGTAATGTGACTGAGTGGGCATGGCCATTTTTTTTTCTTTTAAAACCATTTCTTTTACAACCTCTTTGGCGAAGAGGTTATAGAAAAAATGCTTTTAAAAATTAAAAGAAAAATTCTCTGACGATTGTGCGGCTCAGCTGGGCATGGGATGGGGAGGGGGAGGAAGGGATTTTTGCTACCAGTTCTCCAAACCACCCACCTCCATCACTACTGGATCAAGCGATCCAGTCAGAACCGGGAGCATTTCACCCCAATGTATAGTTTTTAGCTTCCGAACATGTCCACCACATATGATAATATGATCCTGGTAGTTGATGACACTTCCAACATTTAGCTGATTTTTCTTTAAACATTTTTGCTAATTTCTCAGGTGGCATATGCCATCTATAAAACATTTTATATTGATTTTCCTTATATGCAGTGGACATCGTTAATTTATAATTCCTTTCCCATAGTTGTTGCCGTTCTTTCAAATCAATTGAATGTCCAAAGTTTCTTCCCCAAGCTATCATTGTTTCTTTTACTTGCTCCTCCTCTAATTTAATACTAGATGGCTTTTAGTTATAACTTTGTTTCTAGATGTTAGCAGATAGGTTTTTTGATTATCTTTTCCAATATCTTCCCAGATATTAATGTTAGGTTGATTGGTCTGTACATAGTTTCCTGGGTCTGGTGTTTTTTTTTTTCCTTTTTTGAAGATGGGAATATAATATACATTGAAATCTGTGCATACTATTTATTGCACTGTATTGATATATACAAGGATACATTGATATATACAATGTATTTAATACATTGAATACATTTTGGCATTGCTTCCAAAACAACTAGACACAAGGACATTTTTTCCCATGCCATCACTCTACTAAGCAATTAATTCCCACAACACTGTCTTATTCCCTGGGATGTCAAACCACCTAATAGAGCTGTATTACTATTACCCTTCTCATCTTTCCTATCACCTATTTCCTTAGCTTCTTATGACTATAACTTTGTTGTTTGTATCTTATGATTTATGTTGATTGCTTATTTAGTATCCTATAACTATCACTGAGTGTTGTATCTAATGATTTATAATCATGGTATTTTATGATTATGTTCATGATTTATCATTTGTTGCTTGTATGTACACTGAGAGCTTATACACCAGAAACAAATTCCTTGTGTGTCCAATCATACCTGGCCAATAAAAGATTCTATTCTATTATGCCAATCTTCTGGCCTTTTCCTTCCCAATTAATGAATGTGTTTCTGGAGGGCTTTTACTGACCTCTTGAAGCACAGGGACAAAAGAAGTAGCTTTACATAGTAAGCACAACTGAGACAGAGCAAATATCTCTGAAAAATGCCACTCATCAAAACTAGAAAAGTACCTGGTTTACAAGAATGCTCAAGCTAACCTTAAATTGTAAATGGAAAAAATATATGAAAAGATCTCTTGGTTGCTGCTGAAGAACTAATTCTTTAGAACATCAACATGTTAAGTAGGGGCTTGTGTGTGTATGTGTGGGATAGTGATTGGTGAAATCCAGATTTGTTGAATACCATCTGACTGTAGAATCTAAAAAGCAAAATTAAACAAACATTCCCCAGGAATAAGTGAAAAGAGAAAAACATTTTGAACTTTTTAGTTGCAATTCAATACACACATTTATCTGATTAAGTTCTATTAAGAAAAGTGAGTCTTTGAGTAAATGTGTGGAGAAGGGTGTCAGCAATGGGTTCATATTGAATTAAGTCACTTTTATGTTAATCGTGGTTTGGTAAACAAACTACTGAATCATGAACAATACTACAACAATGTTTTTCAAAATACAGTATTTGGATATTCATACCATGGTAAGTCCAAACTAAACAAACTATATTATGATTTGCTGCCATGTGTGAATTCAGCAGTTCTTATGTCTTCTTTATTATTTATTCTATAGCAGTTCTATCCTATTTACTAGGATAGCAGTCTCCTTTTTAGATTTGCTGAACTTTTTGCCATGTAAAAGAGCAAAAGCCCAATGAAATGATCCAGGCAGGTTATTTGAAATATATAGGGAATTGCCACATAATCTACAGGCAGATTTGTGTTAAATTATTGTTTACTGCATACACTTTCACTTTGTCCCTGTTTTGCCTTAATAAATTTATTTATGTCAGCCAGGTACCTTCAAAGTTTAATAGACACATATTTTGCTTAAAATATAGACATGAAATGTCTTACCCTATAATAAATTTCAAATAATTTCCTTTGAGCTATGAGAGTTTAGATCTGCTAGCTGTCCACCAGTATTTTGCTGTTGAAGTGTTTTTAGATTCATATTATCTATTTTTATATTCTTGTACACTTGTACTATTTGAATTTTTTTTCCTTTAATGCTTTATAATAAAATAACATTTATTTTTTTAAAATAGGAAGTTATGGGAATTTTATAACAGTATGCTTTTGTACAACTTTTTCATTTCAGTGAAGTTCAATAATGGAACATTTTAATGGACTCAGACAATCATCTTTGCAGGCAGAAACTTTATTTTGTCCTTTGTAGGTAGAAGAGGATCCTCTTGAATAGCTAAGAAGGAAAAAAAAGCATTCATAATGTTCTTGGAAATGGCTCTCCTTTCTCACTCTCTTATTAATCTATGAGGAATTAGATCACATCAAAGGCCACAGTGTTAAACTTCCTGCTCCTTCATGGAATTGCTCTAAGGTATCTTGAGAAGCTTTCTGTTTTTGACAGTGATACCGTCTGACAGCTGCTTTCCTTGAAATGATGAAATTGTCAAGCTCAAGAGCAAAGATTCTACACTAGAAGGTAGCATGAAACTAGATCAAAAGATGCAGTCGCTTGGCAGTTGGGGCTTTAACTGAAAAGCTGTTGAAAGTGGGAGTGAAATAAGATATCTTGTTGTAACCCTTCCCACAAGATCTTTTCTTCCACAGAGTATAGTGAAAGATTAGAGTCCCATTGGGGGAAGGAAGGAAGGAAGGAAAGAAGGAAAGAAAGAAGGACTATGAAGATTCTTAGTTATGGTTGTCCCAAAGATGCTTTTTCAAAAAGCAACTGAACTTTTTTTTTCTCCTTAAAAAGTCCTTAGAGCAATTCCATGAAGGAGCAGGAAGTTTAACACTGTGGCCTTTGGTGTGATCTAGATGAAGATGTTTGCCTTCTCATCCAAGAAGCTTCTTCAGCTCTGACAGAACTCTTGGATGAGAAGCTAAACATTTTCAAGGAAAACAAAGAGTCCAGTTGCTTTTTGAAAAAGTACCTTTGGGACAAAGAAGGAGGGAAGGAAAAAAAGTTGATGCTGTATGTTCATGATAGAGTCCAGAATGGAAAAACAGCAGGAAAATGCTCAGTGATTTGTAAGACAGCAAACTTGAGAATATGTTTCTTAATAATTAAGAATTCTTAAGAATGCCCTGCATTATTGTAAACAAAAAGGACTCCCATGTGTTTATACATTAAAGAAAATAAAAGACCAGAGATGCACATATTTAAGTATGCAGAACCTTCTACTTCTGTAGAAGAATCCTGAAATAACCTAGGAAGCTGATGATAGGTCATTTTCAAGTCAATGGCCTTATTGAAATGAGCTTCTAGAGAAATCTAAAATAAAACTGTATCTACAATCCAACACTCATATCCCCGCATTTTGGTTTCTTCTGAAAACCACATTTGGTCTTAGTTTATTCTAGCCCAAGGCTGTGATTGATTCTGTGGTGAAATTCACTCTCAGCTAAACCACCATAAAGGGATATTTTTAAAAAGCTGTTTCCACAAGAAAAAATGCATATTACTTCTGTGTTCTTCATATATAGCCCACTTTACTATTTAGAATAGCCTGTCCAAAACTAGTCTTCAAGTCTTGTTATTCCCGAGATCTTATTGGCTAGAAATGCACCAAGTTGGGGAAGGGACATTTAGAAAAATGTGAAAGATGATTACATCTTGAGGGTATAGGATACTTAGGCTTCTCATGAACAAACTTTTCATTAGACATTTTTTTCAAATTCTTGAAAACTTTTTTTCAAGATTAAGACTGAAATCAAATGATTAGATTTTATGTGTCCTTTCCTATTTCGATGTGTACTTCTATATGCTGAAGCTGAGACATTTTTCCACTAATCCTAATCCCTTATCATCTTCTCATTGATCAAAGGTAGCAAAGATGTAAGCTGAAAATGAGTTCTTACAGAAAGAAGTCCTTCAGTCTCTGCTGAGCTATGTAATTGTCTGAGTAAGAGTACAACCTGAATGCTTATCAATGCAAGAGATTTAAAGGACAGCTTCACAAATTCGACAAACAGAGGAATGCTCAGGTTTCATTCAGGTGCATTTTGTAATCATGCCAAGCAAGACCTGATAGCCCAAGATAGTATAGACACATCCCAGAATAAACATATTTTTTTACATGTGTGTGTTTTAACTCAAAAGTCACATGCACTCGCAGAATCTCTATGATAGTTGTGTAACATCAAATCCATGTTCAAGATGTAAAATAGGTGCAGAAAGAAAGGGTGGGGAACAGAGCATCACAACACCATGCTTTGGTTCTGGAGTTCATACATTTAAATCCCTTGCACTGAGTCTCTGAGCTTCATGTAACTATTAGTCCTTGCAGAAACTTCATTCCATGAATTAGTTCTTTACAAACCTTTGCTAAAGAAACGGTTGATGAGGAATCAAGCAGACAGTGGATGCGTGAACTAGCTGTTATCTTTGTGGCCTATGCAGTTGTAACTCAAGTTGTTGTGTGAGACAATTATTTTTCCTTTTTACCTTTTCTTATATACCGTTCTGTTCCTTCTGAAAAGCAGGAGCTTTCGTATTTTGTAAGTAATTTGCACAGTAGCAGCATCCTGACTGATTATCACTGATGATAGAAGCATTTAAGCAAGCCAGAAACTTCTGGTAGAGGGCGAATTGGGACACAGCATTGAATAGAAGGTGGTTTTGTGGCAGGTGTTTACATAGACATAGAAACACACTATCGCCTTCTTCTATTTCCTGGCACACAGAGAGCAGCAGTATGTGCTACACACTCTGGACTGTTCATCAACTTCAAACATAGGCCAAATCATCCGTGGAAATGGCAGCAATTAGGAGAAGTGAAATCCAAACAAACTACAGTAACTTGAAGAGTCTCAGTGGCAAAGATACAGCCCTCAATATATTCAACCCTTCCCTGCTCCCATTGACAAGAGTTAATGGAAAGATAAACCTTAAGCCAGCTTGCAGTTTACAAACTGTCATCAACTAAGGGCTCTGATCTTTGTAATAAGAAAATATCATTGTTTGCATGGATAGAAGTGACCTGTTTCACTCTGGAGACTCCCACCCCTCCTCGCCCTGTTTGTTAGACTAAAAACATCACATTTTCTGAGACAGAGTAGAAATGGGGCACATCAAAGTTAGGCATTTTAGAAGATTATAAATGTGTGAAAAAGGAGAGTGATTTTGTCAGCTTGGTCTGAGTGGGCAATTAGTAAAATAACAGTTGGAATATGTGATGGAGTTGTGTGTTTGTGTATCCCTTTAATTGTTAAAACATCAGCTGGTCTTAAAATATCCAGTGTAGCATCTTTTTCCATGTTAGTCTTATAGCCTGTCAACCAAGACAAAAAAAAAAAAAAAAAAAAGGAGAAGAAATGAAATCAGGTTCTATGATTTTAGCCCTTGAATAGGCTGAAGATTTAAATTGTTAGAAGTAAAAGAAAGATGGTTTATTTAATCAAGCTTAAAACAGGTGTGTTGTTATTTCTGGTAACCCTTAAGGCAGAGGTCTTCAAACTTGGCAGCTTTAAGACTTGTGGACGTCAACTCCCAGCATAGCTGGTTGGAGAATTCTGGGAGTTGAAGTCCACAAGTCTTAAAGCTGCCAAGTTTGAAGACCTCTGCCTTAAGGGATGTTTGCTGAAACCAGGACTGAAATGAGAATGCTTTACTGAATTGTTTATACAAATTGTAGATAAGTGATGGGATATGAAAAGAAGAGATCATTTGTTGCATTTGAAGAGAAGGTGGTACATTGCTAGAATTGTTTATACTTGTTGAGGAAGGTGGAAAATCACTTCACAACAAGCCCATCATCTTACCTGCTGAGGCATCACATGCACTCCATGTTTAGTAACGCATTACTAAATTTAATTATCTTCAAAAATAATATTATTAAAACTTTTCTGCTTTGAAAGAGAGAAAATGCTTATTTAAAAAGAAGTTTATCAGCCTATTTTAAAGAAAATATAAGATTCGGATTTCACTGCATATTTATATTTGCTAACATATTGTTGACTTTTGTAATAGCCAAATATTTCCTGTTTTTACTTAAGAGTAATATTTATCCTATGATGTGGGATGGTAAGCTATACCTTGAAATCCTCATTTTGCCCACAAGCCACAGAGAGGTCAACTGCTATTAAGGATACTTAGCTTGGCTTCTGTATTTCCATATGACTGGGTCAGGCTGTTTTAAATATACTATGTTGACTTTGTGGACTCCACTTTCAGCCTTTTATAAGCTGGAGCATCCACTCTCCTGATGACAAATTGAGATTTATTTTATTTGAATCATTGAATTTTGGCTGAAGAGGTGAGTTTCTCTCTGTCAAATTTAAGGCTAAGAGCATAGGGTTTCTTGGCAGTGGTGAAATCTGAACCAGTTTACTACTGGTTTGCTGGCTGTGCATGCGCACTGGGCACGCGTATGCACAGTGCACACCATGACCAAATGCGAGGTGCACACGCAGTACACACCAAAAGAAGGCATAGGGTAAGTAGAACCGCACATGGGGGGGTCAGGGGGTGATCAGCTCTGGTGCGCGATCTTTTTTTTACCCTTTAAAAGCATTTTTTAAAAGAAGTGGCAAGCGGGCAAGTGAGCGACTGGGTGATTGGGCGGGCATGGGCTGGGGGGGGAGGGATTTTTGCTACCAGTTCTCTGAACCACCCGCCACCATCGCTACCGGATTGGCTGATCCAGTCCAAACCGGGAGCATTTCACTTCTGTTTCTTGGGAGTTTTTTGTGTATTTAGTAATGGTCATAATATACCAATTCAGGCTGCAGTCTAAATGTATTTATTAGAGACCATTAAATGCACCATGGCACATAACTCAGGATGACAGCAGAGTAATTCAAGCCATGACTCTTTGGACATGCATGTAACATCAACACATACGCAGAAGGCACTTCACTTTGATCACATGCCTCAACCATCCTGTTAACTTTTTTGATCCCTCCTTTGGATACAGCTGCTATGCACATAACCCTAACTCTTTTTTTAAGGCTTGTATCCTTAAACCACACCAATGTCAGTTAACTTACCAGATTCTGTCTCTAGTTTAAGAAATAGCTGTTCTACCTTTCCTTTTAGTTTGCCTTAGTTTTTACTATTACAGTTATGATCTTTAATACAATTACTATCGAAAAAAGAATATGTGATGGATTTGCTACAATCTATCGGTTTTTGCTTAAAAATTACTAAGGGAATTTGTGCCTCTGTTTGATAACAGCGAAGTGCAGTTTAATTAAAAAAAGCAGAAGTGCTGAAGTAAGGATATGGAGGAAGATACATGTGAATGCCTCTTATCTTCTTAAATTGTTGTGATGTGTAGGCACAGCTGTCGCATCTTCTATTTCATGCTATTCATACTGAAACCTGAGTTTCAGAAGTTTTACGTTGAGTTACTGGACAGTTCTTTGAAGTGGATTGTTGTCCTTTTGCTTTTGTTGAAACAAGCAAAATTTTGATTGTGTGAATGCTTGATTTCAGCTAAACATTTCAAAAAGTATTCAGTGACATTCTGATTAGCAGTATAGTTAAGTGTGCGTTGACGATATGGTCATTAGAATACTTAAATGTCACAGGGACTGCTCTGATACATCTATACATTTTGTATATACAGTACAATTTTCCATTGTCTTCTTTCAGAGCATCTTTTTACTTTCCATAGTTGTAACTCAGAGTGATATTAATGTAACATGAACATAAGGTTACGTTAACAGAATCTTGCAGGTTTAGAAGTACATGTCCCAAAGGTACTTTTCCAAAAGGCAACTGGACTTTGTTTCTTTCCAACCATGGGATGACCTTTGGTACAATCATGACTTGGACGATTGAGAATCTCCATAGGCTTCTGAAAGTACGTGTCTTCCCCATCACCTTTACAACCCAAGAACAGGGAGGATCCCTTCTAAGATATTTGCCATGCTCACATTCCTTCTGCAGGCCAAGCTGCCACTTATCCAACCCAGTAGCCAGGGGTGGGCTTCAAAAATTTTAGCAAATGTTTTCTGTCCGGTTGCTGAGTGGGCATGGCCATGATGGGCATGGCCTAGTCGGCCTCCTGCACCATGACCCGGGGGGGGGGGGGTGTTTGCCATCCTCAGGCTCCGGATGTTTTATTTTTGAGCCTCCGGGAGGATGAAAATAGCCTCCCCAGGCTCCGGAGGCCCTATGGAGGCGGGAAACGAGCCCGTTTCCAGCCTTCCCAAACTTCCGGTAGGCCCATTTTTCACCCTCCCCAAGGTTCTGTGCGTGCCCTGCACTTACCTGCATCCAAAATGGGCTGCATAGGGACTCCTTGGAGGGGGGTGTTAGCGGGGCCAGCCAGGAGTGGGATTTGGGGGTTCTCCGAACTGCACAGAATCTTAGCTAGAGGTTTTTCCGAACCCCTGAGAACCCCCAGCAGCCCACCCCTGCCCCTAGCCCTGATTGTGGCTATTCTCCATTTTTCAAGGTCATTCCTACATTTTTAGAGCTAAATTGCTGCTTATATGTCTCTTCCATAGGGATACACTGGGTAATATTTAAAAAAAATTCTCTGCATACCCTATCCAGTTTTACCTATTTTCAAACCTGTTATTTATTTTGTTGTGTTCTTTCCCTGCATCCAATTTGGTCCAGTTTAGCTTAGGTTTTGGAAAGATATCCTGCAGATGGACAATCTATCAGAGTCCTACCCTCATTCACATAATGGCTTTCCAATGTTTCTTTAAATTTAAAAGAATTAAAAAGAGGAAACTATTTCATGGTAGGACAGATGTGAGGATACTCTGTCAGTGATGCCTTTATCCTATGAATCACCAGGGTTGGTTCAGTGAATCTAGCTCAGTAGGTGGATGCCCCCTTCCTTCTTTGGTACTCCATGTGCATCCCACCTGAAGTTGCATTCTCAATGGAAGAAGACAACCATTCCAAATGGATGTATACTGTCCTTCTATCAAAAGTATACCATAGTTGAGGTCTCTTGCTAGAACTTCAAAGCAATATTTCATGGTAGAAAAGCTGCAAAACGATGGCCATTCTGATTTGCTTAGTAGACAGTCTTATTAAACTCAAACAAGAAAATAAATGTAATTATTTCAATAGTAATAAATCCAATTTTTAATAGTTTAATTCTAATTTAACGACATGTTGTTAAAATATTGAGCTCGAAATGCTACACATGTCTGCTAAGAAATGCCTCACTTCTAAATAAGTGAGCAAAAGATTGCAACCTTATTTCAAATATTCCACTCAATCTTTTGATCTAAAAATATAAGCAACCCAGCTCGTTCATTTCAAGCCAACTTAGGTACCCCCAAGAATCCCAGAAACTTGGCAGAACTACTGCTGAATGACAGGGCTGTTCTGCCAAGAGTCATCTCAAGACTGAACCCTGCTCTCAATCTGTGAAAATCTATATAAATTGCAAAGCAACATTCAAGACTACATTTTCCAGTTGTCTCTCTTTCCTGCAAGGGTAGCATTGTCCAGTGTGATCACAGGTCTGATTCCATATGAAAGGCACATGTATAGGTCCTTCCTTTAACATCTGGAATTCATTCTGAGCTGGGAGGGCACAAGCAGACAGAATTTCATTATCATCTTGCTCCTTGTTTCATTGTTGACTACTCCAGACACTAGATAATGAAAATATTACTGTGAATGAAAGGGTTTAGATGTTTAGGTAGCTATACTTTGGAGGCTTTTAGTGTGACTGATGTGATTATCTGATGCTGTAAATTCTAGCGTATTGTATGTGAGACTATTGGGTTGAGAGAGGAAGAAGAAATAGAGGAAATAGAGGAGAAACATTCTCAAATAATTAATTTCTATGATGCAGAATTCTGATTAACCTCCTTTTATTTCTACTCTGCAGAAACAAACTGTCTGCTTTCATTAATACATGCTTTAACTTGCTGCTATGGAATTAAATTTGGCCTTCAATATGTTTATGGAGTAAATTGGTAAGCAATACTTTCGGAACCTGGTTCTTGTATTTTTTTCCCCTCCTCCTCCTTCTATCGCTCCAGTAAACAATGTGAAATAATTATACCAGCTCCACACACATTACCTTAAATTGCTCCCAAGGTTCAGATATGTATCTTGAGAACAGCTGCAAGGTATCTTTTCGGTGGAGATTGAATGAGATGTTGTTACAGAATGAAAAAGTGGGGGAGGCCTGGTTAAAAAAAAGTTAAAGGAATGTTGAAAATAATCTCAATAAAGGCATATAAGTATGGATAGTTTGGTATTTGAGCAAAGTTTTTGTAAAAGGATATTTTATACAACAGAATGGTGAATTTAAAAATAAAAGCCAAAAGAAAATACCAACGATTCTGGATAAGATTAAAAAAAGGCAAAATTTCCTTAGGAATGACAAGTAATATTCACCAAATTAAGCTTTTGTAGAGGCACTTATCTATGTTATCAATGAGACAGATGGAAATAAAGATGAACTGTGTAAAACAAGACATTTTGAATTTGCAAATACTGTAAACTGGGGAGATAGTTGGCATACAGCATATGTTAATTTAGTACTGTGCATATAAGTAAAGGTAAATGTAACAATTTCCACTGTTGAGTTATGTCCAACTCTAGAGGGTGGTGCTTTTCTCCATTTCCTAGCTGAGGGACCCAGCATTGTCTGAAGACGCTTCTGTGGTCATCTGGCCAGCATGACTATGCCCAGTGCCAGGGCAGGGGGCATTCCATGTGGTACCTTCCAAAGCGGTATCTTCTTATCTACTTGCATTTGCATCCTTTCGAACTTGCATTTGCATCCTTTCGAACTGCTAGGTTGGCAGGAGCTGGGGCAAGAACGTGAGCTCATCCCATCACATGATGCTTGCATCTTGAACTGCGAACCTTCTGGTTGACAAGCCCAGCATCTTAACCGGTAGGTCACCGTGCCCCCTGTGCATGGTAAGAGAAATTTAGCCTCCAAATTTAGTTTTTGCATTGGCTCGCCAAAATCCTTAATCTACGGTAGTACTGTTTGATTGTCACAGGATTGATTCATCTCTGAAGTCTGCAGACCACGTCATCTTTCAGAATAGTTTTGGAAAAGGCAAACTACTTCCAAAATGGCCAAACTGCCACTTCCCTTAAATATATATCATAGCCAAACAAATATATATCCTCACCTATCTGTACCAGCTCTATACAGTAGGTCATGTGTTCCTAACATGGGAGAAATCATGTTGCAACTTCCTATGATGTAGTTTTTAAGAATGAAGCCCCTTGTAGAAAAAAGAGATGATAATCTCAGGAAAAACTCCACCAATGTGTTTAAATATATCTAGATTTTTAAGCAGACCAAATTAGTCTCCTGGCCAGTTAAACCTTGAAGTTTTGTTTGGTTCCAAATTATTGTATTTCTTCTTTAAAAATAACTCTGTTCTTTCTAAATAAATTTGCTAATTGTTCTGATCTAAAAACATGAACAATGAATAATCCTGCATAAAGTATTTTATGAGTTGATAATAGTTTGATTTGATAACAGATTTGTGTCATGATAACGCTGAAGGATCAGTGGATTTGTTATTTTTTTTTTAATAGTTAAGATGTATCCTTTATGAGTGTATGTAGCCTGCATTTGGATGGGGGATTTCCTCTTTTAGAAACAAAGATCACATTTAAAATATTTCATTTATCATTTCCTTTTTAAAACCTTCTTCTTTTGGCTGCCCCAAAGGATTCCCTTCTACAAGTTCTCAAAAAGCAGGAACAGCTGTGGTGCCTTAATACCAGTTCTCCCCTCACCATTTCCTGCCCTCTCAGGAAGGGGAAAAGTCACAGGGGAATCAGACGGGTAAGGAATTCCTTGTGTGATGGAAGAAGTTATGTCCTGCTCTTTAAGCTGCTTTTCCTCCCCTAATCTTCTGGTATTTATCAAGAAGAGACCAGGGAGGACTTGCAAGTGGGAGTTAACTGCTCCTCCTCTGATGAATACCAGAAGTCTAAAAACAAAGCAGTCAGCAAGTATGTGCTTCTACCTTTCTTGATTCAGTCATGTAGAATTCTTTGTCCTTTCTGGGAAAGGTAAAAATTCAGCCAGTGTTACAAGGCATTCCACCCATCCTTCCCTGTTAGGAGGACTGCTGGAGTCTAATGCTGTGACTCTGTGATTCATTTTACGACTTTTCTTGTTGCAGTTCTTAAGTGAGTCGCTGCAGTCGTTAAGTTAGTAACACAGTTGTTAAGTGAATCTGGAATCCTTTTAGGAGAGCTGCTGGAGTCTAATGCTTGTGAGTCTAGGAGAAAACAGGTAATCCTCAATTTACGACCACAATTGAGCCCAAAAATTCTGTTGCTAAGTGAGACAGGTGTTAAAGGAGTTTTTCAACTCTTCTCATTACAGTTCTTAAGTGAATTGCTGCAGTTGTTAGGTTAGTAATATGGTTATTAAGTGAATCTGGCTTCCCTATTGATTTTGCTTGTCAGAAGGTCGCAAAAGAGGATAACATGACCCGAGGACACAGCAACCGTCATAAATTCGTGCCAGTTGATATACATCCCAATTTTGATCATGTGACTATGGGGATGCTGCAGCAGTCGTAAGTATGAAGAATGGTCATAACTCACTTTTTTCAGTGCCATTGTAACTTCGAACGATCACTAAATGAATTGTTGTCAGTAGAGAACTACAATAACTTTGGAAAGCAGACTTAAATGCTAAACCAGCCTCCCCCCTCTCTCCCTTAATGGATTCTGAATAGGCTGACACAGAATTAATCCCATAGCAGAGATTAGGCACCTGTACCATAAATCAAAAACAACCATTCCTCTCCACTGTCTTACAAAGCAAACATTGAACAGAAACACCAGTGGCAATAATGGGCAATGAATGGCTGGTGGACAGCTGGGATGAGGCCAGCGGCAAGGTGAATGTCCAAATATCAGACAGTGTTATTTGCCCAAAGGTCAAGCATTTGCTGTTATGAGAGGGCTCATGTCAGTCATATGATCTATGCGTGTCATTGAAGTTCTGAAGTAAGCTCTCTGATTTTGTTAATGTCTTTTTATGATTAAATAATGCCAAATTTAGCCTTTTCATACACCTATCTCCCCCTGAAAACCAAACTTTTAGACACATAAATTCTGTGGCTGTTGGAGGCCAATTACAATAAAATAAAATAAAAGTTGGAAGTTTAACGCTGATTGCAAAAGTTTGCCCACTCGTATCTTTAATGCCTGAATGGTAGAAGGAAGAAGAGGTCTAGATATATTTATATACATCCATAGGATACTTAATTAAAATAATGATGTTCATCTATCGTACTGTTTTCTAAGAACTATTTAATGCCATGCGCAGGATGAGAGCAATGATTTAGTTTTTTCCCCCCCAAAGTTCCATATTCCACAGCTAAAATACCTCTGCCAACAATTCTTCAGCAATGGCAATGACTTCCATAAATATTCATACAGATGCATTTCAGCATTTTATCCCATAAAGAGGGACTAGCTGACAATACTTTTGAAGATGCCAGCAAAGACACACTGTTAATAACATTGTGGGAAGCTAAACAGTTTTTCCAGCTATTGTGGATATAAATTCTGAGCCAAATGAGTATAAATCAGATTTAACAGAGATTTAGCACAACCTCTAGGCAGAAGATGCTGGCTTGACAAATATATTACAACTAATACACTGAGTAAATAGAGATTTAATAGAACTGACTAGGAAGTTTGGTTTACTGACTGACATCTTTTGGTTCCAATAATCCCTGCCTTTACATCTGACAGCAACCACAAATTCCTATTATAGAATTAAGATGCGTTCATTTTTTTCAGGTTTTGGACAAAGCAAGCAAATTTCTGTGAAATGCCTTCAGGCAGCCTGGAGATTACATTCCAAAAAGAATGCTGCTGTTTTAAGAAATGATATATCATCGTTTTGATATCCCTTCTTTCTGACGACGGGCGTGCAGATGTGTAAAAATTCAGCCATCTCTATTGTTCATGTTAGTGGTATTGCAGTTTGACAAGTATTTATAGAGATGTTTAAAATCCCCATAAATTTGTACCTTATCTTTAAAAGTGTGAAGTATTTGTAAATGTTTCCCCCTAATTTATATAACAAGTAAGGTAAATAGTTTTAATAACCATTTTTAATAATGCAAATTACATTGCTTTTATTCATAAACACAAATGAGCCAGACATAGCAGGGGTGAAATCCAGCAGGTTCTAACAGGTTCTGGAGAACCGGTAGCAGAAATTTTGAGTAGTTTGGAGAACCGGTAAATACCACCTCCGGCTGGCCCCAGAGTGGGGTGGGAATGGAAATTTTGCAGTATCCTTCCCCTGCCACGCCCACCAAGCCACGCCCACAGAACCGGTAGGGAAAAATTTTGGATTTCACCCCTGAGACATAGGTTTATATCACAGAAAATTTTCCCATACAGGTAGTCCTTGATTTACAACCATTCATTTAATAACTGTTTGAAGTTACAAGGCACTGAAAAAAAAGTGACTTACAACTGTTTTTCCACACTTACAACCAGTCACATGATCCAAAGTCAGACGTCTGGCAACTGACTCAGATTTATGATGGTTGCAGTGTCCTGGGGTCATATGATCCCCTTTTGCAACCTTCTGACAAGAAACGTCAAAGGAGAAGCCAGGTTCAGTGTTACTAACTTAACAACTGCAGTGATTCACTTAACAACTGTGGCTAGAAAGGTTGTAAAATGGGGTAAAACTCACTGAACAACTTTCTTACTGAACAACAACAGAAATTTTGGTTTCAATTGTGGTTGTAAAAACATCTGAATAAGGGTGTTTTTATTTTCTTGTTATTAATTACCACTAGGTTATGTGGTTGGAAAATGAATGCTAGCTTACTTTGATTCTAGTGTGTCACTTTCAAATTAATTTTGGTTTATTAAATCTTCTGGCAGAATCCAAGAGTGGCAAAAAGCTTTTATGCTTCTATTCCTATAGTAAAGATTTCTTGCAGTTAGGACCCAGTTATTAACAACCTTGCAATTCCAGATGTTTTTTGTCGCTATTATGGACATTTTAAACAAAATGCAAAGACTGGAATGGAGTAGCTAAAGCGAGCTATTGCTTGACTATATACAGTATAACGTGTTTTGAAATATCTCTATGAACATTAGCATGCTAGTAAATGCTTTATTCACAGTTATGATTTTCGATTCAAAATCTTCAGGGAAATTTTAGCTTCTGGTGCATGGCCATTTCATCTGGCAGCATAACTTTGATTTTTAAAATCATTAAAAAAATGATTTTCTGCTTCTGAGAAGAGAAGCAGTATTTTCTATGATATCCCTCTCTTTCCCATTAATTATTTTAATGAGATTGGTAAACTACTTTTACTGGTGTCAAACAGCTCCAGCTGAGCTCAGCTCTAATCTTCAGTGCTTTAAATATATTTTTCTGTAGCATTGGAGCTCTGTCTTGAAAAAAATATGCATTAATAAAAATTCCTTTGGGCCAGAAGCAAACTGTGAAAAAACAAACAGGTGAATTATCTTTTTTTCTCTTTTCTATTTCTTTTCTATAAAAAGTTTCTATTTTTTAATTACTCTTAATTACTCTTAAGTTACAATTACACTTCAGTGCAAGAGCTGCTGTGTTCATAAGGCATTATATGACATACACAGTAATGCAGACAGATGTAATTCTGGGGAAAGTAAAGATTTGAAAGATCATGTATGTTTTACCTTAAAGCCATCTCATTGTTTGTTTCATTTGAGTATACGCATGCATACCTCTGAAGTTCTGAAAAGATGCAAGTTTGAAAACAGAAAATGTCTCTCTGTGTTATTTATGGATGTATGCACCATTGCAAATTAAGTGAATAAAAATACACTCCTGCTTAAAAAAAAAGAGAAAGTTATATATGTCTATCAGTAACTTTAAATATCTGTTAAAGAAGAAATGGGAGCTTACTTTTGGCTATTAATGAGCCACATTTAATAAATAAAATACTGCCTACTAGGTCTATAAGCAGAAAACAGGGATTTCAAGAATGGAATATGGACACTGGATAAGGAGTCATTCTTTCTCTTAGCTGAGTGAAGAAAGGGTAGTTAGTAGTTAATAAAAAGTGAGCTGTTCACATAGAGAACACTTGACAGAACTTTTCATGGGGATCTGGTATTATAATCCCTTTTGACTGAAATGACAAGTAGGTGTACTTATCTTTAGTGGCCTAAATCACTGCCAAGATCAGATTTTCTGAATTCCATTTGCATTGGGCTATCAGGTCTAAGCTACAAAATGACCAGATACAGCAAAGCAATGCAGAAAATGTTAGCTGTTTGTTGGCATCTAGCGGCTGTCCACATTTTTAGAGCCCAGATATGGTAATACTACCTACAATGCTCCAAAGGTACTTTTCCAAAAGGGAAGTGGACTTTCTTGGATTTTTCTTTAAAAATTGAAGAAACTTCTTGGATGAGAAGTGAAACGTTTTTTCAAAAAAAGTTTGCTTTTTAGAAAGCACCTTTGGGACAACCGTCATCTGGATGATTGAGCATCTCCATAGACATTTAATCCTACTGTTATGTCCTTATAAGGACATCCGCCCTGATTGGCTGCCAGCCATCGGGCGGGAGATTTGAATCCCTGTCTAGGGGCGGTGCGTCTGCCGGGAGCGAATATAAGGAGAGCTCCGGCAGCGCGCCAACAGTCTTCTTTTACTTGTTACATTGTAAATAAAGCTGTTACATGTATCGAGCTGGTCACGTCTTCTGTTCCTGCGCCTGATCTAACACTGGCGACGAAGGACTAGAGAAGAGAACCTGAGAAAGACTCACGGCACGATCGCCCAAAGAGCTGAAGTCACTTCACCACAGCGACTTCCAGAATGGCCACCCCGCAAGCCCCGATGACCGCGCTGAACCCCTTCGACCCATCCCGGGAGAAGTGGAGGTCATACATGGTCCGATTCCGGCAGTTCCTGCGAGGCAATGGATACCAGAACCTCGATGATGAGAGGAAAAGAGCCCTCTTCCTGGCTCATTGCGGATCGGACGTCCTAGAGATGGCGATGGACCTCGTGGCACCCAGGGACATCGAGGAGATGTCCTGGAACGACCTGCAGGACGTCTTACAGGAGCACTATGCACCTACAGGCACCCCCATCGCAAACAGGTTCACCTTCCAGCAAAGAAACCAGCGGGAAGGTGAATCCATCAAAGAATTCGTGGCAGCGCTCCGCCAACTCGCTGCCAACTGTGAGTTCGACAATGTGGACAACGCCATCCGGGACCGCATTGTTTTTGGAATGCGAGATGTGGGGCTGCAAAAGAAATTCCTCAGCAGGAAGAGGATTCCGCTTAAAGACGTCCTCGACGAGGCAACAGCGGCGGAAACGTCCGAACAAGCAGCCGCTGCAATGGTAAAAGCAAGAGGGATCCATAAGATCCACAAATCGGGCCCGACCTCATCAGACGAGGCAACCACTCAATCCGAGTCTGATGAGGAAATGGCCGTCCACAAGGTGTCCCGCCCTCCCAGGCGGGAAACACCACAGCATGGCGACCGTGGAGAGCGATGCGGCAGCTGCAGAGGCGACCACCCCAGAGCAACCTGCAGATGGAGGGACGCGACCTGCCGACGATGCCTGAAGAGGGGCCACATCGCCGAGGCCTGCAGAGCCACAGACCCAGCCCCGGAGCCGCCCAGACCACGATTCCGGGAAAATCGCAAAGATAACCAGAGGACATCCAAACGGTCCTCAAACCAGTCCCGGCGCGGGGAGGAGGAATATCCCCGAAATAGAACGGTGCACCAGACCACCACCATTGCTCACACAAGCGACGAGGGGACCACCAAGTTCCACGTGACGCTGCTAGCAGAGGGGTCTCCGTGCAAGATGGAGGTAGACTCTGGATCCGCCTTCTCCATCATGGACTGGCAGCACCTACAACAGCTGAAACCGGCATACAAAAGGACCCAGCTGAAAGCCCCGAAAGACAAACTTGTGGACTTTAACGGAAACCCCATTGAAATCCTAGGCAGAGCAACCATCCATGTGAAGTACAACGACTTCGATGGAAAACTACCCATCACCATTGTGCAGCACAGCCGACCGAACCTGTTGGGCGTGGAGTGGTTCAAGCCTCTAGGACTTTCACTTCAGGGCATCCACGAGATCCGCAGGGACGAACTCGACTCCATCATCGAAGAGTTCAAAGAAGTCTTCGATGGTAAGCTGGGGAAATTTGTGGGGAGGCCAATCTCTTTTAATCTGGACAAGGGAATCACCCCAATCAGGCTCAAGCCCCGCCGAGTTCCATTTGCCCTGCGGCCTAAAGTAGATGAACAGCTGGATAAGCTGATCGCCCAGGGCGTACTGGAACCGATCGATCATGCCTCATGGGAGACCCCCATTGTGACCCCACTGAAGCATGATGGGTCTGTGCGCATCTGTGCTGACTACCGTTGTACCATCAACAAGGCGTTGGCACAGAGCGCATACCCAGTCCCAGTGGTGCAACATCTGCTGCATTCCCTGGGATCTGGATTAATTTTCGCGAAACTGGACCTGGCCCAGGCTTACCAGCAACTGCCAGTGGATGACAAAACAGCGGAGGCTCAAACAATTGTCACGCACAGAGGGGCATTTAAATGCAACCGCCTCCAATTTGGAGTCAGCGCTGCCCCTGGTATCTTCCAATCCATGATGGAACGCCTTCTCCAAGGCGTTCCAGGGGTGGTGCCTTACTTCGATGATGTGCTCATCTCCGGTGACTCAAGAGCCCAACTCCTTGAAAGGCTCAGGCTTGTCCTGCAGCGGTTCAAGGCCAAGGGTTTGAGGGTCAGGCGGGACAAGTGCATCATAGGAGTACAGGAAGTCGAGTTCCTGGGCTTCCTCATTGATAGCACAGGCATACACCCCACCAAATCAAAAGTGGAAGCAATCCATGAAGCTCCAAGCCCAAAAAACAAAACGGAGCTTCAGGCTTTCCTTGGGTTGCTCAACTTCTACGCCATTTTCTTAAAACAGAAAGCCACAGTTGCTGAGCCACTCCACCGCCTGCTGGGGAAATCGGCTTCCTGGAAGTGGGGCCAGGAAGAGGAAGCGGCATTCCGAGCCATCAAGGGACTATTGACGTCCAAAAGCGTCCTCATCCAATACAGCGAGACGCTCCCCATCAGACTGACCTGCGACGCGTCGCCCTACGGGGTGGGGGCAGTCCTCAGCCACGAACTGCCCAATGGCTCGGAAGCCCCAATCGCGTACTTCTCAAAGACAATGTCCGGCGCAGAACGGAACTATAGCCAGCTGGACAAAGAAGCCCTGGCCATCGTGGCTGGAGTGAAGCGCTTCCACGAATACCTTTACGGAAGACGTTTCACCATAGTCACAGACCACAAGCCTCTTCTGGGACTCCTCGCAGGCGACCAACCAACCCCGACCTTCATGTCCCCAAGAATGACGAGATGGGCCATCTTCCTAGCTGGCTACTCCTATCGGCTCGTGCACCAGCCAGGCACAGCCATAGGGAACGCTGATGCCCTCAGCAGATGCCCATCGAAGAAGCCGGTCGAAGACCCAGCCCCCACGCTCCACCTACTCCACATTGATGACGACGCCAGCTGCCCGGTGTCGTCCGCAGATGTGGCCGTCCACACCCAAAAGGACCCCACACTCCGCCAAGTGAAGTCCTGGATCCTCAGAGGGTGGCCAGCGGACAAGCCAGAGGAAAGGTTCAACCCGTTCGCCAGGAAACAGGAGGAGCTGTCCACCATCAAAGGCTGTCTGCTATGGGGAGACAGGGTGCTGATCCCAAGCACTCTGCAACGGCGGACGCTAGAAACCTTACACAAGGGGCATCCGGGCATCGTCCGCATGAAGGCCCTGGCACGGAGTTATGTCTGGTGGCCCTCCATGGACAGAGACATTGAACAATGGGTCTCCAGATGTGACCCGTGCCAAGAAGTCCGCCCAGCGCCACCGCAATCCGAAGTCGCGAAGTGGGAGACCCCCAGCAACCCCTGGTCGAGGATCCACATTGACTTCGCGGGTCCGATGCAAGGGCGACACCTCCTCATCGTGGTAGATGCCTTCTCCAAATGGCTCGAGGTGGTGCCCATGGCATCTACCACAACAGACGCTACGATCCGAGCCCTGCGCCGCCTGTTTGCCACACATGGTCTACCGGATGTGCTGGTCTCAGACAACGGCCCCCAGCTCACATCCCTGGCCATGGAGTCCTTCCTGGCAGGACTGGGCATCCGCCACGCCCTGTCCGCCCCTTACAGGCCGGCCGGAAACGGACAAGCCGAACGCATGGTCCGACTGACCAAAGAGGCCCTCACCAAGATGGGCCCGGGGGACTGGCAAGAGCGCATAGACAATTTCCTCCTCACACAGCACATCACGCCACACGCCACCACCCACAAGAGCCCGGCCGAACTGTTGATGGGCAGAAGATTGAGGTCACCCTTGGACCGGCTGCACCCCCAATACAGCCCGGAAGTGACCGCAACCGCCAGCCGCCCGCTTCGCGCCTTCAGCAACGGAGATTCAATCTTCGCGCTAAACTTTAGCGGCTCTCCTAAATGGCTGAAGGGGAAAATTGCCAGCACAACCGGCCCCAAATCCTACATCGTCGAGTTGGAAGATGGACAGTTCACGAGACGCCACATCGACCAACTCCGAAAAAGGTGGGGGGGGGCACATGAAAACCAGCCTGACGAGGGAGGCCTACAACACCCCGACGAGGTAGGCCTCCAACACCCCGGCGAGGTAGGCCTACCACACCCAGACCAGGTAGGCCTACAACACCCCGACGAGGTAGGCCTACAACACCCTGACGAGGTAGGCCTACCACACCCCTGCGAGGCAGAGCAGCACCACCCCGACAAGGTTGGCCCAGCCCACTACCAGATGCTGTCACATCGACAGCCCAGCGAGGTAGACCGGGGCCAACCGCACGGGGGATGGCAACACCAACCCAGCCAGGTGGGCACCGGGCACGGCAAGGCCAGGGACCACCAACCCAGCCCGCAGGTAGACCGGGACCTGCCCAGAGGAGGAGCAGCGCACCCCACCAGTTACAGCAGCCTATGCCAGCCCAGCCAGGGAGACTGCAGCTCCAGGCGAGTAGACCGGGACCCAGCCAAGATGGGCACCCCACGACCCACGGGCGAGGGTGGCACATGGCTCACCGACGTGGGGGACCCCCGCCCATCACGGAAGACAGCCAACAAACGACACCCCGACCAGGATGACCCCAGGCACCACCCGACGGTAGACCAGGGACTAGGGGGAAGGGAAAGCCGACAACAACCCGGCCAGGTAGACCTGCACCACCCCGGCAGGGGAGACCTCCGCCGCCCCGCAGAGGTAGTGCCGCAACAACAGCCCGACCAGGTCGACCACCACCGACCAGACGGGGTAGACCAACGCCAGCCCGACCTAGCAGACCAACGCCACCCCTGCGAGGTCGGACAACGCAACACAGGCCAGCACCACCCGCAGTCGGCGGGCCGGTCCAGAGGGCACCAAACAGAACCACCACCCACCCGGCACCAGGCCGAACCGCAACCGAACCGCAGCGCCCGGGAGACCAGGGAGGAGCAAACGATGGACTTACCGAGGCTCAGACGCTCTTCCCGGGTCGGAACCGAGCCAACGAGACGAGGCGACAGATCCACAGGCCAGGAAGAAGACCACCAGAACCAGCCATCCAAGGTCTGCGGTCCGGCCGGAGGCGCTGGGGGTGACCCCGCTCACTCGACAGCCGAACCAAGCCCGGTTCCGGAGAAGGAGCCGGGAGACGACAGAGCCCCGTCCATCCAGGTCGGAGACGGAGAACAAGTGAGACTGCGCAGGTCAGCTAGGGTGCCGAGGCGTCCTACGTACCTGCGTGACTACGTGACTTTTGTGAACGAGATTTGACAGTTCAGACTAAGGGGGGAGGAGTGTTATGTCCTTATAAGGACATCCGCCCTGATTGGCTGCCAGCCATCGGGCGGGAGATTTGAATCCCTGTCTAGGGGCGGTGCGTCTGCCGGGAGCGAATATAAGGAGAGCTCCGGCAGCGCGCCAGCAGTCTTCTTTTACTTGTTACATTGTAAATAAAGCTGTTACATGTATCGAGCTGGTCACGTCTTCTGTTCCTGCGCCTGATCTAACACCTACAATGTTTACATATGCCCTTAGGTTTTAAGATGCTTGTGTCCTGTATTCATACTGGCTTAACTTTAAACCAGAATAAGAAAATCCAGTCTGTACTGAAACATTTTGGCAATGATTTGAAAGGTATTCAGCCTGGAAAATAAGTTAACATATCTTTCCACTGGACAATTCTCCTAGTGCTGTGGCTACCATCTCTCGCAATCCTAACCATTGCCCTTTGATTGTATACTGAACTAAGCATGAGAAAAGTCAATAGTATACCAACTTTTATGTACATCTAAATCAGTAGTGAGATTCAAATCCCGTCGCTACCGGTTAGCTCGTGGGCATGCACCAGAGGTGGGTTTCAGCAGGTTCTGACCAGTTCTGGAGAACCAATAGTGGAAATTTTGAGTACTGGTAGTTCGGAGAATCAGTAGTAAAAATTCTGACTGGCCCCGCCCCCATCTATTCTCTGCCTCCCAAGTCCCAGCTGATCGGGAGGAAATGGGGATTTTGCAGTAACCTTCCCCTGGATTGGGGAGGGAATGGAGATTTTACAGTATCCTTCCCCTGGAGTGGGGTGGGAATGAAGATTTTACAGTATCCTTCTCCTGCCACGCCCACCAAGCCACACCCACCAAGCCACACCCACAGAACTGGTAGTAAAAAAAATTGAAACCCACTGTTGTGGCCCCGCCCTCTGAGCCTATCTCATCGGAGGAAGAAAGCTCTGGACATGAGGGAGAGGAGTCAGCCAGGCCTCCCTCTCCAGGCCCCTCCCCTCTGGCACTGTCTCAGGTGCCGGCCGAGGGAGAGGAGATTAGCCAGGAGCCAGGTGTCTCGGATGAGAGCGAAGACGGAGAGCCATCATTCCTGGATGCACGCCAACGAAGGCGTGATAAACAGTTGCAGCAGTTAAGGAGGTGTGCTAGGGATTAGAACTGAGTTACTGGACCACACCCCAGAGACTATATAAGAGAGGGTGGTGGCTGGTAAAACTCCATGACGAACAAAAACTAACTTTGGCTAGTCACTTGAACAACGTCTGACGCTGCCGAAGGGATATTGTTTTTGCTGGACTATTTGCAATGCGTATGTAATTTTGTTATCTGTTGCAGTAAAGCTCTTGGCAGACGGTGCTTATATTGTTGCCAAGTTTGAGATAATGACCTGTGTGTGTGCCAAGTACTTTCTTAACCCTCGGCTGGCTGTGTTTGTGTGTGTGTGTGGACGGGGACAGATCAACCCACTACTGGCATGCACACGCATGTGATATGCTTCTGCGCATACACAGAGACGTCAGAACAGGTGGACGGAGCCCCCCGCTGCTGCTGTTATCAGTTCGCCCAATCCGGGGTGAACCGGTAACAACCCACCACTGATCTAGACCTGTATTTCTCAACTTTGGTAACGTTAAGATGTGTGGAGTTTAACTCCAGAATTCCTTAGCCAGAGTGCTTGCTGGGGAATTCTGGGAGTTGGAGTTTATGCATGTGAAAGCTGTCTGGGTGATTTTGAGCCAGTCAGTTTCTCTCAGCCCAACTAACCTTGCAGGATTGTTGTTGTGCGGAAAATAGGAAGAGGAAGAATATTAAATATATTCACTGCCTTGAGATATTTATTATTATTATTAAAAATAATTTAAAAGGCAGGATTTTAAAAATCTAAACACACAGTATTAAAAAAAGTTTTAAAAGTTGCCAAGGTCATGAATCTAGATTTTTGGAAGTGATAGTATGATTTGGACTCGTTTCTGGTTTTATATGTAGCTGGTCACTTGTTGATGAACTACTATGCATTAAGCTGGATAAATATTTTTATTTTCTCACATCTTGTATACCTACAAGAAAGGTCTGCTACTTAGACCCCTAAGTTGTCTCAGGTTTTTTAAAAAATATATAATATTGAATCAAGCTTGAATTAATTAATTGAATTACACTCTCACCTATCATAATTTATCTTAGAGTCTCCCAGAAAGAATATGTCAAGCCCTGTGGCAATATGATCAGTCTACAAAATAGTCTGGGTATGTGCAGGATTATAAAAAAAAATTTTTTTTAAAGACAAACATAGTCATATTCTTCTAAGCACATGCCCAGATGAAAAAAACCCAGCATCATTTAATTAGCTTCCTGATGATAGAAACTGGGATCTACTAATGCACACTTTCATTACAGAAAGACAGTTGCTTCTTAAGACAGCTGCCTTGATCACAGACTTCTAATAACTGGAGATCGAAAGAAAGATTAGAAGAGCAGTACAAAAATGGTAATAAAAATGCATCAGTGTTTTCTCATAGATTCAGATTCCTGGGGGAGAGTCTATTTTGAAGTGAGTGATATGTTGTTCCTTTCCTGAACTTAAGTCAGTAATAAAAAATGGGGGCAAACAGATGGCTGGGGAAATTATGCAAAGCCCAGTATCTCGATCACGGAACAGCAGAGCTGTCTCTGTTAAGAATCTGAATGTCTGAGTAGAGGCCTCCTCTTCGGAATGAGAGAAAGAATGCTTTGAGAAAGCAGACCCCAAAATACATATAATTTATCACCTAAGTGGAGGGAGGAGTAACTTTCAACAAGCAGATGTAAAATGTCCGCTTTGGGACCATAGCCAGTTTTGTTTTTTACAGAGTGGAAAACTCCACTCACTGGAAGAAAAGAAAAGAGATGTAAAAAGGCAGCCATATCTTAGGAATGCAGCGTATATAGTTTTACAATCTTCCTTACTGGCAATATCAGATGCGATTTGCGTGTTCAGAAATGAACTTTATAGGTTAATCTGTCCATGGACTCCAAGGGGACATTACATTTTTGTCGTTTGGTTTTTCAGACCTCTGAATGTGGAAAGAAAGATTAAAACAAATCGAAAAAGCAAAACAAACTACCTTCCCTTATGCTATAGTGATAAAAGCTGGACCTGAGGGGAAGAATGCCAGAAAAACAAAGCCCACCTAAATATTACTAAAACTTTTGTGACTGTAACCTTTAACCGGGTGCATCACACATGCAACTTTTTGAATTAAGATACTTCAAAGAGGCTAATTTACAGAATCCAAAATTGGGGACTAATGACTTCTGTGGAATTGAAATTCAGCAAACTTTATAAAACATTTTATGACATGAAAATCATCACAAATCATTTTATGATACAGCAATACAAAATGTCTTAAAACATGTTCCATGATTTTCTCCTACTGTTTGACTGTGCTAATCGGTTGAACATGGACTATTTTCAAGGCAGGTAGATTGCTGACTAGCTCCCTGAACTTTTAAAAATTAGAAGCTCTGCCACGTTGAAGACATTGAGGAATCTGGTGGGAAAATATTCTTGATATGATGCTCAGCAGGTCACACGTCATCTTGTTTTATCCTACATTCTTTGTATTTACCAGACTCAAGGCTAACTTCATAGGTTTTGCTGAAATCTCTGAATTATTTCTTTTTGAAAAGTATTTTAAAACAATAAAAAACCCACTTCAGTGACTGCTAACTTGTAAGTTCTTTGGAAGTCAATCTTATTAAATACGCTTAGGATTTCATTTTAAGTTTTGATACAGGAAACACTGCAGGTAATCCTCAATTTATAACCATTTGTTTAATGGCCATTCAAAGTTACAATAGTACTGAAAAAGCGACTTATGAATGGTCCTCGCACTTATGGCCATTACAGCATCCCCACAGTCACATGATCAAACTTTGAGTTCTTGACAACTGGCATGTATTTACAATGGTTGCAGCATCCCAGGGTCCTTGGATTGCCATTTGCAACCTTCTTAGGGAGCTTCTGACAAGCAAAGCCAATGGGAGAAGCCAAATTTGCTTACCGACTGCCTGATTCACTTAACAACTGCAGTGATTTGCTTAACAACAAAAGGCAAGAAGGTCATAAATTGGAGCATGACTCATTTAACAACTGCCTTGCTTAGCAACAAAAATTTTGGACTCAATTGTGGTTGTAAATTGATGACTACCTCGTATACTGTACATTGATACATATGAATTATGTCAACCTGAGAGCAAACTTTGTCTTATTCTGTATATTCCCTGCTCTGTGGGACAGGACACATGACAAAGAGAGCTGTCCAGATGATGTCTGGGTGCTGGAACTTTACATCCAAATTCAGACTTGTGTCAATGGAACCTGATACTGAATTGGAGCAAAGCCTGCCAGGTTGTTTCTGGAAATAAAGAGAAATATTTTTAAGTCCCCAAGTTAAGAAATTTGGCAGCCTTGGCTTTACAAAATATTCATATAAACAATGACTAGGAGAGGAGTATTAATGTCATCTGGTGGCTGCTTGCACTAACACTCTGAATGAAGAATTAATGGAACTTTGTGGAAGAACATAAAACAGCTGATATGAAGCATGAACAAAAGGTTATGTTAGGTATAAGTGTTTGTTATCCAACAAACATCATGCAGATCTTCGCGGCAAGTACCAAAGATAGGTGTTGCTCCATTTCCAGAGTCTCTGGTATAATATGTTCAGTTTATTTTAAATAAGAATTGGGAACTAAAAAAAGTATTAGTCATAGCCTTTTGTGTATCCAAACTGTCTTTGTATGTTTCTTTAGTTACTATAAATATAAGATTCCCCTCGCCACACACAGAGCACTTCATCTGAAATAAAAATGCCATGGACAAATAACCCCATCCTAAACACAACTTCTGTTTCATTATTTTCAAAGCTATTATATTTATGCCAAACGTTCTTCTACTTACTTTTCTCCCTCTCAAATAAATAATGATGTTGAGGGGAATATTGTTTCCCCAAAATATCTTTTCACCTTATCCTTTGAGGAAGCCATTGTTTTCATGTACTTCCTACAGTACGTAAAATTAATCCCAGCCAATGAAGTTTCAAGTACACAGCATGCAAATCAAGCTATTGTATGTCAAAGCTGACTAGTACTACTGATGTCATGAAAACCAATCTAAGCCTGAGAACAATGGTTCATAAACACTGAACATTACTGAAACAATCATCCAAAAATATTTTTGAAGGGGCAGGTTCAATAATATTGAAACTGTATTTTAAAAAATGTAATTTGACACAAGTTTGGACTGGATTCTAGGAGCCTTGGTGGCGCATAGGAGCCTTAGTGGCACAGTGGACTAAAGTGCTGTTAAGTAGCACTTATGTCAGCGTCTCAGAACTGACATAGAAAAGGGAGGAGAAACCTGACAACTTAGCTGCCAGCTGCCTGCAATTACTGCAAGTTCAAATCTCACCAGGCTCAAGGTTGACTCAGCCTTCCATCCTTCCAAGGTAGGTAAAATGAGGACCCGGATTGTGGGGGCAATAAGCTGACTTTGTATAAAAAGAACACCGCTTAGGGGGCCCCGAAAGCCCTACTAAGCAGATATATACAAAAGTATGAAGGCTGTTGCTTAACGCATTGTAAGCCGCCCTGAGTCTCCGGAGAAGGGCGGCATATAAATCGAACCAATAAATAAACAATAAATACATTCTGTAGTTGATTATCACCAATTATCACTTAAACCAGCCTTTTCAATAGGGTTTAGTGATGGAAAGGCATATCTCTGCAATCATCCTTGCACATCCCTGTATATTCATTTCTTATTTACAATTAAATTGTGCTCTGATTTGCAATTACATATTTTTTAGAATGAGGCTTTATGACAGTATCTTAATTTTACATCTAACAACCACTCCAAATTCCATTTAGAATTTCATGTGCTTTATAAATTCTTTTCTCCTTAAACATTGATAGATCAGTTCATATTTTGTTAATCCATATTCTTATTCTGCATCATTGTTTAATTCCTAAAATACTTTTCCTGCAATGGTTGATCTTATAGATTTGATCAACAGTTCACAATGATCTAAGGCAGGGGTATTAAACTCGCGGCCCACGGCCTGGATGTGTCACAGTACATCATGTGATAACGTGACTCTGCAAGTTTGACACCACTGATCTAGGGGAGAGAATAATCTTGTGTTTTCAACCACCCATTTTCCACAAAAAATGCAAAATATTATTTGTTTCCTCCAAACTATGTTTGAAAATGCAGTGTGCAGACCAATCTAATTTCATGACTTTTTCTGATTGGCAGCCAATGTAAATACTTATACTATGAGAACAAGCCAACTTCCGGCCATTTAGGCTTTTTTGTTTTTCTGAGTGGAACTTGTTACAACTGCCTGCCTATCTGACAGCCTATTAACCCCTGTTTGTAGCAAAGAAAAAACAGATGTGGGTTTCTTAAGCAAATTATTGATTATTTCACTACATGTCATTTTTGCAGTTAAGTGTTTCCAGCTTCTCTGAACATTCCTTGGCAACAAGATCACATTTTCCTTCAACCTGTTAATTAGCATACATTTTATCTGCTTGGAAGCTACAGCTTGAGTTTGTTAAGCAACACGCAGAGACATACTGGATTGTAGCCCAGCCAACTTGAAAGAGTGATGAAGAGAGGGAAGCTTTGGAAACCAGATGGGTGTGTCTCTGAAGTCAAGTAGAAAGTCATTTCATCACCTTTGTTTTAGAGAATCTTCAGCTGGTTCCATTCCTTTCTCTTGTTTGGGTGATTGCCTATACCTTATAGTTGCTGAAGGAAAGGGAGCTATTGCAAATGGCCATGTTTATAGTAAAGCTCATTTCAAAGGTCACTAAGATGCATCAGGAGACTCAAAGCTACCATACTGTGAGGCTTCTGCATCTCTGGTTCATTTTGGGATGGAACTTCTGAATGGAATTGGATAAGTCTTATAGTGGGTGCTTATTGGCAGTTTGCCTGAGAAACAAGACAATGAGAAAGTGGGTTAGGTTCAAAGAATGTCTGCCTGATTTCCAATGTTTATTGAATTAATGTTTGTTTATTTTTTTATTTAAACCTTATGCTCCACAGAATTTTAGGTAGCTCAGAACAGCAATATCAAATACTGATGTTTGTCAGAGTAGCAACACAGAAACATATTGCCCTTCTAACATCCAGAGGTAAAACAAGTTGAATGTCTACTGATTTATATATCCTATCTTAGACTATAAAAAAGCCTACATACCTTTTAGTTCTTTTTTATTTTAGTTCTAATTTTCTTATCAGTTAGGTTTAGGATTAAGCAAATGCCAGCAGTATTAGAATTGCCTCTTCTTCTCATGTATCCACCATTTGTGTTTACAGTGATAAAAAGAACTGTGAATCCCTATAAGTCAAGAAGAAGGTGAAAAATGTGATATCCAGCTCTTACATAAAAAGAATGTTAACTTTACATATTTTCTTTCTCCACCTGCATAATGTTGTATATACCTTTGTTCCTTTTCTCTTACTTTCATTCTGCCTCTATAACATCATTTCAATATAGGGAGAGTTATGGGCATATGTTTTAATTTAACACAAGACTGAATATTCATTAGTCTCCTACAAGCTAACATTACTGTGGAGAAGTATAATCAAAAACACAAGAACTCTGGACCCGCTTGTGGTCTTGTTGGGCATTCCAGCATGGCTTTGTAGTGGCTACTAATTTTCCACTATGATTCCATCCTCAATCTTCTGCTGCTTTGGTTAAATATTTCAGGAATTATGAATCAGAGGTAATGTTTTAAATGGTTGCAGCTTGTGCCCAGATTTATCTATGGCTGAAGACCAAAGATTCAAGGGGATAAAATTATGCACTGGATAAGTTCACATATCACACAATGCAAGACTCCATTTTAATCATGAGTTAATTCAGAAAACATATCTTGATACAAATGTAATGCTAAATAATAAGCTGTTGTTTACTAATCACAATGGCTGGGTTCATTTACGTATTACCCTAGGCCAAAATGAAACAAGCCACATTGTAGCTGAGCATCCCATGTGAATCTAGTTATTTCAGTACCAGACAGAAGAGTTTTATAAGGCATTTATTAAGGCTTATATGCCGTTCCAATGGAAAAAACCAGTTCTGTTGAAGAAAAGAGACTTAAATGACAGGCAGCTTCCACGCGGAATGCTAAATTCCTAGGGGCTACTACATCTGAGTTGCAAAAAAAATCTTTTCTTTGTCAGCTGAATAACTATAAATCTATAGACAGAGAGACTGTTATGTCTCATTTTCATATTGCTTTCAACTTTTACACAAATAGTTCTTAATTTCTAGATAGCATTATTTTGCTTATATATGTTTCCATTACACCCCTTAAAATTTCCATTTATTTATTTGGAATTGTATAGGAATATCTCATTTGGAAATTTTAAAGGGCAGCATTGTAAGCCGCCCCGAGTCTCCGGAGAAGGCCGGCATATAAATCAAATTAAAAAAAAAAAATAGTTGGGAGAGGTGATTTCTAGCAACTATTTTTTACTTCATAAGGAATTTAGAATTTGTATCAGTAAATTACTAATATTTTTAGTGTAAGTATTATATTGGAAAACAGATACTGTTTTGCCTATATCTAATATTTGGAATTCTGTTAAGAGTTAAGCTCTTCCAAGAGTTCAGTTTGTCCTCAATTTTAACTGTTTGTCACAGCACTTTTAATGTGATTTTTCTAAATAGTTTACATCCTATAATTAGAACTTTCATTCTTGTTGTTCTTGTATTTTTACTTTGCTTTTGCTGTCCTTGTTAATTTGGTATATATTTGGATGTATACTTTTGTGAACTCCTTATCCTGTATCACATAATTGCCTTCCTGAGATTTAATTTTGTAGCATCACTTCCTTTCCCTTGCATTATTGGACAGTGGGAGGATAAGGCTGATAAAGTTATCTTAGTGTAGAAATGAAGGGATGTCTGTGTTGCAGATGTTGGAAATCCAGGCACATTACTGGACCTTCACCCAAAGATTAAGTTCCAAGAACTTGGATACATCCCATACTCTTTTTTTATAGCCCCTTTATCCTTTCTCTATTTCTGTCTAGCAGACAGACCATCTGAGATCAAACACTGTGCAATGTTGAGATATTGCATTTTTTTTTTGTAGTCTGAAAATTTTCTTTTCTGAAATCCTGAAGTCCAGTCCCCAGAACTAATAACAATAGATTTGTGTGTAGAGTGGCCCTTGAAGACAATATAGAAATTATAGCTTTCCTAGAAAGTGGTAATATGAGTGTCAGTAGAAGCCTCCAAATTTATGTAATCCCAAGAGCTCACAACAGGGATGTGGTGGTTCAGTGGCTAAGACGCTGAGCTTGTCGTTCGAAAGGTCGGCAGTTCAGCGGTTCGAATCCCTAGTGCTGCGTAATGGGGTGAGCTCCCATTACTTGTCCCAGCTTCTACCAACTACCAACTACCAACTACCAACCAGTTTGAAAGCACATAAAAAATGCAAGTAGAAAAATAGGGACCACCTTTGGTGGGAAGGTAACAGCGTTCTGTGCGCCTTTGGCATTTAGTCATGCCGGCCACATGACCACAGAGATGTCTTCGGACAGTGCTGGCTCTTCAGCTTTGAAACGGAGATGAGCACTGCCTCCTAGAGTCAGGAACGACTAGCACATACATGCGAGGGGAACCTTTACCTTTTTAAGAGCTCACAATGATGTATGAAAACTTACAGCTCTACTTCTTTCTCTACAGCTCTCCATCCTTTGAGCAGAAAACGGACACTATTTATGTGTCACTGAAATATATTTCTTATTAACGATGGCTAATAATTCAGTTTTCTGCATTAGCCCTTCCTTACCACAATTATTTCAAAAATGTTAAGTAGCACGTATGTTTTCTAAACAAATACTATGTGATCTGATTTGAATATCACACTGAGCTAAAGTATGGTTCATTGTGTTTTAGTTTAGAAGGCTGGAATTATAGCACTGTGCAATGCATGAATCCAACTAACTGTACCAGTGGTGGGTTTCAAAATTTTTTACTACCGGTTCTGTGGGTGTGGCTTGGTGGGCGTGGCAGGGGAAGGATACTGTAAAATCTCCATTCCCTCCCCACTCCAGGGGAAGGTTACTGCAAAATCCCCATTTCCTCCCGATCAGCTGGGACTTGGGTGGCAGAGAATAGATGGAGGTGGGGTCAGTCAGAATTTTTACTACCGGTTTTCTGAACTACTGAAAAATTCCACTTCCAATTCCACATTCTGACCAGTTCTCCAGAACTGGTCAGAACCTGCTGAAACCCACCTCTGAACTATACCTTATGCAGTAATAATTGTGCAAGGAAACCATGGTGTGGAATGTGGAAACCAATTCTATGAGTGAAAAGCTAAAAGACCTGTTCTATTTATAAATTTACAACTTTGAGGTCTTTTTTATATAGGATGGGAAAAAAGCAGAAACAAAACATACTCAAATCATATGACCAACCTAAACAAGCCGTAAACAAACATTATTTTCTATTACAATTTATTACACAGTGTTTTGCCCAAGTAATCCCTTTGGACAGTATGTAATAAAAATAACATTGCAGTAGGAAGCCTTTCTCTATACCCATACCTGCACTCAGAGATTATAACTCCCAGAATTTCTAGCCAGATGCAATGGGAAGAATGAATAACCTTAAGAAATAGGAAGAAGAACAAGAACCACTACTATGGTCCGATTTAAAAAAATCCAAATCCGGAGTAAAACTATTTTCTGAGTAAACAGCTCAAAGAAGTCCCTCCTTCGTTCTTACAAAGATTAAAGGAAGAAAGAGTGAAGGGCATTCAGGCTTGGCAAAATTCTGATACTTATATTTCTATAATAAGTAATATTGGCTTACATGGCTTTACTTTCCTAGTCTGGCCTACTTTGAAGAGCTGATGCCAGCATAGCCAGTGGGGAAAATTGCTTAATGATTGAAATCAGACTATGCTGTTAGGTTAATGGATCACTCAACTGATAGTTGAATGGAATGGATGGAAACTATTCAAGGAGAAAACCAAACTAGAACTAAGGAGAAATTTCCTGACAGTTAGAGCAATTAATCAGTGGAATAGCTTGCCTCCAGATGCTGTGGGTGCTCCAACACTGGAAGTTTTTAAGATGAGATTGGACAACCATTTATCTAAAATGGTATAGGGTTTCTTGCCTGAGCAGGGAGTTGGACTAGAAGACTTCCAAGATCCCTTCCAACTCTGTTATTCCGTTAAAGTTACCAGATATGATGAAGTTCAGAACAAGTTTATCCTTTCTTTGTTGCATTTCTCCAGATTTTGCAATGCAATTCCCAACTAAGAAGAAAGAAAGCACAAGAAGGGTGTCTAGGAATTGGGACAATTAAAAAGAAATGCATTGCACATGCAACACATCTAAAAAGAGGACATCAACTTATGCTTACCTAACAGTGGTGAAATGTAAAATTTGTTACTACCGATTCTGTGGGCATGGCTTGGTGGTGGTGGGGTAATATGACTGAGTGGGTGTGGCCAACTTTTTTTTTTAGTTTTAAAACCATTTTTTCTACAACCTCTTCAGCTGAAGAGATTGTAAAAAAATGCTTTTAAAGCCTCTGACGATCCCAGCTGACTTGCCTGATCAGCAGAGGCTTTCTTTTTTTTTTTTTTAAAGCTTCTGACGATCCCAGCTGACTTGCCTGATCTGCAGAGGCTTTTTTTTCCCTTTTAAAAACATTTTTTTCTATAACCTCTTCGGCCGAAAATACTTTTAAAAGCATTTTTTTCAGCCAAAGAGGTTGTAGAAAAAATGCTTTTAAAAATAAAAAAAAAGCCTCTGATGATTGCGCGGTTCATCTGGGCAATGGGCGGGGGGCAGGGATTTTTGCTACTGGTTCTCCGAACCACCTGCCTGCATCGCTACCGGATCAGGCAATCCGGTCCGAACCGGGAGCATTTCACCCCTGCTACCTAGGTTGCCCCTGAACTAGAATAAATAGTTTAGGACAAAATATGTATAAAAGTTCAGAGGAACAATAAAAAAGAAATGCCACATTGTGCATTTATGCTTTTCACAATATTGCAAAGTAATACAGAAATAGGATATGTAGAAACGAAAGCTTGTTAAATTGAGAGGATGGAAAGGATTCAATTTCTTTACTGAAATGGATATTTCATGTTTTGAGAAGCAAATGAAGTCATTGTAATTCCTATAGCTCCTGCTTAATGTGCTTACTTCCCAGGAAGTGACATTAGAGAAATATGTCAGGGATTTCACTTAAACTCAACAAAGGAAAGCTTTGTTGCTAAGTCCTTCCAAAATTATTACTGGTTTTTAAACTCGGTTCAGCTGATGATTTCAGGCAAAAATTATCATTTTATTTAAATTACGACTACGTCTAAGACTCATAGTAGCAATAATCATTATAATTAAACTGCTGCATTGATTAACATGCAAAAGGCCTCACTGAATTATTCTTTGATGAGTTTAACTGTCACTTTAGAGAATACTGAGACTGAGCCAAAATTACTGTTTTTCCTATATCGCACACATATTCCCATCTGGGAACTTCTATCTATGGGTTTTTTCAGCACCATTTGGAATCTATTTACATCGAATTTGCCCAAGTGTATTTAGAATCTAGTACTTTTCCACAGCTTATTGCTTTCAAATAAACATTTTTGTAATCTAAAATTAAATTTAGTCTCTCTGTAGTCCACATTATATGAAATGACTCAAGAGTTCCCCAAAATATGTGCTATAGCTACATTGACTTAAGCTTGATGTAGTGTCTCCTGTGGTTGCAGTCCTGGGCATGGGAGCCTAAGTTCCCCACAGACAGAACTTTGGGGGATTCTGAATAGTCATTGGCTGCCTTCCCAATCTATATGAAGTGTGGTTTCATTGAACAGGGTTGGATGAGTTCATGCAACATACTAAACCATAAGGAAACCACCCTGACTAGATTCACAGAACCAGTACTTTACAGAACACAATTGCAGTTTTCATAAGTGTTTGAAAGAATATGAACTTCAGGACAGGGAGAGAGGAAATCAATATTTTACAATGTTGGAAACAACTATGTTGTCACTGATTAGTTGGTCATTGATTAGCTCCTTCTCAGTTTAGCACCATGGAATGGTTCCATCCTTAGCAGATTGGGAAAATTTCATAGACATTTGATGTCCATAGACCTGGACATCAGCAAAACCTTCAACAAAGTCAATGATATTCTCCTTATTTAAAAGCTAAAATATGGGTTAGATGATACTATTAGTTGGAATCACAATTGCTTAAATGTCCAACAGTACTGTTAATGGCACCACTTCACCTTGAAGGGAAGCAGTCAGTGAAATGCCATGGGATTTGGTTCTGGCCCTATGCTATTCAATATTTTTTATCAATGAGTGTGATGTTCAGAGGACACTTTTGTAAAGTCTGCAGAGGACACAAAATTAAAAATATTTTACTAATACTCTAAAGGAAAAATGTTAAAAAATTTAGACAAACTTAAAATGGGATTAAATGAATAGGGTAGAATTAAACAAGGAGAAATTTAAAGTTCTGTATTTTGGATAAGAGAAAGGAAAGGCACAAGATTGGGGTGGGGGGGGTACCTATCTATACAATAATACATATGAAAAGGATCTGAGTATCCTTGTTAACTACAGATTAAACATCGGCCAACAGGATGATAAACTGCTGAAAAGACAAACACTATTATTCACATTAACAGAAGCAGGGTCTTTATCTGAGGAAGTAATTGTTCTACTTTACTGTACTGTGGTCAGACCCCCACTTTCAGTACTGAGTCTAGTTCTAGGCACAGAATTAAAAATGACAATGATAAATTGGAGCAAGTTCAGAGGAGGGCCACCAAGATGTGGGAGGTCTGGAACCCAATCCTATGAGGAATTGTTAAAAGGATCTGGCTATGTTTAGCCTATAGAAAAGACAACTGAGGGGAGTTATGAAAACAGACTTTAAATAACTGAAGAATTCTGACATAGAAGAGAGAATGAATTTATTTTCTATTGCCCTAGAAGATAGGGCCAAAACACATAGATAAATATTACAAGGATGTTTATTCAGGTTAAATTCAGGAGGAACATCCTAACTGCACCAGCTGTGAACTAATGAAAAAGGAGGCCACATGAAGTACTATGATCTCCTTTGCTGGAAGTTATAAAACAGAGGCTACATCAGTGGTGAGTTGCCCCCGGTTCGGACCAGTCCTATAGAACCGGTAGTAAAACCAGTGGAAGGCTCCGTCCACCGATCCTGACACCATCAGGAAGCTTCTGCGCATGCACATGAGGCCCCATTGTGAAGCAGTAGTAAAGATAAGTAGAACCCACCCCTGGGCTACATGATCATCTGTCAGAGATGTTCTAGTGGACTGTACATTGAGCAGGAAATTGGATTTATAACCTCTAAAATATCTTCTAATTCTATCATTCTGTGATGTGCATAGAAATAATATCAGCATCTACAAAGAATAGACATCACCAAGAAACAGGCTCCCGCTTACTTGTATACTCATTTTACACAATTTTAAATTAGGGTCTACAACTTTTTCCTAATGGAGAGCTACACTTGGCCTTTAAGTGCCATGCTATGCCATGGTCTGAAAAGTAGTGAGTAAGACATTGGCAATAACTCATTTGAATTAATTATACGCTCATGTTAATTTTACTAAAGTTCAATACTTTTAATTAGATTATCATCTGTACATGCATTTAAGAATTTTCCCCTTTGGTCACATTAAAAAAAAATAGTTTCCCAAGGGCTTTGAAACCTCAGATTGAATATTTCTGCCAAAAATAATCCTTGAACTAATTGGCTATTATAATGACAAACCTAGTGGACCAGTGAAAAAATTAGTGGAACAGTAAAATGCTATGAATGTAATTTACTTGGACTTCAGTAAGGCATTTGACAAAGTAGACCACAACCTACTATTGGTAAGATTTAAAAAAATGTGGGTTGACAGCATCACCACCAGATGGATTTGTAACTGGCTGACCAACTGCATTCAAGGTGTGGTCCTTAATGGAACTGCATCTACATAGAGGGGTCCTCCAAGACTCTGTCTTAGGCCCATTACTCTTCAATGTCTTCATCAATGATTTAGACAAGGGCATAGACAAAATTTAGACAAAGGGATATCTATTTGCAGACGACACCAAGCTGGCAGGAATAGCCAACACTCCAGAAGATAGGCTTAAGATATAGAAGGATCTTGACAGACTAGACCAGGGGTGTCAAACTCAATTTCATTGAGAGCTGTATCAGGGTTGTGTTTGACCTTTGGGGCTGGGGTGGGCGTGGCTAGGGTGGGCATGGCCAGCTTGACATCAGTCATGTCATGGGGGCCTGTGGCCCGAGTACTCTGGCAGAGAAAACGGGATCCTGAGCTTCATTTTAGACTGGGACAGCCTCCTGCAATCCTTTGCCAGCAAAAATGGAACCCAGGAGGGCTGTATTTTTGTTGGCAAGAGGCACCGTGGGCCAGTCCTTTGCTATTTCCAGAGCTACCCCACGGTAGATCTAAGTACCCCATGGGTCAGATCTAAGTACCACGCAGGCCAGATCTGGCCCACGGGCCTTGAGTTTGACACCCCTGGACTAGACCCTATTTAATAAAATGAAATTCAATGGTGAGAAAAGTAAGATTCTAATTTAGGCAAGAAAAACAAAATGCCCAAGTATAGAATGTGTGGTACCTGGCTCAATAATAGTAACTGAAAGAGGAATCTTGGAGTCCTAGTGAACAATCACTTAAATATGACCCAGCTATGTGCTAGGTAAAGGTAAAGGTTCCCCTCGCACATATGTGCTAGTTGTTCCCGACTCTAAGGGGTGGTGCTCATCTCTGTTTCAAAGCCGAAGAGCCAGCGCTGTCCGAGGACGTCTCGGTGGCCATGTGGCTGGCATGACTAAATGCCAAAGGCACACGAAACACTGTTACCTTCCCACCAAAGGTGGTCCTTATTTTTCTAGTTTTCTACTTTTACGTGCTTTTGAACTGCTAGGTTGGCAGAAGCTGGGACAAGTAATGGGAGCTCACCCCATTACGTGGCACTAAGGATTTGAACCGATGAACTGCCGACCTTTCGATCAACAAGCTCAGCATCTTAGTTTCCCTAGCTGTGTGCTACAGGTGCTAAAAAAGCCAACATAGCCCTAGGCTGCATCAACAGAGGAATTCAATCAAGATCACTTGGAATATCACTTTCAGTATTGGCCACCATGATATAAAAAAATGTTTAGACTCTAGAAAGAGCACAGAGAAGAGCAACAAAGATAATTAGGGGACTGGAAGCTAAAACATATGAAGAACAGTTGCAGGAATTGGATATGTTTAGTTTAATGAAAAGGAGTAGGGGTGACCAGGAGATTTTAAAGAGAAGATTGCACTACCTTAATACAAATAGATGCAAAGAGTGAAGTATGGGAGGTAAGTTAAAAATGAACAGGATTCAAAGCACCAAAGTGGGTGCGAGATGTTGGGTAGAAAGAAAATGTCTTTTAATATAAGGATGATATGATTAAAAGTTAGAATAGAGACAGAAATAAGAGAAAGGGGGAATATTAGTATTACACATTTTTACATAATAAAATGAAAGCAACAACAAGAGGGAAGTTTAGAAATTGAATGGCGGTATTATGCTTAAATAATATGGTGATTGGCATTAGAACAATATTATTGAAACATGGAATAATTTAATAATGAAAGACTACAACTTAATATAAATGTGTACTATTATTAGAAATATATAAGCTGGATGAATGTAATAACTATGATTAATATTACTAGTTTTATCTGTATAAAAATGTATAAGACCCAGGTGCCACAGTGTTCACGCATTGATATGTATATGTAAAATAAAATAAAAAACTTGAAACAAAAAAAAGAAGAAGGAAAGATTGGACAACTATTCGTCTAAAATGGTATAGGGTTTCCTGCCTAAGCGGAGGGCTGGACTCGAAGACATCCAAGGTCCCTTCCAATTTTGTTATCCTGTTCTGTCTGTTCTGAACTAGCCATACTCTAAAAGATTGTGTTTGATCAAAATATGGAAATATCTGATGTGACCTTCAGCCTTTGGAACTAAGAGAGACAGAGGGAGGGAGGGAGGGAGGGAGGGAGGGAGGGAGGGAGAGAGAGAGAGAGAGAGACAGACAGACAGACAGACAGACAGACAGACAGAGAGATGATAATTTATTACTCGATTGATTGCAGCCATCATTTGTTTTTGTCCATCTCTGCTGATGGGCTGTAAATGGACATATAATGGAGTTCAATATCCCATCCATTTGCTTCCAATCCAGCAGGGCAATTTTTCCATAAAATGCCTGTGACTTGTTCTCAAGCTGATAGACAAGAATGCCAGTGGCCCAGGTGCAACCTGGATAGTTTGATCCACCAAAAATTTGCTTTAGGAAGAAAGTCAGTTTGAAAGGATTCATATTAGGCCATAGTTTGCACTCAATTTATACTTGGTATAATAAGTGGAACCTGAAGGGGATGTAATCCTATTAGAACTTTTGTTCATGATGAGTTAATAACAGATGGCTAAAATTATCCTTTCCAGTAATAATTTTTTTTCAGGCAAATACACAATCCTGTAAATACTATCAATTAATTAAAGCCATGGTTTAATTTGCAAAGAGATTCTCTTCAGGCCCTCAAAATAAGCTATTTACAGAGAGAAAGGGGAGGCTAGGCCAAACTGACAAATGTACAATGATCTGTTCAGTAGTTTTGAACTTTCTGTTGATGGATGTTTCAGTTAGAATTACCAAGCTTTGCCCCACGAACCTTTGCAAGCAACAAAGAATGGACCGACCAGCTGCAGCATTTATGTCAGCCACAAGTTAAAGAGGCTGGCAGCTGTGAAGCGCAAGAAAGAACAATGCATGTGGCCTTCTGAAAGCATGAGCTGTAGGAAACGGGAAGGGAGGGGAGGAAAAAAAACCAGGAGACCAAGCTCTCTAATTTAGCCCCATGTACACACTCTCCGGTTTCAGACAGAAAAGGGCCAGTGTGTGACTGTTATGTGTGTAATTTTTTTCCCACCAGGGTTGGGGGTGGGGAAAAGGATTGCCCTTCATGCTAAACCAGTTCTATAAATGCTGACTATGTAAACAGAAAAACAACCATAATAATATAGAGGAAAGTGCCTGAAGTTAAACAGAATGCAAAGTCTTAAGTAACGCAGAGCCTAGGAAAATAAGTGCAGATTAAATCTCCAGCTAAAGAACGGTGTGGAACTGTGTGATATTAGTGCAAGAGCATGTAAGGGCAGAATGGAGGGTTGGCATCATCTAACACGTTCCAATGCAACTATCTCAAAACTGTGCTCTTCGCTTGTGCCCAGTGTGGCATCAACACACTGCTTTCAAAGCAGCTAGGACAGTGATGGCTAACCTTTTTGCCATCGCGTGCCAGGAGCAGGGGGATTGCGGGGGAGGGGGTGGCACGTGTGCGTGCCCACACCCAGAATTTTATGCACCCCGCCCCTGCACATGTGCACTTGACCCCCCTGTGCTCCCCCCGCTCCCGCCACACCATGGCCCGGTGGGCCCAGTAGGCCCGTTTTTCTCTCTCCCCGGGCTCCAGAGGCTTTCTGGGAGCCTGGGGAGGGTGAAAATGGCCTTCCCCACTCCCCCAGAGGTCCTGTTTCCCTACTTCTGGTGGGCCCAGAAGGCCCAAAAATCAGCTGGCCACTGCACACATGCACACTAGACCTGAGCTCGGGTGCCCACCGATAGCATGCGTGACATAGGTTCGCCATCATGGAACTAGGAATAGTCATTGTTGGTGCTGCTAAAAGAGCCCAGGGTTCTTTATAGAGTAACAATAAAATACTGGAATAGCAAGGACAATAATGATAAAAGTTCTCTTTAATCGTATAACTGTTAAAAAACTCCTAAACTAAAGCAATATAAAAATCAATAACAGAGACATTAGACATCTGCTTGGAAGCAGAGTGACAATGCTGGGTGAACAGGTGTGTTCTGGAGATGCTGCCTAACCAGGGGTGGGCTTCAAAATTGTAGCAAGGGGTTCTCTGCCCTGTTGCTGGGTGGGTGTGGCCTAGTCGGCCTCCTGCACCATGGCGGGGGGGGGGGCATTTTTTGCCCTCCCCGAGCCTCCGCACGCGTCCTGCACTTACCTGCATCCAAAACGGGCTGCGTGGTGACTCCTGGGAGGGACAGGGTGGGGTGGGGTGGGGTGGGTGGCGAATGGGATTTGTGGGTTCTCCGAACTGTACAGAATCTTAGCTAGAGGTTCTCCCGAACCCCTGTGAACCCCCAGCAGCCCACCCCTAGGCCTAACTGCTTAACCATTCTATGGGAAGTTCATTCAATTTCTCCAGAAAATGGATCCCATAACCAGGAAGCATGGTGAAGAGAAGCAGTTGTGAAATGAGTGACATGGTTGTTAAGAATGCTGCATGGGCATAAATGTGAGGATGGTCATAAGTGTGAGGACCAGTCAAAAGTGCGAGGACCTGCCAGAAATGACTTTTTTCAGCCCTCTGAGTAGTCCCTATACACATAGCCATGGCCACCCGGTCACATGATCAGCTAGCCACGCCCACCCAGTCACATGACCTCCAAGCCATGCCCACAAAATAAGCCACGCCCACAGAACCGGTAGTAAAAAAAATTAGAACCCACCCCTGCCTCCAAGGTCAGTAAAATGAGATCCCAGATTGTTGGGGGGCAATATGCTGACTCTGTAAACCACTAAGAAGTGGTATATAAGTCTAAATGCTATTACTAAGTGCTATTCTACCTTTCCTCCTAAAAAGCAGATTACAAACCAATCAATGCAGTTCTATTTCAAAGTCTTACTGATTTCCTTGGGGTTTATTTCTCAATGAAAGTTCAATATGAAACACTACAGTTAGATTGCAATTTCTAGATAAGCAGATAGAAGTGGAGCACTTTTCTCCTTTTCAGTACTTCTCAAGTCAAAAGAAAAATCACTGAAAATATATTACCTTTTGGTTCTTTTTGTTTAGTTTACATGCCCATTATAAGGTAGTCGTCGCAATGTAAATAAAAATGTATCAAAATTTGGCAGAGCTTTGGTTTAATGTTTTTTATTCCATCAAAAAGATTAATTAAGCATAAATCACAATCAAGCAATTATAGACAGATGCTTTTCTGTCTTTATTGGAATGCAAGTCCCCACCCCCCCCAAAGGCATCTCCTACTTTGTTAACTCTTTGGATTTGCTTCTCTTCCTATAAGAGAACAGGCTGGATGGAATCATACAGACTAAGCAGACCTTCTGTTAACTTCTAGTGTAGAAAAGGAATGTTTATTTTTATGAAAATTGATCCCTTTCTGAAACTGCTCTTATGCCAAATCTGTTTTTCTTCCTTATTATTATATCCATGGAATTCCCCAAAAGCAGCTATGGCAACCAAAAGACTCAATGAAGTAAGCAATTCAACAGTGGTCATGCTGTAGGCTTACAGAAAGCAGCTTGACCTATATGGGGATACTAGATTGAATGACTTACTATCCTTCTAAGTAAAGATAAAGGTTCCCATCGCACGTGCTAGTCATTCCCGACTCTAGGGGGCGGTGCTCATCTCCGTTTCAAAGCCGAAGAGCCAGCGCTGTCCGAAGATGTCTCTGTGGTCATGTGGCCGGCATGACTAAACACCAAAGGCGCACAGAACGCTGTTACTTTCCCATCAAAAGTGGTCCCTATTTTTCTACTTGCATTTTTTACGTGCTTTCGAACTGCTAGGTTGGCAGAAGCTGGGACAAGTAACAGGAGCTCACCCCATTATGCGGCACTAGGGATTCGAACCGCTGAACTGCCAACCTTTCGATCGACAAGCTCAGTGTCTTAGCCACTGAGCCATTGTGGCCCTAACTATCACCGCATCACTATCCTTCTACAAACATATAAATGATGCGTATGACAGTATTACAGTCATGGAAATGGACAGTTCAAAAGCAAATATCCCTAATCTGCAAAGCCTGAGCACAGAAGAAGCTGATTCAAACTTTCTCCAGACTTTGGGAACAGTTCATAATGAAGCCAAGGCCAAATCATGCAATATGTCCTCAATGTAAATAATAATTGTCACTATTTAAATTTATAATGACTAGTGGAAGACTGTTAATTTATTTCTATTATGTAAAAGATCTAAAAGTGTTCCCTCTCCCCCAAAAGGCCACTGCTACAAGTATGCCACTGTTACAGCATTCCGGATCCCAGAAATTATATGAAATCTTGCTTTATTTATTTCCCTGGAAATAAAAGACCTGGAGAACTTTAATAGGATTCATAGCCATAATAAAGACAGTGACACTAGTCCTTTATGTTCCTACTGTTGGAATGAACAAGTAGGACTGTAACAACTAATGTGAAATAATTTCTGAGGCTATTTTTTAGTTTTTATTCCACCTTTATTATTTTTATAAATAACTCAAAAGTATCCAATACCTCTTCCTCTTCCTATTTTCAACAACAATTGAAATGTGTTGGGCAGAGAGAGAGTGACTGATCAAAGGCCGCCCAGCTTTGTCATGACAAAGGCAGGACTAGAACTCACAGCCTTCTAGTTTTGAGGCCAGCCTCTTTACCACTACACCAAACTAGCTCTCACTTTTCCTTTCCTTTTCAATTTTTTTTTAAAAATAATATTGTTGCTCAAAACACTTCTAGATGAAATGGAAGCTGAATTGAAAGACAAAGGATCTACAAATTTAGTTTCGGTCTTTACTTCTTGACTGCAACCAAATTTGATCTGATACTTAGCTGTGGGGGACATTAAGGGCCCATCTGCAATTTTTATCTTTCTATCAGCACTTTGCCTGATTTATTTTATGCTTAACTGGCCTCGACTTCTTTTCTTGCATCCATGCACACATCCAGTATTTTCCTGCCTTTCGTTTATTTTGATCTCTAAACACAACAACTACAACCGAAAAAACCAAGGTCTCCAAACTTTCTGAGGATAATTTGTAACTATAACAAAATTTGTAACACTGTGCAATTTTAAAAAGGGGAACCTAAAGACTAATGGTTGTTTCCACGGTTGTGTCAAGCAGCCTGCAAAAATGTTTTTCATTTGCAAACCTGTCGCTGGAAAATAATGGAAGAAGGCACTCAGTGCCCAAGAATATGTTCAGTTCCATCCTTATAATTAGCCTGTCTGATATCACATATCGTACTTGAAGTGAGTACGATATATGATATATTAGGTAAATATTTAGATTAAGTGTGCTGTACTAACCTGAAAAGAATATGACCCTGACTTAACCTCTAATATTGCAAGAAAAGAAAGATTAGCTTAGAATATATACTTATATAATCTACAACCTAAAGCAGTTTTTCCCATTAAATGTTTTGGGAAAAATCAGTATTTAGATGAATCCAGTGTCTTCAGTTCTTAGGTCAATATCCTCTAGGGCTAGGAAGGAACTTGTACTCACTCCTTATCTTGGGAGAAAATATGTTGGAGACAACATGTTACAAAATGTTGAAGCAAACATGTTAGAAAAGAACGTTTGGCTGGAGGAAAAGACCATATCTTCTATGGGTCAAAGTAAAAAAGATGCTCTTCCAGGAAGTGCAAAAAAAAAAAAAAAGAGAGAGAAATTTAAAACGACTCTAAGCTTCTTGGAGTGAAGAGAACCAAGTGTGTTCTCTTCACTCTACCCCTAGATTTTCTTTTTTTATATACAGGTAACACTTTTTAATAATTATGTATTTTGAAAGTATTACTTTGACCATGAATCAATAACTTAATTCTTTGTATCAATATTCTAAATATAACTTTTGATACATTTTTGGGGGGGGAAATGAAAAAAATTGTATTGGTGTTTGCTATTTTGCCAGACACATTCATGAGATTTCAATAAAGTGCTTTCAACATTAAAAAAAAAAAAGAATGTTTAGCTGGAGGAAAAGACCAACCTTACCCTCAAGTAGACTAAGATCTTTGCAAGTTCCAGATCCTGCCCTGCTTTAGAGTTCATACAGAGGTGAAATGGTGCCAGCCCCCTTCCTTAGCATGGCTCCAATCCTTGGCAATGTAAATGAAATTGGAAAGCTGAACAGTAAATCTATGACCTCTTTATGACTCCTATGCCCTCAAGTTCATATTGCTTAACTGATACCCAAAATCAGCACCAACATGTTGTAAGCTCTCCTTGCAATTCGCCTAAAGTTCCAGGCTCATTGCTAGCATTTCTAAAAAACAAAACACCTCCTACTATTTTCAGTGGGATTCTTATTGCTTCTTCTCAAGAAACGCTAGCAGTTGCAAGACTTTTTAACATTCTTTATTAAAGGAATGATTGGCTTCTCTTTGGCATGGCTGGGGAATTCTGGAAACTGAAGTCCACAAGTCTTAAAGTTGCTAAGATTGAACACCTTTGCTCTAGAGAGATTTTGCACACATTTTACACTATGTTTATTTTTGTAATTGCTTTTTCTTTCTATCTTTAAAATATTTAAGTCCTTAAACAAATAAAGACTGGAAGATCCAGCATTCTGAGACTTATTTCCTTCTTTTTCATTGTCAGATTAGGCAATTTCATAATAGATACAATATTTCTAAATAAGGGGGAAAGAGCTTTTTCTGTCTTGGTCTAAAAGAAAATAAAATGCTGCTATGATATCACTAGTTTATATATACTGTGATGAAGACAAAATCCAGTCTCTATCAAAATATAGAAAGTCTGGTCTTGGGTAGCCAGATCACCGTTTTAATTAAGACATCAACAAGTTATTATTCCAGAATCAAAAGATTGATTGCACCATGTAAAACATCTCTTTCTGAGATTCCAGAATACATAATTGGTTCCATAACTTTGGTCGTAAACTGATTTGCTCGTGACCCAAACCTAATTTTGGAAATTTGGTGCTTGCAAAAAAAATGGTGCAGAAGGGGAAATCGGCCACGAAAAAAAAATGTGAATTTTTTGGTCAGAACCCAATTTGGTTGTGGTCAGAAGCATTTGTGACCAGTGGTTCTACTGTTATACAGCAAATGAATTGTAATTTGCTATTCAGTGATTTGCCAGTATTTGGTAGCTCTTGACTACAGTGCTTGCAATTTACATTTCTTGGACTCTTGAAATCTATGACGAAAATTCTTGATCATGTGCTATAAACACTTGCTTGAGGTAGGGACTGTCAACTGATCAATGAGCACTGAAAAAAATACTTGTTCCGACTACAACCTGGATTGATTCCCCACTCCCTAAGCCCCATGCTACAGAGTAAGTAAAGAGTAACAAAACAGAGTAACAAAATTGGTGAATTGTTCAAATGATGCTAATGTATATATTATATATGTATCGGTTCAAAGGCCTTCATGTCTTGATGCTGTTTTTCAGTGAAAGATATATTTTTACCTGTGAAAATGTGCTGATTTTATAGATACAGTAAAATTCTCATGGTAATAGGAAAATGTTGCATAGGTACTACAATAATGACCAGGCTACTAAATGCCAAACAATACTTTCTCTCTCTCTTTCACACACACCTTTTCTTGTTGCATATATAGAAGCAAAATTACAATTACCGACCTGTGTAACATGTTACTCATATGACTAAATTGTACTGTAAATATATACTGCTATATTGTTAGCAGTTAAATGTAAATTCATTTGTGCATTTTATGTCTAATTATACCAAGAAAGTACAGGCAATTCATTATTTCATTGTAACTTGAATTTCAGCCCAACATCTATCCCTAGATTGGCTAAACTATACTGAACTGACATTGATTGGACTGGATCCAGTTTAAAAACATTAAAAATAGACATTAAAAGGGAAAGTTCAGTGCTATGGGACAGACAATGGGAAGAAAAGAGGAATATATGGATAACAAAGAGAAATATTGATGACAAAAGAAATTTGCACAATTGCTTATGAAATATTCTAAAATCTTACTGGAAGATACAAATGTTATGTGTGGCTCCAGTCCCAAAAATATCAGCTCTCTGAAAGGTTGGGTCTAAGATACTCTCTTCTGATTTGTTCCCCTGATTCAGGAAAATGAAACACTCTTTTTTATGGAAGCCTTAATCTGTAGCAATTAAACCTATTTTCTTCATGGGTAGATTTCCCTCTTCCCCTCCTCAATGAAGCAGATGGCTGAAGATCATCTGTTGCAGTGCTCTCAGGCCTCTTTTTTAATGTATATTTTCTTGCCTAGAGTTTCAAGTTCAAGGTTATATAAGCCAACTTCACCATGGAAATCTTGCACCAAATCACTAGCAGAGAGATGGAACATATTCTTGGCCACCTCTTCTGGTGACTGTGACCTCTTACTCTGAAGCAGCATGGCAAGTTATAAGTGGAGATGGGGAAATCAGATCTTAGCAACAACTTCTTTCATTGGATTTTTCTATTTCCAAATCACATAATAATCATCCTTTGTACTTGCCATTTATCCTGGGACTTGCCCCTGCCTTGCTGGTGCTCAGTGTGTCTGTCTGACCCTATCTAGTTACTGGCTGAGAAGTCCTTATCCCTTGATCTCACCCTCCATGAAAAGCTACAATCGGGACAATTGATAGAGATGGGAATACCAAGGTCATTTTGATTTGATACAGCTCTGATGATCACTGACTCCAATATTCTCCCTTCCTCTCCCTCTTTCCTGCTCTCACAAAGGCATTTAGGTCAATCAACCAGTTTTTAATTCCCTCACTTTTTCTTTGAGGGATGGCTGTGTCTCCCTCATTTTCAGCACAGGGAGCTTTGGAATGACAAATTGGGAGCCTTACTGAAAGATTTGAATTACGAGAGAGCAGATTTCAGCTATCTATTCTGTCTCTAGCAAGTTAAAAAAAAAAGTGATTTGACTCGGTCTAATTTACCTCAGATTCATATTTTGCCTTAAGACAGACACATTAAACATAAACTAAGAAATGTTAAAATATAAGAACCCCTTTATAGGAATGTGGAGACAAGCAAGAACATTTTATGAAGCTTCCATGCAAATCTGGAAAAAATTGTGGCTGTTTTAATAAGTTATGTTTTGTACATGTTCCTGTATGTTGCAAAACTCCTTTCTCAAATACCACAAGTAGCTGCAGTATTTAGGTACTGAATGTCTTATAATATAGATTATTTTTTCTTTCTTATTGTATGAAACAATGTTATTTTATAGTTTTCAGGCATGTTCTATTTAGAATTAAGAGCCAGAGTTTGCAGTGTATTATATTCTCTGATTCTCTGTGGTAGAATCTAATCAAGCTATCTGAAATGGTTATGCATTCCCTAGAGATGAAATACATCTTCCTTTTAATGTTCAAATCTTATTTCATAACAAATATTTGTCTGGCAGAAGAATATCTCAGTCTGAATTATTCCATTGCTAAGCCAGTTTTCTCCACCTGGCAATCTCTAGATATTGCTCAAATACAATATTTATTATGGTCCTGTATTTATTATTATGAAGTGTTGACAGAAGTCAAGATATGAGTAGTCTCTAAATTTAAGGAAGGAAGGAATGAAGGCAGGCAAGAAGGAAGGAAGGAAGGAAGGAAGGAAGGAAGGAAGGGAGGGAGGAAGGAAGGAAAGAAGGAAGGAAGGAAGGAAGGAAGGAAGGAAGGAAGGAAGGAAGGTAGGAAGGAAAGAAGGAAGGAAAGGTACAATAGTATAGCAACAAGGGTAGGATTGAATGCACTGTATATATTAGGGCTGTGCCAAAAGTTTGAAAGAGGAATTTGGCAAATGAGTTGACATGAACCAACATTTTCTTGAGGACTTTGCTGCTTTTACACTTCAAGGATTAGTACTTAGCTTACCACAATGCATCACCTTCAAATGCTTTGAATAGCCTTATTAAATACCTTTGTGTCAATTAAATCTTACTTGTTCTTCAAAATTAGAGTTAAAAATACATTTTTAAAAAAATCAGAGTTTATATTCAAATGTCATGCTTTCTTAATAATAGTCTGGAAATATATAAGAACTATCTGGGGACAGATATATTTAAAGAAAAGTCTCCAGAAGAATGTGCGGTTTAGAGGGAGGAGTTAGATTAAAAATTAATGAGGAACATGACTCAAAAGTATGTACAGCTGCAGTATCATCTGTGTTTTATCTACTGGGTTTAGTAAATGAAGAAAACTATCGGTGAGCATCTGTATTTCCTGTAAAAATGATTTCTCTGAAGGGAGTGAGACAAAGAGATATCAATCTTTGTATACAACTGATTCATTTTTATAGTATTCCTGTTTTGTTTCAATAAATGAAGGCTGGACTACGAAGTTGCAAAACATTCAAGAAGATATTAACAAACCAACCCATATTACTCCAAGAAGTCTATGTGGATGTGTACATACATAGGCACATCATTATTTATAAATTGGAAACAAGTCAGGAAGATTAGAGATGGAATATATAAATAGAAACGCTTTGATATGGTTTTGATAGTGTAAGTCCTTCTTCCCTAAAAAAAAGTTTATTGGATTCATATTTAAATGTATAGTAAAGCAAGAGCAAATTTTCTGACTGAAATATGAAATCAAGAATAAGTTCTCCACAGGATTCCATAGATGGCCTATAGACTGAAAAAGTAGTGTTTGTATCATTATGCAGATGTAATCCCAGTAGGTTCTTTGGTCTTTTTCACATTGTCTTAGACTGAGCTGTCTTTTAACTTTTTCAACATATCTGACAAACATAACTGTTATGTTTTAGGGAGAACCTCCCCTCTCTTGCTTAGTGAATTTCAAAGCAACGTGCTAAAACTATTCTTCAAATTACTTTCTCTAAGAGTAGGCTTAATGTAACACTTTCCATAATTTAAAAATACATTTAGAAATACATTTAACACATGCATTTTTAAATCCTTTACATTGAAATCCCAAATGTATCTCAAGGAAGCTTCACTGACTTCAGCGAAACATCATTTGTAAGATACATTCATAGAAATCAGTGGCCTCACTGAAACTCCAATTTTTATAATTTCTTTAATACAGGTAATCCTCAAGTTGAACAGTCCACTTAGTGACTGTTCAAAGTTAAAACTTCACTGAAAACGTGACTTATGACCGATTTTCACACTTATGAAAAAAGAAAGTGAGCACTGGTGTTTGCTGAAGAAGCATTCAGAGTCTCAGAGGCATGTTGATGATGATTCAATGACTTACTTGACAGCAGCCTCAGGAGAGGAAATAGTCACAGTGGTAACAGTAGCTCTTACCTTCCCTCTTTCTGCCTTCTATGGCCTATTACAGTGATGGCTAACCTTTTTGCAATCGCGTGCCAGGAGGGGTGGGGTGGGGGAGGTTCATGCATGCACGTGCCGACACCCATAATTCTATGCGCCATGCCCCGCGTATGCGTGTGTGACCCCCCTGCCCCCCTCTCCTGGCACGTGATGGCCCAGTAGTCCCTCTCTCTATCCTGTACACCCACTCTCTTGGAGTCTCTGGAGGCTGGGGACAGAAAAGAACATCACTTCCTGTCCAACCGGAAGTTGGGAACTGGGCCATTTCGGGCCTCCGGAGTGTCTCTGAGGGGGTGGGGAAGACTGTTTTTGCCCTCCCCAGACGCATAGAGAGGATCTGGAGCCAGGTGAGAAGGAAAAATGGGCCTTCCCGACCCCATCCAGGCCCTCCGGAGGCAGGAAACAGCCTGTTTCCCTATTTCTGGTGGGCCCAGAAGGCCCAAAAATCAACTGGTGGTTGAATCAACTGTTGGTGGTGATGGGGGCGACTCAGCGCTCGCATGTAACACCTCTCCTGCGCGAGCTGCACTGGCTCCCAGTGGTCTTCCGGGTGCGCTTCAAGGTACTGGTTACCACCTTTAGAGTACTCCATGGCTTAGGACCCAAGTATTTACAAGACCGCCTTCTGCCGCTGGTAGCCTCTCACCGACCGGTTCCCGGATCTGCGCACTTTCCGCCGTGCCTTAAAGACGTTTCTGTTTCATCAAGATGGCTTCGGCAAGATCAGCTTCAGGGTTGACACTGTGTATTCATTGGTCATTGCTCTGTGGACTAGCATTGTCTGCTTGTGGCTGGACTTAATTGGGACAGTTCTGGATTTTTGGTGAAGGGAGTTGTTGTGGAATATTAATAAACCCACTAAACCACAGTTATGTGTGAGTGGGACAGCACAGTCATGTATCTCTTGTACTGTACCTGTGATTTTAAAGCCAACTTTAGAAATTCCAATCGCTATGGCTTGGCAATCAAATTGGAATGGTGCTTGGTCTGGATTAAGGTCAATGTAGGACCTGATTTGTCCTTCCCCGGCTTCTTATCTTTCCTATCTCTGCATGGAAGTCAAGCATTATTAAAGGGCCATGATATGAATAGATCTCCCTGTATTTGTTTTTTCTGTTTAGGGACTGGCTTACCTCTCTACTCCCCCAGGTTTTCTTTCACTCCCTTCTCCACTTCCTGTATTGTCCACTCTTAACTTAATGCTATCCTCTTAATTCTCCTTTTATTTCTTTTGGTTTTTTTATATTGCACCAATGCTGCCCCGGTAAACTGCGGCCATGGACTAATCCATCATTTCTTTGATTGTGATATTTGCTGGAGTGTTCCCTCTTTTTAAGCCTCCCACAACAAGCAACTTTTTGTTTAGGAGCTTGAGGCAATGTTCCTATCTAGGGTTTTTCTTAATAAGTCACAGAACCAAGGAAAAAAAATATTGCATAGAGAGTGGATGGGGAGGGGAGAGAAAGAGAGCAAGCTTCACATGATGTGGGGAGAAGTGAAAGGTGCTTGTCAAAACAAGTGACTATAGAGGAATTTTTACAAGTATTGAGAAACCACTGACCATCAAGTCATCCTTAATCAACTTAGGAAGGAAAGAAAGAAGGAAGGAAGGAAGGAAGGAAGGAAGGAAGGAAGGAAGGAAGGAAGGAAGGAAGGAAGAAGGGGGAAGAGGAGATCTGAGCAGTTTGATTATCCAGGAGGATATGTCTGCAATGACCAGTTACCAACCAAGGGAAGGAGGCATGACAAATCATGCAGCTATAAGAATTTTGTGATGAAGGTTTTCTTTAACGTCTGCCTAATAAGAGGGTGCCCGAGGGACTGACTGCTTAGCAAATTTGAGATGTTGAATTCAGGGTCTGCTGCCAATCCTACACAATTTCTTCAAAAAAAAAATACAGTTTGAATAAACTGTCATCAGTTGTACAAAGACAATAAACTGAAACTTGCGAGGCTGTTAAGAAGGTGGTCTCCATTTCCACAGGACTTGAGCAGCACTTGAGCAAGATAGTATTCAGTTTAAATGGTTAGTTTATGGATATACCACTGTGCTCAGCTATGTTAGCAGTTGCCGATCACATTCAGCATAAGCTGAAGAACCTTTTCTAAATACCTAACATCAGAAATATTTATATCTTAATTAACATTGTCATTGAGAAATGTTTATTCCCAAATTATCAGTCTTGCAATCTATTTTTTTAAATAACTCCCATACATTTTCCAGCTGATAGTGGTAAAACTATAATACTTTAGACAGTGTCTAAATCTGCTCTTTTTCTTCCATTTTTCCCCTTTTTAAAAAAATAATATGAATCTTTAATTGTTTTATATTCTAAAATTGAAGGCAAAAACTCTGTTCCTACCAATACCATTAATACAGTAATGCCAACAACAACAATTATACTAATATATGTTATAGATCTTCAATCTATACTGGAAGATAGTTTTAGCGAGGGACATATGACTAGAGTGGATCTTAAGAGTTTAAGCTGAAAAGAGTACAAAGCTTCACTATTATATGATATAAAAAAGCTGTTGTAAAACAATAATTGAAGCACATTCTGTTCTTTTCATTTCAGGACCTTTTATCGCTTGTCAACTTGCAAAATATTTAGACAAAATCACAAGATGTCTGCATATCCTATGCATCATTGAGGGCAAATATTTTGTATTTAAAGATAGTAATAACACTTTCCCTCCCATAATCATAAGCATGTCTCCATTCTTGCGGAGCAAAAGTAAAATCAATAAATTTCACTAAAACAATTGTAAATCTACTGTGGAAGATTTTAATAGATATGCTTGAGATCCATATTCATGAGATCATGGTAATTTACAAGTTCATGCTGCTGTCCAAAGCTAAATTTGGACTGTGAAATTTAAATCAATAATGTTCCAATGAAAATTAAAGCAGTTTGGATTTGATGATCGAAGGACAATAAGATTATGTGAGCTTGTACTGAGTTTTTATTTTCAGTGTTATTCTTGAACAGAACCACAATTATTTATGAGCTTTATTTTACTAATTTAAGTGATCCAAATGAGTGTTTAAATTCCAGTTTTGCCATTTTCTATGGATTCCTTGCAAAGATGGAATCAATCTAATCACAGCAACTCTAATTAGGACAATGTGGAAAAGTACAGAAACTGATTAGATTATTTATCAAAAAACAAATTAAGATATTCTGAATGACAACCAAATTTAAGCCTTTGATCAATTCTATATATGAGCAAAGAACAGAAAGAACAAAATACATTTGAGTCATGAAGAATATTAGCCTACATATCAGATTTCAGAAAAGTAAATAATGATCTGATTCACAGTCATGTTGTTATCTTATACAATATTTTTTGGGCATTGCCCAGCTAGGTGTGCAGCGCTTATGCAGGTTTTCTTTTATTTGAAAAAAGGTCATAGAAACATTTTGAAAAACTGGAAGGAGACTATGGGAGCATTCTGGAATATTTGTACATTTATTTTAAGTATAGATCAAGCATCAGTGGGTGAGTTGCTTAAAAAAATCCAAGAACTCTTGCCTAAATCAACTTCTCATATAACTGAATTGGTTCAGTTATTAATTTTCAAGCATCAAAACATAACTCTCACTGTGCTTATAGTTGACTTTAAAGATCCACCTTATTCTTCTCAGGTTTCCTTTACATCTAAAGGATGATACTTTTTAATTTTTTAATTTTTAATTTCCAAAGTTAAAATACACACCCAAAAAAGGAGGAAACAAAAAACCATCCAACACAAATAATAAAAATAAAAAACCATGTGATATAATATTAAACGATATTGTACAAGTAGGATAATATTATTGAGGAAAATCTTGAAGTCTTCTTGCTTGAGAAGCACTATGTTTAAACCCCATTTTTTTTCTTGAGTAATGCAATTGAAATAACTTCAGAAAGACAACATAATTCAGAATCATAAGACAGCAGTACAAACAATGCAACATTTGATTTAAAGTACTAGTGGTTTTCAGCCTCAAGTATTTTAAATGTATTGCTGCTTCTTCAAATAAACATTTGATTTCCCCACTTAGAGTTTCCCCACCATCTAAGAAATACGGAAAGAGAACCTGGATTTACATATTATATTAGGCCACATTTATTTATTTAGGAGACCACATTTATTTATTCACTTTGGCTTCAGTGTGATGTGGAACACCCATCATTCTTCATCAACTGGACATGTATGACTTATTTGGAAACCATACTTCAAGTACTCCTAGCTTACCATGAATTCAATCTATGATTATATAGATATTTGTGATATTATTAAGCAGCTGTATTAAATCTTCTATATGTTAAATTTGTATTTTCTAGTATACTATGAATTCATTTGATTTTACATTAATCAAGTCAAAGTGGGCAACTTTTCCTTGTTTTATTTTCTTAGCCTTGACTAATATTTCTCTAGGAGAATAATATTTCTCATTGCTCTTAATAGCAGATAAAACCTTTTGATACTCCCTATGGATCTGCATATATCTCTTTGTATTGTGGCACTGCCTTTCTATATGTACTATAATAATGTGCACATAGCATTTAAGTATGTTACTTAGCAGAGAAGAAGATCTGTGTAGCTGAATGACCTTTCAAACAAAGGAGATCCTGTTCTCAGCTTCATCTGCATCCTATCTTTCAAAAGCAGGTATTTCCTGAGAGAAGGGCGACAAGGGAGCTGACAGAAATTACCTTTCTGTGTCCTGCTCTCCCCCACCCCCTGTCTCTTTCTGCCCCCAGGAATCACTGATGCAGATAAACTGAAAAATTGGCAAAGCAGAAATTCCTGACCGACAATGAGAATGCTTGTTATTCCTTGCAGCAACCAGTGACTGAGAAATATAATCCGAGTGAAGACAACCCAGTGGCAACATCTAGTAATTATTTTCTTTCTTCCCTGGCTTCCACCCTGGCCTCCCTTCTATGACTAAATATATGACATTTTGTGTATCAAGAAATACCGTGTTTTCCCGAAAATAAGACCCTGTCTTACATTATTTTTTTGAACCCTGAAATAAGCACTTGGCCATATTGCCATGCGCTCAAAAGCCCAATTGGGCTTATTATCAGGGGATGTCTTATTTTGGGGAAAACAGGGTATTGATTTGAAAAACATAAGAAAAATATCTTTCTTTGAAAGTTAATGAATGTATTCTGATGGTTGGATTTTCCTTTATTACAAGTGTTCTTCTAAGCTAATGAATGCAGGCAGGGACACAAAATACTGATACAATTGCCCAGCGAAAAATAGTTAAGCATTGAGGTCAAAAGGAAATAAAATACAAAGAGCATAATTAAAGAAACCCACATTTATTCACGTATGTTTTGCTAAGTTATAGTTGGCTATGTTGTATCAAAATGACTTCCCAAGTGCTTTTGAGAATATGAGCACAGCACTTCTCGGTGGAACAGTCCAACTTTTTTTAGGCTTTCATGGTATAAGCTGACCCTGTAGAGCAGAGGCATCCTTTTCAGGTTCCAAACTTCAATGAATAGCAGAGGCATATGCAGGGTCCAAAGCACTTCTGCCAAATTATTTTTAAAAGCATGTATAGCACAGTGGTAACATTATAGTTGTCAGCAGTGAAGTCTAAAGGAACTCCAGTGCAAAAACTATACTCATATAAGTTGCTTTATTTGTGTGGACCATTCCAAAGGTTTCTGACATGGGCAAGCTAATTAACACTCTGGCTAAGTTACCGTTAGGAGCGTGCAGAAGACTTTCAGTGCAGAATGTTTTCCATTTTGCCCCATTTTGAAGTTGAAACTTCACCGAAATTCAGCCATACAGATCAGTGGTGGGATTCAAATTTTTTTACTACCGGTTCTGTGGGTGTGGCTTGGTGGGCGTGGCATGACTTGGTGGTGTAGCTTGGTGGGTGTGGCAGGGGAAGGATACTGTAAAATCTCCATTCCCTTCCCAATCCAAGGGAAGGTTACTGCAAAATCCCAATTTCCTCCCGATCAGCTGGGACGTGGGAGGCAGAGAATAGATGGGGGTGGGGCCAATCAGAATTTTTACTACCAGTTCTCCGAACTACTCAAAATTTCCGCTACTGGTTCTTCAGAACTGGTCAGAACCTGCTGAAACCCACCTCTGATACAGATGCCCAAAACAGATAAACTCCAAAGACTTCTATTATGGTCAGAACAGCATCCAAAGCCTTCCAGCAAGACTGGAAAACCCAGTTCAAAGTTACAGCAGAGCATTTCCAGTTTGAATCACTTTATATGTCATCAATCTCAGAAGCTAAACCAACTATCAGTTAAGATACCAGGCTAGAAAGCAGGAAACAGGACTAGCACAAATTCTAGTCCTACCTTAGGCATGAAAGCCAGCTGGATGACCTTAGGTCACTCTCACAGGGTTGTTGTTTCGGGGGAAATAAGAGGAGGAAGGTATGTTGGATATGTTTACCACCTTGTGTTATTTGTAAAAATAGTAAAGGCAGGGTACAAAATAAATAAAGTCATTCCTGGTTGAGAACTTGGGTAGTAGAATTGACTGTTTTGATCAAAGAAAAGAGTACTTTTGTTTCTACATGGAAACCGCTTCTGGACTTTATGCTTGAGGTGGAAAAAAATGAAACTTTAATTTTGGGGTTTTCTGACTAGATAGATTGTTGTTATGGAAATGGCTACTTTATACTATTATGGAAAAGTACAAAGTTGAGGTTCGATGTTAATGCTTTATTTTATTGCAACAGAGGGAGTCGGAATTCAACACCTTTTTTTTCTTTTCCCCCTCCCCACCTCACTTTTCTTTCCCCTTTCTCTCCCCACTGTGTCCTACTATTTGCTTTTGTATTTTTATATTTTATTCTATTATCTAATAAAATGTTATATAAAAATAAAAGAATGAACATCTGGAAAAAAAATCTGGAAGGTAGGAGTAGAACCCACTTTTGGTAACTCTACAAAGGGAGCTGCATGGAAGCACAAGTTCAATTTGTAGGCCACTCCCATCCACACGAATATATATATATATTTATATATTTATATTTATATATATATATATATAAATCAAGGTGGGAAAATGCAAGATTACAGAGCACGAGGGGTAGGGAATTAAACACTGAAAAACAAGGATAAAATTGAAGGAATATTTGTGCTTTTTACTGGATAAGGTTGCTTTTTGCTTCAACCATCCCTGCTTCTTCTCTTGCTCTCCCTATCCCGTTTCTTAAGGCCCAGAGGCAGGCCTTCTGTGCAACCATATTCTAGAATATGATTCATCTGATTTGGACTTTGCTTTCAATTACCCTAAAAGGATTTTTTGTGATTCCTTCTCCTACAATATAAGAATATCCTGATAGCTGGAGATTATGGAGGCTGAAGGGCACAAGTTTTGGAAAGTGTGGGTAAGAAATAATGGCCTTTTGTTACTCATCTCACTCATTATCTTTCCTGTCATCTGCATTCATTCCTGGAAGTAAAGAGCAATGAAAGATATAAAAGACTTTGAGGGTATTTAATATGACAGCCCTGTGATTCATGAACATCTTTGGCAGTGAGTGGTACATCTAAAAGTACTGTCAAAAGACAGCCATGAAAAATAAGGAGCTAAAAAAGTACAAGTGAAGCTGCAGAACAGTTCCAGATTTCAAGATTTAATACTTAGACTGTAATTCTGTACATATTACTTGAAACTGAGCTGAACGTGAATTTGCTTCTTTCTTCCCATGCAGAAGATTTTGCTACTAGGATGTGGCCAAGTACATACTGTACTTGACTGGATCCTTCATTTCTTCGTTCAGAAGTCCAATTGTATTGAGTTAAATTTGGTCCAGAAGTCTGTTTACTTACTTAGATGTAAACTTTCCAATTGCAGTTTGTTTCTGCTTTAACTTAGCAATTGTGACCTACCTAATGTGAATTCATTATGTCTGTCTGTCATCTCTCTCTCTGTCTCCCTCTCTTTCTGTCCCTATCATCTATCTATATCAATCTATATCTATCCATCCATCTGTCTCTCTCTCTCTCTCTCTCTTATAAATATTCTGTTTATAATCTATTTATCTATCTAGCATCTATCTGTCTCACCTATCTAATGGATTCTATTTCTTAAGCAAAGCCTTTTTAAAAAATGCTCTTCTCTTCTCTTGAGAGCATTGTTTTGACACTTACAGTACACATGCCTGCAAAGAAAAAGACCTTCACATGTACAATTATACATAAATTGGCTTTCAAGCAAGAATCCTGCAAGACTCATGCCAAATGTAACATCTGAAAAATCATGTGGGTGAAGAGTTTGCCCTTCCACACTGATTAACATAGGAGTTCTCCCCTTCTCTTACTCCTTGACTACCTCAGTGGGCTGGAGAAAGAATGAAATAGAGTTCTGTTTCAATTTATTTGATAATGGTGGAACATATCCAACAATGGTGGGTTTCAAAATTTTTTACTACTGGTTCTGTGGGTGTGGCTTGGTGGGCGTGGCATGGTTTGGTGGGCATGGCTTGGCGGGTGTGGCAGGGAAGGATACTGTAAAATCTCCATTCCCTCCCCACTCCAGGGGAAGGTTACTGCAAAATCCCCATTTCCTCCTGATCAGCTGGGACTCGGGAGGCAGAGAAGAGATGGGGGCGGGACCAGTCAGAATTTTTACTACCGGTTTTCTGAACTATTCAAAATTTCCGCTACCGATTCTCCAGAACTGGTCAGAACCTGCTGAAACCCACCTCTGGTGTCCAGGCAGGAACATGTCCTGGCAGTCTCCAAAACTCAAAACTGACTTGATGGCAGCAATAAAAGAGTGAGATTCATATTATTATCTCCCTAATATTAAGGTTGCTGGTTTTTTTTTTTTACTAAGTAATAGGAATGAGACAAAAAGAAGAGGTTTTAAGAAGAGATTGGGCAGCCATTTATTATAAATAGAATAGGGTTTCCTGATTGAGCAGGGGATTGGATTAGAAGACCTCCAAGGTCCCTTCCAACTGTATTATTCTGTTATTCTGTAAAAACAACTCTGGTTGAATCTTCAGGTTAGTCAAATGTAGAAATGATGCTCACTTAATATAGTTCAATGGAACATCTTTCATTTCTCTTTTTTTATAAGGAGCCCAAATTCAGCTTAGGAGAACAATAACTTAAATAGTTAAAATGGTAAGAATATCTCCTCTTTCCATTCAAATAATTTTATCCCTAAAATAAAAGAGGTCTGTATCCGAGAGATTTGAAACGTTCCCTTATATGTCTTGCCTGTCATTAGGATTTCAGTATTTTAGTTTCTGACAGTTTGGTCTGATGTTTAGTAATTAGCATGTGATGGTCCACATTTTGTAGCGGTGACAAGGCTCGGTCAGAATGTGCAGGTTCCCTTGGTCCCATCTTTGGCCCTTTCATCATGCTGGTTAATAGCCAGCTTACTTTAACTGTCATGAGAACTAGTCTAAGAACAGTCCCTTTGTGCAAAATCAATGGTGGCTTTGCGATCTTTCCTGCACAGTGTTATTATGGGGAAATGGATCCTTTAAGCCCTTGCAATAAACAATGGGGATATTATTTTTAGAGGACTGTAAAGGAAAAGGAAGGAGGGAGGAGGGGAGGAAAGAAAGAAAGAAAGAAAGAAAGAAAGAAAGAAAGAAAGAAAGAAAGAAAGAAAGAAAGAAAGAAAGAAAGAAAGAAAGAAAGATCAACAAGCCAAATAAAAACCAGATTGCCTTTTTGTATCATCTGCAAAAAAAGATGCTATTGTGAAACTTGAATAGCTGACTAAAGCATTGTAATAAAATTGGGATTTTTATAAAAAGCTTTTCTGCAAAAGGACATGTTTTATATAAATCATTAAGGTAGATGGTTTAATAGATATTTGATAGCATTCTGCAAAATTAGGCCAGACATACTTAGCAGCAAGCAGAAATTCTATATATCTAGTTTTGAGATGCATGGGAGTACATCAGAGGTGGGTTTCAGCAGGTTCAGACCAGTTCTGGAGAACCGGTAGCGGAAATTTTGAGTAGTTTGGAGAACCGGTAGTAAAAATTCTGACTGGCCCCGCCCCCATCTATTCTCTGCCTCCCGAGTCCCAGCTGATTGGGAGGAAATGGGGATTTTGCAGTATCCTTCATCTGGAGTGGGAAGGGAATGGAGATTTTACAGTATCCTTCCCCTGCTACGCCTGCCAAGCCAAGCCACACCCACCAAGCCATGCCAGCCCACCAAGCCACACCCACAGAACCGGTAGTAAAAAAATTTGAAACTCACCACGGGAGTACATGGATAATTGATTTACCTGCATACTTGCTTTATAAAACAAGGATGCAAATCTTGACCAATGTCAAAATCCTCTAAACTAGAGATCAGATTCCCACAACACAATTAAGCCAATGTACTGGTTCCATATAATGGACAAGGCTAGAATCTCTTTTAGTTCAGTAATAGAAAAGCCCCTCCCCCCAAATGCAAGCTAAGTCTAACTGAAGGAAGGACAACAGAAAGAAAAACAAAAACAGGTTTAACATTGAATTCTTTTTTATTTATTTGTGCTTTCAAAGTATGAACGTTATTTGCCATATAAATCTTAATCACTGCTAATCTCTGCATAACTCGGTTGACAGATATCAATTTTGGGATAAATCTTCCACCTACAATAGTGGAATGTATGAATGACTTTGGGAGGAAAAATGGGAAGAGATGATGCCTAGAAAACAATCAGACTAAAGAGGTTTAACAAACAGAAAAAGAAACTTAAGAAGGATCCACCCTAACGGATCAAAGCAATTAAAGATGGCATTGAGAATTTGGACTTTCAGACTTTCCAGGATTCTATTAATGTAGCCTTATAACAAAACGGAATTTGTTCATCTAGTTGTGTTTCCTATCTGTTTATCTGGGAGGGCTGACAGAAGATTTCCATCAGCAGAATGCGAGATAATAGTTTTCCCACTCTTCTCTTATTCTCCCAAATCTGCTCACCAGTTGATTTGGTTAGGACAGGCAATTTGTTGCAAAAAGGAGCTTTGCTAAATGTTGCCCCCTATCCCACCTGCTAGGAGCCAAAAGAAGAATCAGAAAAATGTATTATCTGGTTTTGCTCTTAGAAACTTCTCTTTTTCTTCCAATGAAAAAAAAAGATGATGGATTGGTTGGAATTTTGTATTTGTCTTTCCTCGCTATCCTGGAGATAAAAAATCCCTCCAAATTATTTCTAGCATTTCCATTTATCTTAGTTGTAAAGAAAAATAATACTTCAAAAATGTCTTGGGTTTATGAGAGTACAGATAGGAAGGTATCTCTAAATTTTGTTAGTCTTATGCTTACAATTTTTTTTTATCTTAACTTTCTGGCATGTGACAGCTAATATATAAGATATAACCAAGACTTTTTTTACTTATGTTACTACATAAAATAAATGTTTACAGATGTTACTCATAAACCACAGTAAAATAGCACATATCTCTCCAAGTTATAACCCAGCAAAATGAACTTGTTGGTTGCTAGTTTATTAAATTGAGATCCTAAAGCAGCAGTTTCTCTGTTTTACTCTAGCACAAGTTATCTATAGAACATTCAGACCTATCCTTGATCCAAAACTGGGCATAAAACTTCCTAGAAATGGCCATAAATTTGCTGGATCTGAATAATTTGGAATTAAGAAAACTTCATGTACTTAATCTTTCTAACCAAAATTATATTGAGAGTTGGTTTAGGTCATGGATGACTTTTCAGGACCAGTTTTAGCACTGTTAACTAATGTTAATTAGTTTTTGAGCCGAGGTGGCGCAGTGGTTAGAGTGCAGTACTGCAGCTACTTCAGCTGACTGTTGGTTCAGCAGATCAGCGGATCAAATCTCACCGGCTCAAGGTTGACTCAGCTTTCCATCCTTCCGAGGTGGGTAAAATGAGGACCCAGATTGTTGGGGGCAATATGCTATTTAGTATACTGTCTTTGGTGTAAGCCGCCCAGAGTCCTCGGAGAGTGGGCGGCATGGAATTTTGACTAATAAAAACATAAAAATAAAATAAATAATAATCTCATATTTTCCTTTCATTTTGAAATTAAAGTAAAAGCAAATTGTTATTTTCTAAATGTAGCCCTCTTTCCAATTTTAAGGCTGGCAAAACACCCCATACTACTTATCTCAAAGGTGCTTTCCAAAGGGCAATTGGGCTTTCTTGTTGTTGTTTTTCCTTGAAAACATTTTGCTTCTCATTCAAGAAGCTTTCAGAATGGATAAGGATTTTAACTCCCAGAATTTCTTACAAAGGATGATCATTGCAGAGAATTCTGAAAGTTGGAATTCTTACACCTAGAGAGCATGCAGCCCGGATAAAGCTGATCTCGCCCAGTATTACCAACACAGGAAACTTCAGATTCAAACTGGAATAGATTGTAATAAAGACATTATTCATACAAAACACCTGAATTGCAGCCTTTTTAAAAAATGGACCTGACCCTCATGTTACAGGAATGAAGTCACAAGTTCCCTCAGGAAAGAAGAAGCAAAGCTCTTCTTTCTCCAGGTGGGTGAAGATGTGCCACGGTTCTCACATTTTCCTTGCTTAAATGGCTTGTTGTTGAAAGGCCCATGAGTGAAATGGGAAATACCGCTGCAATTATATCCCCTAACAAGCACCTACATAATTATCAAAGTGCATATTAAATGTGACAAGCAGCAGAATAATAGCAGGGCTATCACTTTCCCTGCAGCCCATCCATTTTCCACCACCTATTACCAGAAGCCCCAGGAAACTAAAGAAATATCTCAAATTACTCAGTGCTTTGGCTCAGAGTACTAGCCTGTTGCTACTTGAGGCAGGAGTAGCAAACCCTTCTGGCTTTGCAAGAGCTGCCAATTAAACTGGGAAGGCTTTTAATTATGGGGAGAATGACTGCTCTGGGAGAGAAAAGCAAAAAATATTAAGACCCTTGCCTTTTCTGACAACGGACACCAGTTGAGGGAGTAATATTATGGCAACAGACTCCACCCAAGGTTTTAATCTTTGAAATGGGTGCAGGTGAGTTGGGAGTCTTGCAGAGAGGGTCCGCAGGGAAGAGTCAAGTTCAAGATGGCAGCTATGGCCATGTGATCAAAACCCTGTCTTTTTCTTTACATCAGGGCAGTGGTGGGTTCATCCACCTGGTTCCACCGAGCCGGTAGCGGTGACGATACCCCACGCCCCCCATGTTATTCTTACCTTTTATTTGGCCCCACCCCCAATCTATTCCTGCCTCCTGAGTCCCAGCTGATGGGCTATAAGGAAAAAAACTGTTTAAACTCTTGCCGTGGGGCTTCAAAGGGCCGCCCTACAGCTGATCAGTGGTAAAAGGCAGTTTGGTGGTAGACCGGTGCCTCCAAAAACAAATGAGTAGACCAGTGCCTGCAAAAATAAATGGGTAGACCAGTGCCTGCAAAAATACATGAGTAGACCGGTGCCTGCAAAAATAAATGGGTAGACCAGTGCCTGCAAAAATACATGAGTAGACCAGTGCCTGCAAAAATAAATGGGTAGACCAATGCCTGCAAAAATAAATGGGTAGACTGGTACAGTTCTGCAAGCAGTTAAAAGCCTGGTAGACCAGTACCTCTGCTAAATCCTAAAGAATTGTCACATGACCATTAAGCCACACCCACAAAATAAGCCACACCCACAGAACCAGTAGTAAAAAAATTTTTGAACCCACCCCTGCATGACAACTTGTGTTGTCATGATGGCATCACATGACGTATCGGGATTTCCCCCCCCTTCGCTAAACTGGGCAGGGGTGGGGCAATCACGTGATGCATATGGCCCACAGGCTGCTAGTTTGACACCCCTGTTTTACATCATGCATGAGGGTCTTTGATCATGCAAACAGCATTTTATTTTGATCCCAATTCCCTCAAGATGCTGTTAGGGTGCAGTACAGTGGTAGGTTGTACTGGCAAACCAGTAGCAGTGCCGGCGGGAATACACTCTGTGCATGCGCAGAAGCTCGCACTCGCACAAGCAAATGAAGTGCGCGCAAGAGAACTGGTAGCAAAGGTGAAACCCACCACTGGTGCAGTATCCTGCTTCATTGTCTCTCTGTATGTTTTCCATATATCTTTAATTTCTGAAAAGAGCTAAGTTGAGGAAATGGAGATAATGTGGGTGGGACTAACTTTTTTTTTTTTTTAGTTTGAGCACACAGAAATCCATCTATACAATTTCAATACTCCTTCTCTCAATACTCTTCAATAATCTTTCTCTCCCTTCTGGATTTCTCTTATCTCCTGCCTCTTTTATATATACCATATGGACATTTCTTGTCCATTTCTTCCATTTGAACAGATGATCTTCCCCTTGTTGTTTCCATTACAAAGATCTTTCCTCTCTACTAGAGGAAAATGCTATTTTATACCTTTTCCATTTGAAAAACCAGGCCTATGTTTAACATATACGATGGACATTTAGCGTTACAATTGTGCATCCTCAGATAGAAACAGCCCTGTGCAATGTATCATTTTATATAAACTCACATGACATTTGTATATATTGTAACTGTATCAGAATATGTTATAAATGCCACATAAATATGTAAGGATAGCCTTAATGGTAATGAGTTTTCCATTAGAAAGCATTCCTTGTATTACTGAAGATAGAAAATCGCCACTTAGATGCAGTGATTCATGAATATATGAATATATGTCTGTAAATGACTGGAATAACAAGCAGTACTAATTATAGTTTTCTAAATTACAGAAATTTGTTCTTGCAACAAATCTTAGGATCAAATTCTGTGAAAATTGTTTTTGGATGCTGAACTACGATTAATAAAACTTGCATGGTCAGTATGTTTCTCCTTGACATGAGATAGCTGTTGAGCCTTCTGACACGAAGAAATCCATTTCTCATAATATAAAGGAAAATGGAGAATGGTCTCCAGAACTTCAAGAGTTGAATTTGCTTTTGTGGTTGAGTCAGGATTTCTGTCTTGAGGGCTGTCATGATGATGCCTTTAATGAGAGCTAAATTAACTTAATATCAACCATCTTAATCTTTGGAACTTTGTCCTTGTTTTTCATTGATATTTTAACTTGTCACCCCCATTTGTATTATGGCCAAAAAAGTACCTTCAAAATAGACTACTGAAAAAATCTTGTACAACTTTTAGGTTTCAATAATTTTTCTAGAATCAGCCCCCCCTAATATTAAACAGAAAAGATCATTCACAAATAATACATATATTGATCAGGAAAAGTTACTAGATATTAAGGTAATCTGGTTCAGTGGTTAAGGCAATAGTAAGACATTAGTCTAAAATCAAGAGACTGTGAGTTCTACTCCTACTTATTGATAAAGTCAGCTAGGGGATTTCGGGCTAGTTAGTATCTCTCAACCCTAAGGAGGCAGACTACTAAAAACCTTGCCAAGAAAGAAGGGAAGAGCAGGGATGACTCTCACCTTGGTCATCACTTCTTTACCCTCCTACCATCGGGAAGGAGATATAGAAGTATAATAAGCCACACAAACAGGCTGAAGAACAGTGTTTATCTGTGGGCTGTCAGACTCCTGAATGAGAAATAACATCATAACTATGTAGTATGATGGACTGCAGGGCTGGCGCAATGTGTAACATGTTCACACTGGTGCAATAGGACTGGGTGTTTTGTTAATATGACTTATTGGGTTAGGGATTTTCTGTCTTCACTGTGTTGGGGTGAGGGGTTCACTGAGGGAGCTCAACCAATCTCATTGTACATAAGTTGTGCACTGACAATAAAGATTTGAAATGAAATTGGAATTTGAAATAGCAATCTTATTTATCCAGGGCACATGAAAAAGATACCAATATGCTGACTTACATTGCTGTAAGACTATTATTTTTCCATTTTTGTGCTAGAGGATGGAACAGGAGGAAGAAGAGGAGAAGAAATTCTCAATTCCAAAGCTAACATGGTTAGGGGATCTATTCGCAGCATATTGGAAAAACAAAGAGACTGCAAATCCATAGGCTTCCCAATAATTCCTGATCCCAATGTCTAGCTCCATTATCTACCAGTGAAAATTGTAGTAGACAGTCCTTTGCTGCACAAAAGAGGATTCTATTCCTAGATCTCCCTCTTTGCCTACAGAGATATTGTATCCATGTTTTTGATTCTTCAGCTTTAGACACTAACTACCTGGTCATTATTGGAAAAGAAGAAAATATATTAGGAGAAAATGCATGTTCACTAAAAGTGTTTTTATTGCCCCCAGAGGATGATATTTGAAAAGATTGCTTCTTGGGATTCTCTGTGTTTCAAGCACAACATTCTGGCTGTTTGGTCTGACAAGGCTCTTGATTCAGATTTGTGCTTATTGTCTGGGGTGCCGGCTGGCCCAGAGTTGCCATACGGTGAAGAGCCGCCCTGAAGCTTCCGGCCAGCTGCAAGCCCAGAATCCAGTTCAAGAGCCATCGAAAGCCACCCACCCCATCGGGAGCTGCCAGCCTCGCCGCTACACCACTTCTCACCTCTCTGGGCGGCGGAGAGGATATACCCCGGGCTATCCAGGAAGCCCTTGCCACTGATCCATGGTTCCAAGGGAACTAAACATGGCTAACATAGAGGGAGGAGCCTGGAAGGAGTCCAAGCTGTATGTGCCCAGTACCGTGCAGTTGAACGTGTTACGACGTTGCCACAATGTTCGTCCGGCCGGTCATTTCAGGTTTCTAAAGACCTTATATTTGATGAATCGACAGTTCTGGTGGCCACGCATAAAGAGAGACATAGAGGAATATGTGCATAGCTGCATAATATAAGCTTATGAATATAAGTGTCATAACCTGACACTTATATCTGATGACTTGCTGGAGAAAGAACAGACTCCTCATAAGTTACAGAGTCATTACCCTTTATGCATACTTGCTCGAATAGGTATCATGGATTCTTGCCTCCTTTTAAGGAAAGGAAGTAGAAAAATGCATAAATTTTCCCAAGAGAGTCACACAGCCTGAAGTCATATTTGACAGCTGTTTCAGCTGGCGAAGACAACAAGACCAGAACAATAAAGAGGAGGAGAATTATTAGAATGGGTCTGAGCATAATTTTCCTGGATGGGGAATATGGGTTTTTTTTAAACTGCAAAACTGTCTGAAAAGCAACACAGTTGCTTTGCAATACTTCAGGTAGAAATTAAGCATATTCTACATTATAGGTAATTAGCTGAAAAGCAATGATTTCATAGCTTGAATTTCTTTTTTTACTCATTTCTTTCAACCTTTGGCATGAATAATCTAATATTAATATAAGGTTGAGAATTGCTATGGTATAGTGATTAAGGTCTCAGGGTAGAAACCAGGAGACTGTGAATTCTAGTCCAGTCTTAGGCATGAAACCAACTGAATGACACTGGGCCAGTCACACACTCTCAGCCGTAGGAAGCAGGCAATGACAGCCACTTCTGAAATCTTGCCAAGGAAACTGCACGGACTTGGCCAGGCAGTCACAAAATCAAGACTGACTGGAAGACAGACAGACAGACAGACAGACAGACAGACAGACAGACAGACAGACAGACAGACAGACAGACAGACACACACACACACACACACACACACACACACACACACACACACACACACACAGAGTATGGGTATTCATATTAATTATTACAAAATCTGGTTTGTCTTCTGTAACTATTTCTCTAAATGCACAACATATTTGTTTCTTTAGTTGTTTAAATGATTTATATGGCTACCCATCTTATTTAACATAACTGTTTTATATAATATATAGTTATTTATATAACTGTATAAATATTTTCATGGGAAGTGGGCAGATAGCTCAGTGTTTCCATTTACATCCTCACCGAATATTTGCATAGCTTTACTTTACTGTCCTTTGCAGATTATGCAAAATGGAAGGCTTGATGTACTCCACTGTTTTATTTTGTTTTTAATTTAAGGGGAAAAGAAAATCACGCACGCAGTTTAAAATAAATTTAAAAATATGGTTTGTAGATGCATTTTCAAATATGTAGGCAACTTCCCTTTTTCAAACCTCAGAAAATATATGATCAAAAAGGTTTTATAATTCAGAGAGATTTTCTCAGACTATAGTTAGGTTGCTTGATAGACTGATTTCTAAGTGGCCTTTAGGAACAATTCAAACCTGATACATTTTTAGATTGAATGTCAAGCTACATGGTCAGCTAAATGTTGATGTGCTTCCATTTAATTTACTTGATTAACTTAATAAGAGTCTTAATGGGGTTCAAAATCCAGATCTCTGCACTCTGCTTCCACCTATTTCTGAAGTAGTCTTGTCCTAGAAAAACCCCACAAATGTATTTTTCTTTTTTTTAAAAAAGCTCTTTAAATTTTAACCACACATTTATTTATTCCAATCTTTATTTTGCCTATCTCAAGAGGTTCAAGATTGTTTATTTACATATTGATGTTGGAGAGACAGCTGTAGCCTGAGAAGAGTAAAGACTAAGGAACAAGTGTCCAAAGTTGAAATCTCACAAAAACCCTTCGGTATGCACATTTAACCTATGACTATCCATAGACATGGGCTCCTTTTTCTAAAGTTTAATCCAATAAACACATATCAGGGAATAAAAGCACACTGAAATCTATGGTATTTATTTCTGAATGATATATAGGACTGTATGTATTTCTCAAACTGTGAACTATCTACCAATTGGCTATCTCTTTCCTGAATTTGTCCTGCCTCAAATACTTCTGGCTAAGCATTAGCTATCTGTCTGATTTGGGACTATAATGAGATCTACATGAACCTCAGCCTTAATGGAAATTAAATTCATATTTAATACTCCTCATGGGGGTCCATGAGGACCATTATGTCTGCTCATTGTGGTTGTTAACATAGGATGATAAATTTTACCTGATCTCCTGGTCAGGTCACCTTTTTGTGATGGACATCAGCATAGATAAGTATGGCCCTTGGAGGGAGGACTAAATGTTTATCCCTTTGAAAATTCCTTTACAGAACATTGCTCAAAATATTTTTCAAGCTGGGTTTCAGACGACATAAAAACAAAAACATTAACAACTGTTTGAAATAATAATTGGTATGGCATGGCTTCTTAGTCTGGCCCTGTTTAATTTACCCTCCCCAGTCTATTTTCTTAACTCTGGTGCCTCTTAGCTGGGAGGAGACCTTGATTTACAATTATGACTTGACAGATTACCTGAAAGCCTAACCTTCAGGCATACTGTGATTAACTTGACCAAAGACATCTGGAAGAACCATCTATGGCTGAAAATTATGACCTTGGCATTCGAGGCTGAAACCAGACACCATAGAAATTGCACTGATGAAAAAGCTGCAGTACAGAGACCTCTGTGTAAAAGTTCTGACAAATCTTTCGGTTTGTTTGTTTCTTGCAGAAACCCCCTCCTGTGAAGATGCAGAAGACAGAAGAAACAGCAGGAAACATCCCAGGTTTATTTTGAAATCATTTATTTATCAATTAAATCAACATTTCACACAATCCTTTCACACACACACACACACACACACACACACACACACACACACACCACCTTAGTCTTGTGCAATAAAGGCACCACAAACAATTAAATGCCTTAATGAGTAGCAAATGTTGCAGAGCAGAGTAGGGTTTTCACTGAAAGCAGATTTATGGAGCTAAATATAAAAGTATGACTCTCAAAAGCCATGTGATCATAATTAAGTTGAGCTTTCCCCCCCCCCCCCTGTACCCCTGGATACTGTAAATGCACAACATGCTGTCAGGGCCCATTTTCGGTTCCTGTTATCACTACAGAAAAAAAGACCTATATGAAATGCAAGCCAGATTTACAGGTGCTAAAACAGCTATTTTACCAGTGGGAAACAAGCTACCTTTGTTGTCAAAAGAAATATTTCATGATCAAGGAAGACTTTACAACACAGGAGAAGCCTACTGTACTATTCTTGCCCAAACTTTCCAAAGGATAATGACTAGAACTTGATTAAAAGTCCAGACTCTGATCATATCTTGAATTCCTGATCAGTCTTTTGATGTGAGGTAAGCTTCTTCGTAGTCAGACTCTTTGGTCTCAAGCCTTTGAAATGTCATGGCAACTCCCATTTTAGAGATAAGAGAAGTAAGATTGATAGAGAATGGCCTGGATGAAGGTACCCATCGCTAAGCAATAGACGGTCACTGCTCCATCTTGCTCCATTCTTCTCCTTAAAAAAATGAAAGATACTTTCATCTTCTGTTCATCTGCATATTCATCCTAATACAACTGTAGGGTTTTAAAAACTTGCAAAAAGAAATGCATTGAATACCTTAATACTGTTGTGGTTGTTACTGCTATTATTGTTATGCTCAGAATTTTATGTAGAAACCATTTTTCCAGGCATGTTCTTTCATTAATTCTGGCTAGTTGTAAAACAACTGTTAAACATGTTAAATCTTTCATAGCAAGAGTATTTATGATTTATCATTTGGCTGTTCCAGTTATCATTTGTGGTCTTCCCTTTGCAGCTAGTGACCAGAACACAGCCAATGGCTACAATGGCCAAATGATCTATAACTAGACTTGTACAAGAGTCATGAACAATTCCATAATCTATACAGGTTTATTTTAAAAAGTCTGACTTTTGTGGTCTGTAAAGTGAGAGATTTTTGAAAAGCCGTATTATAAACAGTGATTTTTGTTCCAGCAATTTAATAATAACAAAAAAAAAAAAAAAAAAAACACCTTTAAGTGATTCTTGGGGAATTTGTATAATGTGATCATTTGATAATTAGATATAAATATTGCTGAGCCTAAGAGTCATTATAAGTCTCCTACTGTTACATTTCCTGATAGTATTGCACCATTTCGTAAAACTTTTATTCCATTTGGATAAAATATCTAGAAAGATTTTGAATGTCAAATAGTAATAATGAGGCTGGCTCCAGGCTGGCTGATCTCAGCTATGATTTTTTTTCCAGTAAAATTTCCCTCTTTTCCTTGCCAACTATGCAAGAACAAGAGTAGGGCATGAAAGCTACAAAAATGTGAGCTTTTATGGTTTGTTGGATATTTCAGACTCTTAATTCTTTATAACTCGAATTGCATCAGGCGGTCTAAATTTTCCAAGCTTGCCCCAAACCACGATTGTGTGATGCTTCTACAACAGGATTAATTTTTGTGCTACTGGTGCAACAAGACTGGCCTGCTAAACTAGCAGGTGATGAAGAGAGAAAATCCTTTTGCACAAGGAAAGATGTTAGGGGACCCTGTTCTTGATTATGGGAAAGATTTTATTTTAAATTGGGAATAGGTAACTTGCACCTGGGCTTTGGATTTCAACAGCTACAAACCCCAGCTAACATAGCCATCACAAGGCATTATGGGAATTTCAGTTCCAAACATCTGGATAACAGGTCATTGTCTACCTCTGATCAAAATCAAAATCTGCTGCAATCATATATATATATAATTGTTGCAAGCTTACATTTATTAAATCTGTTCATTGGGCAATAGGGTTAAAGGCCAGGAAAACAAGATTATTTCTCCCTTTTTAAAATCTGGTTGATGTTAGACTCATTCCTGTACAAATTACATTCTTCTATGGAGTGTGAAAGAAGCTGAGGAATGCAATTTGGCCATTATCTGCTACAGGATAGTGATAAGAGGTATTAAATACCACTGATACAGATTGTGTTCTAAGACAGTTAGCAAACTTCTTGTGCTGTTAGCATAACAAAATGAAAGAAAATCATCTCAGTACTGAGAAATTGCTTCTGGCTCGAGGATTGGCAAAAGCAAATGCACAGGGTTCAAACAAGAAATTGGATGAGAGCCCAGAGTTTTTAAGACTGAGATCTATAATGTTTTGCCTACGGGATTGTTGTGTCCATTTCCATCTGCCATGGAAGACTCTCAACAAGCCTAGTAAATTCACCTCTCTGATCTTTGCTAGACATGCCCACTTTTATTTGGATCATTGGCATAACGCTTTTCTGATAGCAAAGTTCTATCATTTTCTGCCACAGAACGGATGTAGGATAGAGGTGGGTTTCAGGGGGTTCTGACCAGTTCTGGAGAACCGGTAGCAGAAATTTTGAGTAGTTCGGAGAACCGGTAGTAAAAATTCTGACTGGCCCCTCCCCCATCTATTCTCTGCCTCCCATGTCCCAGCTGATCGGGAGGAAATGGGGATTTTGCAGTAAACTTCCCCTGGAGTGAGGTGGGAATGGAGATTTTACAGTATCCTTCCCCTGACACACCCACCAAGCCACGCCCACTAAGCCACACCCACAGAACTGGTAGTAAAAAAATTTGAAACCCACCAATGATTTTGTGGCAGAACCAAAGCTTCATTTGTCAATTTGCTCAAGGTTCCCCTGCCACTACCACCAGGCACACAAAAGATTAAAAGTTTGTGAAATTCTTGGTGCTCCTTAAGCTTGGTTGTTTGCTTACAGACCTTTCATCACCTGGTACTATTGATGTTACCTAGTTGGGTAATAAAAGGTCTGCAAGCAAAAAAAAACGACCACTGACCAGCTGATAATACACCACCTGATTGATAAGGTAGAGGCAACTCTTCCCTATTTACATATTAGTGATTAGACAAGAAGGAGAAGATTAAATTACAATTTTACACCTTGTCAATTTTCCCATTACAAATAGCAACAGGAGACAGCTTTGACACTTGCATTCGAAATGGGGGTGGGGAGGGGAAGCTGACAGTTCATTCCATTTATCCACCCACTATGGAAGCAGATTAAAAAATATAACTTCTTTCTGCAATTAGACTCCTGCAGCCATAACCTGATAATAGTAGTATATGTTGTGTGCAGGGCAGAAGCTTCTGTCAATCGGTCAGCCTGTCCTGGCTCTCTTCCTACCACACCAGCTATTACTCTGAAATGGTTTAGGCAATTTTCCCAAGGATCCTGAGAGTCTTCATGATTTGGTAAGAGTCTCTAACAACCGAGAAAATTGCTGGCAATTCTAGCTGGAATTCTTGTAAGCCTAAACGTTTAGCTGGAAAAGGAGGTGATCAGGTGCTGCCAGATTATCCATCTGCTGCTGTCCATTAGAAGTTGTTGTTATTATTGAGGCCACTACCATGTCTTCCGTCTGTATCACTGACCCTGAGCTTCTGTGTACTTAATGCCTCAAATACTGTTGTTTTGAGTCTATATTTCTGGCATATTGAATCATCCTGACATACCTGGATAACGCTTCATGTAGTGAAGTGATTTAATATGAATATTAATTTCATAGAAAGGACTGCTATGAATTTTACTTCTTGGTCATACAATGCTCAAGGGCCCTGCTTGAAGAAAACTATCAGGGCCCCATCCTCTGCTTGAACAATCCTTTATATAGCAGGCTGGCACACATCCCACATATTCAGAGACTTGGCTTTCTAGCCTTCAATTCTGAGGATGTGAATTGCAATAGAAACAATGCATCACATAGCAGTGGTGGTCCCATTCAAAACATCTGTAAAAAGCTATAACGATGTCCAAAAAACAAATCATATTTGCATAATGTCATCACACAGAGGATGCAATTTAGTACATGTGTCACATGTGGCCAGCTTTCTAGTTCTGTCATCTTTATTAACCATTCCTTTATTGTGGGTATTGTAGGATTTTTTCCAACACCGAGTGTATAAACATTGTGCTGCATTCACAGCCATAATATGACCTTATAGTGATGATTTATGACATCCATAACTTCTGCTTGAAGAAATTAACTGAGACAAAACGTAACTCATAAAGTTAGATAATAAAATAGAAGATAAATATATTTTTAATTATATAATTATATTAAGAAATCCTAAAACAAAGATAGGAATCAGTGAAGCTTATGGATGATAGAGGTTAAGCTTGGAAAAAAACTAAAATTTTAGTTACAGCATTGGAGGATAAATTCAATATTAATTGCAAGTGTACCTCATGTTGCATGTTCTTTGTAGTCCTCCCTTACAGTTCCTTGGGCAATTTAACACAACATGTTGATGTATAAAAGAATATGATTAGCCTTGTTTAAACTATTTATAGGAGTAATTAAATATATATTCCTTGGTAATGATATATGATCAATATTTGGTGGGTTCAGTTGGCTTAATTTATCTGTGGTTGATGTCTCTGAGGAGAAATTAAGGGAAGGGTGAAAAAGTCTGGATCTTAAATTGGTTGAACATGCTGTGATAGCACAGTAAATGTCAATCAAAGTCGTATTATTGTCACAAAGAAGAATGCATGTGCCTGCCAGATCTAATTTTCCTGAGGACCCAAGTTTTGTATGGCATTCCATTACTGAGCGCTAAATCCTTTGGACTGCCAGGAAAAGCAGAAGGAGAAAAGGCCCTAACCTTCACATGCAGAGAAAAGCACAGTAGTTGGCCATTCAGGGCTGAGGGGGGGGAGGGGTCATCTCAAAAGTGCCTACAGTCAGATTTTTAATTTTTATTTATTTATTATGAATTTATTAATCAAATTTGTGTAGCCGCCCATCTCACAAAAAGTTCACTGGGAGATTTACAATGACCACTAAAGCAACACAAAGAAAAACAACATATATAAAGATGTGAAAATTCACATTAAAATATAAATATTATAAACACAAATATACAAAAGCTAGGCAAAGAGAAAATGGCCACCTCAACAATAGAGCTATTGAAGCATGCCTCTGGTTCCTTGGGAGCCTCAGGCCTGATGATATAATCAAGTCTTGAGGAACATCTGGAATATCTGAAGTGATGGAGCTAATCTCAGGGAGAAGACTCTATAATGTGGGTACTATGGCAGAGATGGCATGAGAGGTTTGATACAAGGGGCCTTTAAGGAAAGCATTACCGGTGGTGGCTCTGCTCCTCTGGACCAACACTTCCCTCCCAGGCAACAGTAGCTCCCACAATCTTGTAAAAGCTTTTTACCAGAAGGACTCTCCCAGAAGGGCTTTGGGACTTGAGCATTGTAGAGCTCCAGTGCTAGGACTATGATACTAATTGGGATTTTTAAAACTGTATTTACATATTGTATTTTTATTGTAAATAATTGCATTTTATTGTCATTCCACTGGTTGCACCTGTTGCATTTGTTGATGCCAAGAAACAACTTTAATTAATTCCTTGCATATAGAGATCATATTCCTTGACTTCCTTGCATATAGAGATCATATTCTCTTGACTTCTCTAAATCAGGTAGCTTTTGATGGAATTATTCAAACTTCCCAATCACAATACAAAAGAATCTTTTCTGATCATCCTAATTTCTGAGGAACGAACACACACACACACACACACACACACACACACACACACACACGAAGTTTGAAGAATTTGTGTGAGGAATAACAGAATAACAGAGTTGGAAGGGGTGCTTTCCCTGTGATACAATGCTGAGCTGACTGAAGGCAAGAACTGACATTAGGGTAGCTTTGAGTCCTCAAATTATACCTTTTTATTTCAGAGAACTTGATCCTGAGCAGATATGAAACCTATGCTCCAGTTATCTGAATCAGAATTTTGCAGAAATGGGGAAATATTCACAGTATTGTTGAAAGACAATCTAAAAAATCTATGTCTTGAACCTGACTTGCCAATTTTCTTGGCAAGAATATGGAAGATGTTTACCCTTGGCTTCTTCCAGGATATTTTTCAAGTTCCCAGACTAGCCTGTAACTGCACTGTTATAATATAAATTAGTTCCTATGCATGCCGCAATGGAAAGTAGACTCAATCTCTTTGGGTTTTAATCAGTGGCATACAATATATAATTGTAGGCTACTTTGGCATGTATACAAGGCCTTTCCATTACAGTGGCATCTTTAGAAATTTATCCTATGTAAAAAAAGGGAATATTATACCAGAAAAATAAAATGAAAACCAACTTAAATGTTAATTTCTTAATGGCAAGCTGTGATTAATATTTCATTTTTATATTGAACAAATGGGGGTTGGGAATGTGAATAGACATTCTTGTATTAAAATCAAAACATTAATCCCTTTGGCAAAATGAGACCTCTCCCTTCCCTGCCAAGAGAGAGAAATTTAAAAGCAAATATTAGCCTTCCAATAGGCTTTTCTCTTTGTTTCAAGTACAAACACATGTTTAATGGTAGAAAAATATTTTGTTCATTTCCTCTCTGAGATTCCAGTTGGAAGGTTTATCAAAAACAATTTTGAAAAGAAGGTTTTAAATTTCCAAGGCTTTTGTTATTTTAATAAAATTTGCCTTTGACCAAGGGAAGACAGGAACACCTCCTTTTTCTCCCCCAAGATCTGGTAAAATTATTAAATGTCTAACTTGGTCATTACATCAGCTGTTTCATTACACTCTTAGGCTTAGATTTATTACAGAGGCCCTCTCCTATTCGGTTTCCTCCAGATTTGTTGGGACTACAACTCCCTGCCAGCATGTGTCCATAGGCAATTTGGAAGCTTTAAAGGGGGCTGCATAAATCCATGGAGAATCAGCTTCTCAATGGCTATTAGTCCCATTGGCTATCTGTTATTTCCCAAATCACAGGTAGAGTATCAGTTAGATATCAAATGTTGGCCAACAGCAGTAGAAATAACCATTCTCTCCATTTTGTTCAGCTTTCCCAATGTAATTGGAATAGTGAGGGTATTGCTTTGCTCTAAGAAGGCTAATTTTTTGAAATGTTGTTCTAAATCCAATACTTAGGGTATCTGTATGAGGCAAGAGTTTCAGATATAAGTTGACTAGAAGCAATTATGTTGGCTGGTTACCAGGGTTGACTTGACATTGATTTTTTATGAACTGATTAGAACTTAATGAACTTCTTGGTCATTTACACTTTTGTTAGTTTTAATAATAGAGCTAACTGTTAGCTAACTGTTCTGGTTATAAAAAAAACCCACCTAGATAAACACTATTTAGAGTTTTAGCATGTTTGTCTTCCAGCGTTGTTTTCCCCCCAATTCTTATTCTGGTACTCTCATCCAAGTACTAACCAAGCCCAGACCTGCTTAACTTCTTAAACAATATTAGATTGGCCAGATGCTGCTATCTTCTGAGACAGTTTGTATATATCCATAAGTAAGAAAGTTATTTTCCTCAACATTGGATGCATGGTCTCTGTACACATTGGCTGTGTTTATAACAATATGCTTAACCAGATGAAATAAAGTTTAGCAGACCTATTTGCACAAACTACAAAACCTGGTTGTCGCATGAACCCAGTCTGTTGATTAGTTTCTGTTCAAATTATTGTTCAGTCTCCTCAGTGTAACTATATTAAATATGATATGTGATTACAGCTATTAAATAGTGAAACTTAGAAAGTGGTAGCTGCAGAAGCCTTGTCTCCTTACCAGTGCAATCCCTTGTTTCCTTAGATAAAAAATGTCAACTGCTTCAAATATTCAAATTCAGTTCTATTAAGTAAGTAAGTAAGTAAGTAAGTAAGTAAGTAAGTAAGTAAGTAAGTAAGTAAGTAAGTAATCAATCAATCAATCAAACAAACAAACAAACAAACAAACAAATAAACAAACAAACAAACAAGCCACCAAGTAAAACTGGGAACCCCAGGCTCTGGGATGCATTTGAGAACAAGAATTTCTTAAAACGGTACTCATAAAAGTAATATAGTATATTTTACATATAATACAATATGAACAGGTGATATCTGAAAAGAACTAGAGAAAATGTCATGATTCCAAGGAAGACATGCATTAAACAAATATTAGGACCATGAGAATAATTTATATTCTTTTCTTGCTGTGCTTTAATAAAATTAAAAATAATATATGTCATTTTACAAGGCTTCCTTTTTCATTACTCTAAATTATTGCCCTTCCTTCCTTCTTTCTTTCCTTCCTTCCTTCCTTCCTTCCTTCCTTCCTTCCTTCCTTCCTTCCTTCCTTCCTATTTTTATAATCCTGTCAAGAACAAATGTATTATATTCTCACTACTGTTAATTTCCCCCTCCCCTCCACCTCCATCGTTAGTGGTCAAAACAATGTCACAATAGAAAGAGTCTATGGCAGTTAATTCTACATTTTTTTCATTCTGTTGACAGCATGTGTACCAGTGTTTCTCAACCTTAGTAACTGGGGAATTTTGGGAATTGAAGTCCACACACTTTTAAAGTTGTTAAGGTTGAGAAACACTGATGTATACACTTTCCTGCTCAGAATGGGCTTAGTTCAGCAAAACATTTTCCCCATCATCTGCTTAGAAATTCTGTGCCAGTCCACTCGCAGCCCTTCCATTTCCTCTTCATGTGTTCTTCAAGCCACAGAGAGGACACATTTGTTATTTTGTAGAGATCAGGAATGAGATGCAATTAAGGGAGGCCTCAGCAGAAGACTGATAGCATCTTTTTCCTGCCAGCCAACCGGCCAGCCTGCCAACCTCTAGGCCTAAAGACACAATCAGACTGGAGCTAGGATTTTGAAAGAGACTTCACAGCCCAACTCTACCCACTTGTTTACTTAAAACAAAACCACAGAGTCACTTGGCTATTCCAAATCAGCAAAAGCAATTCCTAGCTTTTAAATATCCATCCTGACCATGGACAGGGGAAGCAAATAACACTTTCATAAATGATATTTTCAGGCAAATAATGAGAGATGATCACACATGTGTTATTTTGACATCATTGATATGGACCTGAAGACATAGCCCTAATATTGGCTAATATCAAGGATTTGGATGTCATGAAAAGACAGCATGTGGACAATATTGTTCAGAGAAAGACCAGAGAAAGAGATCTTCTGTGATTCGTCAAACTTTCAAATCTACCCTTTACTCACTCAGGATAGTATTTGCCGTGACAGCTTATTTTTCTGTGTGTCTGTGAAGACATCACTTATTCCTTAGCCTCCAGGAAAATTCCTTTTGCCTTAATGTCCTACATTCTTTTCATATTGTCTTTGGATTTCCAAACTCAGGTTTCTGAATGATTGAATAGCTTTTTCTAATCTTCTCAGACAGGCTGATAAAATTTATATTTATATCTCTGTTGAGTGGAATGTTTCATTTATGGGCATAATTCATAAATCTGCTAAATTTTGTCACACCTTTTCTAACAAAATGCACAGTTCTACTAAAATCCATTTATTGCAGTTATGCTTCTTTCTGTGTTGAATGATTAGCCTTAATGTTTTGACAACTTTTATTTGAAATATGTTCTAGAATTAATGTAGCCTGGAGATATTAGGTGTTCTATAAATATTCATATTATCTCCCTCTGACTTTTGTTTGTTAAATTATGTTTTCTTATTAAAACATACTTAAAATATATCTATACATATTCTGTGTCCTTGCCTTCTTTTTAAGTGTTTGGTTATACCAAAATAGGTGAGATTATGTTAGGGAAGAATGTGGACTTTTGAGAAAAACTAACCCCTTTTCTTTACTGCTTTTACTATATTTTTCGTCCCTCAGGCAATATTTTTCCATCCCCCAAAATGGAAACTTTGGTTTCATTTGTAGTATGAGTACAGGAAATTATTTCTTCTGTGCTTAAGAACTACAAGTAGTCCTCGATTTACAACAGTTTATTTAGTTACCATTTGAAGTTACAACGGCACTGAAAAAAGTGACTTAGGACAATTTTTCATACTTATGACTGATGTCCCATCCCCATGGTCACATGATTTACATTCAGATGCTTGAAAACTGGTTCATATTTATGATGGTTGCAGTGTCCAACCGTCATATGATCATGTTTTGGAACCTGCTGACAAGCAATGTCATTGGGGAATCCAGATTCACTTAACAGCTAATTTAACAACTACAGTGATTCACTTAACAAATGTGGCAAGAAAAGACGTAAAATGGAGCAAAATTCATTTAACAAATTTCTCACTTAGCAACATAAATTCTGGGCTCAGTTGTGGTCAAAAGTCAAGGACTACCTGTATCTCCATTAATTTCCACCATTACTATGTGACTATAACAGTAGAGTAGGCTTTAGATCATAACAATGATGAGGTAACACTTAGATAATGCTGTAAGTAACTAAGGGGCTTGGCAATTAGAGAGAGGCGGAGAGCAACAGCTTCCAGCTCTTACCCTTCACACCACAGAAAGGTGGTGAGAGAGCAAAGTCATCCAAAAAAGAGTTGGTGCTCCAAATGAATGGGTTCACCTTTCTACACTGGAAAAGATGCCTCTGAGAAGTCCCATCAACCAACATTTCAAGCTGAAATAGTTAGTCTTGAAAGGATGAAGTGGCAGTTTCCATGAGTAGCTGGGTCTTGTTTGAGGCTCCATCAGATGAGAAGCCAAATAATTGCAGATGGATCTGCAGAGTAGTCGAATATTCATTTTGTGTCATCGTCACAGATTTTTACATAACACTTTTTGCCTTTATTTATAGACTCTCTGCCCCCCACCCCAACCGATTTTGCTAATGTACAAGACTCTTTACATAGTACTTTACCTAAGAGGTAAGCAATATTACCCCAATAGAGTTGTCAACAGACATCTGCCTATAATATCAAATTTTGAAGTAAAGATCCCAAGCAGACTCTTCTGGACATATTTGTCTAAATATTCAGGTTATATATTTGAAAATTTGAGTGGAAAATTATGGAAGCCAGCAAACTCCATTTCTTGTTGGCAATCCATCTTGTAAATGTATTGGTTAATTACACCTTTTCTCTCTTTGGGAGATCACTTAGGAAACTAAGAGATGAGGGAGACTCAGAGGTCATTAATACTTTCAAGGACTAGTACTATGTGCCCTAGTATCAGAAATCATTTCTGGATAGCAAAAACAGACACTGTTATACTCTGTCAATCCACTACTCTGAAAACAGCCTTAAGTACCTTAAGAATCAATGCTTAGCACTAGTTCTCATTATCTTTTAGACTTTTTCTCCCTGTAAGGGAGGTTGGGTTGAGAGAATGACTGGCCTAAAGTCACACATGGTTTCTAGGGCTGAGGACAAACTAGAATCTGAGTCCAGTACCTTAACCACCAGACTACATTTGCTCTCAAAAAAGTTCACCATCTTCTCCAGAAGGTTTCCTATGGAGAAGAAAACAGCAAAAGGGACAGCAGGTTCAAGTTTTTATTCTTTATTATTTTGTTCCAACTTTTAGAGTACTTCAAAGATACAGCAGGAAGGGAGGCAACCGAAGCATAAATGAGTCATGGAGTCAAGGCACTTATCCTTTCCATTGGGTAAGTGGAAATAAAGAGATGTGTAGATAATGGGAAAGGAAATACAGGCACTCCTAGTCTTACAACCACAATTGATCCCGAAATCTATGTTGCTAAGTGAGAAATTTGTGAAGGGAGTTCTCCCCCTTTTTGTGACTTTTCTTGCCATGTTGTTAAGTGAATTGCTGCACTTGCTAAGTTAGTAACACAGTTGTTAAGTGAATCTGGCTTCCGCATTGACTTTACTTGTCAGAAAGTCTCAAAACATGACCCCGGGAAATGACAACCGTCATAAATCTAAGTCAATTGTCAAGCATCCGAATGTAAATCATGTGACCATGGGGATGCTGCAATGGTCATAAGTGTGAAAAATGGTCATAAAGTCATTTTTTTCAGTGCCATTGTAACTTCAAACGGTCACTAAATGAACTGTCACTAAATAAACTAAGTGAGAACTACCTAAGCTAAGTGAGAACAACTATAAAGATGAAATGAGGTTGCACATAGGCTAAAGAGTAGGCGTAAAATGCCACCTTCTATCCAAACGAAAGAATTGAGGGGAGGTGCTGTGCTTTTCAGATGAATTTGAAACTTTTTGTACTGCAAGAGGGAATGCATGTTATCATCCTGTAATCAGGAACTCAAGGGCAGAGATAACTTTAAAGAATTATCTTGGGACAGCTTTCTCCCTCTTAGTCTGAATGCCCTGGTCTTTGCTGGACAGTTTTATGTGTTCGCATTCCATACATTAGAGATTGAAGCTGCAAAGAAAAGGAAAGAAGATACTTAATGGGAATTTTTAAAAAACTGTAACTTAAATAACGAAATTAGTGTTGACAGAGAAGAATGCATAGCTGTAAGATTAGTCACCTTTGAAGGAAGGCTTGATGAGTTAGTATCCTTTAAAAAATTTAGTGAGATCTATTGCTCTAAACTAATGTCATCATAAATCATAAGCACCTTTTAATATTCCGGTGCCCAAAAAACAGAACTCTTATCCAATGTAAAGAAAGAATGTGGCTTATGATGGCAAATTTATCATGATGTAGCAAGTGACAAATAGAAGCACATGGAAATTAAATAATTAGATAAGAAGTCTTCAGCGCAAGGTGTGAATCAGAAAGTAGAGAAGAAAGTCTGAAACTCAGCCAATCTCATTGTACACATGTTGTGCATTGACAAGAAAGGTTTGAAATTGAACTAAACAAGGAGTTTTCTGACAAAATAAGGCTGGAATGTCTTGGTTGTGAGCCATTACAATATTTTTTTTATTTTTTTAATTGGGTTTTAACAATTAAACAATTCTTATTCAACTCTTGTGCATGACTGTGACCATTTACATATCATCACACTAATGTTCTCCTATACTCTATATAATTTTACAAAATCTACTATCTGTTATTTCCTTTTTTTTCTATCTTCAATCCAATTATACCATTTCTCCCATATTACATAAAAATCCGAATCCATCAGTCCTTTCAGTTCCAATGTCATTTTATCCATTTCAGCACAATCTAATATCTTTCTAATTATTAAATCTTTGGAGGGTATGTTTGAACTTCAGCCATTACAATATTAAATAGAATATGAAATCATCATTCAGGAAATAAAATTCTGTGATTTATATACATTTCAGTCAACTGTCCGATGTGTATTTAACAAATTATTTTTTAAAAAAATCACATTTGCATACATTTGCTTATGATTGAAACAATTGAACAATTGTTTACAGTTTTACAATTCTTTACAATTTTGCTGTGATTGGCCAGGGAAGCAGTTCATTGCTGTAATGGGTTGTTGATGCACAGATAAAGTCAGCTGGTGCCAAAGATCATATTTGATAGCGGTGAGTGGAGATTCAAGTAACTGTAGGACTGCATAGCCTGACCAAACCATCTCTCATTCTGATAGATGTTTATTTATTTCATTTAACTAATTAAGTGTGCTTACTGTCTGATTCCCAGTGACTTTGGGCAGATCACAACTAAGGCAAGGAAAATATAATAATAACCAGTGCCAATAATAATAATAATAGGCAAAAATGACAGACGCAACAAGGATGAAGCAAGAGGTCTTCACTCTCCCTTCTAAAGGCCCAGATAAAGGGTTTTGAACAGCAACAACATGACGGGCCTTGAACCAGTGGTTGGATTCAAATAATTTAACAACCGGTTCTCTGCCCTAATGACTGGCCGGTTGGGCATGGCCATGGTGGGCATGGCCAGGGATGTGACAGGCAGCATTCAGCCTCCTGCACTCCCTTGGAGCAAAAATGGGTCGTGAGGGGGCACCGCATATCCTGCGCCCCATTTTGGGCCTAGTAGGCCTCCCTGCATTTACCTGGGAACCAAAACGGGCTGCTGGGGGACTCCTGGAAGGGGAGAGGAGGGGAGGGGCCAGCCAACAATTTAACAACCGGTTCGCCCGAACCGGCCTGAACTGGCTGAATCCCACCACTGCCTTGAACACCAACAGCATGGAAGCCATCAGGATCTCAGAAGGGACCTCATTCCAGAGCATAGGCACTATTACAGAGAAAGTGCACTTCCAGCATCCTTATACATGACATTCTTTAATCAAAGGGATCTGAAACACACCAGCCTTGCAAGATAAAATCAGATCCTATGGAAGACAGTAACCATGTTTCACAGATACCTGCTGGATTTATCATGAGACCAGAATACTGAGGTACCTAAATTTAACTGATCCAATTGAGCTGTTTATATGTTCTCTGGCAACCAAATAGACATCCTGTTTTAGGGATCATCCAGACAGAGGCTTTTGGTAATTTTGGGTCTGCGGAGAGACTTTTTAAATATATATTGGGACACCCATGAAGCTGTAAGAAAAGCTGTTGTAGAACAGATGTGCAGATTACCCAATTTGTGGTAGCACGGACCACTGGAGACTAGTTGGATGCTGTAAACTAAAGTCTCCTGTATTTCTAAATTGTGATTTAACCCAATAATAACATGAGATTTGTTTTATTTTACAAAAAGAAATCTGTATTCTTGTAGAATCTTATATACTGATGAAAGTGCTTTGTAACCATAAAGGGAAACTATAAGAGCAAATCTAGCATTTGCAATCTTCACTGAAGCTGTAATACCAGAAAGAGAATGAAAGTAATACAGAGACAATAGACAATAACACAAATCTGTAATCTCTTTATATACCACAACCACTAACTGCCGTTTAGCTCTATATACAAATTTATAATGTTCAGAAACATATTTTCCCCTCCGGTCTTCCACATGACTTCTCCTTGTGATAAAAAGTACTTAAACACACAGAGAGGGAGAATAAACCCTCAAGATTATGGGTAATCAGGTTTTCTTCCACAATGTTGTCATCGTGCTTTTAAGCTCATTATCTAGAACAGGTTATGGTATAAAAAGATTAGGATGCAAGCATCCATCTCTGTAATTTTCAAATCAAGTGGTATGTGCATTCAGCAAGCAGCATCATTACTATGAAAGGCTTATTGTCAATAAAATACAACCCTACAAATAGGTGTTCAAATTACAGGCTAAGGGGCAACAAAAATAAGGGCAGATGAAATACGGTAAGAAATAGGAGGCAGTGGGAAGAGACAAAGAAGTATTATCAACTAATTCTTGAGAATTATTCTATCAAAGAGCAAAATCAGTGAAAGTGTCAGCCCTTCCAGATAACGCAGACAGGAAACATAACTATATTCTATTTTATTGTAAGGTTATATTCACAGAATCTTGCAAGTTTGAAATTACAGTCACCCCCAGTCACTTTTAACTGCTTGATCCTTGTCTTTCCTAAGTTTCTTTCTCTGACCACTATACCACTGGGGTCTACAACAACTCACCGCAGCCAACTCGCTGTGGCCAAGTCACTGCGCCCAACTCACCGCAGGACAACTTGCCATGGCCAAATCACCACAGGACAAGAGTTTCACTAATATCGAAGAAATAGTGGGATGCCAAAGGAGGGACAAAATGAAATGCAAACAACAAAAATTAAAATATTTTTTAATCATTTTAAATAATTAAACTGAATTGGTGAAGAGTCCTGCAGCGAGTTGTTCCATGGCAAGTTGGCCATGGCAATTTATCCCTTGGTGAGTGAGCCAGGGTGAGTTGGGCGCAGCTAATCGGCCATGGCCAGTTGTCCCATTCTGCCAACAAGGGCTCCTGCCCCTCTTGTATGTTTCCTGGGCTCTTTCCCTTCTTCTCCAAGTTCATCCACACATTCCATTACATCAGATGAAGAAGAAGATATTAAAAAGGCAGGGAAAAAAAGAGAAGTCAATATTGCAACAAAGAAGAAGTGCTTGCTACTACACCTTGCAGCAAAAACCAGCCCACTAACAATTTAACGTCCACCAATCTACAATTTCTATTATCCTTAGCTAGATGGAGGCGATGAGAGTTTAGTCCCATCTGAAAAACAACGGATTAAAGAAGGCTGATTTAAATAGTCAGGGTATCTGTTCAATTCCATTTCAGGTGTTGAGGATTTGCTTTATTGAAATGTTCATTAGAACAGAAATGTTCAATCATTCTTCTGAAGTACCAAGGATGCAATTCCAGAAAGTTATGAAAGATAGAAATGGACATTAAAAAGAAAAAGAAACAGTCCCATGCAAAAATGTACCTTCATTATCATTTTTTCAAAATATAAGTAAAATTCTTTCATAAGAGTGTACTTAATTAAAATAGGATCATTTATTTTTATTTTATTATTCTTGATTTGTATTAAGGCAATGAAAAAATATCCCTGTCTGGGGGACTTGAAATGAGAATAATATGGAGAAATCTTCCCATTTATCATAGTTGTTGTATGTACTTCTATACATTAGTATAGAAGTACATTAATATTACCGTAATACTAATACAAAATACACAAAATTCCAATCAAATGATCAACTGATTTTCCTCCCTCCCTCCCTCCCTCCCTCCCTCCCTTCCTACAAATGGAGAAAAAAGTAAGGGAAAAAAACCAGAGGGGCTGAAAGAGAATCTACTCAGCTATACTTAAGACCTGTTTTAAAAGGAAATAAATCAAGACTGAAGAGAGTAATACAGGAAAATAACTACAGTCTTTGAATCTTCTGTTTATCTCTATTGTCTATTGAAGAAAATAAGAACTAATTAATGCTATGGAATAAGACTCTGAAGAAACTGCTAAGTATAGATGGAATCCAGCTCTAAAGAAAAATAAGAATATACTGAGTCACGGGAGAACATACTGAAACTATTTTCACACAGATGTACAAAATGTGCCACAAATGTGTCACAAAACCATGGAGCTTATGGATTACTGTGCAAGGTGAGCTACTTCACTTTTGGCTAAACTGATCTTAGAGAAAACAGTTCAGCAATATTTCCTCTGAAGATGTGGAATGGCATTTCCATTGGTTTGTTCCATCTCGCTGTTCCTGACTGTTTCTTTCTTCCTTTTGAAAGCTGAAATACCTTGGTGCCTTCTCTTAACCATTCCTGGTTGCTTTGAAGGGTCCCAATGCAGTATCTGAGATTGCTTTCTTTTCTTCACCACAAACAGGAAAAGCAGCTAAGAAAGAGGAAGGGCAAAAGAAAAGCACCGATTAGCTGCTATTTTTTTCTGCTCCCATGTTGGCCAACTGGAGAGAATCCTGGTCAAATGAGTAGAAAGACAAGAAGGACAGGAAAGAGGATACTTAGACAGTGATGTGAAAATATTGCAGGAGATATGAGGCACAAAACTTCTGCTTAGACAGAAGTGGCCTGGCAGCTGATCTGCATAATATTTGACTGTATACCTCATATATTTTTATCATGAATTTACCAAATACACATCTTACCCTAAGCAAAAATGCAAATCATTCTGCTTTCATTATTTGATTCATAATGAATATTACAAGAAACCAAATTAAGAACAGAATCTTTTTTAAAAAAAATATCCAAAAGTAGAAGAGAAAACCTCAAGTTTGCATTAAAAATTGGTTCAAAATTAGTTAAAGGTGAATGGAGCAACAATGCTTTTATTGTCCTTTTAAAAGTAAACTGGCAAAAGAGGCTCCATGCTCACTTGAATATAAATGTTGCAGTCTGTGATACTGCCACATTCTTGCATTCTTTTGGTGTCAGTAATTTAAAGAACTACCCAAATAGGGTAATATATAAATTTGGACAAATAAGGTAAAATTAAATCCAAACTAATCAAATAAATCCAATGTTATGCTAACTCATATCATCAAATTTAGTTTTGGTTAAGCAAGGCATGTGAATCTTGCCATTTTCATTTATGTATAGTAGAAACTAACCTACAATGACTTGTTTAATAAACCAAGTTTGAAATTAATCATTGTTTTATGTGATAAGTGAATCCAGCTTTTCCCACCCTTTTCTATATATATGTAAGTCCAGCCTAACTTGTAGCACTTCAGAATCTCTGCAGAAATTGTGTTAAGGCAAAAAAAAAATATCTCATTCATTCACGTGTTTACAAGAAGAGGGCCTCAGACAACAGCTTTGGTTTATCATCTTTGCCTAACTTGGAAATGAATGTTCAACTCTTCACTCGGTAAAGCAGATGTTTAAAACATCCTGCAGAGTGATTATTAACACACTTCGCATGACCTACACGCCCAACTGCAATTTTCCTTGAAAACCTTTCCTTCCCTTCCCTTTATCTTCCTTTGCTTTTACTTTTGCTTTGCTTTAGCCGCTAGGTTTATATATATATAACATGGAACAGATGAAAGAGACACTATATTCACATATGAAAAGAATATGGACGGCTTTTCCATATACATTCTTTGTCCTATAGTGCCATCTGACTCACTGTAACGGGATCCGATGTCGCTATATCCGTCATAACCAAATAATTAATTGTCTTGAAGCCAAGAGCCTCTGTCCATCCATGGCTGACCTTTACTTCTCAGAATAGACCGTAAAGGTTGACAGAAGGTAAATGTTAGACAGGATATCAAGCTACAAATCCCTTTGTGTGTTGCCTTTCCTATATATCCCCTCCTACCATCTCCGTTACCTTTCTGGGTGCTAAGAGCACTTTCAAGTGCAAGCATGCAAGGTATCACTTTTCTGATAATTTTGGCCTCCAACCATACCTATTCAGCTCTCAGTAAAAAGATATGTCAGCAGAAGAAGCCAAATACAACAATGAATGTGACAGGATCTGGGGAAAAAGTATTTCTGCAATATGAGATCGTATTACTACTGATGTCAAAGCTAATACATAGTGAATCTGATAGAAATGCATGGTAATTTATTAGCATTACTCTGACTTGCCTTTACCAGTACTTCATTTAATCAACTGAAATATCCTGGCTTTGAATTTTCTGTGAGATATGATGGAGTTGAATGTGCCAGGAACTGAAGCCAGAAGAAGTTCAGAGTCTGAGTAAACATTGACATAACTTTGTGTACCTGGAAAATTAGAATGTGTTATTTTGAAAAACTATGAAGAACCAGGAATCTCAAACAGAGAAACTCCAAAAACAAGACATTGGATTGTATTGTTCCTGACACCATGGTAGTCTGCTTCAGCTGGAAACAGCTGACTTTTTCTTTACTGACCTTTAACATCAGCCCAGATGTCCAGGAAAAATTATTATAGTTACCAGTTAGGAATGAAAAAAATTATACCAAGCATCTTTGTTTGCCTCTACTTCTTAGTGCAAAAGTACTCCTGCCCTGGCAATATGGGGCAACAGGTTATCCCCATTCTATGAGCGAAACAAGCTTAAACCACTCAGGGAGACCCAAGAGTGCTAACAATCAGATGCCTGCAAAGAATATAAATCCTTCTATTCTCCCCCATTCAGTCAGAACTGAAGAAACTTCTTGGATTAGAACTGAAACATTTTCAAGGAAGAAACCAAGAAAAGCCCAGTTGCCTTTTGAAAAAGCACCTTTGGGACACCCATAACCTCCTGGATGATTGAGAATCTCCATAGACACTTAAACCACTCCACACAAGAACACTTTCTTCTCCTCATTGTCCTATTGTTCAAAGGTCTATTCAGTCTGTTTGGCTTTGTCTCCCATTATCTCAGAAGGAAGTTGGGACTAGGAACTGCCTACAGCTTGAACCAGTCACACATGGCACAGGCTTGGTTGCTGGGAATTAAAACACAGCATTTCTGCCAGAAAAATACATTAAATTTGTCGCAGAAGCCAATAACAGCTGGTTTTGAACACTAATACGCAGAAGGCAAAATGTTTTTTGTTTTTTGTTTGCAGCGCTCACAACCATAGTTCTTTCATTTAATGCCTTTATTCTGTACTGTCAGAGGGCTAGTTTGGTGCACTAGATTAAAAACCTGGAGGCCATGAGTTGTGATCCTGCCTTAGGCACAAAGCCTAAATGATTTTAGGCCAGTCATTACCTCTCAGTCCTAGAAAGAAGGCAAAATGTTCCCAAGGAAACTGCAGGGATTTGTCCATGTAGACAAGAGTAGACAAGACTGAAAATCATACAAACACAAATCTCGTTTTCAGGACCCTTTCAAAGCAAATATACTCAAGGATACATGAGACTATGAAGGATTGCTGTTGAATTAATGTAACCACTTTTTTGCATCATCTAGCACTACAAAGATGGGAATCAGACATGAGGAAATCTATTGATTCAAGTGATAGCTATTGGGAATGTCTATATATGATATCCATTATTTGGACTAAACAGTGGTGAAATTTGTACTTGGGCTTAAAGTACCACACTGAAGAATATTTAAAAATTAAGATCATAAAAGTTTCATCCAGAAGCTGCATTTACTGTATGTACTCATGATAAGAAATCTACCAGGTTCAAAATCAGAGCATTCTGAAGGCAGGCCAGCTTTAAATGCACTGGTCCCATAATCTCTGGTCCCATATAGCACAGCAACTTTAGTAGAAGTCCATGCATCTTAAAGTTACTGATGCTGAAAAACACTGTTGCAGAGAACCAAATACTGTGCCATCATCTACACCAGGGATGTCCAAACTTGGTAACTTTAAGACTTCAACTCCCAGAATCCCCAGCCAGTCTACACCAACCTAATGAGATATAATGATTTTAATTGGCTGGGAGGACTTAAAGAAATAAACAACCTTCTCTCTCTTACACACACACACAAACGCAAATATACCTTGCTGGGTTAAAGTGACAGCCTTTGGAAGTAACAAACAATGCCACATTGCAATGTCACATGCCTGCAAGCCCCTTTAGGTTACTCTGTCAATGCTACTTGCTCCCCACCTTGCCTTCCTTGTATAAAATAATGATCCAGATCATTTACCGTAGAAAATATGGTCCTACATAATATCACCCTTCCTAACGTATAAAACCACTGACTAATAAAAAGTAAAAATAGATCTATAAATATTGCACTGTCGTGCTGACACATTTTCCAAGCAATACCCATTCTGTGTTCATTGTTCCAGTCATTCGCTAATGAACATTTCCTAATTTGGATTTTTTTTCCTACTGATTGCTTACATCTTTAGGGCAGCCTGCTGATATGAGAATCTCTGAAATTTAAACTCATTGCTTTCAAGACAACAGTCAAATGCCTTCTAACCACTCAATCACCACATCTAATTATTCTAACCAATGCCTGAAGGAGTTTTGTTTTGTTTTTTTAAAGTACATTTCTCTTACCTTCTTTGCTGTTTTAGTGAAACAGTGGTTTCCTTCCTTTTCAATTTATAATGAGATTTCACACAGAGGAATCCTTTTAAACACAAGGGAAGCTTATTCTAGCTGCAGGCCAACTCCCCAAACACTGATGGCTCCTTTCATGGAACTGGAGATTTTCATCAAGACAGCAAGCAAACAAGAGCTCTTCGTGCAAATTCCCAAGAAGCTTCTACAGTTGGATCACCTCTAAAACTCATTTTAAGCCATTAAAGGAGAATTATGAGACTGCTATCTGATTTGTTAAGGCTAACGTTCTCATTGCAAGTGAAAAGCCTCAGCTGTTTTGATGTACCTGCGCGATGTTTTCAAATCCATAAAAAGGACTATCTATAAAAAGAAATGAATAATCTTAAATAAAGGCGTATCAACATGACACCAAAGACTGCAATCATGTAAGATGTCACAAATACCAATCTGGTGTAATAAATCACATTTCAATGCAAAAGGTCTCAGGTTAGGTATGAGCAAAATTGTTTCATTTTTTGTAGGGTGAAAATAAAAATTATGGACAGAAAAGCAATGTTATTTTTTTTAAGTTAAGAACAAAAGGACGTTTTTAATTTAAAAAATCCTTCATCGTTAGGTTGCCATTTCTTCAAATATTTGTAAAATATTTGCATATGGAAAATTAAATGTAAACAAATGCCATAGATCTCATTTTGAATCAAGTAACTGAATCCAGATGAACCCACATTGCTTTTATCTGTTGTTCAGGACAAAAGTATGGATGAGCCATTTCAAAGCTACTGTTTTCCTGCAAACCAAATGAAATCAATATTTATTACAATCATAGAACCAGCATAAGGAGGTGATGTACAACCATTGAAAGGAAGCATAAAAATATAATAAAGAAAAGGCATAAAAGGTTGGATGTAAAAAGCCTGTAATGTGTATAAACTAAAAGTTAAAAGTATAAAAAAACATAAAAGGTTTAGGAGATACCCAAAGTGAGAATCTCATTCTATACATAAAAAGTTTTAAGAGTATGAGAGATGATATCTATTTGTTTATAGAAAACCCAGGGGTGGGCTTCAAAATTTTTAGCAAGGGGTTTTCTGCCTGGTTGCTGGGTGGACATGGCCTAGTTGACCTCCTGCACCATGGCGGGGGGGGTGTTTTTGGCCTCCCTGGGCTCCGGAGGCTTTCCTCGAACCTCTGGGAGGGTGAAAATGGCCTCCCCAGGCTCTGGAGGCCCTCTTCCCAAACTTCCGGTAGGCCCTGCACTTTTTCGCCCTCCCTGAGCCTCCTCATGCGCCCTGCACTTACCTGCATCCAAAACGGGCCGTATGGGGACTCCTGGTAGGGGTGCGGTGGGGTGGGCAGGGCCAGCCAGGAGTAGGATTTGGGGGTTCTCCGAGCTGCACAGGATCTTAGCTAGAGTTTCTCCCAAACCCCTGCGAATCCCCAGCAGCCCACCCCTGAGAAAACCCTAATATGAGAAGCTAGATGTATACTGAATTTAATTCATAATATGATGTACCAATTCCAAGTTATTATTATGCAGATTTTAAGCAAGCCTGGCAAGGTGAATATGTTGTGGCAGAAATGAAAACAATAGGAAGGTGTAAAATTGTCCTGTGTGCCCTGGATATTTGTGCACTTGTACAATGAAATGAATGCAAATGTCTTCACTGTATGAGTACAGGAGAAATACATGCCCTGTTGTTTCTGTATGTTCAGAGTTGCAATGGCATTGCTATGCCAAGTAGGGAGTTTTCTTGTATCAACCCTCAAAGGTGGTGGAGGAGAGGGCATGACATCATGCTAAAGTGGAAGCCTTTCTGTGCTTAGGGACTTCTATCTTAGTTAGGTATGCCACGGAGAAGGCAGTATATCTAATGAAGTTTTTAGAGCCCGGCTAGAACTGTTTGGCATTGTTACCAACTGTTGTATTAGTGTTGTGGCCTGCTGAGTAGAATATCTGGGAAGAAGTGCAAGATTGAGATTTTACTTTTGTCATATTTGGACATCATTGCCCAGAGTTAGGGGGCAAAGTCAAGGGCAATGAGAAATCTTATGAACCAATAGTTGAGTATGGCCAACCACACTCTAACCTCCACTATCTTAAAGCTAGTTGCAGGGGGGCATTAGAGACTTGAAAAGCTTGTTCTTAGAAAATGTTGATTGTATAAGCTCTTGGGGTGTAAAACTGGAAAAAGGTCCAATTGTGCATCATAAAGAAACTGTGCTAGTGGCTTGGCATCAAAAAAACATGAGAGTGTGGGTATATAATGACCTCCTCTTGTCATGACAGATGAACATTTTAAGCAATGTGATCTCCATCGGCTTTCCTGTGAAGCATTACCCCCAGGTATTTGAAACAGGAAACATGCTCAGTCTTGTGGCCAGCTATACACCAGGAATAACTCTTAGGTCTTTTGGCAATTTCCCAACAGTCCAAGGCACTCAGATTACAAGTCTGTGTCTGTTCTATAATTGTTATCTGTAACCTGATTGCCTTGGACTGTTGGGAGTAGATACATGATAGATTGGATGGATGGATGGAGATAGATAGATAGATGATAGTTGGATAGCTAGCTAGCTAGATGATAGATAGACAGACAGAGAGACTGACAGACAGATAGAAACCCTCATAATGAACCAAAGCCATGTCTATTTGTCTGTTTGTCTGTTTGTCTGTTTGTCTGTCTATCTATCTATCATCTATCTATCTATCTATCTATCTATCTATCTATCATCATCATCTGTCTGTCTATCTTCTATCTATTGCTTTGGTTCATTATGAGGTCCCAATCTACATATATCTAATAAATTGTATTATAGGAAGGACAGAGATTTTGTACTGAAGAAATCAATGTTTCATTTAGATAACTACAGAGCAGTCTTGTAATCTGATTGCCTTGGGCTGTTGAGAACCAGAAGCTCCTTCCACATGCAAGGGTTACTCTGCTCCAAGATCAGGCCTTGCACAAGCAATGCCATTGTGAGCCTTACATACCCATATTTTTCGGAGTATAAGACACACCTTAGTTTTTGGGAAGGAAAATAAGAAAAAAGCTGATTGGTAGGTGGATCGGCCTCCCAGAATATCCCCAATCAGCTGTTCCCAGAGGTGAATTTTAGCAACAGGTTCCTTGGTTGTGAGCTCTGTGCCTTGCTTTTTTTTGCTTTTTTTCCTGCCTCTGCAAGCCTCCAAAATAGAGCTTCAGAAAAAAAGCCTCTGAAGCTCTGTTTGGGGGCTTCTTTTCTGAAGCTTCATTTCTGATGCTTTTTTCAACCTCTGAAACCTCCGTTTGAGAAGCTGGGCGGGGCTACATTCGGAGTATAAGACGCACCCAGATTTTCACCCTCTTTTTTGGGGGAATAAGGTGCGTCTTATACTCCGAAAAATACTGTAGATTGTTTCTGCTGGATCCATGAATCTTCAGCTCAGCTGGTGCTCCAGAGAAAATGTTGCAAAATCACCTTTTCTTCACTGGGCAGCTCTCCATACAGCCTGAACACTATCCTAATATTTGGGAGGTTCCTTTGGAGCACCATGAAGCACAATAAAGCATTTTTTTTTCGACCTTGGGATCTTGAAGAGGTATGAACTTCAGCTTCCAGAATTCCCCAGCCAACCAGAATTCCCCAGACTGGAGAATTTTAAGAACTGAAGTCTACACATCTTCAAGCTGTCAAAGTTGAGAAATCCTGCATTAGAAAGATCACTAGAGGACAGGGAAATCGGCAATAATCAACTTCCCATCTCACCCCTGCCAGCAAGATCCTCCCCTGATTTCTGATGCCTTCCATGAGCAGAAGTGGATCTAGCCCAAACGGTTTTATTTGAGAACAATAGTTGAAATAAATAGTCTTCTATTTGTGTATTTGGCAAAATCAGCCAAACACAGCAAGTTAAGCTATAAATCATGGTTTGTAAACCACAGGGGTTTATGAAATGTGCTAAGCCAAAACCAAGCAAACCACATTATGGCTTAAGATGTTTCCATTCCACCACAGTTTGTGCTCCCCAATCCCTCAAAAGCAGTCCGAATCCAAGTCTTGATTCTCTTGATTTCTGATAATCTCATAACATTGAGAATAGACAAAGTACGAAGCACTCACTGTTTCTTTCAGCTAACTGATCATGGGGGAAAATAGCTTTCAGAAAATGAGGTGAAGTGAGGATACACACACACACACACACATACACACACACACACACACAGGAGAAGCAATTAAAGAACAGAATGAGGTAAACAACAAAGAATTGATACAAGTGATATGTGTGAAATGTCCCTAGATGTGAATATTCCTGCACCGACAGTTCTGAAGCCTAGAGTCTGGCTATTTTGTTCTTGTTCTTGTTAATTTTACCTGTAAGCATTTTTCACAATAGGTCTAACTATGGCTGACTTTTGTTTTGTTCTATAGCACGAAAGGGGAGCCAAACAGGATTGATGATATGAGATGCTTTGGCTGCATATTGCTGGATAGTCTCAAATTATGCCGTCTATGTTCTGACCTAAGCTTAGTTCATAAGATTATTTATCAAAATGTCCTACCTGTAAATGAGTACCTTAATTTCAACCATAATAACACAAGGGTTATAAATAGATTCAGACTCAATGTAATTCGCTCTAATCTTGATTGTAGGAAATATGACTTCTGCAATAGAGTAGTAAATGTCTGGAACACTCTACCTGATCCTGTTGTTAGTCTCGCTAATCCCCATACCTTTTACCTTAAACTGTCTACCGTGGACCTTTCATGTTTCTTAAGGGAGTGTGCATAAGCACACCAGCGTGCCTACCGTCCCTCTCCTACTGTCCCCAATTATATGTAATCATTCTATGTGTTTATGGCTATGTTTTGCCTATTTATATCCTTTTATTTGTGCCAATTTTTTTCATGTGGCCATGTCTATGTCTATACTGTTACTTGTTTCCTTGTAAATAAATAAATAAATAATAAATAAATAAAATAATAAGTAATAAGTAAATAAATAAATAAAATAAATAAATAAAATAAATAAAATAAAATAAAATAATAAATAAATAAATAAATAAATAAATAAATAAATAAATTTTAAAAAAAATATTCTTCCAAATCTTCCCTAGTGCACAGGTACACATAGTCCTTAACTTACAGCCACAAATGAGCACAAAATTCCCACTGCTAAGCGAGATAGTTGTTAAATGAGTTTCGCCACATTTTAAAACCTTTCTTAACACATTTGTTAAATGAATGACTGTAGTTGTGAAGCTGGAACACAGTTGTTAAGTGAATCTGCTTCACCATTGACTTTGCTTGTTAGAAGGCAAAAGGAGATCACATGACCCTGGAACACTGCAACCGTCATAAATACATGCCAGTTGCCAAGCATCTGTACTTTGATCATGTCACCATGGGGATGGAGCAATGGTTTCAAGTGTGAAAAACAGTCATAAATCATTTTTTTCAGCACCACTGTAATTTTGAATGGTCACTTAAAGAATGATTGTAAGTTGAGGACTACTTGTAGTAAAAGTGACAGAAACAGATGAAATTGGCAAGCTCTGTTTGTCTTCATCTTCAGCAGCCCACCATCCTATTTATTTAACATGGGAATTCAATAAGTGGAAGAGACATTGCCAGATAAATGGCTAAGTTCATACATTAAACCAGGATTGATTTTTTGAGACTATGATTTGTTAAACTATTGTGATCTGGTTTGCAAATAATGCTAATCTACAATGGGTGATTGCATATAACATGCAACGCTAAACAAATCACACTGGATAAGTGTAAGAAAATGTGTATAACTGACTCAGTGAAAAATTCAATCAATCAATCAGAAATGCAACAGTTTTTGTAACAACCCCCATGTCTTCGAGCACCCTACAAAAGGGCATCAAGTTAGCCTTCTGAGTTCCTATATCTTCTCCTACTGCTGAAGTATGTATAAATAAATAAATAAATAAATAAATAAATAAATAAATAAATAAATAAATAAATAAATAAATCTATTAAGACTTATCATTATGTTAAAAGAACATCATAAAAAGGAAACAACCTATAGTTAGCACAAAAAATTGACTCGTTTTGGTTAGAACGCCAGTAGATTGTGTTTGCCAAATATGTAGGAATATCACCCATTGTATGACTCCTTAAAGAAAAGATAATATAACTTAAATGCTACATGATGAATTCAAAGACCTCCCAGTTGTATGCATCTATCCATGATTGTGATTTTTGTACAACTTTTTAGTACGTGGGCCTTTGAAAAAGAACTAATTTCCTTGATTTAGGATAAACACTGTCCTTAACTCTATTTCCATGACAGAACAGGAGGAAGATTTCAGTAAAGTGAATATGCTTCTCACTAATGACCAATGTGATACTGCTTAAATTCACTTCCTGGCTTGACTTGGGGGTTTTGCAATATTTGCTACAAAAATGATAAATTCAGTCTTTTCACACCCAACCGCAATATCAGGAAACCCCAAAAGTTGGACTTGGATCCTATCTAGGCTTATGGAATTACATTTCTAGGAAAATGTACTGGTTTTCCAATTCCAACCTACAAGTCAGACCTAAACAAATGGGATTCATCTCATCTCAGGGAGGAGAAATTAAAATATGTTTTTGGAAACCGTACCAATATTTATTCATTTATAATAATAATAATAATAATAATAATTTTATTTCTATACCGCCCTTCTCCCGAAGGACTCAGGGCGGTGTACAGCCAATTTAAAAACACAAGACACAACAATAATTAAAAATTAAAATAATTAAATAGATTTGGCCGATTTAAAACCCCAAAAATTTAAAATACCCCAATTTAAAATTATTAAATTGATAGCCCGGCCTGGCGGAACAACAGGGTCTTCAATGCGCAACGAAACACCCGGAGGTCAGAGATCTTGCGTATTTCCGGGGGCAGTTCATTCCACAGGGCTGGGGCTCCCACAGAGAAGGCTCTCCCCCTGGGTGTCGCCAGCCAACATAACTTGGCTAATGGCACTCTAAGGAGACCCTCTCTGTGGGAGCGGACTGGTCGGTGGGAGGCTATTGGTGGCAGAAGACGGTCTCGAAGGTACCTGGGTCCTATGCCATGGAGCGCTTTAAAGGTGGTAACCAACACCTTGAATCGCACCCGGAAGACCACTGGGAGCCAGTGCAGCTCGCGCAGGAGGGGTGTCACGCGGGCACAACGAGTTGCGCCCATAACCACCCGCGCGGCCGCATTCTGGACCAGTTGGAGCCTCCGAGTGCTCTTCAAGGGGAGCCCCATGTAGAGAGCATTACAATAGTCCAGCCGGGAGGTGACAAGGGCATGAGTGACCGTGCGCAAGGCGTCCCGGTCCAGAAAGGGCTGCAACTGGCGGATCAGGCGAACCTGATAAAAGGCCCCCCTGGCCACGGCCGTCGTATGCTCTTATAAAGACAGCCGTGCATCCAGGAGGACACCCAGATTGCGAGCCCTCTCTGTGGGGGGCAAAGATTCACCCCCAATAGTCAGCGATGGCACCTGCTGACTATATCGGGACGCCGGCAGCCACAGCCACTCGGTCTTGGACGGGTTGAGTCTGAGCCTGTTCCTCCCCATCCAGACCCGCACGGCCTCCAGGCAGCGAGACATCACATCAAGGGCATCATTGGGGTGGTCTGGGGTGGAGATGTACAGCTGAGTATCATCAGCGTACAGATGACACTTCACCCCAAAACCACGGATGATCTCACCCAGTGGCTTCACATAAATGTTGAACAGAAGGGGCGAGAGGACCGACCCTTGTGGCACTCCCCATGCGAGATGCCTCGAGGTCAACCTCTGCCCCCCTGCCAACACGAACTGTGAGCGGTCGGAGAGGAAGGAGGAGAACCACCGCAGAACGGTGCCCCCTATTCCTAACCCTCTTAACCGCCGCAGCATGATACCATGGTCGATGGTATCAAAAGCCGCTGAGAGATCTAATAGGACTAGGACAGAGGAGCAACCCCTGTCCCGAGCCCTCCAGAGATCATCCACCAACGCGACCAATGCCGTTTCTGTGCTGTGCCCCCGCCTGAAGCCCGACTGGCACGGGTCTAGATAGATAGCTTCATCCAGGTGCCCGGGCAGTTGTCGTGCCACCACACTCTCAACAACCTTTGCCACAAAACGAAGGTTGGAGACCAGACGGTAGTTAGCTAATTCAGCCGGGTCCAGGGAAGGCTTCTTGAGGAGGGGCCTCACCACCGCCTCTTTCAAGGCGGCGGGAAAAGCACCCTCACTCAGAGAAGCAGTTATAATCCCCTGGAGCCAGCCTCGTGTAACCTCCCGGGAGGCCAGTACCAACCAGGAGGGACACGGGTCCAATAAATATGTGGCGGCACTATTATATAGCAAACATGGTGGGAGAAGTCTTAAAAATGCACTTGATGGGATACATTAGTTAAGTGTAAGGTAAGGCAGTGAGGCAACTGCCATCATTTGACTTCAAAGCTAGAGACAAACACATATTTATACACAAGCAGAAAGGTAATTCAGAAATTCTCTAACACTCTTCACTGAACATACATACTCAGTACGGCTGCACTGAATTGAATGGCATTTGTGAACTAAGCTTATCAATCAAGTGAAATCTGAATTTTTAGGAGTTTATTTAAGAGTAAATCCCAGTAAGAACTCAGTGAATTCTTCTTACAAATGACATATAGAATTGTTGCCACATGTCACATGTATGAAAGTACCACACGAGTGAAATCTGTTTATAAATTAAGATTTGGAGATGAAGCTTAAAGAATTCAGGCAATGGAACCAACCCAACCCAACCACAAAATCAGAACCAGGAAAAAGGAAATCATTATAACCCAACCTATCTATGCTTATGTCTCTTCAGTTATGAATGATATTATTGCTTTCTTTGTTTTCAAGAATCATAAATTATGCTATTATTTTATTTGCCAAGTGTGGAAATCAAACTGGAATGTTGTAGCAGAGCCCTGCTTCATAAAACAAGAAGGCAGCAACGCCCAAATTAGATAATAATAATAGAAACACTCACACACAAAAATGTGTGGCTTTTTAAGGAAAGGGTATGTATGCTTGTGCTTTTCTATAATCTTGTCACTTGTCGTCATACTTTCCTCCACTCTATACATTGTCCCTTTGAGTGCTGTATGCAACAAAATTTCATTTTAATGTATGTCAATTAGTGTACATTTAAAGTGACAATAAAGTTATTCTAAGTTCTAATGTAGAGACACAGTTGTTTCCATGTACATGCTGAATAAAGGAGATCAACCTTATATATGGTCACTTGAAGGCATTTTTCTTCAACTGTTATTATTTATTTAACAGTCCACAAGGGTTCTTCCACATGGGAACTTTCTCCAGAATTAGCTATGGATCTGCCTTGTATAATGATGTGTGAGAAAGATCCTGAGAAATAGAGATCCTGCTTAGGGAATGGTCTGATAAGAAAGGGCATCATCCACAGCTGCATAATGGACAGAGACAGAAGTTCAGAAGGGAACTTTTCTAATTTCTCAGTTCCCTAACTTCTAATGTTGTGGAAGAGGTAAAAAGAATATAAGTGGGCAGAAATCGGTTTCTCCAACATGCTTTCAAATTACCATGTATCCTGTCTTTTATTTTTTTGAATCCTGAAATCAGTGCTTGGCCTTATTGCCATGCGCTCAAAAGCCCAATTGGGCTTATCAGGGGATGTCTTATTTTGGGAGAAACAGGGTATAGTCAAGATTATGAAATCAGAAGGCACAGACCAGAAAACTAATCCATTCTGTCCCAAAGCTTAGATGAAAGGTATTCAAAAGTTGGCATCAAAGATTTCTGTTCCATTTTCTTTATCCTCTGGTTCTAATGTCCAGCCTTCAAGATCTCCTTCTCATTAAAAAAGAAAGCAATCTGCATTTTCCCATGAGAAAGTATCTTCTAAATAATTCAAAGCTATAATTCCAAATCCCCCTGGCCCCTTAATCCATTATTAACTTTCCAAAATCCATATACTAATCACCCTTTTGTTTCATAGTCCAAGAAAACATATATTTTTAAATAATTTTCAATATAAAATTTATGATATTATCTTTTCAGGAGAGAGAAACTCAGCCAATGAGTACAGTAGAACTTTGCCTGTTGAAAGGGTCTTAATCTTTCTACTGTAATATGCAAAGTACTAAAAAAATTAAAAAAGTGATTAAGATATAAGGCTTGGTGAAGTGTAGCATCCATTAAGGCTGCTTTGCAAGTTGGTGCTTGATCTAAATCCGGATTCTCAGTCAGTTTAGTCATAAACCAACCATATAAATCACCATTTCTGTGATCTACTCATAAGGAACAGCTATCAAGAGTTACATGGATAATTTCAGAAATCTCTCCTTTATACCAGAGAGAGATTATGTTGACTTGGATCTAGCATCCAAAGTCAATTCTTATCACAAAGCATTCTTTCTAGCTAACAAAAACTAGCAAGGAGTCTACTTGTCATGGCAGATACAGGAACTGTCCCCACCAGTACAGAACATGTGTCAATCTGTACATGTTGCAAGGTCTCAATCCAATCAATTTTTACCAATTTTGACCTAGGAATCACTAGATGGCAGATTAGAGTTTTTGGTCTCTCTTACTTGCCATCTCTTGATTGTCTAAATTTGTGCAGATCAGATCTAGCTGTTAGATAAATGTTGTCAAACAGCTGAAGATTTAGTGTAAGAAAGAAAGGGGCCTTAAGTAATGAGGTGGTTTTAAAAAAAAATTCTTTCTCATTCTGTGTCCATTCTGTAGATTCAAAAGATCAATATTCCCTTTAGAGTACAGCATATGCAGCCTTCACATGTTTGAATTGTCTCTCGTGCAGCCAAAATAGCAAAAGAGTCCTATTCTCCAACAGCTGAATGGAAGGAAGTAGTCCTGCAACAAACCAAGTGAACGGATTGCTGACCCAGTCTGCATCATTGCAAGGTTCGTGCTCCATAAATTGTCCATAAACTCCGTAAACTGTCTGTATAGGATCATGTTTCTCAGCCTCAGCAACTTTAAGATGTGTGGACTTCTAATCCCAGAATTCCCCAGCCAACCATGCTGGCTGAGGAATTCTGGGAATTGAAGTCCTGACATCTCAAGGTTGCTGAACTTAAGAAACATTGGTATAGGCGATCTTGTGTTAGGACAAGAGAGAAATCACCACTCCCATATTGGAACATCTTAAGCAGATTGCTTTAACAACAGAGTGGCAGGAAAACAGAAGGCAACATAGGAAGACGTACCCTCTATAAATGATTACTGGGGGTGTCTTTGCAATGCAACAAGCAGGATGTATGGATTTCCACTTCTGTGTTGTTTGAGCCCAGATGTGTTTTAGAGTATGGTAAATGAAATATATAAAGAAATTTATTTCATTTATCCTTAGAGTTTATTTCCATCATTATTCAGAGGAATTCATTAAGAACATGTGTCACAGTCTGCAGATTTTTTAAAAAAGCATGTTCTTGTTCTATGCTCTTGCTGTAATCAGTCCATTCCACAACAATTCTTGTTACAGATTATCTTCCAAATTTCAGTTTTGAAGTGAAGCAATCAGTCTGTCCAGAAGATTAGACATGTACATCTTATCCTTCAACACTTCTATGAAATAGGTCAGATTAAGAAAAAGTGACTGCCCAAAACCATCCAATGACTTTAGAGGTCAATGGGAATTTAACCTGAACCTAATTGCAGCATTTTAATTATTTCACTATATTTGGCCTTCGTAATAGAAATCCACTGATGTTACTCCAAGGCTTAAGTACATAATAAGATAAATGATTCTGGGTACAACACAGTAGAATGTGAAAAGAAAAGGGCAACCACAGTGAAGTGGTTATTTTTCTTAGCATTTGTCATTGTATTTGCTGAGTTCAGTAAAGCTATTAATACACAATGCATTGAAGAGTTTTGTTTTCTAGATGGTGTATTGAAGAGAATGACTCTAAAGTTCAGAGGCAGTGTCTGGCCTATGGTCACAGTGGAAAATACTAACTATATGTGGAATAAGCATATAATCTGTACTGTCCATATGGACTTTTTGGAATGCATCTTTCTTGTACTCTATTAAAGCCCTACAGTTGGAGCAGTTTCCAAATATCACAAACAAGCAAACACAACCAATGTGAGTCAGTATTCTTATAGTAAATCTCTCAGAAATCAACTAGTAATTCCAAAACTATGTCCTGCCTATTCCTGCCCTGGAATATTTACAAACACAATATTGCACCACATTACTAAACCCAAATGACATGGTGTAACTTCTTGAAATGATACATTAATTAATTTGGATCAACTTCTGATATAACTTTCCCTAGAAATATTGCAAAAGTTCTTTTGAGAAAGGCCATCTATGAAATGCAAAATTCAGATAAAAGAGCACATTATTTGGGTGGCATGGTCTAGGGGGTATTTTGTCGATTGATACATAAGAAATAAAACTCAGTTTTATTAAAATAAAAAATAAAAACTGTGGCAGCCTTTGCTCTGAAATACCCTTGGGCTCTGAAGATGATATCAGTAAATAAATATTCAGGACTTCCTGAATATTTCTTTCCAAATATAGTCTTTTCCACTTCCCCCCCCCCACTCTCTCTCTGAATTCTTTGACCTTTAAAAAACAGGCATTGTTTGTAGCTTGATTTTTTCAAGATGTTCTGTAGTAGGAGATGATGGCAGTGAATTCAATTTGAAAGTCTAGTCATGAAATGCAATATATATAACAGGCTAAAGACAGTATCGCTTTAGGCATGAATTTTATGAAGAAACCACTATTCGAAGGATTTCACCTTCGGGTGCAGCATTTCCTATTCATCTGAGCTACTGCCCTTTTTATCTGAGGCCCTTTTCCAAGTGATATTTTAAACTATGTACATGAATAAAACATGCTCTGCTCAGCTACATTTAGGATCTTTCTTCTTGCATTCTCTTATGAGGTATTGCACAAAGGACCCAAGTTTCCCTAACAATCACCTGAAAGTTGAGTCATGACAATCGGACTTATTTTCTTGTTGGTTTGAGATGTTTCGCCGCTTCATCAGATAGTTTCATAACTAACTTGCTGGGACTGATGAAGCTGCTTGGATGAACAGCGAAACGTCTCAAACTAACAAGAAAATAGCAATAGCATTTATATACCACTTTACAGTGCTTTACAGCCCTCTCTAAGTGGTTTACAGAGTCAGCATATTGCTCCCAACAATTTGGGTATGAACTGCCAAATTGCAGTCAGCCGGCAGTCAGCAGAAGTAGCCTGCAGTACTGCACTCTAACCACTGTGCCACCGTGGCTCATAAATCCAGTTGTCATGACTCAACTTTCAATGTTATGTGGATGACTGAGAATCTTACATCAGTACATCTTTCCCAGTGGTGAAATCCAAATTTTTTACTACTGGTTCTGTGGGTGTGGCTTGGTGGGCGTGGTTTGGTGGGTGGCAGGGGAAGGTTACTGCAAAATCTCCATTCCCTCCCCATTCTTGGGGAAAGGATATTGCAAAATTGCCATTCCCACCCCACTCTGGGACCAGCCAGAGGTGGTATTTGCCGGTTCTCTGAACTATTCAAAATTTCCTATTCAAAATTTCCGCTACCGGTTCTCCGAACTACTCAAAATTTCCACGATCGGTTCTCCAGAACCTATCAGAACCTGCTTGATTTCACCCCTGATCTTTCCCTAACATTGCTACTTAATCCATTTGCCATCACCTTTAACAAAATTTAACTCCCTTCCCAAGACACAAAATACAGCCTTGAGCTGATTTCTGGAACAACCTGAGGATGCTTTCCATTTGTTATTACAGGTAGTCTTCGGCTTACAATCATTTGTTTAGTGACAGTTCAAACAACTGTCAACTGACAGTTCAAATTGAAAAAAGTGACCTATGACCAATTTTCACACTTACAACCATTGCAGCATCCCCATGGTCATGTGATCAAAATTTGGGCACTTGGCAACTGGCATTTATTTATGACAATTGTACTGGTCAGGATCATGTGATCATCATTTGTAACTTTCCTAGCTAACTTCTAACAAGCAACGTCCATGGGGGAAGCCAGATTAATTTAATGACTGCATTTAATGACATACAAAGATCCAGTTCTATAGAGCCTGCGTCCTAAGCACACTCTTGTACTGCAGTGAGTCTTCGATCCTCTACGCATGGCAGGAGAGAAAGTTGAACACCTTTCATATGCGCTGCCTCCAACGAATTCTTAGCATCACCTGGCAGGACAAAGTTCCAAATAGCGCAGTCTTGGAAAATGCTGGAATTTCTAGCATTGTTTCGCTGCGCATTGAAGACCCTGTTGTTCCGCCAGGCCGGACTATCAACACAATAGTTTTAAATTGGGGTATTTAAATTTATTGGGGTTTTAAATTTGAGCCACTTATTTAATTATTTTAAATTTTATATCATTGTTTTGTTTGTGTTTTTAAATAGGCTGTACACCGCCCTGAGTCCTTCGGGAGAAGGGCGGTATAGAAATAAAATTATTATTATTATTATTATTATTATTATTATTATTATTATTATTATTATTATTAATTTGATTTATATGCCGCCCTTCTCCGGAGACTCAGGGCGGCTTACAATGCGTTAAGCAATAGCCTTCATACTTTTGTATATTTATACAAAGTCAGCTTATTGCCCCCACAAACTGGGTCCTCATTATTATTATTATTAGCATGTATACACTATTGAAACAGTGACATCTACGCTGGCTGGAGCATGTCGTGAGAATGGTTGATGGTTGGATTCCGAAAGATCTCCTATATGGAGAATTAGTGCAGGGAAAGCGCCTCAGAGGGAGACCACAGTTGCGATATAAGGATATCTGCAAGAGGGACCTAAAGGCCCTGGGAATGGACATTAACAACTGGGATACCTTGACCTCCGATCGTTCAGCTTGGAGGCTAAAGACGCAGCATGGCCTTTTTCAATTCGAAGAGACACTTGTTCGGCAGGCTGAGGCAAAGAGGCAGTCCCAGAACCAACGAAATCTGGGGGCTGGGCAGGGGACAGAATGTATCTGCCCTCAGTATGGAAGGGATTGCCACTCTCGAATTGGCCTTTTTAGTCACACTAGATGCTTTTTTAGGACCTCTTTCCAGAGCACGATACCATAGTCTCTTGAGACTGAAGGATGCCAATGGTTCATTTAATAACTGCAAGTGATTTGCTTAAGAACTGTGACAAAAAGGTCGTAAAATGAGGTGCGACTCACTGCCTCGCTTAGCAATGTAAATTTCACACTCAGTTGTGGTCATAAGTCAAGGACTGCCTGTATTAGAATCATGACAAACCTTTTCATTGGTAGCATGAGAAAAATTGTCTCAGGACTCAGGATTATTATTCTCTTGAACAACTAAAACTAGTCTATAAGCCCATTGTGATTTTGAAAATATACTCATAAAATACCAAATTAGAAACAGTATATTTTACATGCACAAAAAAATGTATTTTAATAGGACTTGGCTTGATGACAAACTCCATAAACCTCCAATATAATTATGACTAATCCAAAATATTTTGCCACTAGAGATGGAAAAATGTGTTTTAACTCCATGCAGCTTCAAATGCTCTTAGAAGAAGTGGATTTGTCCGAAGCCATTCCATTCCAGATTCTGACCACTTGGGAGACTGAATCAGCTTGAAGATATCCTTGTTGAGTTTCTTCATAGTCTCAGGAGCTTCTGAAAGTCTTGCTTACAGTATAATTCGGAACTATCTATCACTCCAAGTTCAGACAGAGTGTTACAGTGTTTCTTTTCTTATATGAGGCCTATTGTCAGAGTGTTAGGTGGCTCTATCTTGGCCCTATGACAATTGAGTCTAAAGCCCCATGATCTGAGCCTGGATGAAGTGGGAGAGTTATCTGTAGAGGAAGGACAATAAACTAAGACGAATCCTAACAAGAGAAAAGCACTGGAAACAATGAATTAGGCAATTAGTTTCTCAACTTTTTCTTCACCATGAACTCCCTTTAAATACCTTTTGTGGACACAGACCCTCAAGGCTTAATTCAAGATTTAAATCATAACATTTCTTCAAGACTTCGCGGATTCCTGTGATGACAGCGTGGACCCCCAGGGGTCCACGGACCATAGGATGAGAGCAGTGGTGGGATTCACTTACCTTCCCTACCGGTTCGCAAATGTGAGCGCGCGTGCCTCATCTGCGCATACGTATGGCCTTCTGCACATATGCAGTGCTTGCACCTTACACCCGGGTGGGTGGGCGGAGCCTCCTACAATTGCCGCTACTGATTTGCCCGATCCAGAGAGAACCGGCTGAATCCCACCACTGGGTGAGTCTCTGAATTAGGGAGTTGTCTGCTCTGGATGGGATTGTAATCCCTCTGAGAATATATGGGCATACACTGGGAGCACTAATCTCAGCATATACTGGGAAAACTTGTAGAGTGATCATTATCATTAAGACTTGTTTATGTTGATCAGGACAGAGTGATCCATCTGCTGGTAATCTCAAGAGTGGATTATTGCAGTTCAGGGAGGGACTGCTTTTGAGTTGCATTCTACCATGAAAATAACACACCTCTTTGGTAAAAGCCAGCTTGTCAATTTGCTCCCAAGCCTATTTCTAGGTCTTGGATTAACATCCATAGAAAAATAGAACTAGAATCTCTTTCTCACATTAACCATCAATAAGGATATTTTGGTCAGGAATAAATTATATATCTCTGAACTGATAGTAGGCTATTACTTCTAAAACAATCTAATGGGTTAAAAATAAAATTCAGGAAGTGTGAAAAAAAATCAAATTATCTTGAGTTTTCATAACTGTTATATGTTTTTGTTCCCAGATCCAGCTGCAAAAAAACCTGCCAAACTTTTGTAGCCAAAACAATACTTCATTAATGCCTAAAAGATGTTCGAAGGATGCATCTACTCTCTAGCTATATGTTTCTATTATTCAAGTTGGGTCAAGTTGTTAACACAAATCCCATTGACAAGTGTGCAGCTTCAGAGGCCCTCCGGAGAATTTTTCTAAGGGTTCTCTTGGAGCCAGACAACTAACTTTCCAATAACCGTCCCTATTTACTTCTTGAAGGGTTGTATTACCCAGTGAGAGGTGTTTTTTTTCTGTGCCAAGTTCATACCCGCTTTCCTACAGAGACCCACAAGGCTTCCATCACCAGAGGTTCTTTTCCAATATTTGGGCTTTCTTTGAGCAAACAATTCCCACGTCTCAGATGAGCTCAGCAACATTTTAAAGTTCTCGGATTCAGGCATACTTTCTCAATTCAGTGATCAAGATGGTTTCTGGATGCATTCAGTGGTGGTATTTCCCCATGATAAAAATATTACGACTAGCTGTCAATTGAGCATTTCAGATAACAACACATTGAATTAATATCACTGAAGTTCTGCATGTTTTTAGTCCAGGATACCTTGAGAGCAAATCCTTGCATCCTATTTACTCCAACATGAAGATGGTTTCCATACTTTTTAAGGTTCTGTCCTTTTGCCTCCTCCTCATTCTCAGCCCACTGAAATTATCTTTAGTTGTTCTGGTGTGAAAATAATATTTTCCATCCCCTCCCAACACAAAACTCACCATCTAGACTCACTATGGTGCCTCAGTGGCAATGCTTATGATGGCTTAATTGGCGTGGGATCTGCCAACTCCAGTTGGTTGTTTGAGGTTGTTGTTACTCACACACCCTTGCCATCCAGTTATGACTCTGTCCTCTATGGCCATTTTGGATTAGCCTGCAAAGAAAGAACATTTGGTCTTAGTTCTCTTTTTCACACTAGAGTATTGATTTCCTAGCAAGTCCAGTGAGCTAGGAAACCTCCCTCCCCCTCCCCCATTAATATGGGAATATTGATATTCTAGTAAAGTTTGAATGTTTTTCATTGGGTGGTATTGCTGCTGCTGCACTGATGCTACTTGGTACGTGTGTGTGCATGTGTATGTGTACTGGTAATATTGTAAAGTACAGAAAGCATACACATATAAGTATAGAATGGGGCACGGGAGAGAGAAGAGGCTCTTTGTATGACCAAGAAACCATTCACAGGGGAAATTGGCTTCAGGACAGAGAAAAGAAAGACCCACCCAGTGTCCTTAAACCGTGGCCTACCACATATTCTGGAGAATGATCAATGATTGTTTTTTGTGCTGATAGATGACACTGAGCGGGATGTGAAAAGAAACCAGCCTGAAACTGGTCAACATGAAATTTGCAAAGGGAGCAATGCTGCCCAGCCTCACTGCAAAAGCGCAGTAAAAGCTCTGCTATAGCAGACAGAAATGTTGGTTGGCATACTTTCCTTTCAATACAGGAATGGCACAAGGCACATTAATACATCGGTGAGGGAGAACTATGAGCAGATACCTTCTTCAGCAACAAATGCTACCAAATTCGGCCTACAAAAATCTGCATAATCCCTTAGATGAAATAAGGAATTAGAATGAATCTAAGACCTCTTTTTGGTTGTGTCATGGAAGCCCTACTCTTCTTCCTGGTCATTGGAATGATTCACCAATAGATGCTGAAGACTTGTTTTGATTGTAATGGAAGTTGAACCTCCTCTACAACCGCTCCTCAGACTCATGTAATAGAGGATGTAGGCCATGTCCTACCACACTGCAATTGTATGTCCTCTTAATCTTAACACTTCTAAAACTCCTACCGGGCAGAAAAGATGAAATAAAGAACTCATCATTCCTAGCAGATTGTCAGACCAACATTACAATGTTCTGCAGTCAGATTTTCCTTAACAGTCATGAGGGTACATCCTCGGGTTTTATCTGGCATAGTGGCATATCTGCAAAGTATTTAAAGGTGTGCTGATTGGTAGTTATGCTGTTGCTGCAAAGTTAAGGTGATAATGATTCAGAAGGTCTGAGTTTGGGGTCTATATTTTGCCCAGAGACAAAAAATTACACAATTTAAATACTCTACTCCATACTAACTAACCTGAGGTTGAAGCGAACATTTATCGTCAGCCTTCTCCAACATGGTGCCTTTCAGATTTTGAGTGGGAGGTGGGAGGCTACAACTCACAGTATTCTCATCAGAGTTCAATCATTCTGGAAGTTCTCATCTCCAGAGGCTATATAGTAATGTAAGAAGGAGGTTGGGCTTGAACACCAGTAATTCAATTGGAAATCATCCAGAGTTAATCTTAAATAGATCAAAATCAAAGATCAAAATATATTTTTCTGATAAATCTATTTTTCAGAGTTCTTATGGAACTAAATATTGCTAAAGAAATACTTTCCAACAATAAAATAATAACAACTACTGCTAGTACAATTCTATAGCAAATTTTATTTAGACTTAGTATTTCTATTAGGTATAATTCTTAGCTAGTAGCAACATAGTTGCTAACCTCCCACCGGCCAATTCGCTCCCACAGATAGGGTCTCCTCAGGGTGCCGTCGGTCAAGCAATGATGACCCCCGGGGGAGAGCCTTCTCTGTGGGAGCACCCGCCCTCTGGAACAGGCTACCCCCAGGAATACGACTGATCCCAGACCTCCGTACTTTCCGCCGAGCGTTAAAGACCTTCTTATTCCAGCAAGCTGGGCTGGCTTAAAATTTTAATGGGTTATTTTATGGGGAAAGGGTTTTAAAATTTAGGGAAGCCAAACTGATTTAATTCTGTTTTAATTCTTTTTAATTTTTATACTGTATGTGTTTTAAATTTTGGCTGTTCACCGCCCTGAGTCCTTTGGGAGAAGGGCGGCATACAAATTTAAATAATAAATAAATAAATAAATAAATAAATAAATAAAGATAGTTTACAAGATGAAGGAGTTGGACAATAATTCTTATTTACTTATTTATTTAACTGAGCTCATAGGCTGCTGAAATAATGAATTACGCTTTATAGGAACCAGAGTGAGATGATATTAGAATTCAACTTTGTTTTTTATATCATACTTTACTAATAATAATAGAAGGTCTATTGCTGGTATAACAAGTGATTTCCATTTGCTACTTTAAGACTATCCTTTGCAGGATTACCTAGAAGGCACCAGGCTGGGGAAGGCAGAGATAAATAGATATATGAAAGGTAATGAAAAATACAAAATAAAAAATATTCAATTTACAAACCATATTTCAATTACTAAAAGAAGCATACTGATGTCACAACAAGCCTTTGTAACAGTAGACTTCACAGGAGAGAACATGCATAGGGGATGAAGGGGGCCCCAGACACTCTCATAATTCCAGCTGAAATTAATTTACTTTCACTTTCTAGCATCACAGATGCCGACATCTTTCTCCTTGTCATTTACTCTGGAAGTCAGAAAATGTGCGCTGCTGAATAGCAATAGCACTTAAGACTTTTTATATATCGCTCCATAATGCTTTACAACACTCTGAGCTATTTACAGTGTCAGTATTATTTGCATGTTGCCCCCAACAATCTGGGTCCTCATTTTACCAACCTCGGAAGGATGGAAAGCTGAGTCAAGCTTGAACCAGTCAAGATCGAACTCCTTGCTGTGGGCAGAATTAGCCTGCAATACTGCATCATGACCACTGCACCATCAGGGCTCCTGAATCATAAAAGAATACTAGATCTAGAAATTATATTATTAAAAACTTGCTAAAAGCTATTTGTTTATATCAGAGGAGAGTACAGTGATGTTTATGGGCACAAATGCGCACCCACGAATTTCCTGCCTGTTTAACTTACTTTTCTTAATGTTCTTTTAATTTAAAAACGAAACAAAACAGAAGATAAATAGCATAAGCCCAAGCAAAGCAGCCACTTTTGTGTTAGCCTCTAGGCCCTATCAACAATTTTAGAAAATAAAAATAAAAATAACAGATTGTTGTAGCCTGGTATTTTGTTTGGAATGTTTTCTGCTAGGGAGAAAAAAAAGGCAAACAATTTTTTTGTAGAGATCATTCTGGTGATTACATGGCTGACACAGAATAACCTCATTATTTGAATTTCTAGTATTGTGATGGCAAATCTTTGGTACGTGTACCAGAAGTGGCACGCAGTGGCCTCTCTGATGGCACACGAGCCATCACCTCAGTTCAGATTTGCTACGCATGCATGGGCGCCTCCCCCCGGCCCTCTGGTCACGTATGCGGGGGGGGGGGGCGTGTGTGAGGCACTCAGTCCAGAAAAGGTTAGCCATCATTGCTCTAGTATATTCAATTAATTGGCACTCCTCATGGATGATATGTTATGAGCACATCTCAAAATCCAGATATTTTCCCTGATCCCAAAACAGGTTGACTAGCGCCGTCATCTACTGTGGGATATGAAGAAATACAGCCTATAATTGAAGTTGTAGTTGAAATGGCTGGTCTGCTTGAACAAAGGATTTGTCTTCCATTTTTCTGCCACACGGCTTGCTGAATGGATGATTTTTTATGTGTATCCCTTGGAACAGTTACATTAATAGTTAAAGAATATTTGACTTTTATTCTGTTTGTAGCTTTGTTTTAGCAACATGTGTGGTCTGCTTTGCAGTTTACATTGTGCAGAAGTTTATAAAGCCCAAGTCCAGTATGAATTGAGCAATATCACTCTGTTTACCATACATGGGGTAAATACCCTCTCTAAAACTTACATTTGATATAAATAACAATCTCGTTTTCAGAAGTCAGCCAAAGAAGCAAATATGATATTTTATAAAGATATGAGAGCCACAGACCACAAAGAAGTCTAAAGAGAGTTTGCAAAAGGTATAATGTTAACACACTGTTCTCTAGGATTTCTCTTCTTATGACTGCAATAAAATATCAAGACGTAATCTTATCTTTGGAATTGGTGGGAAATGATTGGAATGCACCAAAATATTACTTTAAAAGGATTTTTCTCATTTCTTTTTCGCATAACAAATCAAGGTTTACAGAAAAATCATCATGTACTTTACAGGACAGCACAATGGTCACGTACTTCTTTACAAATTCAAACATCAAAAAAAAAAAATTCTGGCTCCTTGGTGACTAAAAAAAATATATTGCAGCATTAGTGTCTGTGAATAACAGTTTACTATTGTACATTAGATGTGTTGGAAGGATAAATACTCTTATGATTGAGGAGAGGTAGCAGAAGTGCCAACAGCAATGTCAGTTGTTAATAGTGGCCATTCACGCAGCTCTTGTTTGCTGGTAACTCAGGCATAACACCTGTCAGGACCCGATTGCTGTCCACAGACATGTAACACCTGTCAAAGCACCTCAAAGCACCTAGATGTCAAACTCACGGCCCGCGGGCCAGATGTGTCACACGCTGGCCATACCCATGCGCATGCCTGGTTTAACAAAGGAAAAAAGTCGTGGTACGTCACGTGATGCCGCCGTGACGACACAAGTTTGACACCGCTGACCTAGGTGGCATCAAAAAGCTCTCCTCTATAGTTTTCATGAGATCTTTGAGGGGAAAAAACGATGTTTGGTTTAAATTGTTTCTGGTATAGTTTGCCTCTGATATGGATCTCTGCCTAGTCCTAATCAATGTCACCGGGCGACCACATCTGGACTTGGAACGCTGCAGGATCAGACTTGATTAACACTTGAATAGAAGACCACCAAAGGTTCCCACAACAAAACATACTCTGGAAAAATGGGGAGGTCAGAAAACAATACATTCATGTACTGTACATGTAAACCAGGAACTCAGCTGGAGGACATCTTTGCCATTTTAAATCAGTAACACTGACTAAGCTAACACAATCCATTTTCTCAGAAAGATGGACTCCAGTTTGCCTACTGTGTGTGATGCCTTGAGAAATGGTTGGCAATTCTATTGTTTTAGAGTCACCGGACGTTACCAAGCACTTATCCTTGGTTACAAACCCAACTGGTGGACTTTGTTGGCTTGACATATCATAAATTGTGCAGGCATGGATTGAAACTGCTCATGAACTAAATCTTATCATTCAACATAATCTCTTTTCCAATTAAATGAAAGTTGGCAGGAATTCTAACATTTAATCCAGCTGGATGAACTATTGACATTATACAATAAGTGGTTTCTACCTAAGTGGATGAACTGTTAATTAATGGATATGAATGTAGGTAATTATATTTCTTGTGTTTTAGTTAGGTCACTAATCCTGGTTTTTGCAGGTTTAAACATGGTGCTGCTGTACTTATAATTCACATAACATTTTAAATTGTTGTACAAATTTCCTTTTTTTAATATTTCAGAGATGGCAAAAAGGACAAGCTGGAGTTGGAGTCGAAAGCCAGAATCTGAATCGCAGACACCTCTTTGAACTTTGTAATCAAGTACACAAAAAATTGTGAAGAGTGTTATGCTGTGGTCAGAAAAGCCAATGTACATAACAGCATAGCAGAGATCTAGCTTAAAAATGCCAGTGTCCTATAACCAACAAGTTGAGCCCAAAGCAGAGTACTCTCACATGAACTAAGTCAGAGACTAGACAACTATGGGAAGGTCACACTTTTGCCAGTCTAAGTTCAAGAAAGACACAATTCAAGCTGTCATTTTAACTAGAATGGTGGCCTACGGAAACCAAGTCAACTCACAACCTCCTGTTGTGAAGTAAAAATGCAGAGGTTACATACAGTTTTCAGCTCCTTTGAAGAGCATACAGTACAGTGGTGGAATTCAATTTTTTTTACTACCGGTTCTGTGGGCGTGGTTTGGTGTGGCTTGGTGGTAGGAGAATACTACAAAATCTCCATTCCCATCCCACTCCTGGGGTAAGGATATTGCAAAATCTCCATTTCCACCCTGCTCTGGGGCCAGCCAGAAGTGGCATTTGCCGGTTCTCCGAACTACTCAAAATTTCCGCTACCAGTTCTCCAGAACCTGTCAGAACCTGCTGAATAGTGCCCCTGATACAGTACTTCACTTGGCGTTGTAATACTGCTCTGCAGTAGAAACAGGAAAATTGTTATGTGATGCTCTGCAATAAATATTACTGTATACAAAAAGGCTGTTTGAAAGAAAACCAGATTGAGTTCTGGGGAGATTTTCTCCCAAGTAAACGAGGACAGGCTGATGTCTCCCAAATCAAATTCCAGACCCTAAAACATTGGGCCTTGGGTAAAATGAGCCCCTGGGGGTAGGGGATGGGGCACAGAGAAAAATGTTTGTGAGATTGTTTCTTAAACGTGAAAACAGATTCAGAGAGAATAGTTTGCTCATTGGGATTACTTTTGAAACAGATTCTGTCATATGGACTCCTAATTGTAGGATATGTCTATACTAACTTGAGATTTTAAGACAACTTGTATCCCACAAATTCAGGCTCCCTTTGGTTCTGGAAAATAGCTTTAGCCGTGATTTTTTTGACAGATGGAGCTGCTCCGTTCCTGTAAAAAGCCGCAAAGGCGCCTTTTGACAGTCAGCAGACACTGATGCCCCTTGCGGTCAAAAGATATTTGCAACAGTAAAATTTAAGGTAGCACCAAAAGAAACACACACACACACACACGCACACACACACTCAAGATGTACCACCAGCAAAGCTGAAGGATACCAATTTTCTCTCCCAACCACAACTCCCCTTCATGTTTACTAACCTCTTGTTCTTATAACATGTACTAATGTGAGTTCATAGGATGGATATATATTTATTTGATTTTTTTAAAATCCTGCCTTTATTACTTTGTATAAAAGGGTAGCAAACACACCCAACATTCCTTCCGCCTCCTATTTTCCCCACAACGACTGTGTAAGGTGGGTTGGGCTCAGAGTGAGTGACTGACCCAAAGTCACCCAACCCAGTTTTTCATGCCTAAGGCCAAAGTAACAGTCTCTGATTTGAGCGTGGTACCTTAACCAGGGGTGAAATCCAGCAGATTCTGACAGGTACTGGAGAACTGGTAGCGGAAATTTTGAGCAGTTCGGAGAGGTGGCAAATACCACCTCTGCCTGGCCCCAGAATGGGGTGAGAATGGAGATTTTGCAATATCTTTCCTCCAGGAGTGGGGAGGGAATGGAGATTTTGCAGTATCCTTCCCCTGCCACGCCCACCAAGCCACGCCCACCATGCCACACCACACCCACAGAATCGGTAGTAACAAAATTTGGATTTCACCACTGACCTTAACCATTATGTCAAACTCCGTGTATGTGTTCTTAAACCCTCCACACGTCCCATTCTTTGCTTTCCGCCTTTCAAAATGGACATTTTTAAAACTGCATAGTTTTCCCCCAGGAATCATTATGAACCTCGTTCAGACTCGTCTCCTCTTATATACAAAATCCATTCTTCTTAGCTAAGTCACTCCTATACTTTTTCTCCCTGGGTTCATACAGATTTAAGAGTTCAAACCTGCGAAACAGAAGGCAACAGAAGGGGTGCCTGGTCATGGACTTCGATGGTCTTAAGTGAAATTTCAGTGAAAGTTTTAGGGGGACCGCTCCTACGTCAGGAGAGGTCGGCGGGACGGGGGGGGTGTAGATCCTGACCCCGAATGTGTCTTATTAACGGGCCTCCCGGATCCCCACAGAGCAACTTACACTTTCAACCCCCCGTTGGGCAGATCCACCTCTCTGGAAGTACTCAAAGTGAAACAAGTGCGCAACTCTTTATTATGATGATGAGCGTTGGAAACTTTCATTTATCTTTCCCAAGTCCCTTTTAGCTTAAAGGCGTTAATGGGAGAGCAGCCGCTAACTTTCGCCTTTCTGCATTTTTTGCCCTCCGTAAAAAGCGGCGTGGAGGAACTTCCTTAATAGGAGGAGGGTGGGTGGGTTCCTCGGGGGGCTACTGTCAATCTTTTTAAGCCTTTCCTTTCAAGCTTTGAATGTGAGCAGCCCACTAGCCCCCCCAGAGCTCTCGCCCTCCCCTTCTTTCCTAGAGATCGTAAAGAAAGAAAAGGGGAAAGGGGCGTGTCAACAGCGGCCCGACCAATGGCGGGTCGCGTAGCGAGGGAAAGGGGCGGAGCGACCGGAGGGGGAGTGGAGAAGAGGAGAAAGAGCGAATCAGTCGGAGGGCTCCAGCCAAGGGGGGATGTGTAATAAGGAGGAGAAGCGTTGCTAATTTTTTTTGTTTGTTTGCTTTTCCATGCATGCATAATGAGGCCGGATCAGAACACGCTGCTGCCGCCGCCGCCGCCGCCGCCACCGCTGCGTGGAGGGCACTTTTGTATTTAAAGCCTCGCGAAAGAAAACAGCTCCTCAAAAGTGTCGGCAAAGAGGGGAAGAAACGGCGGATCGCGGGAAGTCGAAAAGGGGAGAGCTCGGGGACCCGCGGTGAGTCCGGCTGCCTCCTCTTGTTCCCACAGCGGAAGAGTCTGCGAGGCACAACGCGCCTCCGGAGCCCGACCGGGGCTCGGGAAAAGTTCAGCGCGGCCGCTCGGCATGTGAAAGAGATGCGCTGAGCTCCAAGAAAGAAGATCGGCATGAGAAGGAGGGAAGCCGCCGCTCCGACTCAGCAGGGAGCCCATCACCCCGCTGCTCCAGGCTTCTTTCGCCGCCTCCCGGCCTCTCCATCTCGGGAGTAAGGGGCGGAGGCTGTTGGGCTGCAAAAAGGAGAAGGCGCCGCTTTTCTGAAAAACCGTTCCCGAAGGAAGATTCCCAGGCCGCGGACGGGCGCCGGGAGGATGGATTGATGAGGGAGACCCCCATGCGCACCCTCGGCAGAACTTCCCCAAACTTTTCTACTTTCGGCAGCCGCTGGGCCGCCGCTCCCTCCGCGCTCGCTTCCCGACCACGATTGCCCTGCGGCCGCCCGCGATGGTGGCAGCCTGGCGGGGAGGAGGACGGTGCCTACGGACCGCGCTGCTCCCGCGCCTGGCCGCCTTGGGGCTGAGGCTTCTGCTGCTGCTGCTGGGCGCCGCCTCGCCTCCGCCGGGGGTTCACGGCCGGCGCCTGATCTGCTGGCAGGCGATGCTGCAGTGCCAAGAAGAGCCGGACTGCGGCTACGCTTACAGCCAGTATGCCGAAGCGTGCGCGCCGGTGCTCGTGGCCGAGGGGGACGGCTTTGCCGCCTCTGCGGCGGCGTCCTCCTCCAATAGGCGGCGGTGCCCGAGCCATTGCATTTCGGCGCTCATCCAGCTCAACCACACCAGGCGGGGCCCGGCGCTGGAGGACTGCGACTGCGACCAGGACGAGAAGTGCCGCGCCACCAAGCGCGCTATCGAGCCGTGCTTGCCTCGGACGAGCGGCGGAGGCGGCGGTGTGGGGGGAGCGGGCGGCGGCGTGATCGGCTGTACGGAGGCGCGGCGGCGCTGCGACTGGGACACCCGGTGCAGCGTGGCTCTCGGCCGCTACATGATGTACTGCGGCAAGCTCTTCAACGGCGTCCGGTGCACCCAAGAGTGCCGGGACGTCATTAAAGACATGCTGGTCGTGCCCAAGGCGCTGCTGCTCAACGACTGCGTCTGCGACGGGCTGGAGCGGCCCATCTGCGAGTCGGTCAAGGAGAACATGGCTCGCTTGTGCTTCGGGGCCGAGGCGCTGGGGCCTGGCAGCAGCGGCGCCTCGGACGGCGTCTTAGACGACTACTACGAAGACGACTACGAGGAGGAGCCCAGCCAGCCCACCAGAAATTACTTCGACGACATGGCCGCCGTCGCGGGTGGCGAGGCGCCTTACCCGAGGAAGCCCGCGGAGGGCGGGACGGCCCCTGTGGCCGCCTGGACGCTGCTCTCGGTTGCCTCCATTTTGCTGCTGCTGCTTCTCTCCTAGCCTAGCCTTGGGAGGAGAGGCTCTTGAGGGGGGCCGTGGCCGAGCTGAGAGGGAAGAAAGATGGGCTGGCCTCGTGGCGCTTGTCCCGCGTGGGGGTTTCTACTGGCCAGGTGAGGGAGGGTCTCTGAGAGCTTCCCCGGGTCTCTCCTCTCACAGGATGGCAGAATATCTCCCAAGGAACATGGTGTTTTAGGAAGAGGAATCCCCCGAAACAGGCCAGTATCCGTGAGCATCTTGCCTGGGCTTCCTAGTTTTATCAGTGGAGAGAAGCTGGAAGTTGGAAGACCTCCAAGTTGACCAGTCCCCTTGGCTTGGTTTGCTGCGTATTCCTAGCTGTGTAGAGAATTTTCCTCTCACATGGGCATTTTCTCTTTAAAAATGATGCCTGAAAGGGATGCTCCTGTTGTATTAAATTCCCTTTTTGATTTAAAGAAAGGGAATCTAGTACAATTAAAAAGCTTTGGAGTTTGTTACTGGACCCTTCCTTTGTTGACACTTTTCTTTTAGAAGGGTTTCCAGTTGATGTTCAAAATGAATATGCTTTGGAATTCACCTGTAGGTTTTACATATATTGCACATTAGTTATTTTATGAGATCGTAAGAAATGTCTTGACTATGCATGTCAGGGGTGTAGATTGTGCAGTGTTTATTTTGCTGCATGCACAGACATCACCACTTGCAGCTGCCCAATTATATACAGCTGGACTTTTTCTCAATCCTGTATGCATCCAACTAGGAAATATACAGTATGCATGACATACCTGTACATGTGCACTATGCAAATTATTGCCATTTGGCAAACGACTTTAAAGAAGCAGATTGTCTCATGGTTACAGTCAACTTGAAAACAATAAATGTACCAATGACTGCTATTTTTCCAAGCTGTCCTCAGTGAAGTTGTGAAGGTTTCCCTGCAATGCTTCCAAAAGTGTTACTTTGCATAACCATTCAACAAGTGACTCCTACCACCCAGTTAACATCCACAGAATTCATAATTATGCTTGACTGAAGATGCAGTTTTGATTCTTTTTAATTGGATAGATGTGCAGGCATAGAGGGAAGAGGTTTCAGAGTTACTTTGAAGATTCATATATAGTAAGTTTAGGACTTTTTTTGCAGAATGAAGTATACTGGCATGTATTTGTTATCCGTGGTGATGATTGCACATACTTCAGTTTTACATTCTTGATGCATAATTAGCTTTAATTAACTTCCAGGTTTTATGGGAAGTAGTAAAGACATACATAAATTTCCTACATCCCTGTGATGATACACAAGTTCATTCTAGATGTCTGGGATGATATGTAAGTTCATTGTTTTTCCTACAGTAATGGTTCCTTTTCCTGTTCAGGGTTTGTATTGGTTTTTGCATCAGTTAGAATTGCAATACATAAGTTCACCAGCAAATCTCTCTTGCCTCAGCCTAGGAGGAAAAAAAACGCTGAACTGTTGGCTGTTGAACAATGCAACCTTTGTCTCTAAAGAGCTCTGCACTGCCATCTTCAAAAAACACTTTTTAAACTCAATATGTAAAAATATCCTGAGAAGTTATATTGCCTCTAATCCTATCAGGGGGCTGACCTCTGGTAAATTTTATATAAAATGTATTTAAAACTGGTTTTGTTACCAGCTGTTGTTACTTGTACATAGAATTTTATAAATGGTATACTTTGGGAATAATTTATTTTTAAAAAAATTAAAAGTTTTAAACGTACATCATCTGCAAAAAATAATACATCTGTTGTTCTTTTATTGCAAAGAGGCAGATATAATTTTGTATGTTAAGGAATGCAAACAACAGTAATTCCCTAAATGAAATAATGTACAGAGTTTTTTCAAATAGATCTGAATTTAAATTTTGTATTGTTTGAGGGATTTATGAACTTTGTAGAATTGTATACATGTTTCTCTGGACTTCCTTAAACATTGTATTTTTATAGAATGTGTGAAAAGGCCCTATGTTTAAATATCTATTGAGTGTGTATTTTTATGTGTAAATTAGTAAAGAAAGATTTTTAAAGAAGAATTATGGTGAAGTTGTTTTTAAACCACTCCAAATAGGAACAGAGTGGAATGTAAATGGAAATAGTTGGGTATAGATTTTGTTCTTCAAATTACTTGCTATGAAATAAATTCATGGGATTCAGTGGTATTCCTCTGAGCAATTGGAGAACTTGCCAGCTATATCTTAAGTAAGTTGGTAATTGCTTCCCTTCAAAAAATATTTCCTTTGAACAAAGATAGTAGATACAGATATGAATTATGTTAGCATGGCAACAAGTTGGTGTATGATTAGAGACAGCTATGCCAGTTATGCATTTTGCATTTCCACTGAAACAATGCTGTGTCCCAATTTTTTCACTGAAATACAAAAATTTTGTTGATGGCTTGTTTGTATATAAGTACCAAACCCATAGTCAAGTATGTAAAGAGTAACACATTTAGAATAATGATTGCTGAATTGGAGCCACTTTGCAAACTAGCTCATCTTCCTTTCATGCAGAAGAGAGCAGATATAATGAACCATGTGTGACCAACAATGACAAGCCTGTGTCTTACACTGGCCTTAGCAGTTGTTTTGCAGCCCTCTGAAGGCTGGTTTTCTGCCAGAGCTACTGATCTACACTCAAACACCCTTAGATAAATAATTACGCTCTTAAGCTGTCTCGAGTGCTGATACACTTGACCTTGTAAATAGAAATGTTTGCAGTAAGAATAAACTCTCAGCATTTGAAAATCTTTTAAACATTAACACAAAAGAGAGAGCTTGGTCCTCGGGGGATTGAGTTTGAACTGTGCCAAGCTAGGCACTTGCTTAAAAAAAAGTTTATTTATCTTGTATCCCTGCTGTTTATTTAAAACTTCTTTTTCAATGCTGTGATTGGAAGACAAGTCAGAAGATTAAAAGCTGCAACAAATAAACCTTGACTGCTGAGGAAGAAAGATCAGCAAGAACTGCTATGTTTTCTTAGATAACATTTTTTGGTGTGTAAAAACCATCAGACCTAAGAGTTGTTAGAAGCAATTAACAAAATTGTAAATTTAGTATTTCCACCACAATGCACTACATCATTTTTTAAAGAATATTGCTGTTTTCATTAGTTTATTGAACCTGACATTAAAATAAAAAGTTCCACTTACATGTACTGAGTTTCTAGTCTTCAGGATGAGCTTAAATTCTTTTCTTAATTCAATCACAGGAAATGAGATATTTTAAAGTCAACTGATGTTTGATCTGAGGTAATAGCTACCCATTCCTTATACTCTTGGGGAAGAAGCTTCGGTCATAGATTTTCCCTAAAGAGAAAAATACATTGGGGAACAGAATTATTTCCTGGTACAGAAACTAGAAATTCCTTGTAAATCCTAATTTGAGAAATTCTTGACAAAAGTAGATGCCTATGTTTACATGGTATCTGGAATGAGGATTCTAAATGTATTCTTTGCAATTTTTTTAATAAAGACCAACCGGAGTTGAGCTTCATAGAGAAAAAAGCATCCTAATTGATGTATTGAATGTCTTCACCCCAAAATTCTCAGTATCAACCTCGTGCCTTCCAGATGTATTGGATGTCACTCCACAATTTTCAGTCTGCATGGCTGATTCTAATGGCTGAGAATTAGTAATTGTGAAGTCTAGCACATCTGGAGCTCATCAAATGGATGAGATGCTCATTCTATAGATGTTGATATCTATCACAGTCAATTTCCTTGTTAGTTTCTTTGAGACATTTATAGATGAAGACTATAATACTGATAATAAATAAAAATAATAATGGTTAGGGGAAGAATAATAAGAAAATAAACCTCCACTTAGCTACTGAAGATTTGCTTCCATTTCTCTCAACCCATTCAATTTCCATAAGTTAATCTGTAAGAGTTTTATTATCTTGAGCAACCACAATTCAACATTATCCTATCCAGCAGGTGAGATTTGCCCAAAATAGGATGTGCCTCAAAGGATACTTGAGAAACAAATACAACACTGACTTTAATGTTTACAAGATTTCTGAAATATTTACAAGCTTTGACCCACCCTGACCAAAGGAGTGGGGGCAAATAATGCTTCCTCCCTCCCACTGTCTCTCTTATTACTCCCCCCTCCCCATTTCATGTAAAATAATCCGCTGGATACCCTTGTGCCCCTTTTCTTCCCAGTTACCAGATTTGAATTCTCAGTGACAGTTTATTTGTCTTTGGAGGCACTTCAGTGACAAATGTTTAAGGGAGTGTGAGACAATGGTGGAGAATAAGAAGGCAGTTCATTGAACTGACAGTGACCATACAGTAAATAGAGGCAGATTCAAGCTTCACTGATCACCCAAGAGCACTGTGAGGCTTTTGTACACAAGCACAATGGATATAACATAAGGTCTCTGTTTATTTTTAACAATATATAAAAGTGTACGTGGGCAAGCATGGATCACCTGAAAATAAATGTGCAAACAAAATGGCTGAAAAGTAAAGCAAACTCTCTTAACCAATTTATTTCTGAGCTGCGAGATTAATAATAATTTATTAAATTTACATGCCCCTAGTTCTTCATGACTCTTGGCAGCTGACAATAATCGGAGACCTTAGAGTAAGACTTAAAAAATGGAGAAGATTATTTCTTTCAAAATCCCATACAATGTGGAATGAAAAACAAATTTTATGTTTCAAATCATCTTTGTATTATATGTAGATAATAGTATATAGGTAACTTGAAACGGGATTTGATGCTTCCCTAGAATTACAGTTTTTAAAATTCTGATTCCATTGTACCTTATGTGAAACTGAGTATCCTAATTCTTATGTTCTCTGAATGCTAAAAATATTACCCATTTTAGATGCAAATATGGTATATTTGCACATTTGCATCTAGAAGTTTTCTACTAGAAATAATACGTAATAGCTCTGACGAAAATATGAGTGTATTCATTTTACACTATCATTAATTTCTTTCATTTCAAACAACATAAACTGCCTTAATTGGGAATTTGGGATTAAATAAAGGCCTAAATTTAATTGCATTCTGATGTTCAGCAATCGTAACAAAGCTGGGAAAATTTCAAAAATGGGCTTCAAGAAGTCTTTTATAATTATGTGTGTGTGTGTGTGTGTGTGTGTGTGTGTGTGTGTGTTCATTTGATTTAGTTGAGTTAGTGCAACATTTTATTCCACACTTTATTCAATAAAGGGGAATGCTGGATAGACAGAACATTTCAATATGTCTGGTCCCTATAGCGGAATACAGGATCAGGTAAATCACAAAGAAGCAAATAGGATAAAATAAGTCAATGTATGTACATATACCACAGAAGAGAAGAAGTTAACATAAAACCTAACATAGGCTTAGAAGAAAAGATGAAACGGTTGCATATGTGAATGTAGGCCTACTGTATTTTACTTGAGGTATTGGATGGAGCAGACAGTTGAAAAGCCTCACACTGACAAAAGTAATGCAGTATTAGCATAAATACTTTCTAAGGCATCCATTTAATCAATTTCTCAAATAATGGAATGATCTACTACAAAATAGTGAACTGTATACACTATATTTTGGCACAAAGATGGTCATTCTCCCAGTAGTAACCAGGGACTCTAATAAATGATTTCAACAACGTTTTATTAAAGGAGGACAAGAGCCCTCAAGCTGCATTAATCGGGGAGAAGTCGAGTGGCACTTTTGTCATGGAAATGTTAAGCACATAATAGTTCAGGCAAACAATGTGGAGCCACTTCATTCTTTCAGCCATGCTGACACCTCTTAAAGAGGAACTGCAGGGAAGGATGTGGGAAAGATTTGGTTTCTGGAGAACTTGCTTCAGCTAATATTTTTTGAGACTTACCTCCAAAAGACTTTACTAAGGGAATGGACAACCATGGAAGAGATACCACGTGATCAAATATAATATGTAACTGATCCTTTTATTTGCATTTGCTATGGGTCCAAAGGAACAGAGAACTGACTGAAAGATTAAAAATCCATACACTTTGTAGATCTGCAGACCTGGTAGAGCAAGCCTATAAACAACCTGATTTACATGCTTGAAACTAATGAAAAGTCAAGTAGACATTCAGCCCCAATATGTGTAGATTTTAAAGAGAGGAAGAGAAGGAATAAGAGGAGAAGGAGGAGAAAGAAGAAGAAACAGTGCAATTTTTTTTAAAAAAAATAAAATATGCTGATTTTTTAGGGTTGCATCTAATTTGTAATTCTTGATATTCTTGAGTGAAGGACTATATATATATATATATATATATATATATATATATATATATATATATATATATACAATAAAATAATTTTGATAAATCTTATACATGATGTGGTAGAGATCATGATATAATATCTATGATGGCTATGCTCTGAAAATTAAACAGCGGTGTCACAGGAAAATAATACATATGCAACAAATGAAAAAATTAAGAAAATGTATTTACTCTTCATCACGCTAAAATGTAAGAAAAAGGTAAACAACAGTGGTAAAGTCAGGGAAAAAAGTGAAAGGAAATCTCTTTGTTACACTGGATAATAAAACTGTGAAACTCATTTTGATAAGCTATAATTATGATCATTAACTTAGATTACTTCAAAAGATAAGATCAATTTATTGAAGATAAGGTTAGTATTGCTTTAGTTGTGATGGTAATAAACTACATCAGAAGCATAACTCTTGCTTATCCACTTTTCCCATGCCAATGGGAAAATATCTTCATTAACTTCCCAAAGCCAGGTAAGTAAGTTCTGTAGGAAACAGGACTAAGATAAGTTGCAATATATTGAGAATGACACTGCTTGTATTCTTAAGAGTTCAGTAAAGGAATAGCTTTATGGACATAACTTCAATTCAGTTGATCTAGTGATCATCTATGAAAATGCAGAAGAATTGAAAAGTATCACAATTCATAGAACATAGAATATCAGAGTTGGAAAGGATCTTCAAGTCCAACCCCCAATAATTAATGTGTTGTAATGTATTGTAATTCACAATACATGGGACTACAGATGGCACCTATCCTATTTCAATGAATAAACAATTCAAGATTGTATCATGAGATACGGTTTCTTGAAAGAAGCCGGAATCCTTGGTGACATTATATTGCTTATCTACACAAAGATTTAGCAGATTCATATGATTCCATGTAACTAAGAAATGTATCTTTGGATAGTAAGACTGTGACATAATGAATCTGGGAAGTATTATGTCACCAACTCAGCAATACTTGTCAAAATGAGATGTTTCAACACAGAACAGTAAGGTATTTTGAAGTCAAAAATAGAAAGGACTTCTGACTTCACAAGGTAGAAAGTAGAAGGAATACTAAGAAGAAATAAATAAATAATATTTTAAAAATTTGGAAATGGTATTGAAAATATAAAGTAAAGTAAAAAGATTGTAGAAACGGGATGTAGGCATATAAACCTATGCACTATGCATCTGCATCACCATAAAATGGATGACCCATTTTATGACCACCACATGGCCTAAGTTGTGGGCTCAATTATGGTCTTAGGTTGAGGACTATCTGTACTACAAATAAATAAATATCAATAAAATCCAAGCTGATTTTATGTAAAAACTCAAAAAAGTAGTTCAAAGCAAAATTGCTCCAAATTTCTTTTGATGTAGGCTAAAATAGACATTTATAATTGCTTTCCTTTACACAAAATTTATCTGAGAGTAGACTGTTCTTTCTTTCTTGGTACCCAGAATATTGAAATTCCATGATTTGTGATGCCAAAAAAATGTCCATGGCATCTGTAAGGAGTGGATGGTTCCATGCCTATTTTTTTTAGATGGAATGCTTTGATATTTTCAGAATTTTTCATTAAAGAAGCACAATATATTCCAATCTAAAATAAATAAATTGTTGTGGAGAGGTCATTTAAAATGCAATATAATGTTTCCTTTGGGAGAGATTGATATTCTGAGTTAAGTATTCTCAACTATTGGTAAAAATCATGCAAAATAATAAGAATATGTGCAGCTAAGGTGAGAGAAATATCTCGTCTTAGCTGCACATATTCTCTGGAAATCCAAATCTGTTGCTATCATAGATATCCCTTATGATCTCTATACAAGAAACCATAACAGCATCATGTTGTGACTTCATTGTTTCATTACACACCTTTGTAGGAATATCTTTCTGAAAAATGCACTAAGGACATGGACATCTGATTGTAGTTTTTTCAAGATTCATAGAAAGCATTTGTTTCAGATCAGAAGAAAATGAAAGCACTTTCAACTGAGTTCTTGAAATTTGTTATATAGATAGATCAAAATGAATATTAGAAAAGTATGAAGAGCTGGAGATGTAGCTGGCAACATCTTCAGGACCAATTTTAAGTACTTTCACAACTGAAGGGAAAGTTGTTTATATGCGTGTGAGAAAAAGTGTGTGTGTGTGTGTGTATATATGTGTAGATGTGTGGGGATGAAGAGGCAATTGTTATACATGTACTGCCATTTATATTTACAGGTCTCTTTTTTAACCTAGAGTTACATTTCATTGTTAAGTCTTCATCACTGTCATTTAGTTTGTGTCCCTTTTTTGAGGTCTTCAACTTATGACTGTAATTGGCCCAGAATTACAAATGTAAATCATTGCAGTCCTTAGATGGATCACCATGTGGCCAGACCCGATTTGGCATATATATATTGTCAGGGTTCCAAGTAACAAACCAACAAAATCAAAACTCTGAGGCTTGGCAGTTGTTAAGCAAACATAACAGCCATTAAATGAATGCAGGGATTGTTTAGCAATTTCATTGTACCAATCGGATGGAGGGTTTGCTGAAAACTAGCAGTAAATGTTGACTATCGGCAAAAAACATTGAAAATCATGGTCACATGATCACAGGATGCCACAAATGGCTGTAAAGGTAAGTTGGTTGGCAAGTGGTCCCCCTGACTATGGGAGGGAGTGTATTGTCATAACCGATTTCGATCAGGTCATAAATAGCTTTTGGAGGGAGGGGTCCATTTGTAACTTGATTGGAAAGCTACATCGTCATAAGTCATCTACTTATCTCACTAAGATCCAAACAGAAATAAAGCAGTCATTGAATAGAATAGAATGGAATAGAATAGAATTCTTTATTGTCCAAGTGTGATTGGACACACAAGGAATTTGTCTTTGGTGCATATGGTCTCAGTGTACCATAAAAAGACAAGATGCATTCGTTAAGAATCACAAGGCACAACACCCAGTGACAATCATATGGTACAATAAGAAATCAAATCATACTAGGAAACAATATCAATATAAATCGGAAGGATGCAAGCAATAAAGTTACAATCATGCAGTCACAAGTGGGAGGAGATGGGCGACAGGAATGATGAGAAGACCAGTAGCAATAGTAATGCGGCCTAATGTGAATTGTTTGACAGTGTTGAGGGAATTATTTGTTTATCTGAGTGATGACATTCGGGAAAAAACTGTTCTTGTATCTAGTAGTCTTGGTGTGCAGTGCTCTATAGCATCGTTTTGAGGGTAGGAGTTGAAACAATTTATGTCCAGGATGCGGTGGGATGGTGGTTGTGGTGGTCTGTAAATATTTTCACAGCCCTCTTTTTCACTCCTGCAGTGTACAGGTCCTCAATGGAAGGCAGGTTAGTAGTAATTGTTTTTTCTGCAGTTCTAATTATCCTCTGAAGTCTGTGCCTGTCTTGTTGGGTTGCAGAACCAAACCAGACAATTATAGAGGTGCACATGACAGACTCAATAGTTCCTCTATAGAACTCTTTGGACAATTTGAGCTTCCTGAGTTGGCGCAGAAAGAACATTCTCTGTTGTGCTTTTCTGATGATGTTTTTGATGTTAGGTGTCCATTTTAGGTCTTGAGATATGATAGAACCTAGAAATTTGAAGGTCTCTACTGTTGATATTGTATTGTCTAGTATTGTAAGAGGTGGTAGTATGGGAGAGTTTCTCCTAAAGTCTACCATCATTTCTATGGTTTTGAGTGTGTTCAGTTCCAGATTGTTCTGGTCGCATCACAAGGCTAGTTGTTCAATCTCCTGTCTGTATGTGGATTCATCGTTGTCTCGAATGAGACCAATCAATGTTGTATCATCTGCAAACATCAGTAGTTTAACAGATGGATCGTTTGAGATGCAGTCATTGGTATATAGAGAAAAATTAACTCTTTGATGAATGCATTTTATTTATTGTTTGGATTTCTTAATGTCATAAAGAAGAGGACCCAATCTTCTGGGGGCAGAGGTGTGACACCTCTGTGCTATGGGGGTCAACTCTGCTTTGCTGTTTTTCCCCCCTTTGGATTGCTTCTTTGTTTTACCTAAATTAAATCTAGTTTATAACCCTTTATCAAAAGACCTTAGGACATCATGCACATCACTATGTTATTGTTTGAATGTTATAATGTAATTTGTATTCCTGACTGTCACAATGACAGGATGTAGCTGACACAAATGATATTTTTACATCATTTGCATGATGCCATCATGACATATGTGATTTCACTTGCCTCTCTGTGGCATCTCATGCTTATAACACAGACTTTGTTTATTTTTCTCACTTGAAGAGGGAATTATGAGAAACATGGGACCAAACTTCAAACAAGAGGAGACAGGAAATGAACACAGCTCAGATCATGTCAGTTGATTAATCCATGGAAGAGACATATTTAAAACTCCTTAAAAAGTTATAGCTGTCTCATTCAAAGAGAGAAATGAGACAAGTTATAGAAAAAGCAACAAAAATGGTCACGTAGCCTGAATATTCTCTCTCTCAAAGTAAAAGCTGAAGAGGTTTTGTTAAGATTGTTTTTTTTAATCTTGCCTTTATTATTTTTACAAATTACTCAAGACAGCAAACATACCTAAATGTTTTCCTGTTTTCCCAACAACAACAACCCTATGAGCAAATTGGGCTGAGAGAAAGTGACAGGCCCAAAGATACCCATGCCTAATGCTGGACTAGAACTCATAGTTGCCTGCTTTCTAACCTGTTTCCTTAACCACTAGACCAAACTGGCTCTCCTACTACAGCGGCCCTCAACCTTTTGGGCACCAGGGACTGGTTTCGTGGAGAGAGGTTTTTCTGCAGACCGGAGGGGGTGTGGTTTTGCGTGCTGCCTGTATCTTGTAGATGGGGCTTTGCTTGTTTGCGCGGCCTGGTTGCTGGTATGCCACAGACCAGTGCTTGTTGGGGACTCCTGTCCTACTAGACCAAATATTTAGAATTCTGGCTATCCTTTGAAAACATAACTGGGATAGAATGGAATATTCCAGAAACTACTCATATTTTGCACAAAACACCTCACATTCATGTTTGTGATCCCTTTGTATAAGATTAGAATAGAATGCTTTTCTGATGAAATTGGCTGTTAGTACATTCAGTTATACATTCGTTATAGTACATTTGTTCCGTGTGCCTTTGTCATTTAGTCATGCTGGCCACATGACTACAGAGATGTCTTCAGACAGCGCTGGGTCTTCGGCTTTGAAACGGAGATGAGCACCACCCTCTAGAGTCGGGAACAACTAGCACATATGTGTGAGGGGAACCTTTACCTTTACCTTTACATTCGGTTATAGATACAAAAAATAGTTCCATGCAAGTCATAACTGACATGCAACCACTGTCAGTGTTATGTGAGAAGTTCTTCAATTGCTGGAACAACTACTCAAAACTAATTTGACTCATAAATAATAAAGCAATCAACAGTTACGGCTGTGTTAACTAAATGGAACATTCACACCCACTGAAGAATACTTGCTGGCTGAAATGACAGTAGATGACTAGCAAATTAAGATTTAGATTCAACTTCTGGAAAAAAAAAAGATGGGGAGAGGAAATTATAGATTCATCATTTATATATTATATATATTGGAAACCAAACCATAATAATATAAAGTCTTTCTTTCTGAATGTTGCAATCCTAATATAATAAAAATTATTAATATTATTCACTTATCATATATTCAGATTCATGAATATGTTTATGCCTTGGATTTCTTTGTTTCACGTTAAAATTCTCTGAAAAAGGAGTAGAATAGTTTTCCTCAATCACCAGATCTGTAAATGTCCTAGAAAGCTATAAGTAGATCTGAGTCTTGCTCAGTGAGGTATTCTGGAAATTGAAATCAAACACATCTGGAAGGCACCAGTTTGAAGAATGGAGTAGATTATTCCACATCTGGAAGCAATGATCACACATATTTATTATGGCCTTTTGGGTTCTTAAACTATGAAAAATACATGATTATTTCTGTAAAGTTTAGCCCAGCAGTTCACAACTTAGTTGACTCTTCTCATTTGGGTTGGCACGATAACAAAGAGAGGAGTGAAAGTGTCATGGGGCCAAAACAGAAAGAAAGAAAACTGAGAAAGGATGCTAGTAAATTAAAATGCAAACAACTTGCCTTGAGAGATAAGACATAGCTAACATAGCAGCTGAGAATAAAATAATTTTATATAGTGGGAAAAATACAGTAGTATTTTTTTTTCAAAACACTAACACCAAACATGTAAAATACCTAATTTTAAAATTGAGTTTTAAACTTCTAATTGCAACTATTTCTTTTCACTGGCTGTATTAACAATAGTCAATTTGTTATTGTGTCACTATCATCTTTGCAAATTACTTTGGTGTTTCCCACTGCAAAAATATTTTGCAAGTTCTCGTACTTTCCAATCTCTGGTTTGTTTCAATTATCAGATTGGTTGGGGGACCAAGGCCTGGAAGTCAGAGTTTTAAAAATGCACTGTGACTTTAAGATCATGCAACATGCCTATTAATAATTATATTATTCCTCTAGTATTGTTAAGAATAATGAAGGAATGGAACTGTTGGCCCCCAAGCTGAAGTTCTCCTGAAATGTTTTCAATTAACTCTTGGCACCAGCAGGAAAGCATCAAACTTTTCCCATGCTGAAATATGGAAAATCTGCAGGCTACTTCTCAGCAGGGGTGGAATTTCATTAAAACAAGCACATCATAATTCAGTGACTTCTGCACCCTCTTTAAATCTTTCCATTGATAAGGAGGCCAAGGTGATTTTTTATGGATTTGCAAAGAGAAATGATTTCATAAGGATCTTTTCAGAGCATTTCTTTTGCCCTGAGCCATTTGAGAGAGAACCTGTGCTTGCAAATGTAAAAATAATAATAAGGCATTAGAGAGGCAGAACTGAGACTATTAGATAAGAAGCAGAGTTTCTCTCTCTGCCACAATTTCTTACTGAAGCTTTCTAGCCACTCATTTAACAATAATTTCCTGGGGTCTTTTAAGAGTTGAAAGTCGGCTGCTTGCAATCCACATTTTTGCATGACTGATTTGGAAAGTGCATACAGACTTGGAAAAGACAAATGACATCTTTAAGGTAACAAAACATCCATCCGTGACTGCTCAGGGACCAGATGTGGTGCACAAACTGACTCTTTATAAAGAATGAAGGGATCCCCCCCTCCTAAAAAGAGTGTTTTTTTTTAAATGGAGGGGTGATGCTGCACTTCATTGTGTACGAAAAGTCTTTGTTGCAGCAGCCTCTTCTTTTGCAATCTGCAGACCCATCCTTCTTTCAGTTTCTGAGTTGATCAGAGCTCCCTCCACCTTCCTTCTTCGTTGTTACAAAAATGGCATTCTTCTTTAATATTGCTTGTTTGTCACTTGGAACTTTCTTGAGGTGAAAGATGCTTTATGCCATTATCTCATTCATAGGACCCCAATGAGATAGATTGCTAATTATGCTCCCATTTTATAGATAGGAGCTGAAGCTGAACGGGGTTGACTCCAAGACCACCCAGTGAGTTGAAGGATGGGGAACATTGGGGGGAGGGGGGATTTAAAATGCCTGAGACTCACTGCTCTACTGATTTCTTAGCATCCATTGAAAGAAAGAAAGAAAGAAAGAAAGAAAGAAAGAAAGAAAGAAAGAAAGAAAGAAAGAAAGAAAGAAAGAAAAGCTAAAGTATTCCTGTGAATACTATTGAGGACGGTTGCTGTTTTTTTCTATAGAAAAACGTAGACTTCCTCATTGTGCAGCATCAGAAGAAATACAGGCATGCAAATACTAAAGAATTGGATTCCAACAGCCATGGTCAGAGGAAGGCAATGTCATGGGAGATAGCAGAGACAGAAAGCGAGAGATGGTTAGGGCATGTTTATGCTATAGTTAGATCGGGGGGGGGGGGGTTGTCCAATTTGGCAACTTTAAGACTTGCGGACTTCAATTCCCAGAATTCCCAGGCCAGCCATAGAATGGCTGGCTGGGGAATTCTGGGAATTGAAGTCCACAGGTCTTAAAGTTGCCAAGGAGTTGAAGTCCACAGGTCTTAAAGTTGCCACAGTTGGACACCCCTGGATTAGATGGTGCCTTCTTGGTTGCGTCTCAAATTCTCCAGTCAGGCAGGGGTTTGAGGTGCCCATTGTGATATATTTCTTGAGCCTCATATTAAACATTTTAAAAACCTTTAACATTTTCTTTGAGTTTATATAAACACGATGATGAGTATTTCTACTCCACACACCAGTGGTGGGTTGCCCCCGATTTGGACCGGTTCTATAAAACCGGTAGTAAAACTGGCAGGAGGCTCCACCCACTGATCCCAACGTCATCAGGAAGCTTCTGTACATATGAAGAAGTGCACGTGTCTGAGCGAGCGAAGTGTGCACGTGCACGCATGGCCCCATTGCGAACCGGTAGTAAAGGTAAGTAGAACCCACCCCTGCCACACACACAAGGCTCCAAGTTACCTTAATTTGGAGGGATAGGGAACAAATCAGTGGTGTGTTTCTACTGGTTTCCCCCTGTTCGGGCAAACCAGTAGTGGCGGCGGTGGGAGGCTCTGCCCACCCGCCCGGATGTCATCACAGACACTCGGTGCATGTGTAGAAGGTTCTGCACATGCTCAGAAGCACCACACATGAGTGAAGCAAGTGCGCACACGTGCATGCTCCCGATTCCGAACTGGAACCCACTACTGAAGCAAATCAAAAATTGGAAGCCACTTATGCCGGAGCATCAAAAATAATTTGAAACAATTGCTTTGAGAGAACTCAGGACGACTGACAGGAAGATAGTCCACCAACGGAAAGTGTCTGCAATATCTTTCAGGGAGAGAAACTTATTCCTATCTTATACCATCCTTATTTGATGCTGCTTTTGTAGCATCAAAATTAATCCACCAAAGTTCTTAAACCATAAACCCTGTTAAAAAAAAATTACATGAAAACCAAAGTCTCAGTTAAAAACTCTGATTCATGTTGCATTAGCCTGGTAAATCAGATTATATATTTATATAGTTATAATTAAATGTGAGATGATGATTCAGGGTTACTTGAAAATACTGTACAAACAGCTCTCATAAATCTGATCCTGATTTACAGCCTATCTCACCAAGTACTGCCATGCAATTGGCTTCAAATCCTATATTATGCAAATATAGGGATCTGATCACAGATTGTTATGAGCATGATACTGTAAAATGTTTTATTATTCACCAAAGCATTTAATCATGAAATCTGAAGGGCTAAATACTGGTACCTTCTTTATAAGAATACTAGAGTACCTATCACAGGAGAAAATTAAAAACATATTGGTCAAATACTAGAAACATCTGGAAAAACCCTCCACTCCCATCTATTGCTCTGATGGTAATAATTAATTATGACAGGAATAAATGAGATTTAGTCGATAATATTAGTTAATTTCTAGCGGAATTGCTTTGCCTAGAGCACTTAGTCTCATCCTTTTATTAAATGCTATGATTTTTACTTTTTATCTACCTCAGATCTTTGCAATCAAATTTATCCTAATTTTTGCTGCTGCAAATAATTCCTGGTGAAGCTCAAGTCCGAGAGGCAGCTAAGTTAGCTTGCCCTATCCTGTGTCCAGAAGTGCAATTAGATCAGGGGTAGGTTCTACTTACCTCTACGGTTCACAGCGGGGCCGCACGCATGCTCTTCTACGCATGCGCAGAAGCGTTTTGATGACGTCTGGGTTGGTGGGCAGAGCCTCCTGCCAGTTTTACTACCGGTTCTCTAGAACTGGTGCAAACTAGGGGCAACCGACCACTGAATTAGATCCAACTTCTTCAAGGATGGTGCTGATTAAAAATTCTGGAGTTGTATTCCTAGTATATATGTTGTACCAGATTGTAGAAGGCTGAGTTATATACTTTTCGATTCTAGATGGATGGTACTGAAAGTTAAGGAGCTGGAGTACTTTCAACACAAAATTTGGCTTCTTCTGTTTCTTGTCTTTGACAGCTTTTTGTCACATGTGTCCTTAACAACTTCTTTGATTACTGTCTAAAATTCCACTGGTTTCCCATTAGTGAAGTTCAGGACTTCAGAATAATTCTTGATGCTCTCCTTGAAATTGTGGTTATGTGCTAAAGATGTTCTTTAACTTCATGCCTTTATAATTGTAACTAAAGTGATCAGCTATCTGTAGCATATATTATTTATTTATTTATTGGTTTGATTTATATGCCGCCCTTCTCCGGAGACTCAGGGGGGCTTACAATGCGTTAAGCAATAGCCTTTATACTTTTGTATATACCTGCTTAGTAGGGCTTTGCCCCCCTCCAAAGTGGTGTTATTTTTATATAAAGTCAGCTTATTGCCCCCACAATCCGGGTCCTCATTTTATGTATCTCGGAAGGATGGAAGGCTGAGTCAACCTTGAGCCTCGTGAGATTTGAACTTGCAACAATTGCAGGCAGCTGGCCTACATTATTGTTGCCCAATATACTTGCTTTAGATGGGTAGCTGGGATGGCCTTCATAGATTGGCTGATTCTGTTGGGAGTATATAATTTTGATGCATAGTCTTGGCATTCTTCACTCACTCCTCCTAAGATCTCTAACTATAATGAGGCAGCTTAGCAGAATAAAATTGCCCTGTTGCTTCAGGTCATAATTTACATGCAAAAGTTACCATCTCATCGCCTTTAAGAATTTATAGTATGTTAAGGAACCAACAACCAGAACAGAGTACAGAACCCATACCAAAGTGGTTAGACAAAGGGGGCAAAGTTTGTATATTGCTCCTTATCTATTTAACTTATACAGTATTTCTAAGATTCTCCGAGTGAGAAAAGGCAAAAGTACAATAAAATCTTGTCTTAAAATGATCCAAGAGCAATGCAATTTCTTTCCCATGAAAAGAAACGAAACATCTGTGAATTACAGTGAAATGTTATTTATTTATGTATTAAATTTACATGCTGCCCATCTCACTGTCAAGTGGCTTACAATGTCATAAAACAGCAATCTAAAACAATTAGAAAGTTAAAACATTAAAAACATTGGACATTTAATGGTGATGGTGAACCTTTTGGGCTTGGTGTGTCCAAAATTAGAAAGATGCGTAACTTGACTCTGCTGGTCTGTCACCGCCCCTCAAACAAAACACGAACAAAACATGACACCCCCCCCCCCCAAATAATTAACAAATTCCCCACTATCTAGGTCAGCCTGAACAGCATCAAGGCTGAGACTAATTTAGAGGACTAGGCTTTGACTTTAACCCTACTGCCACCACTGCCATTCAAAAAAGCCACTTTTTGCTTTTCCCCGAAGTGCACGAGCCTTGAGGAATAGTCTGACTGCCATCTGGCTCAGTGTTCCCAAGGATCTACCAAATGCCTCTAATCTTTAGGCAGTGTCCTCTTTCTATTGACAGGCTCCTGCAGCCTCCCTGAGGCTGCTCCAGGTTGCAAACAGCCTTCGTTCTTGAAGTAGCTTCAGAAAATGCTCTTCCACAGCCTCTGCAGGCTCCAAAAACCATGCCAAAGCACACCCCACTCTCAAACAATTTTTGAAAGCTCCAGAGGCCGCCTGAAATCACAGAAATCTTGCACGACTTCTGGAGGCTGCAGAGGCTACACAAGAGCATACCCCATTCTTGCAAAACTTCCTTAGCCTCTGGAATTTGCATGAAAGGCTGCTCCATTCTCACACAATTTTCAGAGGCTTCAGAGGCCACATGAGAGTATGGCCCTCTTGTATGACTTGCACAGGGTCCAAGCATTGTACAAGAACACATCTCATTCTGTGCGACCTCCACAGTCTCCAAAAATTATGCAGCAAAAGGGTGTGTTTTCGAGAATAGTTGTTGTCGGATGTTGTTGAATGTTGGCATGTCACCCAAAATGTCATGTCATGTCACCTTTGACGTGTGTTATAGGTTCTCCTTCACTGATCTAATACATGATGCTATATTCATATCCTTTCCAATATAGCAGGGACACAACTGACATGTAAAGTACCATCATGCAAAAAAGTTGTTTGCCACCCCTCTTCTTAATAATTGTATTTGCCAGGACCAGGCAGGAATAAGCTTTAATTTAGAAAACCAATAGAAAGTCTGAGGGTTATTGTTTTGTCACTTGCATGGACGACAACTCAGCACAGATTGTATTTATTAAAATAAGTTTCCTTGGAACTGCAACAATATGTGTACTGCAAGACCCTGATGGTTTCAGATAATACGATACATACAATTTTTCTGAATCAATATACAACACTATTTTCAGAAGATGTGAAATCCGACATAAGGAAACACACACAGTTAGTGTTTGGAATGGAGAACTGGTTTTTGAAACTTAAATGGTCACAAATGCACACACACACACACACACACACCATGTCATGGCACCTTTATGCAGTGCACAACTTGCACACCTGTTTGTGGCAATCCTGCCTTTTAGGATCAATTGTAATACTAATTAATGATTATGTTAAACATGTTCAATTCATCTCAAAGTGAAAAGGTAGTCTGGCACATATCTGAGAGTTTAATAATTAGGAATGCAATATCTATTATATTTCCATTTATTTCTAATCCAGCATCAATATTGATTTTGAAATTCATTGTTTAAAAATAATATTTGTTTCACTCATTTTACTCTTCATATCCTCTAAATGGAACTGGGAAATTTCCTGAGAAACTATGAAATTAAAAAAAAATCTCTGATTAGTTTACATGAATATTTTCAAATATTCTGCACTTCGCCATCCAATTGGTTGGCATTAAGCGTAGTCAATCCTTATCAATGTACTAATATATTTATGTTTGCTGCTACTTTTCTACTCCAGGCTTTCAACACAAGACTTGGAAGTTAGGAAATTCTGAATCAAATTGTTTTCCAATCAGACCTGCCACTTTGATTTCATCACATCAAACCCTTATTGAGATCAAACCTTTGAAATAAGAAAAGATTCTTAATCCAGTTATACCAGATGGAGTCTAAATCTATAGGCCATGAGAGCAAAGGGATTAGGATTTCTCAGACCTTCACACATATATTCTCATTCTCTCTCTCTCCCTCTCTCTCCCTCTCCCTCCCTCCCTCTCTCTCACACACACAGAGAGAGAGAGAGAGAGAGAGAAAGGGAGAGAGAGGGAGATGTGAGTATATTCACAGAAATGCATACAAAGTTCACGTTCTTTGACAAATTGATCCATGTGTATTGTAAAGATCTAATCTTACATCATTCACAGAAAAGTATTTGGTTTCAGATGTTTCATCACTCAGTCTTTTTAAATCCACACTAGATTTTAGTTAATGGAGAGTTTAAAGGGAGCTAATTTCTTGCACTTATTGGATTGAAAAGTTTAAACATACAAAATCGTTGCCTACAGAAATTATGTATCCTAGAGCCAAAATTGGAAAAAGTCACCCTTATAATAATCAGCCACATATTTGCTTATAATATTTGGGATGCTCGTGGGTTTGGATTTTTGATGAGAGAGAGAGAGAGAGAGAGAGAGGGAGAGAGGGAGAGAGAGAAATTGAGAGAGAAGGTAAATATGTCTACTAAGTGGTCGGTGGTTTGCTCTGTGACCCATGAAATGGGATCAAGAAATTAGTCAGGAGCAGAAAGGCAAGTATGAGAAATAAAAGCATCAGCGAGAAAACATAAAGCCATGTTTAGTTTACGACAACTGCAGCTGGCTGGCCTCCAACACTTTCCTCCAAAATGTGGTTCTTAATAGAAGGGAGCTTGTATCTATAAACCAGGATTTTTATTTTATTTGAAAACTAACCTTTAGTCTTCAGGTCTGCAGAGAACTTGGGTTCTCTCTCCGTTTTTGCCATTTATATTCTGTAAATGGTAGTTTTAATAAAAGATAGCAATGAGTACAATAATTTCTAGGACAATATAAAAACCAGTATAGAACAGTCTATACTGTTCCGGATCGAGTGCCCAAATGTGCGTGTATGTGCGAATGCGCGCCCGAAGCCACAAATGACCCTGTGCATGCACCCCAGCCCCTGTGCATGCACATGCCCCCGCATCACCCTGTCCCCTGCACATGCACGCATGCCTCCTGCACATGCCTGCAGCCCTGCATGCGCATGCAGCCCCCTGCACACACACACACACGTGCATGCGCACGCAGACCCCCGCACACATGCAGCCTTCCGTGCATGCGTAGCAGAGTCTCGAAGACCAGCTGGCCAGTGGGAGGCGTGCGCATATGTGCGGCGGAGCTGAACTTGGCCGATGGCTCGCGTGCCACCTCTGGCACCCGTGCGATAGGTTCGCCAGCACGGGTATAGAATGTGAGAAAAGCCTGTTCCTGCTTTCTAACAAATCTTCCCCTAGAATGAGGGGAGAGCCAAGTTTTGTTTGATTTCTGATGATTACATGGATGATGACATCCATGTAATTTCTTGGCAATAATATGAAAGTGGCTTGTCATTACCTGGTTCTGGAACATTTTTTCAACATCCCAGTGTAGCATATGCAAGTAGTCCTTGATTTACGAACCCAAAATTTATCTTGCTAAGTGACAGTTGTTAAGTGCATTCTGCCCCATTTTACAACCTTTCTTGCCACAGTTGTTAAATGAATCTGGCTTCCCCATTGACCTTGCTTGTCAGAAGCTTGCAAAAGGAGATCACAAGACCCCAGGACACTGTGACAGTCATAAATATGAGGCAGTTGCCAAGTATCTGGATTTTGATCACGTGACTATGGGGATGCTGCAACCATCATAAGTGTGAAAAACAGTCATAAATCACCTTTTAGTGCAATTGTAACTTTGAATGGTCATTAAATGAACTATTGTAAGTTGAGGACTACCTGTATTCCTTTATTTTTCTGGTAGGCTTCCATCCAAACAGTTAACCAGGTTCAAACCAGGTTCAGTTTTCAGTCAATACATAAACCAACATCTTATTCCTGATTTAACATACACATATATACACACTGCCAAATGTAATTAAAACTCCAGGATCAATAGAGTCTTCGTTTGTTTGTTTATTTATTTATTATTTATTTATTTTGTCAAGTACGTATTAGATAATAAATATATCAGTATAAGCATGAATTGTATACATAAAATGAATACAAATAAAGGGAACATTAGGACAGGGACGGTAGGCATGCTAGTGCTCTTATGCACACCCCTTAGAGACCTCTTAGGAATGGGATGCGGTCAAGGGTGAAATGCTACTGGTTCGGGCCGGTTCGCATGAACCAGTAGTAAAAAAATGTAAAAAAAAAGTTCCGGTGATCAGCTGAGCAACGCATGATTGTCGGAATCTTTTTTTTTTTACTTTTTAAAAGCATTTTTTACTACCTATTTGCCCAAACTGGTAGTAAAAAATGCTTTAAAAAAGTTTTTTAAAAGGTTCCCAAGATCGCGCGCCACAGCTGATTCCCCCCCATCCCGCTGTTCTACTTGCCTTCCAAAGCCTCCTTTTGGTGCATACTGTGCATGTGCGTGCAGCACATGTTTGGTGCAAAGTGTACATGCACATGCACAGCCAGAGAACCGGTAGCAAACCAGTTCAGATTTCACCACTGGGTGAGGTCAACAGTAGACAGTCTTAGATTAAAATTTTGGGGTAGTGCATTCCAGGCATTGACCCTGTAGAGCTTGCATTCCCTGGTTCTACCCTATGAAATTCTACTCCAAAGAAAGCTCCACTGATTTCAGTGCATCTCCTATTACAAGACACTATTTCTAAAATTGAACCTTAAATGTTGATACGCTTTCTGAATTCATGAGTGATCCGGAAGTGAACCCTCCAACCTGCCCTGGCTGGGCTCCATGGGAGGATTGGGAACGTGTGTACTTAACACTTTACACCAGAGTTTTACTAGGAAGCTGCTCATTTCCATAAACTTGGACATTTGGTTTCACTCCTAGCAGGTTGGTATGATTATGCTGAGCAGCTGAAGGTGAATCAGCTAAAACAGCTAGCAATTGAGAAAGGGGGAGGAATCTAATGAGGTGGGGGGGGTTTCAAGAGACAGGAAGAAGAGTGGTTTAGAGGGTGGGGTGTTTTAGGGTTTTGGGGGTTTTTTTGGTCTGGGTCTTGCTGAGAGCCAAAGAACAAAAGCTCCCCATTTGGACGATTCTTCACTCAGGCCCCATCAGCTCCATTTACTAATGCTCAATAGCTGAAGCTTGACAGCAGTCAGGCAGTCATGGCTCCCTCCGGTCTTCCGAACTTCTGCTTCGATGTGCACTTTTCAGTAGGAAAAGGAATGGAAAAAGGGGAAGGGGGAGAGAAAGAAAGAAAAGAGAGGGAGAGGAGAGGGGGAAGGGAGGGAAAGAGGAGGGGAAAAAAAAAACCCTTGCTGACACGGGGCATAACTTAATTTTCACGGTGCCGGGACAGCTGTATCGTGTAATCTGCCATGGCATGCCATTAAAACTTCAATGCCTTTACTGACCCAGAAGGGAAACTCAGACCGTGCAGACTCTTTTGAAAAGAAGTGGTGATCTTTCACGATTTATGAGCTTGTCTTAAAGAAACAGACTCTACTCACTTTATATTAATCACCCTTTTTCAGCTGATATTGGAATCTAGAGTCTCTTCACTGAAGAGTGTGGAACGACCTAATATTAGAAAATGTTTGTCCTTTAATTATTATGGTTGCTGTCATGATGATGGTGGTTTGGCTTCGGTTTGATTTTTATTTATTTATTTCTGCCGGCCACAGGTATTGTACCAATTACCCCGGGCCCGTTTGACTGGTTGGGGCAAGGGAAAGCAGGGCAGTGTTGCACATTTCTGTACGCTGGCGATATTTTGAAAAATGGAAGAAGCACTTGAGAAATACAAGAAATTAATATCTGAGGTATTCATAACCACAGTGTTGCTTGTCCGATGCAAGAATTCCTAGTCACGCAACCCTGTGCTGCCTTGTTCCATTATAAAGATATATACATTGATACAATAGGAACAATCAGAAGGAATAGTTTTAAATAACAATAAAGGAAGTAAAATTTATCCAGTAGGGGAAATTCTCTTCAAAAAATCCAAACAGGGAATCCTTCCGTAGTCTGGGTATTCCCAATCTAGGCACAAGAGTTATGCATCTGGAAGGCACTAGGCTGTGAAGGTTGCTGGCTGGGGAATTCTGGGAGCTGAAGTCCACAAGTTCTAAAGTTGCCAAGGTTGGACAGGTCTAGGCTAGACAATTGTTTTATTGGGATTAACTAAATGTAGCAAGCAGTAAGAAAACATTTCAGTTTTTGAGAACTCTGTGAGTGTGTTTGTGTGAAAGAGAGGGAGAGGGAGGAAGGGAGAGGGAGGGAGAAAGAGAGAGGGGGAGAGAGGGAGAGGGAGAGGGAGAGGGAGAGGGAGAGGGAGAGGGAAAAAGAAAAGATTTCAAGAGATGTGATTTTAGATCTGCTTGGGAAATGTGTTGGGCTCCTGCCAGTCGCTCAACCCCAACACTGGGAACCTTCCATAATGCCAGGTTGCAGCTTTCTCCTGATGCAAAACTGAGACTTGGCACAATGGAAAATTCCCAATGATGCAGTCCCCCGATCACAATTTGCTCCTAAAGGATTAGATTCAGAGGTGCATTCTCTGAAGGAAGTTTAGAAGATTGTCTGGACCAAAGCCAAATAATTTTAAGAATTCAGATTGCTAACAGCAAAATCAGAAAGATAACCTAGTGTATCTATTATATGAGTCTCCGGAGAAGGGCGGCATATATAAATCAAACAAATATATATATATATATATATATATATATATATATATATATATATATATATATATATATGTGTGTGTGTGTGTGTGTGTGTGTGTGTGTGTGTGTATGCATGCATGCATGCATGTATGTATATATGTATATCCTAATTTCAAAAACTGATTGGATATAGCAGGAGCAATGAATGTGAGTCTAGTACCAGAGGAGTGAGGAGGAGGGGATGCCAGAATGAGGAAGGAAAAAGATAAAGAGGGAGTCGAAATTCCCACCCAGAAAAACTAGGCAGGGGGGATCACCCAACTGGGGCATCACCCAAGAGCCGCGGTGGTGCAGTGATTAGAATGCAGTACTGCAGGCTACTTTTGCTGACTGCTGGCTGAACTGCAATTTGGCAAGTTCGAATCTCATCAGGCTCAAGGTTGACTCAGCCTTCCATCCTTCCGAGGTCGGTAAAATAAGGACCCAGATTGTTAGGGGCAATAGGTTGATTCTGTAAACTGCTTAGAGAGGGCTGTAAAGCACTGTGAAGCAGTATATAAGTCTAAGTGCTATTGCTATTGCTATTTTAGATTTGGATTAGCCTAATATTGATTAACCTGCTACCACCACTACTAATATGTGGCTTATTACAGATTTTTCCCAAGGAAAAATCAGCTGAGAGAGTAACTCTACATAATGGACAACTTTACATAATAAAAATATTACACATCTGGTGTTACAATGGTAACACCAGAGTAATAAGAGTTGGAAGGGACCTTGGAGGTCTTCTAGTCCAACTCCCTGCTCAAGCAGGAAACCCTATACCACTTCAGACAAATCTCTTGTTAAAAACCTCTAGTGTTGGAGAACCTACAACTTCTGGAGGCAAGTTGTTCCTTATGTATGCATACATACCTCAAACTATGTTAATCCACTACCAGATCATGCCAAAGACTCTCTTATATACATCATAATGCCATGACTGCAGGTGGCATAGCAGACATATTAGTTGAAAGACAGCATAATTTAGATTCAGTATCCTGTGTCATTTATTATGGTTCAATTTACCATTGCTAAATGTGGTGGATTTTAATTTTACCATTTTTCAGACTTTACCATTGGTAAAAATGGTAGATTTTGATTTTACCATTTTTCATGTATGTCTCAATGTGAATTTTCTCTTGGCCATGGGGTCAGATTAATTTAAGCTAACCCACATGCTGCAAAAATATTGTGTTAATTTCAAAAAGCTGTGCTAATTTTCAAAAGAGACCATTTGTAACCAATTCCAAGTCCTAAGTCTGACTTTACTAAAGTCAGTCTTGGATAAAGACCCAATAGTTTTTTTTTTTTAATAGAAATCTCAAACTGTAGATGGTACAGTCGATTTAAAGCTAATACAAGCATACAGTTCACTTCTGGAATAAATGGCTTTTTTTTCCTCTTTGTGTCATCTTGGATCTTAGATAGTTTGCAAAACTACTTTTATCCCCAGGTGAATTTATGTGATCAAACAGCCACAATTTGAGTAAAAGTGATTCTAAAATAGTTCCACATTTTTAACTACCATTTGCTGATAAGTCAAACATCCAGCCAAAACTTACTTATCTCAAGACCTTTGGATTCAATCCTTACATGCAATCCATTTTTATTGCTTCTGAACATGCAATTCTTAGTAAATAAAAATCCAAATTCCATTTATTCTGCTTAACGACTTTTATTGTGGTTGCGGTGGTAAGAGATGGAAGCAAAAAATGGAAGGAAAAATGTGGAAAGGTTGGAAGCTGAAAATGTTTGTTCGTTCATAATATTCTGCGATTAAATTAAAGAGTGATTACCCCAATTATTGCAATGTGTTTAGAAATGTATTTTATTGAAGGCTTTTCTATTAAATAGGCAGGACATAGTGGGAAAATTGTTGCTGTGAACATTAAAACCAACACAGGCCTAATATGTTTATTGACTTGAATTATAAGTAACACTTTTTGTGGCTGCATCTGCAATGGGTGTAACATCATACATACCCATATCCAGACAAAGTATATTTTGGCACATAAAGTGAATGTGCAGAACCATAATACAATTAAAGAGATGCTTTAGTGGTTCTTTTTTTTAAAATACAGGAAATTGAAAACATGACAAAATAAGGTCTGGGGTTTGCTTAACCTTCTAAGAAACCAGCAATTAAAGAATAAAACTGTGCAATAAAAAACCATTATTTCAGGTGATTTGAACCACAAAAGTACAAAAACCAATGTTTTCACTGAAGATCTCCTAATATGAATGGCTAGGTCAAAGTTAAAGGGGTACTTTAAAGTACACTACCTTACTTGTCAAAGACTAATTAGAATAGAAAAAATGGTCCACTTTTCATTTTCAAGCAGACAAGCTGTAACTTTAAAACATATTGAGAATGCAGATAAGCTAATGAACTGATAAGTTTCTCAAATTTCAGGTCTTTGGAGAGGCATGAAGTCATAGTGATGGAAGACTTTAATGGCCCTGCAGTCTCTTGGGAGACAAGCTCCACCAGGCATGAGCCTTCCAGGAAATTCCTAACTTGTCTTCATGAACAGAGACATCTGCAGGGGAAACGGAAAGGCTGAAAAACAAAGGAGGTCAAGATGGCAGCTATAATAATACACATAATTAAAGCCCCCATCTCAGTCCACCATCTTCACTCCCTTCTACACCCCTATAGCAGGGGTCTCCAAACTTGGCAACTTGTGGATTTCAACTTTTTACTCATCTTGGGGTTCTTTGTAATTAATTTCTTTTTCAGAGGTGCCTACAGGGCAATGGTCTTCAACCTTGGCAACTTGTGGATTTCAACTCCCAGAAGTTGGCTGGCTGAGGAATTCTGGGAATTGAAGTCCACAAGTTTTAAAGTTGCCAAAGTTGGAGAACTCTGCCCTAGAGGCACCTTTGAAAAAGAAATTAATGAGAAAAGGAACCCTAAGATGAATAAAAAGCAATATGGCAATTTCCAGACATCAGTATGTCTTGACAAACTAATCTGATCTCATTTTTGAGAGCAAGGTCCCCCCTAATGGTTGTTAAGAATGCTGTAATACACCTTGATTTCAGCAAAGCATTTAATGAAACACTCCATGACATGCTGATTAGGAAGCCAGTTGACTGAATAGTGTGCCAATTAAGTGGATACATAATAGGTTCAGACACTGCATTCAATTAGTGTTTTTGAATTGTTGCTCCTGAAATTGGGAGCATATTAAGTGGAGGATCATAAGGTTCGGTCCTGAGCCTCCAACTCTTCATTATTTTCATTGATGTTTTTGCAGAAAAGATGGTGAGAAAGAGTATTATATTGTAAGTTGATACAAAAATTGAGAGGGTTAGCTAATACTCCAGAAAGCAGGGGGGGGAGGGGGGTGAAATCAAAATGATATTGACAGATTGGTTAAATTGCTTTAAATAACTGTGTGAAATTTAACAAAGACAAGGACAATCTTCTTAACTTAAGAAACAGAAATCAAATGCACAAACACAGTGTGGATAAGTCAACTGAATTTTATAACTTTTTTTAAGCCAACTATCATTCCCTGGAATTAATGCATGATTGTGCTATATATGCATATAATCTGTGGAGCAAATACTGATTTCAAAAGTTTTGACAGTATAGGACAGCCCTAAACCAAATATTATCAGTGATAACAATACCAAGGAAGTATAAATAGCTGAAATATCAGCTCAACAGTTAAATATCAAATTACGTGAAAGAATTCAAACATCTGTTCATTTAATGTTTCTTTTTGGAGTAAGCTTCTTTAGAGTAAGCCATACTGTAGTAACCAATATTCCAGATAATGAGACATGGCTCTACCACCCCTTTACTTCAAATAAGCTGTAATCCTACTAATACAGATACCGAGGGGAAAAATAAATATAACTTCCTGATTAGAAACTGAAGTTCAATAAATGATTTTCTAAATACACATTTAGACCATTTTAAATAATGAATACATTGCATCACATAATTCATCAGAGGGCACCCCAATAAAAATGAGCCAATTCTGTATAATAGAACATGGAAACTTCCTTTCATAGAAGAACAGAAATTTTTCTATCAGTTGAACATGGGTAACTCATTCAAAAAGGCTCTTATACCAGGAAGTCTTTCTCACAACTGTGAATCAGCCACAACTTTACTTGACTGCTGATAATGAGTACTGACTTTATTGACAATAAGTTATGTCTTATTTCATTTTACTTAGAGTTGGATCTGAAAGGTCTCCCTGAATGATTTGCACAGGCTACTGTCAATCAACAGAGAATAACATTGCAAAGCATTTGAATGTTAAGAGCTAACACAACTGATAAAACAGATAGGGATATGGAAGGAGCATTGTTGTAAAATAAATTGTTTTATATATTGTATATATTGTAAATAAATTTACAATTGTTGTAAAATTGTTGTAAAATGTTGCCTTTAAAAAATATACTAACATAATGTGATATATAAAAAAAGAGAACAAAACATTGAAGTGCTTCAGGAAGTCAGGTTAGCTAATTTGCAAACTATTCAGTATATCCCAAACTGTTTTGAATTTTGTTATTTCTTTCCTCCAATGTACTAAAGTCAGCTAACAAAATTTCATTTATTATTGATCAAAATCAACTTAATCAAAATTATCTGTAACCCCCACAACCTGTCAATTATAATTCTCTTCTGTTTAGCCAATATTTGCTTAACTCTCATTACATTGTTTTGTTACCCAACAGTGATCTTTCCTCAGAAAAGGAAGACATGAAATTTGTCAAAACATTGACATGCTACATTTATCTTCATCACCTTAGCTGGCACCAAAAAGAAGAAAGAAAAAATTAAGATGTCTTGTCAATATGTGCCAGTTCTTCTAAAGTATTGAAATTCTACCAAAGAATATCAAAATAGACAAGCAATTTTCAGTTAAGTATGTTTCTCTATGCAAACAGTATTTTTATTTCAATTTATTTAATAAATCAGATATTTCCCTTAAAGATAAAAAATACCCTTCTGAATTTTTTTTAAATTGCAATTACACTATAAAATATAAAATAAGATACCACTGTGCTTAGAAAAATGGAAACTTTAGAACACTTCATTGTTCTTTTGAGAAACCTATTTACACATCAGAAAACTACACTATATTCATGGTGAAACAGACTGCTCCACTTGTAAATAGTCAAAAGCTGTAATGTGTCTATACATACAAAAATAAGAAAAGTGCAAGCAACTGTATTCCTTGTCACACTCTATGGAAACTTGGGATTTTAAGAAGAAAGATAGGAAGAATATTGGCATTTTTAAACTTTAGTGATGGAGATTTCTGAGAATTCCACAGACAGCTAATAAAAAACAATTGGATCATCAGACAAATCAATTCAGAATTTTCATTTGGGGAACAAATGATAAAGTTCAAATTATCCTACTTCGGACATATTATGCAAAACCTAGCTCTTAGAGAAAACTCTAATGCAAAGAAAGGTGGAAGGAAAGAGAAGAGGATGACCATCAAGATGGATGAATTCAGCTACAATGGCAACTAGTACAGCATAGGAAGACCTAAAATGGAGAAAATCTGTCTGGTTGCTAAGAGTTGACACCAATTTGATGGCACACACACCACAGCAGTGCTAACAAAAATAACACTTTAAAAGTAAGTAGCATGAAAGCTAGTGGTGGGTTTCAAATTTTTTTACTATCGGTTCTGTGGGTGTGGCTTGGTGGGCGTGGCATGGCATGGCTTGGTGGGTGTGGCTTGGTGGCATGGCAGGGGAAGGATACTGTAAAATCTCCATTCCCACCCCAATCCAGGAGAAGGATACTGTAAAATCTCCATTCCCTCCCCAATCCAGGGGAAGGTTACTGCAAAATCCTCATTTCCTCCTGATCAGCTGGGACTTGGGAGGCAGAGAATAGATGGGGGCGGGGCCAGTCAGAATTTTTACTACTGGTTCTCCGAACTACTCAACATTTCCACTACCGGTTCTCCAGAACTGGTCAGAACCTGCTGATGCAATCAATAACATAAGTAAAATAAATTCATCTGTAACTTGTTTTCATGTTTACACTCTTAGAAAATGGAACTACTCAAAATAAAATTGACTCAGTAAACAGAAGTATAATGATAAACACAACATCCTTCTGTTGTCTAAGAAGTTTTCTTCTGGGATTTTTTAGAAATTTGCCATCCTAGCCAAGTAATTAAGGAACCTTTTGAGTCGAGCTTGATTCCTAGAGATGCAGTGTTCTTGGCAATAATGTTGAGGGGGTTTCTTTTTAGTTAATCTTCTTCTCAGATATTAGGCCAGCTTCCCAGTCTAGCTTATGACCCTGGTATTTCTGCCATTCAAGTACCAAACAAGTCTTACTATACAGTATGTACATACATACATACATACATACATACATACATACATACATACATACGAATGGCAAAAATATTTAGCAATTTGAACACAGAAGTGTAGAATAATAATGTAATTGGATATCTGTAATCACAGGTTAAATGAGCAATACTTGGAATTCAAGCTAGTAGTTTAGAATGAACAGCTGCCTAGCTGATATGATTTTCAACAGCAAAATCTGCATCAGTTATGGGTTCTTGCTAGGCACAAGGACTATTATCTCTGGAGTGTCAGTGCCCATCTGTGATCTGTGTCCTTTTCATGGAAGGAAATTTTGCTAAAATTTCCCTTCCATATAAGGGAAAGCAAACTGGGGCCATTGAATTCCATGTGAATCCTGAATACCATTTTTATGCATGGATTGGCCTGGGTTCTTACAATTTTGAGTTGGAAAGACGGTCTCTAAACATCTCAGAATAGTTTAAACAGTACTTCTCCCCCAACAAAAAACACCACTAATATATTAGCTCTGGCCAATATTGTACTATGAACTCATTAGTACTGGTTCATGATTCTGCTCCCAGAGATTTTTGTTCTCCCCAAAGAAATGTCCACCTCAACATCTACTAGTTTTCTTTGTGGGTTATTCCTCTGCTTCAATATTTTGCTTAAGCAAATTTTTGCTGCCTTTATGGTGAAAGAAAAGAGGATTTCCTTTTAAAATCAGATTGCTTTTTGCTTCTCTATAATAACTACATGTGTTAGAGTATCTCTGAATATAAATACTTTGGAGTCATGGTTAACAGAAAAGATCAGCTAATTAACTTCTTTACGAAGCCTATATCTTATAGGACACCTTTGCTGATTACCAACGTTCTAAATATAGTTTCTTTAGTGAAAATGTTTATTATTACAACTTTGACACTTTTGAAAATATTTATCTTCATGCTTAAAATCAATGGTATCTTCATTACCAACTTGATTCCAGATTGATGTTAACGTGCTTATATTTCTCCGAGTTACAAGACATTGGAAAAAACTGTCTTAGGTAACAGCTTGGGAAATTCAAGGTATTGCATCTTCAGTTTCAGATAATTTGGGCTAGCAATTCACCCATTTTTTAAATTAGCCCTATTCATATCATGCCATTCTCACTAGACTTGAATACATGTGTGTATGGCATACATAGATGGAAATGAATGAAACTATGACATCAAATTCAGTATCTCAGCTCTATCATGTTGAACTTGAAGCAATTGTGGATAAGGGGCGTTGGTCCTACCTGATACGCCCCTTCTCGTTGAGTGGAGACAGCAGCCAGACGTGGGTTGTGCTCATTGGTCAGAGGATGGACTGAGCCTGGAATTCTTTTAAATCCGCCCCCTGTTGCTAGGGCTCCCAGCTTTTGTCGAAGGAAATCCAGACTCGGTGTGTGGAAAGAAAAAGACAGTCAACAATAAATCAATAATACAAATAAACATAGATGTCCAGACTGAGTTCAGGGTGGGGCTGGCTGCTGTCTCCACTCAACGAGAAGGGGCGTATCAGGTAGGACCAACGCCCCTTCTCCCTTGAGGGTGGAGACAGCAGCCAGACGTGGGACATACCAAAGATCACTGTCCCAAATCACGGGCGGGAACAGTCTGGGCAGAATACCCCTCCCGGGCCTCAACACGGTGTAACACTCTCCTCCCAAAATCAGCCTCTGCCGAGGCGAACTTATCCAGTTTATAGTGTCTGATAAACGGGGAAGGAGATGACCAAGTCGCCGCTCTGCAGATCTCGTCCAAAGAGGCGTTCGAAGACCAAGCCGCCGTGGTCGCCGCACTCCTGGTAGAATGGGCTGTGACCCTGGAAGGAAGAGGCAAAGACCGAAGTTCGTATGCAGTCGCAATCGTTGTTCTGATCCAACGCCCCACCGTGGAAGAAGTAACCCGTTGACCTAAAGAAGACGGTAGAAATGAAACAAACAGTGATTCTGTTCGTCGAATAGTCGCAGTCCTCTGGATGTAGAGTTCGAGCACCCGGCGGACATCCAGGGTGTGCAACCGGCTTTCCAGTGGGTTGGAAGGGCATGGATAGAAATCTGGAAGAACCAGTTCCTGCAAACGATGAAAAGGAGAGTTAATCTTAGTCACAAATGTAGGATCCAATCTGAGGACCACACGATCCCCATGGAAAACACATAAATCCTCCTTAGTGGAGAGCGCTGCTAGTTCGGAAATTCTGCGCGCTGAAGTGATAGCCACTAAAAAGGCTACTTTGCCGGATAACAGACGTAAGCTGACAGAAGCAAGAGGTTCGTATGGTGAGTCCATAAGGGAATCCAGCACCAGGGAGAGATCCCAGGAAGGATATCGATGTAGTACGGGAGGACAGAGGTTGGTTGCCCCACGGAGAAATCGTCGGATCAGAGGCTGCTGAGACAACGAATGAACCGAATTATAAGTCAAAATGGAAGAAATAGCAGCCACATGTCTCCGGAGGGTGTTTGGAGACAGCCCTTTGTCCAACCCCGACTGTAGGAAGCGCAGGACCTGTAAGATGGAAGCCTGGAGGGGGGAAAACCCCTGAGTCTTACACCAAGAAGCAAAGGCACGCCAAGTAGCTGAATAAATCCGTTGGGTAGATGACCTCCGAGATGCCTGGATGGTATGAATTATGTCAGACGGGATGAGGTCCCGCTGTAGAGTTTCCCACTCAACCGCCAAGCGGTCATCTGAAGCCACTGGGGTTCCGGATGTAGAATCGACCCTTGGCTGAGGCAATCTGGAGTACAAGGAATCCTCCAAGGCGGGGACACAGAGAGATGCATGAGGTCCGCAAACCACGACCTCCTTGGCCAGTGTGGAGCCACCAGGATGATCTCTGCTTGCTCCAGCAGCAGTTTCCGAATTACCCTCGGGATGAGGGGAAAAGGAGGAAAGGCGTAAAGAAGGTACTGTGGCCAAGGAGTGCGCAGGGCATCCACCGCTTCCGCTTGATTGGACGGAAAACGGGAAAAGAAGCGAGGCAACTTGTTGTTCTGGTGGGATGCAAACAGATCTATCTTCGGACTCCCGAAGCGAGCAGTTATACCCTGGAAAAGGAGAGGATGTAGGCTCCATTCTCCATGGTCTATCTGTTGGCGGCTCAACCAGTCTGCTGTCACGTTCGAGACCCCCGAGATATGGTCCGCCTTCAAGGAGGCCAGGTGTTTCTCCGCCCAAAGGCCTAGTCTTTTTGCTTCCCGCATCAGCGAAAGGGACCTGGTGCCCCCTTGGCGATTGACATGCGCCTTGGCAGAGGTGTTGTCGGTGAGGATCAACACGTGCTCGCCGGAAACCAGAAGTTGGAATGCTCGAAGCGCCAGGTAAATTGCTCGCAGCTCCAGCCAATTGATGCTGCGGGTAGTTTCCACCGTGGACCACGTACCTTGCGCCATCTGATTTCCACAGTGGGCTCCCCATCCGAACATGCTGGCATCGGTGGTCACTGTTACCCACTGGGGGTCCAGGAACAGACAGCCCTTGGAGAGCGTTGGAGAGAGCCACCAGCGAAGGGAGGAGAGCACCTCCCTTGGAACTGCCACCTTGGCGAGAGAGGATCCCCTGCCCATTCTCTGAAAAGGCAAGAGGAACCATTGGAGGTCTCTAAGGTGTAACCTGGCCCAGGGAACAATCGAGATGGCCGAGACCATCTTGCCTAGGAGCTTTGAAAGAAATAAAGGGGAAGCCCTCCTATCCTTCAGGACCTTAGTTACCATGGATCTCAACCCGGCCTGACGATCTGGGGAGAGAAAAACTCTCCCCTGCTCCGAATCAATAATGGCACCCAAATGAAGTATTCTAGTCGAGGGAGTTAGGTGGCTTTTCTCCACATTAACAGAGAAGCCGTGCGACGCCAGTGTCTGAATTGTAAGACGGAGATCAGACATGGCCTGCTGATATGAAGATGACATAAGGAGGATGTCATCCAGGTAACACTGGAGACGAACGGCCTGAAGCCTGAGGTGAGCTGCCAAGGCCGCCAAAATTTTTGTGAAGCTACGGGGAGCAGATGAAAGGCCAAAAGGTAAGGCCGTGTACTGGTAGTGAACCCCAGCATAACAAAAACGGAGGAACTTCCTATGGGAAGGGCGAATGGGGATATGGAGGTAAGCCTCCGTGAGGTCTATTGAGCAGAGGAGATCGCCCCTCCGAACACCGTCTAGGATTGAACGTAAGGATTGCATTTTGAACCTTCTATAGATTACAAACCGGTTCAAACGTTTAAGGTCCAGAATGGGTCTCCACCCACCAGATGATTTAGGGACCAAGAAGACCCGAGAGTAAAACCCTTGTCCCGCCTGATCACGAGGCACATGTTGGATGGCATTGATGGCCAGCAGATGACTGATAGCCGCCTCCATGAGAGATCTACGCTCGGCTATGTGGGACAGAGGGCAGCGAAGGAAGGACAAAGGGGGGGTGGAAACGAATTCGATGGCCAATCCCGATGAAATGGAGGCCAGGACCCAGCAATCCGAAGTAGTATCCTCCCAAGCTTTGGTGAAGAGGCCCAATCTTCCACCAATGGGAGGACCGCATGGACGACTAACGACGGCGACGGATGGAGCGACCCCCTCCCCCTCGAAAGGGCCGCCGGGAACCGAAACCCCTCCCCCTGGGAGGTCTGTCTTGGAAATTCCTCTGTCTAGGGCCTAAATACCCCGTATGGAAGTTACCCATGGAACGGGAGGAGCCCAAACCGCCCTCCGAAGATCTCATCGGGGGGCGAGGACCATAAGGAAGAAAACGGGGTTCCCCTCGTCGAAAAACAGCAGGTAAGATCTTTCGTTTGTCCTTGGTTTCGATAAGAAACTTGTCCAAGGCATCACCGAACAACTTCGTGCCCGAAAAGGGGACAGAGGCTAGGCGCCACTTGTGTCTGGCATCCGCCTGCCAGTGACGAAGCCAGACTAAGCGACGAGCTGCAACAGCGGAGGCCATGGATTTTGCCGCAAACCGCGTAGCGTTCAAGGTGGCATCCGCGGAAAATTGCACCGCAGCAACAATCTTGTTGAGGTCTTGCTTCAACCTTGAGTCCTCCGAAGCCATCTTGTCTTGCAGCTGGCGAAGCCAGAGAAGCGTGGTTCGATTGAAGAAGGAGGCCGTGGCTGCCGATTTAATGGCTCACGCTGCCCCTAGGTGAGCCCTCTGCAGGACCTGCTCAGCCCTGCGTTCTTCCGGCCTTAGACCTTCCTCCGGATCCCCTGGCAGAGATGACGCTGAAAGTAAAGCTGCCACAGGGGCGTCAACAGTAGGCGTCTGCAGCAGGGAATCAAGGTCTGGGGACACAACAAAATTCTTTTTGTCCGTGGAGGACGGTATCGGTACCGAAGATGGGGCAGACCATTGCTTGTGTATGACCTCTAAAAAGAGAGGAGGCGTTGGGATCGTTGTTATCGATTTAGGTTGTTCTGCAAACAACGGGTTCAAGGAACCTGCCGTAGTTGCAGGTTCTGGAGTGGGAGATGGACCCAGCTGGGCTGCATTTACCGCTTTAAATAATAGCGACTTGAAAAGGGCCTGGGGAAACAGACCAGTAAAGGCAGGTTGATCAGCGGGCAACCCCTCATCCTCAGATAACTCTGGTTCAGGAGCTTCAGTGTCAGCCTGGATGAAATGATCGCTGACACAGGAAATTGCTGGGGAATCTGAACCCGCCAGAGAAATCGCATCTTCCATATTAAAATCCTCCATAGGCTCCTCAGATACAGAAGGCGCAGGCTGGAGGGGAGTTGGAGTCTTAGCAGGAAAACCACGCTCTGCCAAGGATTGCTGCACCGCCACAGTGATCATGCGCTGAATATCCTCAGGTCGCCAACTAACCTGAGTTTGACCAGGAGCCGGACCGACCTCAGTAGAGGTTCGGTCCGGGACAGAAAGGGAAGAGGGTTGGAGTCCCAAAGGGACGGGAGCGTTAGACTCCACAGTAGAAACCCTACCCCTGGCAGAAGAGGACCCCCATACATCAGCTGATTCAGCTGACAACTGATAATCCTGAAGAGACACCTGATCAGAAGACACAGAAGCTGCGTGTCCAGGGACATTAGAGTTAACCCTGAGTCTCTTGGGATGAGCCAGGTCAAGGTTAGGAGCTGCTCTATCCTGGTTCCTGCCAGAGTTATCATGACCTATCTGTGAGGTGGGAACCTTGGCAGAACGTTTTGCGCCTGTGCGGGAAGGGCTCAGTAGAGGTCCCTCATTATGCCCCTGGGTCTGCACCTCCCTGCTTGAGGCCACTGACTGGGCTTGAACTGTGGCCTTTCGGCCATGTTTTGATTTAGATATTGATTTAGGCATGATAAGCCTTGATGACCAGTATAAGATAGTGGCAGGGAGGAAATTTGGCTAGTACCCAAATATTGTACAACTAATGGAATTAAGAAAGACCCAGCAGCCTAAGAACCCCCAATTAGCCTCAGATAGGCACTGCTGTTAGAAAGGAGAGACTCCGTCAGAAGGACAGGGGACTCTCAGCAGAGAGGCTAGGGCCGTTTTAGGGTGCCACAAAATGGCGCGGGCGCGAAGTCAGACCGGAGCGCTAAGAGCTCTCTTATGTTGGTGGCTGCAACGCCACACAGCAGAGCCTAATTAGTCCGAAAAGCCCAGGTCTCTGCCTAGAAGGGCGAGCGCTCACAGGCAGCACGCTCCTTCGAAGCGCCGGCGAAAGCGCCAGTCAGCTGAAGGCAATTAACGCCGGGCGCAGAACAAAGGGGCAGGCAAAGCAGGCAGAAGGCGGGGAGCGCGATGCTCCACTAGCGCAAGGCAATCACGCCGCTCTGGATGGCTTACTAAGAAGCCAGGCGCCGAATTAGAGGCAGAGGCTATCCAAGCCGCCAACAAGACCTCCGGCACTATCGGGTGAGTGAGAGCCGGGAGAATTATACAGCCGACAAGCGGCTAAGCTCAGAGAGCGCAAAGGCCCCAGACTAAAGGCAGCAACAACAGCGAGACCACGAGGGACAAAATGGCTGCCAGCCGAAAAAAAGGGGAGCGTAGACTCCACTGAGCGGCCTGAGGCGAACGGCTACACCAGAAGGTGATAGCCAGTGGGACCACCCTCCCCAGGGGAGCGCTAAAACTCCACTGACCAGGTTAAAACACTGACCTTCTAATGAAGATGACAAAGGGGAGGAATGGAGGCAAGGAGAAATAAACTGCAGGGATTCAAGGAGTCCCCTGCTAGGGAAGGTTCCAAATCAGATTAGAATAGAATTGTCAAACAGTCCAATGTCAACCAAATAATCCAGCAGAAAGAAATTAGCTCTAATACACAAGACTACTAGAGCTCCAATCCACACAACTGTCCAGTCTGATGACTGAGCAAAAAGCTGGGAGCCCTAGCAACAGGGGGCGGATTTAAAAGAATTCCAGGCTCAGTCCATCCTCTGACCAATGAGCACAACCCACGTCTGGCTGCTGTCTCCACCCTCAAGGGAGAATGTTGCTTACATACAACGCATAACAGAATAACAGCGTTAGAAGGCACCTTCTACTCCAACCTCATGCTCAAGCAGAGATCCTATACCATTTCAGACAAATGGTTGTCCAATGTCTTCTTAAAACTACCTGTGATTAAAACTCACAACATCTGAAGGCAAATCATTCCTCTGATTAATTGTCAGGAAATTTCTCCTTCTTTCTAAGTTGATTCTCTTCTTGATTAGTTTCCATCCATTGCTTCTTGTCCTGCCTTCAGGTACTTTGGAGAATAGCTTGACCCCCTCTTCTTTGGGGCAGCCCCTTAGATATCTATGGCATGACTCTGCTATCATGTCATTCCCTAGTCCTTGTGTATAAAATATGTATATTAATTGGAATTGCAGTTCAGGGCAGTGGTGAAATCCAAATTTTTTTACTACCAGTTCTGTGGGCGTGGCTTGCTGGGCGGGGAAGGATACTGCAAAATCCCCATTCCCTCCCCACTCCTGGGGGAAGGATATTGCAAAATCTCCATTCCCACCCCACTCTGAGGCCAACCAGAGGTGGTATTTGCCAGTTCTTTGAACTACTCAAAATTTCCGCTTCCGGTTCTCCAGAACCTGTCAGAGCCTGCTGGATTTCACCCCTGGTTCAGGGGTTTTTAGCCAAAGTAGACAGACATGCATACATAGTATAGCTGAGTACAGTTTAAAAGAAAAATGAAGCTGTGTCACAAGCAATACTTTATTTCAGATTTTTCTCCCATCCCTTTAATTTATTCATATAGGCATCACGCATCAATATTCAGATTCCTCTGTGCTCTGGAGGCACTGGGAAAGAGATGGTCCAGTTGTCCACTTTCACCATTTCAGCCTATTAAGCCATTTCACTGCTAAAAAAAAGAAAATATGTCAAATTCTGGCAACTTTTTTTTAATGTTCCACATTGCTGGCCAATGTTCAGCTTTGCGGTAGAATGACAGCAGATTTTGTATATATTGGATGCTGTTGGCCTACGGGGCAAAATGTTACTTTCTCAATTGTCCAGTTAAGGGCAGTTAAAGCTTTCTTTTACTTAAGAGCTAGACATGAGGCATATTTTTGAAGACCCAGCAGAGACATACTTGCTGCCAGGGCATTTTTGTACCATGGTTAGATAAGGGAAGTCTCATTAACTCACATTCCCAGCTACAGACTGCTGTTTTGCACACACTAATCTCTAGGTCTAATCTCACCCCTGCAAGTGGACCATCTGCTATAATTAAGAAACACTAGCATTCTTTTGCCAAAGGCCAGAAGCCATTTCTCCCTTAGACAAAAGAAAGGGAGAAAGCACCCCTCCCCTCCTCCCCCCAAAACACACATAATGGTAACAGCATACTCTAAACATCCATCTCAACATTTTTCGTCTCCTATAAAGTATGCGGTGAGAAGTCCATTGGTTGTGTTCTTTTTGTTTTAACTGGAAATAAAGCAAGTAGTTCAGGGGGGAACTTGAATATGCATAATTCAAAAATGTAAAACATCCTAACAACCACTATAAAAAACTTGCATTCCCCTATTGAAGTCAGTATAAATGGCATTGCTGAATATTCCAGAAGAGCATCTGAAACTGGACAAAGCCGAAATAGAGAGAGTATTCACTGCTTAATTCACACTTTCCCCCCTGCTCAAATAGCCATTAAACTATAGAGCGGCGTTGCTGAAAAAATGAGAAACCTTCACATTTTATGGCATTATGATTTTCTGATATTTGCCAGTTGGTCGTTGTTATTGTAAAGTGCAAGGTAAGTGTTAAATTTTTAATAAAATCTATTAGTAAGCACGAGCATGTAAAGCAATAAATGTTTAGTCTTAATGCTATTCTTTCTTCTCAAGATGCTTTAGGAGAGGGTTACAAATACAGTATTGTTCCAATATCTACTCAATTGTACAGGTCTCCTGCTGTAGTTTCTCTTCAATGGGACATTATTTGTTCAGAAAGATTTTTATGGCGCCCTTAAAAATCTCAATTACAGTTTTAAATAACTTGCAGGGGGTTTTGCAACGTGACACTGCTATCTCGGTTCCCAGAGGATATATTAAATTCAAGTGGCAATAACAAATCATTTAAGCCATAAATAAATAACCTGAGACCCAGCGCTGTGAAGAGTTAATAGTCTCCTATATACTCAATAGAGTCTGAAACACCACTCTATTAAAGTGACCCCTGGGAGCATGGGCCAAATTGCACCCAGTGGCTTTGTGGAAGGTATTCATCCCTCACACATTCATTTCCTTCTTTATGTTGTCTCTTTTCATCGGGGAAGGACCTCTGCAAACCCTGAGCCCACCGAACAATTGCGGTACAGTCTCAGAGAAAAGAAAGAAAACTGGGGTCGTAAATATGTTAAATGGGTGCGTGGGTTTAAGTGGCTTTGTAAAATAAACACGAAGGGACCGTCAGACTAATTAATGAATATGAAGCAGCACGATAGAAATGTTTTCAGAGAAAATTCACATATTCCAACCCCCCTCCCATGTCTTTTCTTACCAACGTTCATTCTTTCCTCCCCCAGCTCTTTCTTCTCAAAACAGTTTTCCTAGTTTCCTTCCGAGGGTACTGTATGTTTCAAGAGGGTTGTAAAAATATATTGCCACCTATTCTCAACAAAGATGAAAGAGGGTGTCACAGAGAATTCTTCTGAAACTTGCCATCTTTACAAACAAACAGGTGTATATCGGTTCTCTTAGTCAAGGAGAGAAAAGGAGATAAGGCTCTGTGAGCATTGTTTGGAGAAGCACACTGACAGGCTGCAATGTAATTATATATTGAAAGTCTCATGCCACCAGAAAAAAATAATTATGCAAATTACAGCATTCAAGTGCAGGGACCGTATTTGCTCCCAAGGGGAAAATAACTCTACAGATCTTCAGCACAAGTAATGATCCTTAACATACCTAAAGAATAAATCCCGTTGTGCACATCATAGTATTTGCTTCAGAGTAGTCAGTTGCATTTTTGGAGTTCCCTGAAGTTGGGGAATGCTACATGCCAAACTCTAAATGACACTTGTTTGCCCTCATCTTCATAAACGCGTGTAGGATTGCATTGCACAAACACCAAACCTGTTTTTGTTTCAGTCTCAATTCTTTACTTACTCAAGAGCCCCAAGACTATAAAAACTTAACAGTTGAAAACACGTCTCTTTCAAAATCCTTGTACATCGTATTAATCTATTTTGTATTTTTATTTATTTGTCAAGCATGTATGAAAAAATAAGTATAAGTATAAACATAACATATAAACATATAAGTATAAACAGGTATAAGTATAAATATATGAAATGAGTACAAATAAATGGAAACAGTAGGACAGGGACAGTAGGCACGCTGGTGCACTTATGCACGCCCCCTTACAGACCTCTTAGGAATGGGGTGAGGTCCATGGTAGACAGATTAAGGTTAAAGTTTTGGGTGTTTGAGGATGTAACAACAGAGTCAGGTAGTGCATTCCAGGCATTGACCACTCAGTTGCTGAAGTCGTATTTCCTGCATATCTAGTTTTGCATAATCATATCTAGTTATGCAGCACATGATTAAACTGTGGAGCTCACTATCCCAAGATGAGAATGGCTACTAACATGATGAGAAATTGCAATCTGATCATTGTCAGAGGAGGCAGATTGTTGCCCTCAATTCCTTTCAGGGATCCATATAATGAACAAATTAGGGCTCTTGAGTAGGTAAAGTAATCCAGACTGAAAATCAAGGTGACTGTGGTCTCTCCAACTTAAAGCTTCTGCTGGTAAAACATCTATTATCCAGGATTTTATCCTGAAATAAATGCTATCCTGGCATATTTTATGGAGACCTGTCTGAGAGAAAAGGAGAAGGGTTGGTTTACTCTGTGATGTGATAGGATATGACTGGAAGGTGGGAGATGATATGGCTGTAGACTACAGGAATTCCATCTCATTGACTAGAATCACACTCAATTTCTTTCCCATGCTGAGGGTCCCCATCAAAAGTGACTCAGGATTTTGTTTGTGATGGCAATCATGGATAATTTCCCGAATATACTTGAACAATTCCCCATCTTTAAAGTCCTGGCTAATTCATCTGTAGATCATGGAGATTTCACTAAGTGTCCTCTTCCCTCCAGCAGAGCAAAAGGGGTGAAAGATCTCTTTGAACAAGTTGTTAGGGACGAGAGTTGGAAAAGAGTCACCCTGGACAATAGTTCATTATTCTTTGCAGACAAACTTGAATTGGATTTGCTTTGACAGGTTCCAGTTGGAGAAAGTGATGGGAAGATAACTATTTGTGTGGATTCTTCTTGGTTTATATATCTTAAGAGGGGACATGATGTATATGGGAATATGAGGACCATTACCTGCTTAATTGACTTTGTCTTTGCCAGCCAAGTTGGGACTGATCCTCCACTTAAGGCTTTAAATGATCTTAGCAATAGCAATAGCTCTTAGACTTATATACCGCTTCTCAGTGCTTTATAGCTCTCTCTAAGCGGTTTACAGAGTCAGCATATTGCCCCCAACAATCTGGCTCTTCATTTTACCCACCTTGGAAAGATGGAAGGCTGAGTCAATCCTGCCAGCCGGAACTGCTGGCAGCTGGTATCAAGTAGAATTAGCCTGCGATACGGCATTCTAACCACTGCCCTACCACGGCTCCTTAGAAATTTTGTTTCTTTTCCCCCGAACATAAACATTAATATATAATGTCTCTTTTGCTTAGAGTGCATGCTCAACAATGTTTATCCTTTTTTTGGGGGGGGGAGGTGCCTGCTTTTAGGTATTGTGCAGATAGTCCTTGCTTATCCTCATTTAACAACCATTTGCAGTTACAATGGTGATAAAAAAAAGTAACTTTGCAACAAGTCCTCACTTTTACAATCTTTACAGATGTGTAAAGCAAAGGAGAGATGATGTAAATTCCTAAGCACAGTCACGGTTTCACTTAGCAACCATTTCATTGAATGACCAAGTTGTTGTTTCCAATTGTAGTAGCTAAACAGGTACTACCGTATCTGTTTTTAAACTGTGTATTAGCAAGAATTTTGAATGAGAGATGGTCTTATAAATTTAAATTATAAATCATTTAATATATTCATAAATATCTGGGTATTAAGTGATTGAGAAAGCGGTGCTTTGCAAATCCAAATGCATTTATTTATCAAATTTATATAGTTGCTCATCCCCACCCCAAGAGGACTTATTTGAATGAAACTAATTATCTTGAATAATTATAACTGGGGCTTCATCTGGATATAATAATCAAAATATTCTGGTCACGTTAGTGAATAAACGATACTAGAAGATAGAGAGAGAGTGTGTTACCTTGCTTGTTTTTCTAACTTCCTTCGCAGCTTTCAATATCTTATGTTTACAGTGTTAAATTCTGGATCAGTGTCTTTCCTCTTAGAGCAGGGGTCTTCAACTTTGGTTACTTTAAGACTTGTGGACTTCAACTCCCAGAATTCCTCAGCCAGCTTTGGCTGGCTGGTACTAGATGCATGTAGCAAACTGACACTGAGAATAAGTAAGACAGAGGTGCTGTTAATAAAGAGAAATGTGGACTTAATAATGGAGATAAACTCTATTTGGATGAGATATCATTCCTTATGGATGAGAAAGTTCACAGTTAAGAGTGTTCTTTGATTTCCAGCTGTAATCAGTTTTGCTATCGTTTCCTATTAACTATAGCTAATATGCCACTTGCAATACTTCCCAAGCCAGATAGCAGTGAAAACGGTTAAATAGTTTAGTTAAAAAGCTGAATTTTCTAATATACTACATTAGCCTATCCTTTTAAAAAATTGTTATTGGAATTGTACAAACATACAGAGATGCCATGAAAGACAATCCAGCTGCTACTGTTGCACTCATATAGGCTAGTCAAAATTGGTCAGACCTTGATTAACTCTTTGGGGAATGTAATAGATGTTATATTTTTAAATAGTGCTATATCATTTTGGATAGTTAATCTCAGAATAATATTAGTCATCATAAATAGCATTATGATTTTTACTCTTGATTATATGACTTTAGGCTGATAACCTTATACATTAACAAAGACCACAGATTTACAAAGAGGGACATATGTACATATGTTGACAAACAGCAAAATATTTACTAAAAAATTAAATATAATTTAAAAACAAATACATTTATTTATCTGATCAGTCTCTTGTGATAATTGTTGATGAACTGTTTTCCTTTCTCTATTCTTCCCTACCTTGATAGCCTATATTTAAACCTAGATTTGGAAAAATATAACAGAGAAGTATCCTCTATAACCATGATGGCGAACCTATGGCACGCGTGCCACAGGTGGCACGTGGAGCCATATCGGTGGGCATGCGAGCATTGCCCTAGCTCATCTCCAGCGCACATGCATGCGCCAGCCAGCTGATTTTCGGGCCTTCTTGGCCCACCGGAAGTCAGGAAACATGCTGTTTCCGGCCTCCGGAGGGTCTCCGGGGATTGGGGAAGGCCGTTTTTGCCCTCCCCAGGCTCCTAGAAAGGCTCTGGAGCCTGGGGAGGGTGAAAAAATGGGCCTACCAGACCCACCATGCCATCACGTGCCAAAAGCGGGGGCAGCGGGGCGGGGGGGTTACGTGCGCATGTGCGGAGGAGCGGGGCACATTGAATTACGGGTGTAGGCACACACGTGCATGACTCCCCCCCCACTCCCCCCACTTTTGGCATGCGACGGCAAAAAGGTTAGCCATCACTGCTCTATAAAGTAGGACACAGCTCCTTTAACTAGTCATTTTCTACCATAATATCATTTTGTATTATCACTTTATTTTATTCACACCTGAGATTTCAAAAGGTACAACAATAGCAAAAAGTTCCACAATAACTGGAGATAGAAGTTTACCAAGTGAAAACTGAAATGTATCACAAAGAGGAAATTGAAAAATAGATATATTTACATAGGTACTACCAGTGGTGGGTTTCAAAATTTTTTACTACCGGTTCTGTGGATGTAGTTTGGTAGGCGTGGCATGGCATGGCTTGGTGGGCGTCGCTTGGTGGGCGTCGCTTGGTGGGCATTGCACGGGAAGGATACAGTAAAGTCTCCATTCCCACCCCACTCCAGGGGGAGGTTACTGCAAAATCCCCATTTCCTCCCAATCAGCTGGGACTTGGGAGGCAGAGAATAGATGGGGCCAGGGCCAGTCAGAATTTTTACTACCGGTTCTCCGATCTACTCAAAATTTCCACTACCAGTTCTCCAGAACTGGTCAGAACCTGCTGAAACCTACCTCTGGTACCACCCTGATTCTATTTTAAATCTGCAATACATGTAATCCTCACCTTAAAACCATTCATTTAGTGACCATTTGAAGTTACAACAGCACTGAAAAAAGAGACATAACAATTTTTCACACTTATATCAGTTAAAGCATCACCATGGTCATATGATCAAAATTGGGACGTTTGGCAACTGGCATGTATCAATGATGGTTGCAGTGTCCCAGGGTCATGTGATCACCTTTTGTGACCTTCTGAATGGGGAAGCCAAATTGACATAACAGCCATGTTACTAGTTTAACAACTGCATCGAGTCACTTAACAACAGTGGCAAAAAAGGTTGCAAAATGGGACAAAATTCACTTAATAACTGTCTTTCTTAACAACAGAAATTTTGAGCTCAATTGTGATCATAAATTGAGGACTACTGTAATACATTTGAAACCATTGTTTTTGTTCTCTTGTTTAGTTCTCGGTTAAAATAAAAAAAATCATGTATACCTTCTATTTGTAAGTTCAGTTACATCTTCACTTTCAGCCCAGGCCTTTGGCAAGGGGGAGTGTCGTCTTATTATTCTTGTTAAATTTAAATTTATGAAATGTAATGAATTATTCATTATTGTCATATAATTTCTTCAACAAGAAGATGTGGTAGTCTGATGTACCAATTTTTCAGTGGCTATCTCTAAACTATTGTGTTATAAAGACTTGGCGAAGTCAATAAAATAAAAGGGCATATTTTTGGAACTCCCTTGGCTTTTCCAGAAGATTTTACCAACGTAATCTTTGATGTCTCTTCATCTTTTGAATCCCTCTTACGTATCTGTATTGGTGAAGTTTAGATTGCAATTATCCTACGATAATCATCATTCATCAAAATGTTCTGAAAGTTGATATTTAGAACATTTTAGACATATTTGTAAATATACAAGCTACCTGATAAAAAACATTCATCACATACATTCCAAAGTTGAAGAATTTGGCTTTTGTCTTAGAAATGGAATTACTGTATTGATTATGTATAAATACCAACCTGATGAGGCATAGTAGGTATAAATGCTTCTGCGTGTCAGAAGATAAATGATTAAACATTCAAAATTTATTGCTTTTACATTGCATGTGCTACAGTATTCATGATAATAATTATTAATATTAACAGCTTCGATATTATTCTCATCTAAGGGGATTGACAATTCATTTCTATATAAGCAATTCCAGTTGGGTTTTGGAATAAAGGAGAGCTTGAGAATTTTGGATGTGTTGTTGTCATTCCAATATTTGCTTAGGTGGGGTTAAAAAAAGCAGGCCTACATTTGGGGGAGGGGGAATTCCTAGAAGAAGAAATAGAGAACAGGGCCAGATAGGACATTGTCCATTTTTTATGGTTGCAGCTTTTCCTGAAATGGGGGGGAGGGGCTGGTGACAGTTACTTATGCCTTTGCTACCATTCCACAAGAGGGGCCCTCTCCTCCCCTCCCCTCCCCTCTACTCTCTCCACTCCTCTCCTTCCCGCTCCCCTCCCCTCCCCTCTCCTCTCCCACTTTAAGTCAGGGTTGGACTAGTCGCTGCAATTTTCTTGATAAGATTTTTGCCATTATCTTGCCATTGCCGGTCACTAATTCTTTTTGTTTGCCCAACTGGAATCAACAGTGTGAGGTGTCTATGACCTTTCATTAAGCAATGTGGGATCCATGAGCACTGATGATGTTACCTAGTTTGGTAATAAAACATCCAATAAGTTCAGAGAGCACCCAGGACCCCACAGTTCAACCCTGAGCTACAAATATTGACAGCTCCAACCCTACTGCTTACAAAGGTGCTAAAAACCCAGGTGTTCCTTCAGACATTTGGGCTAGGATGTTAGGTAAGTTCAGTTGGTTTATTCTGGTTGGTGAGTGTAATAAATTACTAAAATGTTGGTTGTTATTTTCTTAATGGGGGTAAAATAGAATGTTTTTTTCTTAGACCTCTAGCGAGTGATTGATTGTTTGTAGTTGATTTTTTTTATTAATTGTGTTGCTTGTTGTTTTCTGATTTTAATTTCCTGTTTGCCTCTCAGGGTGTTAGATAGTTAGCAACATGTATTGGCTGTTAATGTATTAGTGTTTGTTGTTAAGATGTTTAACATGTAGTTAGCATGTATTAGTTATATGTATGTATGTATGTAAACAAACAAACAAACAAATAAATACAAACATTTGCAGAATTTGTAATGTTTCAAGGAATTTTAAAAGATAAAAATATATTTATTTTCCTAAGTAAGACTGATGAATAAATTATACATCTGATCAGAGGGGAAACATAACTTTATGGGCTTTGAAATGCCTCATATGGAATTTGTAAATAATATAGTCAGCTATTATTTACTCAATACAGACAGATATATCACAGTTTAAATAGACTACAGATAGTCCTTGACATATGACAATAATTGAGCCCACAGTTTCCATTGCTAACCAAGACAGTTGTTCAGTGAGTTTTGCCCCACTGCATGACCTTTCGTACCACAGTTGTTAAGTGAATCACTGCAGTTGTTAAATTAGCAACATGGCTGTTTAATGAATCTGGCTTTCCTATTGAGTTTGTTCACAAAAAGTGAACGCATGACCCCAGGACACTGCAACTGTCATAAATACATGCCAGTTGCCAAGCATTCAAATTTTGTTCTCATGATCAAAGGGATGCTGCAATGGTTGCAAGTGTGAAAGCTTACCATTAGTCATTTTTTAAAGTGGTGTTGTAACGGTCACTAAATAAATTGTTGTAAGTAGAGGAATAACTGTGTCTACTTGAAAAGTCATTCCAGTACAAAGCTTCATACCACATTTTGTCCATAACTGTGTGCTTCTCAGAGTTGTTTTTATTAAATGGGCAACTATACAAATTTTATAGAGACAGACAGACAGACGATAGAGAGATGATAGAGAAAGATAGAGGTAGAGATAGAAAGGTAGAGTTGACTTGTATTTATCTTATTTTTTCAGAACTATTGTTATTATTTCCTGAATACCCCTCCATATTCCTCAGTATCTGCAAATATGCATTTAAAAATACATCTCTTGTTTTAATCGAAGCTGAGATTACTTGCTATTCATATTCATGAAGAAAGACAATAAAAGTAATTCCAGAATTGATATTAAATCAATAATTCTTGTGCATCCGTCTTTGCTTGTGCAACGAAGAAAACAAATGGAGAAAATGGCACTGAAAGCAAGTTTATGCTTGATAAATTATGTCCCTCCCTTTTCCTCCCTCCCCCTTTTCTTTTTGGCTGAGAAAGATCTATCTGTAAGACTCAAAGAAAAATAGATTCCCTGTCTAATACTTCAGGCTTTTGAATGATCTTTAGCAGTTGCCTTTTCATTGAACTGTGAGGCAACTCAATTTGGAATTACTCCTTCCGGATTCTTCTAGGGCCTTGACAGTTTTCATTACTCTACCAAATGATTATAGGTAACTGTTAATTTGTTGGAGGACTTAGTAAACATCTCCGACAAAGAGTTTTTAAAAGAGCCAGTAGTTAACAGAGAAGAGGAAGCTGGCTGTATCCTTTTGTTTATTTACTTAGCACTTATTGAGCACTACTTCTGTCTTCTAGCCTAAGAAGAAATATCTGAAGCTAGCTATAAAACTGGGCCTGACCTTTGCACAGACACATCATAAATCATTGTTAAAGTGAGGGCAAAAACTCCAAAAGAGGTCAGAGGTGGGAGAGAGGTCACCACAAAGAAGGGACAGTGTGAAAAACCCCAGGGGGAGGAGCTTAGCATAATATAAAGGATGTGGCAGCTGTAGGGCAACTAAAGCGTCAACATATGTGCGGTTCTCAAGTGATGGGGAATACTAACGTTAACACCCCTTGTGAGACTGGGAGACTTGCACAAAAATGTTTCCAAATAATGGCCCAGCTGTGGCTATCTCCTGTATGTTCAGCATTTCTTGTTCTTCATTTGCAATTTGGATTCTTTTCTGCTTACTTACATACATAGTTAACGTATGATATTTACAGAGGTTAGGGTTAGTTTAAATAAAGCATCAGTAGATAGATAGATGAGAGAGAGATGAGAGAGAGAGAGATGAGAGAGAGATAATAGATAGATAGATAGATAGATAGATAGATAGATAGATAGATAGATGAGAGATGAGAGAGAGAGATGATAGATAGATAGATAGATAAATAGATAGATAGATAGATAGATAGATAGATAGATAGATAGATAGGAGAGAGATGAGAGAGAGAGATGATAGATAGATAGATGATAGATAGATAGATGATAGATGATAGGTAGATGAGAGAGAGAGATGATAGATAGATAGATGAGAGATAGATAGATGATAGATAGATAGATAGATAGATAGATAGATAGATAGATGAGAGATGATAGACATAGGGAGGGGGAGGGAGAGGGAGAGGGAGAAAGAGAGGGGGGAGAGAGGGAGGAGAGAGAGAGAGAGAGATCAGTGGTGGGTTTCTACCGGTTTGCCCTGGTTTGGGCGAACCGGTAGCGGTGGTGGTGGCAGGAGGCTCCACCAACCTGCCCGGATGTCATCACAGACGCATGCGCAGAAGCGCTGCGTGCAAGTGAAGCAAACTCACAGTGAAACGGTAGTGAACATAAGTGAAACCCAGTACTGAGAGAGATGATGTGTGGGCAATACAATTTAGGATATAACAACATGGTTGTTCACATCGCACAGCCTGGACGGGAGGGTTTTTAGATTTTGGGGGTTTTAATATAAATTTATATGTACATTATGTATTTTATCTTTTTAACTGGTTGTTTTATTGTTGTGAGTTGCCCTGAGTCCTCGGAGATAGGGCGGCATATAAATTTTATTAATAAATAAATAAATGAATAAATTTTAAATTAAGAAAAATCCATAATAAAATCGCCATACTAGAAACTGTTACAAAACTGTTGTAAAAAGGGAATGTATGTTTTGTGTTTGTGTTTGTCATATTTTGTTTTAAAAATAAAAAAATATTTTTTTAAAAAAATCACCATAATATGGAGCCATAGAATTGCAATAGGATAGACATTGTAATTCAGTATCTATTACCTCCATGATGGTATATCCCATCCCAATGTTCTGTCTTAACAGAGCAACTAAAAGTCTATATAAAGAGCAACCGAACTCGATATTGCATTCCTCACAGCAATGGGGAAATCCAAATTTTTTTACTACCGGTTCTGTGGGTGTGGCTTGGTGGATGTGGTATGGCTTGGTGGGCGTGGTTTGGTGGACGTGGCAGGGGGAAGGATACTGTAAAATCTCCATTCCCACCCACTCTGGGGCCAGCCAGAGGTGGTATTTGCCAGTTCTCCGAACTACTCAAAATTTCCGCTACCAGTTCTCCAGAACCTGCTGGATTTCACCCCTGCCTCACAGTCAAAAACTACGGAGGAAGTGATTAGACTACAACAGTTCTTTTAAAAAATCACTGACAAAAGATATTGGATCGCAGATCCATATTTTGCAACTAAACATAGAAAGCTTAAGTAGAAAGTGATTTACTGTAAAAAAGATTACTATTGGAAAGATTATACATTACACAAAAGAAAAACTTAACTGGGGCTGCTCAGTGTAGCAACCATGAAGCAACATGTTTTTGGTCCTTAAAAGAAGCCTAATTTATGCCTGAAATGGAAAGGCAAGTGGTGAATCCGCACAAAATAGTTTCCTCATTTTCTTTCCACTGGGTCAGCATTAAGTTAATCTGCTTCTATGCAAATTTAACAGCCAGGAGGGGGTGTTAATGTTTCAAAAATAGCATTAGTTTATTGAATGGTTTATGTTTCCCAAATAGGCTGTGGTTTGTGGGGAAAAAAACAAATTCAACCATTTCCTGTATGGTCTAGGAGTGGGAATTCTCTGGCCTAATGAATAAATGAGGATGCGTTGCAAATGTGCAGATAGATGCATTGTTTGATTTAGGTTTGTGAGTCGGATCAGAGATTGTTACGTTACAGCAACATAGGGCTTCTTCTCTGGACCACTATTTTGAGAAACAGAGGCACAACATTACCAGTGAGCTGGCTTTGGGCCATAAGAATAAGAAATATATCTTAATTAATTATATATTAATTATATGTTATAATTACGATGCAGTTTCAGTTACTACTTAGTACCGGGTGTCAAACTCAATTTCATTGAGGGCCGCATCAGGGTTGTGTTTGACCTTGGGGGAATCAGGGGGAGCATGGCCAGGGTGGACGTTGCCAACTTGATGTCACTTGTGTCGGGAGCGTCTGTGGTGGCCTGAGTGCTCTGCCAGCGAAAATGGGTTCCCAAGCTCTGTTTTTGGCTGTGATGGCTTCCTGCAACCCTCTGCCAGTGAAAATGGAGCTCAGGCGGCTCTCCTGGTCCTTTGCTGTTTCTGCCGGATCCGGCCCCTGGGCCTTGAGTTTGACCCCCTGATTTAGTATGTACATATCAAGTGCAGGGTGTCCAACCTTGCAACTTTAAGACTTGTGTACTTCAACTCTCAGAATTCCTCAGTCAGTTATTTATTTATTTATTTATTTATTTATTTATTTATTTATTTATTTATGGAATTTATATTCCCGCCTATTTGCACATGGCGACTAATATAAAAACAATAAAACTAATAAAAGAAGAGTCATATAATAAATTAATATACTAAAATCAGCCCCCAGCCCAGCAACAGCACCTCACACGAGCCATTTAATTTATTTTATTTTTTATTAAATTTCTATCTATATCTATATCTATATCTATATCTATATCTATATCTATATCTATATCTATATCTATATCTATATCTATATCTATATCTATCTATCTATCTATCTATCTATCTATCTATCTATCTATCTATCTAATATTTAATGCCATAACTTTAAACAGTTATGTTGACTAGGGAATTCTGGGAGTTGAAGTCCACAAGTCTTAAAGTTGCCAAGCTTGGACACCTCTGGTTTATGCTACCCCTTTCCCTCTGTGCCACAGGAAGAGACCCAGAGCCTCTCCAGACTTCACATTGATATCAATGAATATTTTCCTTTGAAATATATATAACTGCTGCAGAGTTATGTTTGCTGGATATTAGCAAAGAAAAAATAATTTTCATTTTTTCCCCTTGATTTGCCTCCTCCCTATCCTTTGATTTGTCCCAGACCTGGAAATGGTCAGCCTTTCATAACCTTGATGGAGGGGGAAAAAACAAGAGAAGCAAACAGGAGCAATTAAACTGCAGAAGATGTGAGCTGTTACTGCTCTCTATCACCTCTTATACTTGCTTAAAAAAAAGGAACTGACCTGCTCTGGCCCATTCATTCTATGAAGTATTGATACTTTAATAGGTCTAAATAGTCATTCCTTCATAGATGTCACAGCCTTCAAAAGATTAGTGTTGGTAGGAAACCATGGAGAATGAGTGAAGCTTATAACTAGATCACCACTGTTTTCCTCAAATAATATCAACAAATAATCATAGGCAACATGTGCCACAGGATCTTGGATGGGTAGTAAAAGTGCATAGGATGGGAAAAGACAAAAGGCTGGCATAATATCCCACTGCCACCCAGTCTTTCATGAGGAATGAATGGATGGGTATTAGTGCTTGTTATATAACAAAAAGACAGATTTTGTGTTCCTTGATTATTGGTTAGCCTTCTATTTCCTCTGCCTTTCCAACATATTTTCCAAGTGGGTTTAAGCACAGTTCTTTTTCAATTCTGTTCCTTAGCCCTCCTTCCTTAGCCCTCCTAATTTATTCCTCCTATAGTTGATTATTTCTCACTTCTGTTTTTTGTAAGTATCATAATTGTCAGTGTGTCTGCTGTGCCTCTCTTGTACCCATAAACAGTTCCCCTGCCCTCCAAATTCGTTCCCTGTTGAACAGTTTGTATGAATGTTCTTAGAAAATTAATCGCTCTCCATGACATGTAGTGACTGAAGATTTGGCTGTATATGAAGAATCCTCCCAGGGAGAAATAAGTTCATTTTTTTTTTCCTGAATCACTCCATCTCTGGAATTAGTTTGAATTTCTTCTAGAATGAGTTGGCCTATTTCTGGATCATTAGATGGGGTATCTTAATAAGTTCTTGATACCAAGAGTTGTGCCTGGCAATTTTTATATGTAGGGTATAAATGTCACCTCTTCAATGCAAAGCCACTTCTCACTGCCTGTGACTTTATGGCCAGATAGGAAGGCCATAGGCACAATAGAAGATCCATTTTTCAAAGGAATCCTGCTCTTGGATATTTTTGTAATATAAGTCAGGTCCCAAGTATAGATCCTGTTTCCCTAAAGTACACTACCCATAGGCAGAATTACTTAGGTGATGAGTTACTTAGTAGTTAGAGGCCAGATAGCTGCTATTCAGCTTCCAATAACTGCATTGAAAAGACCTTCCTTTAAGTAATACCATACATTATTTCCAAGAATATTTCAATGTTTATCCAACTCAACTCCGACAGCTAATTTGTAATGCTTCAGGCATCAGGCTAGAAACTGGAAGACTTGATGTTCTAGTCCCACCTGAGGCCCAAAGCCAGTTGGGCTAGTCATATTCACTCAGCCTAGGAAGGAGGCAGTGACAAACCACTTCAAAAACCCTTGTCTTGTTAAGAAAATTAAAAGGACTAGTCCAGGCAGTTGACAGGAATAAAAACATGATTTGAAACTGTTATGTCCATATAAGGGCATCCGCCCTGATTGGCTGCCAGCCATCGGGCGGGAGATTTGAATCCCTGTCTAGGGGCGGTGCGTCTGCCGGGAGCGAATATAAGGAGAGCTCCGGCAGCGCGCCAGCAGTCTTCTTTTACTTGTTACTATGTAAATAAAGTTTGTTACATGTATCGAGCTGGTCACGTCTTCTGTTCCTGCGCCTGATCTAACACTGGCGACGAAGGACTAGAGAAGAGAACCTGAGAAAGACTCACGGCACGATCGCCCAAAGAGCTGAAGTCACCTCACCACAGCGACTTCCAGAATGGCTACCCCGCAAGCCCCGATGACCGCGCTGAACCCGTTCGACCCATCCCGGGAGAAGTGGAGGTCATACATGGTCCGATTCCGGCAGTTCCTGCGAGGCAATGGATACCAGAACCTCGATGATGAGAGGAAAAGAGCCCTCTTCCTGGCTCATTGCGGATCGGACGTCTTAGAGATGGCGATGGACCTCGTGGCACCTAGGGACATCGAGGAGATGTCCTGGAATGACCTGCAGGACGTCTTACAGGAGCACTATGCACCTACAGGCACCCCCATCGCAAACAGGTTCACCTTCCAGCAAAGAAACCAGCGGGAAGGTGAATCAATCAAAGAATTCGTGGCAGCGCTCCGCCAACTCGCTGCCAACTGTGAGTTCGACAATGTGGACAATGCCATCCGGGACCGCATTGTGTTTGGAATGCGAGATGTGGGGCTGCAGAAGAAATTCCTCAGCAGGAAGAAGATTCCGCTTAAAGACGTCCTCGACGAGGCAACAGCAGCGGAAACGTCCGAACAAGCAGCCGCTGCAATGGTAAAAGCAAGAGGGATCCATAAGATCCACAAGTCGGGCCCAACCTCATCGGACGAGGCAACCACTCAATCCGAGTCTGATGAGGAAATGGCCGTCCACAAGGTGTCCCGCCCTCCCAGGCGGGAAACCCCACCGCATGGCGACCGCGGAGAGCGATGCGGCAGCTGCAGAGGCGACCACCCCAGAGCGACCTGCAGATGGAGGGACGCGACCTGCCGCCGATGCCTGAAGAGGGGCCACATCGCCGAGGCCTGCAGAGCCACAGACCCAGCCCCGGAGCCGCCCAGACCGCGATTCCGGGAAAATCGCAAAGATAACCAGAGGACATCCAAACGGTCCTCAAACCAGTCCCGGCGCGGGGAGGAGGAATATCCCCGAAACAGAACGGTGCACCAGACCACCACCATTGCTCACACAAGCGACGAGGGGACCACCAAGTTCCACGTGACGCTGCTAGCAGAGGGGTCTCCGTGCAAGATGGAGGTAGACTCCGGATCCGCCTTCTCCATCATGGACTGGCAGCACCTACAACAGCTGAAACCGGCATACAAAAGGACCCAGCTGAAAGCCCCGAAAGACAAACTTGTGGACTTTAATGGAAACCCCATCGACATCCTAGGCAGAGCAACCATCCATGTGAAGTACAACGACTTCGATGGAAAGCTGCCCATCACCATCGTGCAGCACAGCCGACCGAACCTGCTGGGCGTGGAGTGGTTCAAGCCTCTAGGACTTTCACTTCAGGGCATCCACGAGATCCGCAGGGACGAACTCGACTCCATCATCGAAGAGTTCAAAGAAGTCTTCGATGGTAAGCTGGGGAAATTTGTGGGGAGGCCAATCTCCTTTAATCTGGACAAGGGAATCACCCCAATCAGGCTCAAGCCCCGCCGAGTTCCATTTGCCCTGCGGCCGAAAGTAGATGAACAGCTGGATAAGCTGATCGCCCAGGGCGTACTGGAACCGATCGATCATGCCTCATGGGAGACCCCCATTGTGACCCCACTGAAGCATGATGGGTCTGTGCGCATCTGTGCTGACTACCGTTGTACCATCAACAAGGCGTTGGCACAGAGCGCATACCCAGTCCCAGTGGTGCAACACCTGCTGCATTCCCTGGGATCTGGATCAATTTTCGCGAAACTGGACCTGGCCCAGGCTTACCAGCAACTGCCAGTGGATGACAAAACGGCGGAGGCTCAGACAATTGTCACGCACAGAGGGGCATTTAAATGTAACCGCCTCCAATTTGGAGTCAGCGCTGCCCCTGGCATATTCCAATCCATGATGGAACGCCTTCTCCAAGGCGTTCCAGGGGTGGTGCCTTACTTCGATGATGTGCTCATCTCCGGTGACTCGAGACCCCAACTCCTTGAAAGGCTCAGGCTTGTCCTGCAGCGATTCAAGGACAAGGGTTTGAGGGTCAGGCGGGACAAGTGCATCATAGGAGTACAGGAAGTCGAGTTCCTGGGCTTCCTCATTGATAGCACAGGCATACACCCCACCAAATCAAAAGTGGAAGCAATCCATGAAGCTCCAAGCCCAAAAAACAAAACGGAGCTTCAGGCTTTCCTTGGGTTGCTCAACTTCTACGCCATTTTCTTAAAACAGAAAGCCACAGTTGCTGAGCCACTCCACCGCCTGCTGGGGAAATCGGCTTCCTGGAAGTGGGGCCAGGAAGAGGAAGCGGCATTCCGGGCCATCAAAGGACTATTGACGTCCAAAAGCGTCCTCATCCAGTACAGCGAGACGCTCCCCATCAGACTGACCTGCGACGCGTCGCCTTACGGGGTGGGGGCAGTCCTCAGCCACAAACTGCCCAATGGCTCGGAAGCCCCAATCGCGTACTTTTCAAAGACTATGTCCGGCGCAGAACGGAACTATAGCCAGCTGGACAAAGAAGCCCTGGCCATCGTGGCTGGAGTGAAGCGCTTCCACGAATACCTCTACGGAAGACGCTTCACCATAGTCACAGACCACAAGCCTCTCCTGGGACTCCTCGCAGGCGACCAACCAACCCCGACCTTCATGTCCCCAAGAATGACGAGATGGGCCATCTTCCTAGCTGGCTACTCCTATAGGCTCGTGCACCAGCCAGGCACAGCCATAGGGAACGCTGACGCCCTCAGCAGATGCCCGTCGAGGAAGCCGGTCGAGGACCCAGCCCCCACGCTCCACCTACTTCACATTGATGACGACGCCAGCTGCCCGGTGTCATCCGCAGATGTGGCCGTCCACACCCAAAAGGACCCCACACTCCGCCAAGTGAAGTCCTGGATCCTCAGAGGGTGGCCAGCGGAAAAGCCAGAGGAAAGGTTCAGCCCGTTCGCAAGGAAACAGGAGGAGCTGTCCACCATCAAAGGCTGCCTGCTATGGGGAGACAGGGTGCTGATTCCTGGCACCCTGCAACGGCGGACGCTAGAAACCTTACACAAGGGGCACCCGGGCATCGTCCGCATGAAGGCCCTGGCACGGAGTTATGTCTGGTGGCCCTCCATGGACAAAGACATTGAACAATGGGTCTCCAGATGTGACCCGTGCCAAGAAGTTCGCCCAGCGCCGCCGCAATCCGAAGTCGCGAAGTGGGAGACCCCCAGCAACCCCTGGTCGAGGATCCACATTGACTTCGCGGGTCCGATGCAAGGGCGACACCTCCTCATCGTGGTAGATGCCTTCTCCAAATGGCTCGAGGTGGTGCCGATGGCATCTACCACAACTGAAGCAACCATCCGAGCCCTGCGCCGCCTGTTTGCCACACACGGCCTACCGGATGTGCTGGTCTCAGACAACGGCCCCCAGCTCACATCCCTGGCCATGGAGTCCTTCCTGGCAGGACTGGGCATCCGCCACGCCCTGTCCGCCCCTTACAGGCCGGCCGGAAACGGACAAGCCGAACGCATGGTCCGGCTGACCAAAGAGGCCCTCACCAAGATGGGCCCGGGGGACTGGCAAGAGCGCATAGACAACTTCCTCCTCACACAGCACATCACGCCACACGCCACCACCCACAAGAGCCCGGCCGAACTGTTGATGGGCAGAAGGTTGAGGTCACCCTTGGACCGGCTGCACCCCCAATACAGCCCGGAAGTGACCGCAACCGCCAGCCGCCCGCTTCGCGCCTTCAGCAAAGGAGATTCAATCTTCGCGCTGAATTTCAGCGGCTCTCCTAAGTGGCTGAAGGGGAAAATTGCCAGCACAACCGGGCCCAAATCCTACATCGTTGAGTTGGAAGATGGACAGTTCACGAGACGCCACATCGACCAACTCCGAAAAAGGTGGGGGGGGGCACATGAAAACCAGCCTGACGAGGGAGGCCTACAACACCCCGACGAGGTAGGCCTCCAACACCCCGGCGAGGTAGGCCTACCACACCCAGACCAGGTAGGCCTACAACACCCCGACGAGGTAGGCCTACAACACCCTGACGAGGTAGGCCTACCACACCCCTGCGAGGCAGAGCAGCACCACCCCGACAAGGTTGGCCCAGCCCACTACCAAATGCTGTCACACCGGCAGCCCAGCGAGGTAGACCGGGGCCAACCGCACGGGGGATGGCACCACCAACCCAGCCAGGTGGGCACCAGGCACGGCAAGGCCAAGGACCACCAACCCAGCCCGCAGGTAGACCGGGACCTGCCCAGAGGAGGAGCAGCGCACCCCACCAGTTACAGCAGCCCATGCCAGCCCAGCAAGGGAGACTGCAGTTCCAGGCGAGTAGACCGGGACCCATCCAAGACGGGCACCCCCAAACCTATGGGCAAGGGTGGCACTCGACTCCCCGGCGAGAGGGACCCCCGCCCATCACAAGAGGCAGCCAGGAAACAACACCCCGACCCGGATGACCCCAGGCACCACCCAACGGTAGACCAGGGACTAGGGGGAAGGGAAAGCCGACAACAACCCGGCCAGGTAGACCTGCACCACCCCGGCAAGGGAGACCTCCGCCGCCCCGCAGAGGTAGTGCCGCAACAACAGCCCGACCAGGTCGACAACCACCGACCAGACAGGGTAGACCAACGCCAGCCCGACCTAGCAGACCAACACCACCCCTGCGAGGTCGGACAACGCAACACGGGCCAGCACCTCCCGCAGCCGGCGGGCCGGTCCAGAGGGCACCAAACAGAACCACCACCCACCCGGCACCAGGCCGAACCGCAACCGAACCGCAGCGCCCGGGAGACCAGGGAGGAGCAAACGATGGACTTACCAAGACTCAGACGCTCTTCCCGGGTCGGAACCGAGCCACCGAGACGAGGAAACAGATCCACAGGCCAGGAAGAAGACCACCAGAACCAGCCACCCAAGGTCTGCGGTCCGGCCGGAGGCGCTGGGGGTGACCCCGCTCACTCGACAGCCGAACCAAGCCCGGTTCCGGAGAGGGAGCCCGGAGACGACAGAGCCCCGTCCATCCAGGTCGGAGACGGAGAACAAGTGAGACTGCGCAGGTCAGCTAGGGTGCCGAGGCGTCCTACGTACCTGCGCGACTACGTGACTTTTGTAAACGAGATTGACAGTTCAGACTAAGGGGGGAGGAGTGTTATGTCCATATAAGGGCATCCGCCCTGATTGGCTGCCAGCCATCGGGCGGGAGATTTGAATCCCTGTCTAGGGGCGGTGCGTCTGCCGGGAGCGAATATAAGGAGAGCTCCGGCAGCGCGCCAGCAGTCTTCTTTTACTTGTTACTATGTAAATAAAGTTTGTTACATGTATCGAGCTGGTCACGTCTTCTGTTCCTGCGCCTGATCTAACAGAAACACATTGTTTTTAACCCAGTTTCACCATTTTTTCCAACTTATATATTCCAATTATTGGTAGTACAGTGTCTTTTCTTGATATTGTATATTTGCAATTTACAATAGAATTTCTAACATTCTTCCACCATTGTATCTGTGTATATGCATTCCCTTGTAGAACATCAACATTTTCTGAAACATTCAATCTGGCATGTTTAATTTCTGTTTTGATTATTTCAGGTTTTCCTTGAATCATGCTTGTCACAGTTATTATTCCATTTATATGTCCTTTACAGCTAGGATCTCTTCTTTCAGTAATGAAACCATGAGAGATCAGATTTTCCCGTGCCTTTGTTCTGCCAATGTCATCACCTCCAGATGTATTCCTGGATGTTCTGCATTCTTCTCCAGGAACTACTGGAGTGACTTCCCAATTCTAGGACTCATCATCAGCGAACCAAGTTAATGTAAATGTATTTTGTATTGGCAATAATGCAAAAGTTCACTACTGTTTCCTCCTTGGACTTTCTTCTAGGTAGAGTTTATTACTTCACAGATACGTTACTAACATAAATTGTATATCTAAATACAATTTATAGTCACTAACATATATTTGAGGTTGTGGGTCTATTTAAACAGAATAAATTGCAATTTGAAGTATACCTGTCTGACTAATTAAGGCTGAAATCCATTAATAGAAAGTAAAATCTACTTTTGAGTAAACACATCCAAGTTCACACAATGAGGTCCAGGATAACATGAGAGTAAATCCCATTGAAATTTCATCTGACTGAACATGCTTATATTGCATTCTTGATTTTAAATCATGAAAATTCTATTGAGGAAGCAGGAAGAAAAAGCCTCTCATCGTAATAAAAATTGAGAGCACAGAAATTTTAAAAGGATTGGAAACACGCATATTTCAAAGCACAGGAAGGTTATAGAGAGATAATTCATATGCCTCCCATTCCCACAATGAAGTGCGGGATCATCAATATGTATTTTCCTGCTCTAAGCATATTTAATGCAGAGTTTTCATAACAGCTGTTGCTTTCACAAAGCTTTAACCACTGCGGCACTAATTGCAAGAAAAATACTCTCTTGTCTTGGGTACAGTCTTTATCTACATCCCTTTTCTTAGCTAGCTAATGTCAGCTTTCAGAAGTATTCTAATATCCTAGCCAAAATCTGGTCTTTGATCTGTTGCAGACTTAATTAGAGCCCTTGATCACATTCAGATTTTGGAATCTGGAGCAATTTCAGTGTTTCAATAGCAGCAACATCTGTCAACATACCTAATAAGAAAATGGCAGAATTAATTTTGGAATGAAATTGAGGTGGGGAAAGAATATGGCTCCAAGTCCTGTTAGCAAGGAAGATAAATGTGAACATTTGTATGCCATCGCTCTTTCTTTCCTCGTTGGATCATTCCCCATGGATTTCCAAAGGAAAAATGAGAAGATAATATTTATTGTCACTTTTTCTGTGTACACACTGGCATACATTAAAAATATGCCTACTCTGAAAAGAAATATATACAGTATATACCAGGAAGCCTCTTCCCAGAAGGTAACAAAGGAAACCAGTCATGCAAAAGATATGAAAGAGCCGAGTACTGCAGGCTACTTCAGTTGACTGCTAGCTGCAATTTGGCAGATCAAATCTCACTGGCTCAAGGTTGACTCAGCCTTCCATCCTTCCAAGATGGGTAAAATGAGGATCCAGATTGTTGGGGGATCAATATGTTGCTCTGTAAACCTCTTAGAGAGGGCTGTAAAAGCACTATGAAGTGGTATATAAGTCTTATTGCTATTGCTATATGTACCACCATGTCAATACTGTGGACCCTGGTCAAGCATTACTTATATGCCATATCCTGGATAGAAGGACGTGAACTTCCAATACTATTTTCTGCCGTCCTCACCACTCTCTGTACAGCCTACCTGTCTGAAACAGTAATACTTCCAAACCAAACAGTAATACAGTACGACAAGATGCTTTCAAACTTCCCTCTATAGAAAGTGGTAAGGACAGGGGAAGGAAGATGTGCTCTTCTCATATGACACAGAAAATTTAGGTGCTGCTGTGCCCACTTCACCAGTGTCTTACTGTTGAGCGACCAAGCTAACCTGCTCATTAGTTGCACAACTAGAAACTTTTTTTTTTCTCTTTTCTTTTTCTTACATTTAAAACCAGGCTGTTCTTATTACACCAGTCCACCAAACCCTCTACCTCCTCCTGGTAAGCAGCCTCATTGTCATCCTGAATAAGGCCCACTGCTATTGTATCATGTGATTCTGATTCAGAAGATTTGTGATTGTACATATTAAGCCATAACTAATAGTTATTAAAACAATTTTCATTGTCCTCTGAAAATAATGTCAGTTAGACAGCCTGATCATGCATCGAAAAGCATTTCAGAGAATTTTATCAATAGATTTTCTTGAAATCCGATTTATTTATAAGTAAGCACTATAAGCTTCAGGCCTTATTTCTTGCTTCATTAAGAGGTCCCTACTGTGTGTGTGATACTTTTAGTGAATTAATATTTAATTAGTTTTACATTAATGATTAAGTATGAATAATACTAAAGTTTAATATCTCTTACATGTTAATGAATCGATTAATGGTAATAGTGGAAAACAAAGTAATAGGAAAGCTATAGGAAGCATATGATTCAGGTAGCAGTCACATACAACATTAACTGGAAGTCAAATGTAATTGAAATTAATGGGACTTAATTATGAAATAAAATGCTTTGCAACTGTTGAAAACCACTAGAGGAAAATCACTAGGAACTAGAATATATAATTCATTCACTCATCTGTATCTTACTAAACTCTTTGCAATTTCACAAACATGTAACTCTTACAATTTCACAAACATGTATCCATTAAAACATCTCAATCCAATAAAATCTGAAGACCGAAAGCATGCAAACCAAGAAATCTAAAAAAAGAAACCATGGCAGGCAGCATGTTCTAAAAGAGACAGGCTTCAGGCTCTCTGCAAGAGCTCCGTTCTCACCTGCTTCTAGAAGGTGACTAAAGTTAAGGCTTCCACTCGGGGGTGGTATTCACTTCCTTTTGCTACCAGTTTGCAAATGGGAGCGTACGTGCCACTTCTGCGCATACACAGGGCCTTCTGCGCATGCACAGAGTGTCAAAAACGGGACGTGATGATGTCCGGGTGGATAGGTGGGTGGAGCCTCCCGCAGCTGCTGCTACCGGTTCTCCTGAACCGGATAGAATTAGCTGAATACCACCACTGCTTCCACTGCAGCGGTGGGTTTCAGCAGGTTCTGACCAGTTCTGGAGAACTGGTAGTGGAAATTTTGAGTAGTTCGGAGAACCAGTAGTAAAAATTCTGACCGGCCCCATCTATTCTCTGCCTCCTATTGTCCCAGCAGATAAGGGAGGAAATGGGAATTTTGCAGTATCCTTCCCCTGAAGTGGGGAGGGAATGGAGATTTTACAGTATCTTTCCTCTGCCATGCCCACCAAGCCACGCCCACCAAGCCACACCCACAGAACCGGTAATAAAAAAAGGTGAAACCCACCACTGTTCCGCTGCTATTGAAAAACAGCACCTCCCTGCTGGTCTCTCCACTTCCTAAACGTAGGGAACCATCAGCTGCTTTTCTTGGCAAGATCAAATACGTTGATCTAATTCAAGTGGGCAAATGCACTCCTGAAGGCAGCTTGTTGCAAAGCCATACAGCGCTTTAACACCAACTTTTTTAACTGCACCCAGAAACCTATAAGGAAGCAATGCAAGATTCGGTGTAATGTGCTCTGAATGGTAAATGCCAGATAATACATTCTTAAGTTTGGCCTAGTTGATGTAATCAACTAATCAACTATGTAATCTTTAAATTCAGCCTCTTTGTGCAGCATGTTACAGGATCTAACTGAATGGAGATGAAGATTTGAGTCATTGCGGCAAGATTCTCATACTTTAGGTAGGGCTGCAACTGGTGTCCTCACTGAAGTTGGGTAAAGGCCTCCCTGGCCAAGGCATCCACCTACTGGTCAAGCAGAAGCCACAAGTCTAAGAAGTCCCCCAAATTGCATACCTGTTCTTCACGGTTGGTGCTTCCCCATCATGAGACACCAGTGGTCATGACACACTCAAGCATTTCATGAATAACAGAGTTCAGCTGTTTCAGTTAGCTAGTATTCAGTCCAGGGGTGGGTTCTACTTACCTTTACTACCGGTTCGCATTGGGATCACGCGCACACACTCACTTCGCTCACTCGCACGCCTTGCTTCTGCAGATCACCGATGATGACATCCAGGGCGGTGGGCGGGGCCTCCCACCAGTTTTATTACCAGTTCTTGTGAACCAATCCAAACCAGGGGCAACCCACCACTGCTTCAGTCCCATCCAGACCTTCATAATCTCCAGAGACTGTGATAAGACCTCAACAGCTTAGATCAGCAAAATAAAGCTAAACATCATCAGCATACTAATGATACCATACTTGAAACTGGCAGATGATTTTGCTTAGGGGTTTATATAAGAAATTAAAAAGGAGACAGAGAAGACATCTCCTGTGGCCACCCATAAGGGAACAGCTACCGAGTCCATTGCTCTCCTATCAATGCCGACTGCAGTCAGCCACTGAGGAAAGATCAAAAGCACTGTAAAATAGTGCCCCAATCCCTAAATCAATCCATAAGAATATCATTGTGTAGGAATTTCTGAGGAAAAGGTTAAAGGTTAACCAAAAGAGAAATCTTAGTACAAAGTGGCATTTATTTTAATAAGAACCATTTAAAATATTGAAAAAAAAGGATAATGTTACAGGTAGATCTTACTTACTAACTGCCTCATGCAATGACCAAAGTTATGACATTACTGGAACAATAACTTGCAATCTAGGTGGGCATTTATGATCTTCACAGTGTTTCTTTCTGGGTATCATGTGTTCACTGATATAATCAGTTAGTACGTGTTGTCCTGTTCCTGCCCCTTTTTTAACTTCTTGCACAATGGAGAGATTGGAAAAGGGATTACAGGAGAGTACTGGACACACAATAGGAAATACACATCAAAAGGAATATGTTACTCTCTTGTAAACCTTCCTCTCCAAAGGGATATGAATACAAACAATGATTCTTGTTAATTACCCCAGTGTTAATTACCCCAAAGAATAGGGGTGAATAAAAAGAAAAGCTGAAATAAAATAATAAATACAGTAATGTCATGCTATTTTCCACTGAATGTTTGCTTTATTTAGTGATCATGTTGCTAGTCCTAATTGTTGTTGCTAAATGAGGGCTACTTGTGTTATGACCCACTACATATATTTTTAATTTTCTTTTTTGCATTTGTTAAAAAAATAAAGAACAGCAAATATAGAATTTTGGGTGATAACTACAGATGAATTCAAAGGTCATTGGAAAAGCAATCAAGGTCCCACATAAATACGGTAGCATTGGAAATGGAAGGTTTTAGGTTTTACTGTTGTTACTACAGCAAGTATGTAGTTATAGTCCTTGAATTTGTAAATTGAATTTTAAATTTAAAATTTTTTTTTTAAAAAAATAGTACTCAGTAAAATTATATCTACAAATATATTCTACTTGATCGAAAAAAAATGGTGGAGGAGGAGATCAAAGTGTTCTCCACAAAAGTCTATGAGGATGGTGTAAACCAGGAGAAAACATTTTTTCTTGATGTTTCACAACATGCTATGACTCCACGGGAGGATTCTTACTCGTTTGGTGGAAAATCCTGGGAGAGAAACCAGGCTCATGTCATTCAGATCTCAGGCAGAGATCTGAGACCTTCAGAAACCACAAATACATATTTAGATGGCGACATAACTGAGTGTACATTCTGATTTGGAGAAGCCAAGATGCACCACCCAACTTCATGGAGCGTAGGCAGAATCTGCCCAACATTTGCAGAAATAAATTGAATTCTGATTTCACTCTGGGGTGGAATGATAATAAAAAAGGGAATAGCAGAAGAAATTAATATTTTCTTCCATTTTCAACCCCTCTTCCTGGAAATCATAACATAAAATTATGTGCACTTCAACAGAGTAAGTAATGCATTATTTAAGTAAGTAAACAGTTAAGATGTTGCACCTTAAATAATAAATAAATCTATAGGCCTAATCACAAATTGTCTTAAAAGATCATGTCATTATGTTGCAGAGGTTTCTTCTGGCAGAGAATTTAGGATTCACTTAGTCCAAAATATGCTAGAAATGTATATGTAAAACATTGTTTTAAAATTAAAGAAACAGCATTTGTAATTAGTAAGTTAACTTTAGTTTGGGGGGGCGGGTGTTGCATCATACTTATCCCTCTGGTTCACATTATGCTACATGCATATTTACTTTAAGGCAATGTAACCTGATGTTGATGCTTGACACAGAGCTGAAAGCAGTGTTCCTCAACGTTGGCAACTTGAGGATGTGTGGGAGTCAATTTTGGAACTTGAAATCCACACATCTTCAAGCTTCAGGTTGAGGCCAAGATTGACAAACACATCAACAGAAGGTAGCTTCAATGCCAAATATGGCCATTGGGTGATCTTGGACTAGACACTCTGTGTCATGATGATTTATCTTACAGAATTGTTATTATGAGGATAGAATTGCAAGGAATACTAATCTTGAGTTATTAAAGGAAATACAAGATATAAAAGTCATAAATAAATAAGTAATGAATTATAGTAGGACAGTGAAATACAGAGGAAAAATGTACATAGTACAGGACATTGGTCCTTGGCCATTCATTTCTTACTTGACAAAATTAGTTATGTGTTGGAGATAGCGGAGGTATTCATAAAGCTGAAACTTAGGGTTCTAATTATTTTATCTTTTCTTTTCCAAGGGAAAAAAAAGTTCTACTAGAAGATTCTTTGGGCCTCAGAGCCACCAATCTGATACAGAGAATAGTACTGATTACAATATGCATCTCATTAGTCCAAGTGGCAGATGAGTAAGATCAGTAATAGTATATACTGTTAGTATAAATCTTTTGCCTTTTAGTAATAGTGAGTTGTTCTAAGAATATTTAAGGGCACCAATATTTTTTCTTGCAAATTAATCTTTTCTGTAAATACATTCTCCACAATTCTTCCTTAATATTGAAATATATAATTCAATATAGGTATCAGACAACTGTTATCAGTTGTTTCAAAATGTCCTTAGACAAAAAAATGATAGCTTAATTCCATTTGCATGTGAATCACATACCAAATTCTTATAGCTGTCATAATTTATCTTTTAGATTATATGCAAAAACCTGAACTGGATTGTTTGACTTCACTTTTCCTAGGATAGATATGTTATCTATCAACCTTGGCCATATTCCAAGATAAAAAATTATAGGCTAGACTTAAGTTCTTCCTAAAATTGAAATGGAACATGCTATTTTCATTTTTTTTTTTTTTTTGCTCCAAGCACTGCTATATTTTGTCTTGGAGACAAGAGCTTTCAAGTGTCTAATATTTCTTATGGTGTGTGGTAAGAATGCAGGCTTTTAGTTTGGAAAAAAACATGTTTATCCATATTTCATTTGCATCTGTTCTTTTTCCATGGCAAACTGGTAAACTGATTAATTTGGCTGCTCCTGACCCAAGAATAAATTTAGCATTTGCTTAAGTCTGTCCCCTGAAAAATTAGATATCAATAGTACATTATTCTTGTTTCAAAATGCTGAAAGTATTCTTCTTCTCCAACAGATGTGTTTTAGATGTTTTACTGTAAGATGAGATGGGTGGCACACAAATCTAATGAGTCAATCAATCAATCAATCAATCAAGGGAAGCACAATTGAATTTTGGGTAGATGTAGGGAATTGTGGATCTCAGTTTTCACATGATTTCTAGCTGGTCTCTACACATATTGATACATTTTGCATATCTTTGTGGAATCGTATTTTGAAATTTCAAATGCTAAGAATCTCAGTGATTTTGATTTTGGTATCAAGCATTCTGTTTCCAATTTAGACTATGATAGTCTTTCAAAATTGGTGTGGCAGACACCAAGCACATATTTTATACACGATTTACCTGCCATGATTTCTCCTCTGTTAAAATTAAGTGGATAATTATAAAACATAGGTTGTAAATAGTAACTTCATTATGTTTTTGGTTTACCTTTCCTAATGTCTTCCTAACCACAGCTTCCCAGATTGCAGATACAATGATTAAAGTATAGCTGTAGGAACCCATAAATTTTATATTACTCTAACATCTTTCATAAGTGAACATAATTAAAAACTGAATCACCTTGCCATAGTTCATTATATTGTCTGCAGCATACTACAATATATTACAGCCTTTCCTACATTATGGTGATCCTTCAGACTCCAAGAATTTTCCAAAATTCTCTCTGTTATCATGCATTGCTTTATTAGCCTTCTAAATAGTAATTTTATCAAGACATTATTTTACTGCCTCTGTTTCTCCTCCTCCTTCTTGCCCCCCCCCCAAAAAAATCTGGTCTGATATTATGCAGTCATTTAGACCCGATAAAAGTATAATCATTTACATCAGTAAATGTTAGAAAATGCAGAATGTAAATTGCTTCTCTTTTCTTCCTTAGGCTATTATTTCTCACACATCTTAGAGTTGTTGACAGAGACCTGCAAAGTTTGCTTCAACTAAAATTTGCTTAATAGCTGCTTTCTCCATTTACTCTGCAGAAACCAGATGTGGTGGGTTATTTTTTTTTTTTGCCAAAGGGTTTTTTTTTAAAGGTGCTGCAGACACATTGTCACCACTTGTGCAAGAGTCAAAGATCATTGACTTGTCAATGGTTCACAGTGACACATCAAAAGAGCAGCTCTTGGACAGGTAAATTGTTTCAGATGTTTACTTGATTATTGTAGCTTTGTTTTTGCCCAAGAAGTTGTGCGGATAAGAAATTATTTTTAAGTTCCAATAGAAAATGAAATATTACAAATCTACAGTAATGCTAGCTTGCTTACTGAAGCTTGCTAGCACATAAACTTCTCAATTTGTTATTATAGAGTAATTGTTATTGTAAGACAACAATGACATCCAGGTATACAGCAGCATATGACTAAAGAGCTTGTAGGTTTCGTTTCAAGTATCCTGAGCAACGTGGAAACCCTGCAGTTCACACACAGCCAAAAGTGCCCGGTTATTGGTCAGACAATATACAGTACAAAGCAGCAAAAGTGAAACAGACGAATTTGTTGTGATGCCGTTAATTTGAGAGGAAAACATAATGCTGATTTTAATAACATTTACTTGAATTCAGTGACATGGGTGCTATTGTGCCTTCTGGCAGGAAACCTGCCGCTTTCCCTTATATCTCAGTGTGTATAAAAACCGAATGTAATCCAGACAGATTGAGTGGCACGTGTGAAATTGTGGATCATCCATCATTTTCAAAGCCTTGTCAGGACTTTGCCATCTATTCTCCATCTATTATTGCATATTCCACATACAATGGCAGTGTGGATTACTGATGTCAATTCTTAGCTGATATGTCGGAAAGCTGAATTCTCAGTCTTCCAAAGCTGATGAAGAAACTTTGACTCCATTCCAGTGGTGAATATTTAAGTGCAAGACTACTATAACTGACATTATTGTTATTATTATCCCTCTACACTTGGCTTGAGCTTTATAGAGTTGTATTATAGTAAGTCTATCATTATTAGTGTGTTTGTTGTTGTGGGGGGGAGGGAGAGATTGTGTTGAACAGAATGTACAAGGCAAGCAATTCTACATTGATCTTTTTTTATATAAATTTACAGAATCAACACAGTGGGAAGATGTCCCCCCAAATTAATACTGTGTGTGCATTGGCTTCTTAGTTGACTTAAAGGTCAAATAAATGGTCAAGCTGAAAGCCAATTAAATAGGTCAGTGCTGCTAATCAGCTGAAGGGGATTAAGGAAGCAACCGCTGGGGTAATAGGAAGACACTTCTGTGAACTGCATTGCTGTTCCTTTGAGGAGAAATGTACTCGACTGAGAATCTAGTGTGAATGGTTTTAAAAGTGGGTTGTGAAAATAAATTGATATGCAGATTATATCATTCAATTTTGGAGATGGAATTCCCAAAAATCTTTATGGTCAAGTAAGAAAAACCGATCAATATTTTAAAGAGGAATTGTCACGTATTTAGATTTCTCTCCTTTTGTCCCCAACCTAGGGTTCATCCTCATGTCCCTACTGACCGTGGCCTGCAAGTGCTTTGCTAGCTGTTTATTAGGGTAATGGGTAAATCTCTGCATGTTGTTTGTTTAGCTGTGGCTGAAAGATACTAGGACAGTATTCCTGGATTTAGTTTGCTTGCTTGCTTGGTTTTTTTGAGGAGCTACATGAAGAACAAATCTTTAAGTGAGGGTCCTTGGTGCTCTCTGAGTCATTTGCAGACATTTCATTACCCAGACTAGTAACATCATTAGTGCACTGTTTGAATAATGAAACGTCTCCAAGAAAACAAGCAAGCTCAGAGAGCACCAAGGACCCCTCATGTCAACCTTGAGCTACAAATATTCTCCTTTAATAGTAAATCTTTAAGTGTTTGAAACTATGAAATGCAGTGGATCTTTAAGTGTCACACATTCCTGGCTTCTAACGGAATCTGAACTAAATTAATAAAAAAATAAAATGTCTTCCTTTCATTCACATTTACGGTGATGGGAAGAAGAAAAGGGACCGAAGGATTCAAATGGGACTGGTTTGAATTAATTTACCATCTGCTAAATTGTGGTTTAGGAAAGTGTGCCATTATTATGAGCTGTTTGCTTTGCCTTGAAAAATTGCAGAAATTGCAAAAAGAGAAAATATTAACATATTCTGAGGACACTTAAAAATAATGGCTTCAGGTGACTGGCCTACAATAAACAAATCAATTCTTTTGAATTGTTGATTTTCTTTTTCAAAATGCATCAGTACCATGTGGCCTTATCGATTTTATTAAAAGGCGCATAGAAGACTTCCAGAAATTTTAACAAGCACTCTTTTATGCCTACAGGAAATAGTTGCCTGACTAGGTGGCTCAGTGGCTAAGACACTGAGCTTGTCAATCAGAAAGGTCGGCGGTTCGGCGGTTCGAATCCCTAGTACAGGTCTCATGCGTGACCTCCAAGGTCCCTTCCAACTCTGTTACTGTTTCACAAAATTACTGTTTTAGATCTTCTGTACAGGTAATCCTTCACTTATAACCATTCATTTAGTGACAGTTCAAAGTTACAATGGCACTGAAAAAAGTGACTTATGGCCATTTTTCACACTTATGACTGAGGCAGCATCCCTGTGGTCAGATGATCAAAATTTGGATGCTTGGCAACTACCATGTATTTATGGCGGCTGCAGGGTCCTGGGGTCATCTTTTGCGATATTCTGATGAGCAAAATCAATAGGGTAGCCAGATTCACTTAACAACCATGTTACTAACTTAACAACTGCAGTGATTCACTTAACCGTGACAAGAAAGGTCATAAAATTGGCAAAACTCACTTAACAACTGTCTCGCTTAGCAACAGAAATCTTGGGCTCAATTGCGGTCCTAAGTCAAGGACTACCTGCGCATAATTTTCCAGTCATCGTTTATTGTTATACATTTGGAAATTTGGAATTCTCTGGCAAGGTTGGTAGCATCTTTTCAGAATAACATAAAACTTATGCCTTATAATAAAATGTCTTACTAAGTGCTACCAGATTCCTCCTGAATTTTGAATAGCACAGACCAACACAATGCCTCTCCTGCTACTATTTCTGGCAAGGTAGGTCTTGAGTTGGTCAAAATATTGGCTAGCATAATGAGGAAACACAAGGATTGTGGCCTCACATTGAAGAGGCTGAAACCTATATTTGTAAATGAGCCTGCAGAACATATGCCAGATCTCTGATCTGAAAGCCATTCATCAGCAAAGTGTAAATACTAACAATCATATTATGCTTTAAAAGCCAGTTGGCTAAATATCTGAGAACTATATGAAAAAGAAATTTGTTCCTTTATGAATATTGAAAAAAGCAGCCATTAAGACTGACCAAGATATTTGGTTTCTGCTTTCCTAAATGCACCTTAAAAATCACTTACAACCAATAAGGGTTAACCACAGGAGTTCTGACTCACCATAACCAACCACATATCATTTATATTGAACTGCTTCTAAGGGGTGATAAAAACTGTTTTCCAATCCATCATTGGCCAGCTTGGCACAAAAACTTCTGAAACAGAATCCACACAGTGGTATAGGCCTTACATCAGGCACAGCAGGAGAAACACATGCGTCTCACTTCACATTTGCAGTCTAGACTGTGTCAAGTCACTCTCTATGAACATCAGATGGGGTTTTTCGTTGTTTTTTTAAAAAAGCACTTTTGTCAGCCTTTAGAACAAAAGTGCAAAACATGCATCTCTATATCTGCAACTCACAAGGTCATCCCAATGTTCATCTGCTAAATTCACCTACTTTACATAAGGAACGTTTTGGAAAGCATTTGTACCAGTATTGAGAAGGATTGTGAGTTTTAATGTCAAAGAATGTATATGTAAACATCTTGGGAGTGTATGGATATTTTGTCTCCAGTCAATGGTCAGGACAGCTTCTGCAGCTTCAAATAGTCATAAGAGACCCAAAAATGAAGTTATGCCCACTATTGAGGAATGGACTTTGAAGATGGCCAGCTTTGCAGAGATGGCGAAGATTTCAGCATATCTAAAAGATCGCTCACAAGAGACTTACGAATGGGAGTGGAAAAAGTGGATAGATTATGTGCAGAATAAATATCAAACTAGGAAGTATCAGATAGCTTTTAATTGAAAGTGTTATATAGAGATAGAAATATTTGAATTTTGTGAAGATGAGAAAATATATTGGGGGTGGAGGGGTTCAAGTTTTATAAAAAGGGGATTTTGATTTGGATTATATTCTGTGGAAGTCCGGGGGGAGGGGTGGGTTAGGGGGGGTTAGGGAGGGTTAGGGAGGTTAGGGAGGGTTGGGGGGGGGGGAAATGGGGAGAAAATGTAATTGTAAAACTTTTCCAATAAAAAAAAAATAGTCATAAGAGACCCAGAATAGTGTTACTGTTTGTTGAGCAAAAATCTGGTTTTAATATCTGTACTATCAAATGCTATGGATATTTAAAAGAGATTTTGTTGTTGTTTTCTTTGGAGAATGCTTGAATGCCTAAAATTCCAATGTAAGCATTTTGGGGATATGTTACAGGATTTTTTCCCTCAGAGTTCTTCTGTTTCTGAGAGATGTCCATGCAGATTCTCAATCATCCAGGTCAGGTTGTCCCAAAGGTGCTATTTTTTTTTCTTTTTTCAAAAGACAATGGGACTTTCTTGAAAAGAAAAGATAGAAAAATTCTATTAGTAATAATCCAGAATATCTGATAATGAATAATGAATAAGTATATTTGTGGAGAGGAAGAGGAGGAAGTAAGAATGGGAATGTTTATGTCCTGAAACGCAAACATTAAAAAAGAACATATATCCTGAAGATTAGATGCAAATCACTCTAAGAATTATGATGTCATTCAAGGGAATTGTAATGCTAAGTGTGTGTGTATGTACGAGAGAGAGGGGGGGGAGGGAGGGAGAGAGAGAGAGAGAGAGAGAGAGAGAGAGAGAGAGAGAGAGAGAGAAAGAAAAAAAAATAGAATATAGAATCATAGGGCTAGAAGCAGGGGTGGGTTCTACTTACCTTTACTGCCAGTTCGCAATGGGAGCGTGACATGCTCAGAAGCTTCTTGTCTTGTTTCTTGTCTTGACTCCCTCTTCTTTGTGGCAGCCCCTCAAATACTGGAATGCTACTGTTAACTATTAATTATTATTAATTATTATTAACAGTTAACTGCTGTTTGTTAGCAATGCATCAACTTGTGTCTTAGCAATATGACAACTCCTCTTTGTTTAGAATTCTATATTTTAAAAAATCCACCCTCAAGACCTGATATGGGATAGACCCACCACAGACATAGTAGGTGGTAGAGTGCAGCTTTGATGAAATACCATCAGTTTATTGTATATCAAGGTGAGTAAGGAACACCCCACTCCAAAGTCTATATATGGTAATACTGACTCCAGTCAGGCAATTTGGTTGCTATTCTTGTATTATTTCCAATGCACATTCATACACAAACATACATAAAAAACACATGCTACAGATACACAGAAAAGCCCAGGATATGATAGCCTCCTTAGCTGAGACTAGGAGGCTTTCAAAAACCATATCTAGATGAGTGACCAAGTCATATGCAATTGGGTATTATCAGGATATGGAGCGATTTAATTACTCCAGAGGCAATTGAATCAATGATTCACAAATTTGATTTCTTGTACAAACATAGTAATCTTGTTGGAAAATGTCCAAAGGGATGTGTTATTCTAGGTTTTCATGCACGCACCTACTTTTCTTTCAGTAATTAAGTATTTGCTCAGGAGCTCATAAAGGTCCCAGTGCTTCAGAATGACCAGATTTGAAAAAGTAAATATTATTTCAAAAGGAAGGTATAGCACAACAATCAACACTGCCAGTCATTAAAATCTTCCCTTCATTTCCAAACAGCATTAAAACTGAAAGGATACTTCAAAAAGTGTTTTATTCCCAAATTATTCAATAACTAAATCAAAAGGAGAAGAGGAAAGAAGAATTAAAAGCAGCCATCTGGAATGCATAATGCAAGAGCTCTGCAAAGCATTAGAAGGTCTGGAAAGTGGCTAGTTGAATTCCAGGGAGCCAAGATAGACTTCAAAGTCTGGCTGAAGATCAGTGAAACAGTTGATCAGCTCAGATATTTTAAATGGGTGTCAATGAGTAAATTCTTTTACTTTTTTATCTGTTTCATTTGTGTGGGAAAACACAACCACAGAGGGTATGGGTTCTTCATTAATTTCATGTTGACTGGCTCAGTTCAGTGAAACACTGTATATATTTTAACACTTGAGTCATCTTACTTCAAGACCATTTCCCTAAACTTAGTTAGGTTGCTTCATATTGCATTAAAGACAATCAAAGATCTAAAATACACAACACATCTAAAAGAAAAACATGTGCCTGAGAAAATGATTGGCTCATTTAGAGCATTTTTTTCCAGGGTAGAATTTCATACATTGAAGAAAATGTGTTTAAGGACTTAATTTTCAGGAAAGAGAAATTTTGAAAGGAGAATGGAATAGATACCCCTTCCCTTCATTGCACCAATGGAATTCAACCTCATTTCTGTAGCCATAGTTACTTCTTTTAAGTGAGTTACCCACTCACTGATTAATCCTTGTTTTAAGCTATTTGTGCTGTTAGACCAACAAGGTCCCAAATATTTATTTATTTATTTTATTTTATTTTATTTTATTTTATTTATTTAGTTTGTCAAGCATGTATGAGAAAACCAGTATAAGTAAGAACATAACATATAAACCTACGAGTATAAACAGGTAAAGTATATACATAATAAATGAGTAAGAATAAATGGGGACAGTAGGACAGGGACAGTAGGCACACTGGTGCGCTTATGCATACCCCCTTAAAGACCTCTTAGAAATGGGGTGAGGTCCACGGTAAACAGTTTAAGGTGAAAGTTTTGGGGGTTTGAGGATGTAACAACAGAGTCAGGTAGTGAGTTCCAGGCATTGACCACTTTGTTGCTGAAGTCGTATTTTCTGCAATCAAGTCTGGAGCATTTACTTTGAGTTTGTATCTATTGTTTGCTTGTGTATTATTGCAGCTGAAGCTGAAGTAGTCATTGATGGGTAGGACATTGTAGCAGACAACTTTGTGTACTAAGCTTAGGTCAGACCGTAGGTGACGTAAGACTTTTGAACTCATGGCAATAAGGCCAAGCGCTTATTTAAGAATTCAAAAAAATATAAGACAGGGTCTTATTTTCAGGAAAACATGGTATATAATATGATATAATGGGATATGATGGGATATATACAATATGGTGCTCCACAGATAGCTGGGAGGTCCAAGGAATATTGCAACTAATACTGAAACTGGCTGGGAATTGAATTTCAGTACAAACACATCTGGAGGGAACAAAATAGGATATAAATTATAGTTAGTCAATAGGTTTGGCAGGATTGAAGAACCAAACAAAAGTTCTCCATGCAAAGTTTTACAAGGTTCACACATCTAGGGTAGAAAGTGGAGAAATGACCCTTATTTTTATTTCTCCTTTTGACACTCAGAATTCATCTTTTATTTGAGCAGTGGGAGAGAAAGTGCATTTGTCCAGGACTGGATGGCATATTTTACCAACATGCCTTGTTAAGGACATGTTAGGAAAATGGGAGGACTTGGTTCTGAGAGATATAAAGATTGTCCTGATGGGTATGCAGGCTTCCCCCTTTTGCCATTTTCATTGCCACAGCACTGTCAGCAGAGCAAAAAAGGAAATGGAGGTTTCTCACTCCCAACAGCTAACAAATTTAATTTTAACCTTAACTTTAACTTTACATTAATCAACTGAACAATGCCACACTAATCAATCATTTATCAGTTGATCAATCGATCAATTAATCTGTATGTTACAGGACTGGAGGCTCCTTTCCTAGCCAGAAAAAGGTAGATGTTCCTGGTGGAGTTTTAAATAACTTTAACCTTAAACTGTCTACTGTTGACCTCACCCTATTCCTAAGAGGTCCCTAAGGGGGCATGCATAAGCACACCAGTGTGCCTACCATCCCTGTCCTACTGTCCCCATTTATTTGTACCCATCTCCTGCATTCATATCCATGTTTTTACTTATTCCTGTTATCTCGTACATGTTTGACAAACTAAAATAAATAAATAAATAAATAAATAAATAAATAAATAAATAATAATAATAATAATAACAATAATAATATAAATAATAAATAAAAATAATAATAAAATAAAATAAAATAAATAAATTCTGCCCACCTACTGCTTCCTTCTCTGTATGAGACAAAACCTGTTGCACATTAGGCAAAAACAAGCACATCACTGAGATAAATCAGAAAGCACTACTTTGGATATCTAACACAAAAAAGATAGCCTTCCCAATACATTGGGGAAGAGAGTGATGTTGTGCATTCCCATTTGGAAAAATGTCTTATACTTGCATTTTTTTTTTATTTGATTTATATGCCGCCCTTCTCCGGAGACTCAGGGCGGCTTACAATGCGTTAAGCAATAGCCTTCATACTTTTGTATATTTATACAAAGTCAGCTTATTGCCCCCACAAACTGGGTCCTCATTTAACCTACCTTAGAAAGGATGGAAGGCTGATTCAACCTTGAGCCTGGTAAGATTCGAACCTACTGTATTTTTCAGAGTATAAGATGCACTGGAGTATAAGATGCAGCTTAGTTTTTGGGGAGGAAAATAGGGGAGGGGGGAAAATTTGGGGAGGAAAATAGGGGAGGGGGGGAAATCTGCCTACCAGGTATTCATCTGGCTAGCACCCTTATTCTGGTCAGCTTCAGCACATTAGTTTGCTGGTTTTTTTTATCCACTGTTTGGGGATAAAAAACAGCTTCTAAGGCACAGCTGAGAAGAAGCAGCAATGAGAAAAGCAGGAAAAGCACGGGGAGATCGCTTCACTCAGCTAATGCCTAGTTAGGGCTGGAAAAAAGCTTCTAAAGAACAGCTGAGAGTCAGACCAAAGCATGGAGATTGCTTCATTCGCTAGCACCTCGTTAAAGCACAGCAGAGAGTCACAGTAGTGGGCAAAGCTGGGAAGAGCGCTCACTCACTAGTGCCTCATTAGCACCTCGTTAGGGCTGAAAAAAAAAGCTTCAAAAAAGCTACATTTGGACACACCCAAATTTTCAGCCTCTTTTGGGGGGGGGGAAGGTGCGTGTTATACTCCGAAAAATACAGTATTCACATGGATCAGTGCTTAGAAGAGAGGGAGACAATGGACTGGAATGCACCTTTCGAGTAAACAGGAAGTGATTTGCTCATTCCTATATGGCACAATGGAGACCAAGAGTTCTTGTCCCACCTTAAACATGAAGGCAGGTAGATGACCTTGGGCCAATCATTCTTTTTCAGCCCTCGGGAAGAGACAATGGCAAACCACTTCTGAAATCTTGACAAAACAGCAAGGACTTGTCCAGGCAGTGCCAAGAAGCCAAAAACTGTCTGGAAGTGAAACACACACACACACACACACACACAGAGAGAGAGAGAGAGAGAGAGAGGGAGGGAGAGAGAGAGAGAGAGAGAGAGAGAGAGAGAGAGAGAGAGAGAGAGAGAGAGAGAGAGAGAGAGAGAGAGAGAGAGAGAGAGAGAGAGATGGCAAACCTACATTTACCTGGGAATAAACTCAAGTAAGCAAAATAGGCTTCTGGAAACAGGTATAGATTGAGAGTGCTTGAGCTGCAAGCCACTATAAGCCTTTTTGAACACAATATACAATAATATTTAGCTTAAACCAAAGTCAGATTTCCTTATTATGAAATTGAAATATGTTATTGAGAGAAATAGAATTATTTCTATAAAGAATATAGCCTGAGTGACTCCATATTTACCCTTCATATAACCTGAGCTAACCGTAAACTATTAAGCTGAGTAAGACATGTAGAAAAGGGAAGTGTGTATGACGCCTATTTGGAGGAAATAATGTGTTAGTACCTTCTGAGTTGGGTCAGGCTGACCCAAGCGCAATTGGAAGGAAGTAAGATACCCCGTTCCAATTAATTGTCTTAGTGAAGGACAGTTAAGGACATATTGAAAAGGGTATTTCTGGAGGGAACTCCAAGCTGGAACAAATGTTGCTGAGAAAGCTAAAATGTTATGCAACATCTGAAAAACAATGACAAGTGGGGGCGTTTTAATTGTTTTGCTGATTGCCTGAAAATGTATTTAAACCCTGTATTTGCAGTGGTAAAACGTTCTCTTTCTTTCATGGGAGAACCCTTTTGCAAAAGCTTATGATATATATATACACACACACACACATATATCTTTATAATAAATCTGCTTTTTACTTGTTCATGGTCTCCGTTTCACTTTTTATGAGGTTTGCTGTTTTTTTAAATCTCACAGTTGTTATAAGCTGGAGGGTTGGACAGGAGAGGGTTAACAGGCAGTGATGATGTTAGCCATAGAAACCCTCTTGCTTGGTAAACTTCAACGTACAGGTAATACGTTGCTATAGGAACTAAATAGCTTATTGAAACAGGACACTTTGAGGTAATATATTCATAGGAAAATGGAAATATTTATGCCTTCCCAGCTAATGATGTAATCCAAGCGATCCTGTGTTTCAGAAGAGACTACAGACCACACATAACGCTAAATCATGAACTACAGTCATAAATCACCATGGATGACTTCAGAAAGCACCTAATCCACTGTATCACACCGAGGCATTCCAAACAATTACAAGATAGCAATGAAGACATACAGAAAACTCTGTGTTGCCTTCTAAAGATCATCTAGATTTTGCCCTCCAAATACGGTATGCCTACACAAAGAAACAGATCACATCATGACTTAGTTCAATGGGTGTATCCAGCCACAGAGAGCAAATTTCTTTACATATTTTCTATCTGATATGCAAGCAGAAGACATTGAATGGTTAAGCAATGCCTCCCCTTCATTTTCTTTATTTTCAGTAATGCATCAGCTTTTATAAGATGAAAGTTTAGTAGAATATCACCTTTGAATATGCTAGCACTGACAAGAAATCAAGATTATAACAAAACACAGAATTTAGCAAGTTTCTTTACAGTATCTTAAGGTTGATCTAATAGTAAATAAGCCATAGCAGCTTCCTAATTGTGATACTTACCAGTCCTTCAGCAAGCAAAACTGTACAGAAATTGGGCTCACTGTGATCCCTATTTTGCTACAATTATGATGACAGCAAAGGTGCTCTTTTTAAAGATGAAATGAGATGAGATAACATTTATTGTCATTTTTTTGCTGTGAACACACTGGCACACATTAAAAATGAAATTGCCTGCTCTCAAAAGAAAGTGTATATATACTCATACACTTACCTAACACACATATACACACATGTTACACACACACACAAAAAAACAACAACACATACAATATATATTAGTCACTGTCCATTTTGAATAAATAGCAGAAAGAGGAAACTTGAGAATTTTAAAGATTGATACTATATGGAACGAAGCTGTGACTGAATCTAGATGTTCTGCTTAAAATACCATGAAGCCTCCTCCTAGAACAGGGGTGTCAAACTGGCAGCCCATGGGCCAGTTGCATCATGTGCAGGCCACGCCCACTCCAGCTCCGCAAAGGCAAAAAAGTCACGATGCGTAACGTGATGTGATCAAATTTGACACCCTTGTCCTAGAAGGTAACAAGGAAAACAGGTCCTGAAGAGGATGTGTAGCGTCCCAGACAATATTGCGGACTATGCTCAAACATTGTTTATATGCTATGTCATGGATATTAAGGGATCCTTGTACTAAGGTACAAGATACACTAAGGACAGAAAACAGTGGATTTACCCAGCTTTGTATCCCTTCCACTAATTTCCACTAGCTGGTAATGTAATATGCATCAATCACTCTCCTTAAAATGGGATGGGATGGGATGGAGAATAACCAGGAGGAGGAGGAGGAGGAGAATTCTGAAAAATACCTAGAACAGTAAGTTTAGCCAACTGTCCAAATTAATTCTGGTTTAGTGCAAGTGTTCTGTGGAGGTGTAGTCAGTCTTGCCTCATAAAACATTGTGCCAAATTGGAACTGACTAGTAGCTCCATTTGGACATGACTTTAATGCTATTCCAGAGGGAAGAAGGTTTTAACACTGCAACAACCAGTGGCTTTAGTACCTCTGGTATGAGTTGTGGATAAGATGAAAGCAACATCATGAAAACATGGCCAAAGAAAGAAGTGCCATTGCACATCCAGGTCATTCTACTCCTTTAAAACACCTGCATAGGCATTGTGTCCCTGTTGTTAGTTACCATTAGAGGAAATGAGATTAGTGTAACAATATGTCAGCTATATATTTTTAATCAATTGTTCAGTTTTATCAGGGTTTTTTTTTTTTTAAATCTCTGTGGAAATGAAACTTTTTCCAGCCAAATCTTTAGCATAGTTCTTGTTTGATGCTTAACGTGTGCTTTACGACAATTTTGTATCACTGGAGTCTGTACAATTGAAACATGTTACAAACACTTTCCAAGTAGCCCAATGTAGGTGTATCATGATGTTTTTTTGGGGTGGGTGAGGATGGGGTGGGACAGATTTATAACAAGGCGGGCATGGGAGTGTAAATAGGCATTTTATTTACTATTTATGAACATGTTTCCTTTTAGATTTAGCCCTCTAATCCAAAAAAAGTGTAGATGGCTGTCAACTTTTACTCAGAGTGAAAGGCCCCTCCAGCAAAAATAGCATTATTATGGTTTTTCCCCCCAAGAATCTTTGTTAGTGATAGATTTTGAGCACTAAGCTAGCAGTTAAGCAATGAGTTATGGATCTGGAAGGAACATTAGAGCAAGCCTGCCTCTTGAGAGATTTAAGAATTCAGTCATTTAGTTTGAGGCCAGCAAAATATTTAAGTCAATGTAAAGTGCCATTTTTTTTTTATGTTAGCATATTTAATGTTTTGCCCATGGCCATGATGGAAAGAAAAATTAAGTAAAATCCATATGCACGCAATTTGTCTTTTTTTATATTTTAGGAGGTATTATAAATCAGCTGTTCTTTTTCTTTCACCCAGTTCATTTTATAGGAATATTGATGCACTACTTAGCTTCCATTAGTCCATTTACAAAGATACACAGACTCATTGTAGCATTACTTCTTGCTATCTAACTTCCTAATTATATAAAATCCATTTCCTCAAATGTAAGATTTTGCTTCCTTGATCGCAGTCCTCAACAATGGATTTGACTGGCTCATCTTAGTGCTTCTGTTTGTAATTATCAATTTATACTTTTATCATTTTATATGAATATTGCAATGTTCTATACGAATAAGAAGCCCCATATCTATGAACACTTTGGAGGCTACAGTTTGTTTCCATTTAATAGCAACCATATCTTTGGGGTCCTGTTTGGTACACAAAAATGACAATGCACTCAACTAGCACTCAAGAGCCTTGGTAGTACAGGGGTTTAAGGCACCCTGTTATTAAGCTGGTTATTAAGACCAGCTGCCTGCAATTACTGCAGGGTTCGAATCTCGCCAAGGCTTAAGGTTGACTCAGCCTTCCATCCTTTCTAAGGTAGGTGAAATGAGGACCCAGTTGTGGGGGCAATAAGCTGACTTTGTATAAATATACAAAAGGATGAAGGCTATTGCTGAGCACATTGTAAGCCGCCCTGAGTCTTCGGAGAAGGGCGGCATATAAATCAAATTAAAAAAAAAAAACTATAAGCCTGTCTTTGGGAAATGATCTGCTTCCAAACATACATTTCTATAAATTGTAGATATGCAAGTCTTCTTCAAAAAGTGCAAATCTATTTGTTATGAAAATAGATTTTGTTTCCCCCAATAATAATGTAAAAAAAAAAAAAAAGGAAGAGAATGGGAAAAAGTTTCTGCCTGTGCATGATTTCCTAGAACAATTAACAAATCCAAAATCATTTGTGGGAAATTGCCCTCCTTTTTAAAGTTTATGCAACGAATTGAGATATTTACCTGAACGTGTCAATAATCATAACTAGTAACTCCCAAACTCAATATAGTATATTAACCAATTAATTCTGAAGAAATCATGGGATGCAAATGTCTTTTTTGTGGAGGACTTCTGTACTGAATCTTCTCCCATGAAGCTCAGGGTGGTATTTATGGCTTTGCCTTCCAATGTATTTTTCCTAGAGATTTGTGTGGTAGGTTAGGCAGAGGAAGGATCAATGTCATATGTTGAATGTAAATCTAAAACTGGCATTCAATATCCCTGCATTACTTTCTATTAAGAAACATTCTGGTTCTATGCCCATTATGTTCACTGAGCCTCGGAAATAAGAGACACAAACAGACTGAGATAATTAGGGGACTGGAGGCTAAAACATGAAGAATGGTTGCAGGAACTGGGTATGTCTAGTTTAATGAACAGAAGGACTAGGAGAGATATGATAGCAGTGTTCCAATATCTCAAGGGTTGCCATAAAGAAGAGAGAGTCAAGGTATTCTCCAAAGCACCTGAGGGTAGGACAAGAAGCAATGGGTGGAAATTAATCAAGGAAAAAAGCTACCTAGAACTAAGGAGAAATTTCCTGACAGTTAGAACAATCAATCAGTGGAACAACTTGCCTCCAGAAGTTGTGAATGCTCCAACACCGGAAGATTTTAAGAAGAGGTTGGATAACCATTTATCTGAAGTGGTGTAGGGTTTCCTGCCTAACCAGGGGGTTGGACTAGAAGACCTCCACGGTCCTTTCCAACTCTATTATTCTATTCTAATTGTTGACCTTAATCACCTACATTTAAATATATAATATGGTAACAAAGGTCCTAGAAAAAAATGACTGGAAACCCTAGTTTGACCAGGATATATGCATTAAAACCTGGTAAAGTCTACTCTTGTTTTCATTTTATATCTCCTCTGTGACACAGTTGTGGATAACACCTTGGCCCTGAGCACTTCCTCTGTTCATGTAATCTCTCTCCTGTTCTCACACGTCACTAATTCAGTTTGACCTGACTAGGCATACTTGTTTATTTGCTTTCCCACTTCTGCATCCGCTTAAGATTCTTTCTGCCAGTATTTAAAAAAAAAACACTGCCAATCACACGCACCACATTTGGCATCACATATGTAATCCAGATGAAAACAATTGTTATTGTCTTTCCTATCCATTTGCTTTTCTACTTATTGCTGATGACTAAAGTGGCAGTTTTAAAAAACTAGGTGAATGCAATTGAGCTAAACAAACTTGTTCAGCTTTGGTTGCTCCATTTAAAAAAATGATAATCATTCACTCATTTTTAAAAAGAAGAGGGTCTTTCACATATGCTCTCATTTACCAAAGACTTCAACAGCATTTCTGCAAATCTGGAAGTTTTTATGCAGCTGCCACTATTGAAAAAAAAATGAATGCAAGTATCCACACCCCAAACTCCTGTCAGAATTAAGAAAAAAAAAACTAAGCATGTATATTAGGGATAATTAAAACACAAAATTAGATTTGTAAGGCAATAGTTAAATGCCCATTACTGTTCTCAGTCAAAAAAAATATATGCTTACTTTACACTTTGAAGAATTTTGGAATGAAAGTGTTCCCTATCTTTATGTTGAGTCAAGTAAAGTTGGCCAAGTAGCCAGTGTTTCATTTGTGTAACATAAATGGTAGCTTTTAGAAGCCATACTCTATTGCTTTTGCTTGTGATGGCTGCTAGATAAGCCCACCAGGACTGAAAAAAATGTACAGATGTCCATGCAAAGCTGGTTTTATGACAGCCTTGGTTGAGAAGGTGTATCATCAGTAAGATACCAATAGTCAGTTGTAGCTGGAAACTGAAATCCAAGATACAACAGAGAAGAAAGTGTATTTTGTTGACCAAGCCAGGTCTTAATCAGATTTCATGGGTTTGGTCAATCCAAGATGTTCCGTGTCTTTCCACTGCAAGAGCTGGCACTGCACATTCTGGTTTTCTTTGGTATGTGTACAAATGTTGGCTACCTAAGATTCAGCAGTTGGTAAGGTTTCTAGCTCAGACCATATTATTACCAGTTTAAGGTATACAGTTCTTGATGGCTAAGATATAAATTTAGTGAAGATATTTGAAGGAAATGAGATTCTAGTCTTAATGCAAGCAAGGCTCCTGATTGTGCCAGTTTCTTATCTTGCATTTGGATCTAACATCCAGATCCAGAGTATAGAGAGGCCTTTCATGAGCCTCCATTTATGTAGAGCACAGGTGTCAAACTTCTGGCATCACATTGCCATCACATGACGTTTCACAATGTTTTTTTTCTTCAAGGAACTGGGATGGGTGTGGCCTACACATGACGCATCCTGCCCACAGGCCACCAGTTTGACACCCCTGATATAGAGGAACTGTTAACTGAAACCATTATCCAGCAACAGGAATGGAAGTTATGAGCCATTATTTTAAATTTCTCCTGATGCTTCAACATCACAATGTTATGCAATAATTTGGAAATAACTCAGATAATATATTTCTAACATTTTCTTTGATGCCTTTCCAAAGAATTCTAAAGAAAAATGCACTAATACACATAACGATAAAAATGATTACTTGCTTTTTTTAGCATGAGATCCTTGGGCAAGTATCAGGTCTAGATTTTGGCTGTAATGATATATTACTTTAAGCAACAATGCCATTTTTTGAATGAATAGGAACCTAAAGAATAACCCATGGACCAAAATAATGTATGGACCCATCTATATAGTTCTGACAGTTATGTGAACATGCTAGTTCTAACTCTTCCTTGGGGGAAAAATTTATATAAGCATTCTCTTTTAAATCAGGAGATATATATCAGTTTATTGGAAGCTTATTATATTCGTATTCTGCCTCTGTTCCAAATAGTAATGATTGATAATAACATAAAACCTGCTGCCTTTCCATATTTCTGTGATGGATAGCATCTTATATTAAATCATACAATGACAGACTACCATATTTGAATAATAAAATATCCCTCTTAATATGCTAATACTACTGACAATGCATCATGGAAACAAATGTCAGTGATTAAGAAGCTTACTAACATTTTATTGCTTTCATCTGCTCACATAATAATCACCTGGTGATTTGTTTTTTCTCCCAGCTACATCCTGGCTTTCTCTTAATTAAATGAAATAGCTAACCTAATCCAATAACTAAATTACCCAAGTATGATACAACTGCAGATTTTCCAAATACATTGTTTTCAAAGTAAGCAGGTTAGATAGTCAGCTCTGCCATATAAACCTGTACAAATGCCCTTTGCTTTTGGTGCAGAATTCTATATGCACAAAAACTGCATTCCCCCTCTGAAAATGCATCAATTACAAACATGTGGTTTCCAATGTACTTCTAGCTTTATTCGTTAATATGCTTTTAGTAAATATTATAAGGGTACTTAGCAGCAATAGAAAGTTATGAGTTGCCATGTTTTTCTTCAGGTATGCAGGATTGCAATTTAATTCTGTATTTCTCAATCTTGGCAGGGGTGGGATTCAGCCGGTTCGGACTGGTTCGGGTGAATTGGATGCTAATTTTACATCCGGTTCACCAACCAGTAGTTACAAGGACTGACTGGTCCCGCCTCCCCGCCCCTCCCCGCCTCTCCAAGGAGGCGCACACAGCCCATTTTGGATGCCAGATAAGTGCAGCACCCATGTGGAGGCTTCTGGGAGGGTGAAAATGGGTCTCCTGGAACTTCAGGAAGTCTGGAAATGGGCCGTTTCCGCCCTGCCAGAGGCTCAAGAAAAGCCTCGGGAGCTTGGGGAGGGCAAAAACGCTCCCCTGACATGGTGCAGGAGGCTGAGTAGGCCACGCCCACCCAGCAACCAGGCAGAGAACTGGTTGCTAAAATTTTTGAATCCCACCGCAGAACCTTGGCCACTCCCAGAATTAAAATCCACATATCTTAAATTGGCTAAGATTGAAATGCAGCTATTTGGAAGGATATGTTGGACCAAGTCACTTATAGTTTCCTAGCAAATATCTTTTATAGCAATAACACTGAAATTGTGGAATGTGGTGAGAGTAGGGAATAACCCCCACCAAAGCAGTATGTTTCACTACAAAAGGGCAATTTCCCCCTAAGTTTGCTTTTTGTAATGGCATTAGCCCCTAGCAAGATGCATTCCGTCAAACTAGTTTAAAACTTTTTTTTAAATGACAAATACCAGTTTTTGTTTTTTTTTAAAAAATGGTCATATTTTGAAGTATATATAAGAAATCTGAATTTGCTTTGGAGAGAGGCCATAAATGGATACTGCTTTGATAGAAAAAATGATAGACTGAATCTCTTGTAGGTGGCACTTAGTATATATTTAAAAAGAATTTATACTTATGTATTATCCCTTTAAGATATATACATGTATGTATACACATATACATATCTGCGCATGCTTACTCCTTCATCTTAGATTTAGTTTTCTCCATCTTATAATAGTGTGAATATTGCTCAAATTTAGTAACTATTCAGAAGGCAAATATGACTGCAAATAAATGTATCTCTTTGAAAATCAAGTTTAGAAATATATTAATACTTACAACATACTTTAGTTTATTAAAATACGTGGTCCTAGACCAAACAACCCATACTTTTTTTAAGAAATAGCACAATATTTGGATGATACCTGTTTGCTTATCAGGCTTTTAGAAGCTAAAGGGTAATTTTTTAAAAAAAAGTGGGTGGGTGGGAGACAGTGTGAGAAATCTTTTGTCCTCCCCCACCCAAACACTCTGATTCTGATAACAAGCTGAACCTATTCCAAGGCATAATGAGCACATATTTTATACAAATAAGCATAATGAGCTTAGCCATGTCTAATTAAATGAGAAAAGCAGCATTTGCCCTAATTGGCTGGCACAGCTGAAGGAGTGAACTGTGAGATACTAAGAACTGCAATAATATGGCTCACTTCACAGAAGACTGTCTCCCTAGTAGTATGGAAGATACTGAATTTATAGGTGGTTTTCTTACATTAAACATGCAGGTTAACAAATTCTTTGAAAATCAGTCTCTTCGGAAATTTCACTGATGAGAATCTTTTCACCAATATAGACGGAGTTGTTCACTTCAGGCAGAGATGGGTTTCAGCAGGTTCTAACCAGTTCTGGAGAACTGGTAGCGGAAATTTTGAGTAGTTTGTAGAACCGGTAAATACCACCTCTGACTAGCCCTGCCCCCATCTATTCTCTGCCTCCCAAGTCTCAGCGGATCGGGAGAAAATGGGGATTTTGCAGTAACCTTCCCCTGGATTGGGGAAGGCATGGAGATTTTACAGTATCCTTCCCCTGCCACCCCCACCAAGCTACCCCCACCAAGCCATGCCAAGCCCACCAAGCCACACTCACAGTACCAGTAGTAAAACATTTTGAAACCCACCACTGACTTCAGGTGAGAAAATAGCAGAAAGCACAGCCAAAAGATTGTGCATCTTCTCTAAATGTTGCCAAGACATTTGGGAAACCATTCATTTGTTTCTTGTACTATTTTAAGCAGGGATCAGTAGATCTGAAATTTGAGGGGACTTGCTTCTCTCTTGTCTTGCTGCTGCCTCTTATTAGCTTCACTTACCAACAAAAGCATGTTAGAACGATGTGGGAATTTGCCCGGCCAAGGGTTACTTCCTTAGAATGTGTCAGGTTGTGTTCTGCCTGAAGCATCATCAAAAAATTGTCAGCTAAGTGCCAATTCCAAAATCTTTATGGCTGAGTCTTCCCATGTGCAAAGCAGGAGAATGGCATGACTGTTAGAAACAGGCTTGGGCATGTGGTATAACATTGCTTTCAAGAGCCATCATTTCCAGGCTCAAAATAAATGTATTTTACAGACTTTACAGAAACCTTTAAATAAGCCTTGGTATACGTGTACATGTGTAATTCCTGCATTCCTCTGTAGATGTGGGGCAAGGTAATCAGTGGTAGCCCTATCATTAGACAGAAGCAGAAGTTTCACACAGCAAACACTGAATGTCCTCTGCTTTTGGTACACATCTTTATATCACAAAAACTACATTCCCCCTTTGAAAAATGCTTCAACTACAAACATGTGATTTACAACATGCTTCTAATATTATTTGCTCAGTATGTTTTAGTAAATATTATAAGGGCCCATAGGACAGCAGCTGCCTTAAGCAAGGGAAAGTAACGAGTTGCCATGTTTTTCTTCAGGTGTGCAGTATTGCCATTTAAATCAGTGTTTCTCAACCTTGGCCACTTAAGATGTGTGGACTTCAACTCCCAGAATTCCTAGAAGGGTCCTTTACTCAAAGTCAGAGACATGTGCCTTCCACCTTCTAAGCTAGCCTTCTTCCAGTGAAGGTGTTTTATCACTGGCTGAAATTGGAATTCATTGAATGAAAGGACAGGGTTTGATTTATGTATCTCTTCATATCTGATAGACTTTTAACTAATAGTTGCCATAGTTGAAACTTTATTTGCCGATTTACAAAATATTTTTAATTCATAATATCTGAGCTTTTAATTCATGGTAGCTGAGCTTTTAATTCAAAGTATCAGAGCTTTACCGTACTGCATATGAATGAAAATGTACCATTACATTTTATTATTTCATATTCCGATTCAGTTATCTGTTTGCAAGATACAGAGAAGTATGCTTTTCATTAATCGCCCACTATTGATTCCATCTGGTCATTTTATTTGTAGAAAATGTGTCTTGTTTCAGGTTTTTAACATCACAATCTTTAACAAATAAGGATCAGGCCAAGGTCCATATTAGTCCATTATGTTCTTTATTGGAATAGCTGAAAAGCGATACTAGAAATTTCCATTTGGAAGAATGTTGACTTCAATTTGAAGGTATCACTGAACCTTCAAGACTTTTGTCCTTTGATAGATTTGTATCTTCCACAAGAAACTCAGATACATTTGCATACTCCAGACACAAAGGGGTCATTTAAGAAAATAAAAGTAATAAAGATCAAATAGGACAGTATGGGTTACAGATCCAGGAGTTGAAGGCAGCATGACGTTAAAAGTAAATTGTGTGCAAAAATGGAATGCTAGAGAATTGAGAAGAGGGGTTGCACCAAGAACAGATGCAAATGGTGAGTATTTCTGAAGAGTGCCAGGCAGAAAAATCCTCACCTCTTTTTCTACTTGTCAACATTCAGATTGATGAAAGAAATTATTTTTTGAAAGCCTTTATTTCAAATATGATTTTTTTTTTTTTTGGCAAATTCTTATGGGTTGAAATTTTGTTGTTACACTATACATTTTTTCCTCATTGTACTAACATCTCTCCAGCAGATGATAAACTCCATGACTTCCCACCCTTCCATTTAATTCCACAAAGATTACCACTTGGAATACTTAGGAACAGGGGTGAGCTGCTGGGGGTTCCCAGGAGTTCAGGAGAACCTCTAGTTAAGATTCTGTGCAGTTCGGAGAACTCCAAATCCCACTCCTGGCTGGCCCCTCCCACCCCACTCCTCCGCTCCCAGGAGTCCCCACGCAGCCCGTTTTGGATGCAGGTAAGTGCAAGATGCACACAGAGGCTCAGGGAAGGTGAAAAACAGGCCTATCAGACAGCCTCTGGAGCCTGGAGAGGCCGTTTTTTGCCCTCCCGGAGGCTCAAGAAAAGCCTCTGGAGCCCGGGGAGGGCAAAAACACCTCCCCCACCATGGTGCAGGAGGCTGACTAGGCCACGCCCGCCATGGCCATGCCCACCCAGCAACCGGGCAGAGAACCCGTTGCTAAAATTTTTGAAGCCCATCCCTGCTTAGGGGTGAAATGTGTGCAGTCAAAGAAACTTTGGAATGATAGAAATGGAAGTAATTTTTTAAAATGTACACCAATAAAATGACTTAGCTGCAATAGGTCTCATTTTCAAGGTATTTGAGAATTTCTTTCAATTTTTTTTTTTTTTTTGTAGTGTTCTGGAGATTATCTGAATATGACCTATTGCAAGGGTGTGAAACATGTCATCACGGCATTTCACATGATGTATCGTGACTTTTTTCCCCAGTTGGGCTTGGACATGGCCAGCGCATGGCACATCCGGCCCGCAGACTGCAAGTTTGACACCCCTGGACTATTGCAAAGCAAGAAAAAGAAAAGCAACAAAAACATAATAATGAGTCAAGAAACACTGCTTTGGAAAAGGGTATTGATTATCTGAATATTTTCCTGGTGAAGCATTTTGGCCCTTTGCCCTGAAATGATTTCTGTTGAAGAGCATGTTATCAATGCCTGCAGGACTAGATCAAATTATCTATATCTCTTCAGGTAGCTGCAACTCCTCTGACTCATTTTACCCAAAGACTTCTCTACAATATTGTTTGTTTGCAGCCAACAAGCTAGAATGAATAATATATGCAACAATTAATATTATAATTAATTTGTTTTGAATTGAAAAGATTTACAAATATGCTAAGCTCTCCCAAAATTATCTTAGTTTTGCCTCTAAATTTAAAGTTCCATATATCACTCTGCCAATGTCATTTTTTTTAAAAAAAAATGTTAAGTTGGTTCTTGTTTGACAGGAAAGCTGAGGAAGTCAGAACATGTCATGAATTTGTTTTGATATATACATCTGCAGCTTTCATTTTAACACATATCCTTCTTCAATTGAACCCCATCCAGAGAATCTTTGAGTGCCTCTATAAAGGTTATTTTTAAAGTAAAATATATTATGCGCAGCTATAGGTTGCATTGTGTCATAACACCATTTTATGCAAACGGAAACCCGCTTAGATTTTATAAGGGCAAGATATAAATGCAAAATGATTTAATTAGCACTGTGTTGCAAAACTGGTTGAGGACAGAGGCTGCTCATTATCAAGCACTATTTCCTGCTTCATGCAACACTCTTTCTCCACACCTTTGGACTAACTTATTGCTCATAGATACAGAGAAGGAATATAAACCTCTTCCAGGCCTGTATTCTACAGTTTGAGAAATAGGACATTTGTCTAGAGAGCACCTCTTACTTATCAGCCATCAACATTTGGACACGATTTAATACTCTGTCAAGTAATAGGTCACAAGCATGGCGATACATCTCAGTATCTGCAATCTGTCACTCAGGCAACTTGAAAGGTGATAAGCATCCATCCCAGGCATTTCCCTGCACTCATGCAATCCTTCCCCACCATAAAGGTGGCTGTTTTTCTTGCTGACAGATGACATTCTATGGAGAAGAACCAAAGCAAGGAGGAATACAACAATCAGTAGTCTTACCTTGTTCCATATTGAAACTCTGATGAAAGTACCAGCCTAGTTCTTGAAGCAGAATAGGGCTTAGACACCAGGACAGTGCAATTTATGGCAACATAATTTTTTTGCTCACTTAAGGAAGCCCATTAACACAAAACCTTAATGAAAGATAGCTTTTTTAATTGTTTTTATTTTAAAAGATCAGGGATACTATTTTTCCTGGAGATATTTGTTACTTTTTCTTCTCTAGTTCAATCATCTGGTGTGTTTCTACTCAGTACTAGGGATATACTAATGTCTAGACATTTCAGAAAATCTATGACCTATTGACGTAAGGAGTCTCCCTCTCTCTAAAGCAAATAAAATGAATAGAGCTGGAAGGGACCTTGGAGGTCTTCTAGTCCAGCCCCCTGCTCAAGCAGGAGAACCTGTACCATTTCTGATAAGTGACTGTCTAATCTCTTCTGAAAAACCTCCAGTAATGGAATGCCCACAATTTCTGAAGGCAAGCTGTTCCACTGGTAAATTGTCCTCACTGTTAGGAAGTTCCTCCTTAATTCCAGATTGCTTCTCTCTTTGATTAGTTTCCAACCATTGTTTCTTGTCCTGCCCTCTGGTGCTTTGGAGAATAGCTTGACCCCTGTTCTTTGTAGCAGCCCCTCAAATACTGGAATACTACTATCATGTCCCCCCCTAGTCCTTTTTTTCTTTAGATTAACCAAACTCGGTTCCTGCAGCCGTTCCTCATGTTTTAGTCTCCAGGCCTTTGATCGTCTTAGTTGCTCTTCTCTGAACTTTTTCCAAAGTCTCAACATCTTTTTTGTAGTATAGTGACCAAAATTACGGTAGTTGCAGTATTCCAGGTGTGGTCTTACTAGGGTTTTATAAAGCGGTACTAATACTTCATGTGATCTTGATTCTATGCCTCTGTTTATACAACCCAAGATTGTATTAGCTTTTTTGGCTATTGCTGCACACTGCTGGCTCATATTCAAATGATCATTTTATTTATTTATTTATTTTTATTTTATATTGAATTTCTATACCGCCCTTCTCCCTGAGGACTCAGGGCGGTGTACAGCCAAAATTAAAAACATGCAGGACAAATATTAAAAAACAATTAAAAGATATATAAATTTGGCCCAATTAAAACTCATTACCAATTAAAACGTTTAAAACATTTAAAAACAATTAAAAATTTCATCTTAAGCCAGCCCGGCTTGCTTGAAAAAATGGGTTTTAAGGGCACGACGGAAGGCACTGAGGTCCTGGATTCTCCTTATCTCTGGGGGGAGCTGATTCCAGAGGGTAGGTGCCCCCACAGAGAAGGCCCTCCCCCACCATCATCCACTAGGACTCCAAGGCCCCTCTCACAGTTACTGTTTTTGAGTCAGATCTTGCCTAATCTGTATACTTATACCTTTGGTTTTTTTCCTGCATAAGTGTAAAACTTTGCTTTTCTCCACATTAACATTCATTTTGTTGGATAGGGCCCATTGTTCAAGTTTATCAAGATCTTTTTTGATCCTGAGCTTGTCTTCAGGGATGTTGGCATGATCTGTTTTTAACAAACCCATGCTGGCTATGAGTTATAACTTTATTTGCTTCTCGTTGTTCACAGATCTGTTTTTGGATTATCTTTTCCAGGATATTTCCAGGTATTGATATTAGATTGATTGGTCTGTAGTTTCCTGGGTCTGGTTTTTTGTTTTTTTTGTTTTCCTTTCTTGAAGATGGGAACCACATCAGCCCTTTTCCAATCCTCAGGTAATTCCCCGATGCGCCAGGATTGTTGAAAGTTATCTAGATGTTTTTAAAGATTCATGGGTGCTGTAGCTTTTCAGAAAAAAAATGAATAGTAGATAACATGAAAAAAAAAAACCCCACACATTACTTTACTTCTGCTTTTCCATGTATGGAAAACATGAGAAGGAAAGCGAAAGAAAAGATTTAAGTTGACTGAATAAGAGACCTATCTTCTAATTACAGGGAAAGTTGTTCCCTTTGAGAAGCTTTCCAATGGTAATTTATTAGCAAGAAAGGATCTCATTTATTGTACAGGGTGTTTTTTTTTCTTTTTTAATATAATTTTTATTAAAGAGTTTTAAAAGTTTATTTAGTATTCAAACTAAATAAACTAAGAAAAACAAAAAGGAAATAAAAGAGAAAGTAAAAGGTAAAGTCATCCTCCTCTTTCCTTTGAATCTTGTAATACTTATATTTAACTCAAGGCTTCTTTCCCCCTGTAAGATATATTCTTCTGCCACTGTTGGTAGAAGGATGTTACATCAGTTGTCAAAACAGGTATTGTCTGAAACAAAAACATCATTTTAAGCAAGACATTCATTTTTATTACAGAAATTCTTCCCAGCAATGACAATAGTAGTTTCTCCCATCTTAATGTGTCTTTTTAAACTTTATTCCAAGTCTTAACATAATGAACTTGAAATAACATACAGTTCATATTTGTCATAGTGAAACTGAAATATTTTACCTTCTCAATCTTAAAACCCATTTTATTTATTAATTCTATTTCATCCTTTATATTCATATTTTGTTAATATCTTCATCATCTGTTTATTAATCTTGAGATCTGCTAATGCACAAAATTCTTTTAATTTGTCTATTAATATTTCAATTCCCTTTAAAACATCTTCCAAAAGCAACACCAAGTCATCTGCAAAAGCCATTAACTTGTAAGTTTCTTTTTTAATCTTTACTCCCACAATTCTTTCATCTTTTCTTATATGTCTATTCAGTATTTCAAGAACCAAAATAAACAAGGAAGGAGATAGTGGGCATTCCTGTTTTTCCTTTTTGTATCTTACAGTTGATCTCCGTTAACAATTATTTGTGCTTTCTGTGAGTGTAAATTGATGTTACCCATTTTATAAAATTCTCTCCAAAATTTCTATCTTCCAAAACCTTGAACAACCTTGAAAGCCCAGTTCAAATGGTCAAAACCTTCTCTGAATCAAAACAAAAATCAATATGCCTTGTTTTTCATTGCATTGCTTCAAATGTTGCAATATGTCCAAGGCATTTCTAATATTGTCCTTTAACTGTCTTTTAGGTAAAAACCCACATTGATCCTCATGAATACTGTAAATGTTTACAAAATTATTTCAGTTTATCAGGTAGAATTATTGCAAACAACTTGTAGTCATTATTCCATAATTATATTGACCTAAGTTTCTCATTAAAGTGAAACCTCGTCCCTCTTTGGGGATTAAGGCAAGATTGGCCTCTTTCTAACTTTCTAGCATCTTTCCTCTCTGTATGATAAAGTTCATTGTGTTTTGTAAAGGTCATAAAAATATAATAAAATATACGATATTCATTCAAATGAAATAGAATCTGCCAAACTTGCTAAGCAGCAGCAGCTAAAATCATGGATTCCTCAGATTATGACTGATTACACTTCCTGTTTTTAGGTTTCAGGTGCCTAAAAATTAAATGTCTGAGATGCCTTATTCTTCAGAATCACACATAATGCTGTTATTCTTCTTTTCATCTAGAATAAAAATTGCTTGAGTGAATAGTAAATGTTGATAACAAATAGCACTATGAGCAGTGGTGGCACTCTGTGGTACATAGCCTTTTATTTTCACTTACTACCAGAGGTGGGTTCTACTTACCTTTAGTACCAGTTCGCAACGGAGCCGCATATGTGCCTTGCATCGCTCAGGGAGAAGCGTCCTGATCACGTCGGGGTCAGTGGGCAGAGCCTCCCACCAGTTTTAGTACCAGTTCTATAGAACCGGTCCAAACCGGGGCCAACTCACCACTGCTTAGTACACAGAACAAGTCAACATCTAAGGACCTCCATTCATTCTTCATAGCATTTCTTCCAAAATGGACAAATGCTGAACTTCAAAGGGTTCATTCACATCACTTTTACATTAGTTATATAATGTATGCAGGCCCTTAACCAATATATCTTAATCCATATACAATCCTACAAGAGTTATATTTCAGTATGTATGAAGATCAGACCATGGAAGGTTTATTTTTAAATGAAGATAGGAAAATCAATTTCCGCATATAATATGCTAGCTAGATATATTACAGTGTGAACATTTGTAGGAACAGAATTTTATTGCTTCAAAATATTTCTTACTATTTTCATTATTTTATTACACATTTGTGTTAGCTCAGAATTTATTTTGTTTAGATTTTTTCATAGCTTTTATAGCTTTGTTTGAATTGTATTGAAGTTTCATACCTTTTGAAGAAAATTAATATTTTTTTTAAAGCAAGCATCAACTTTATTGCACCCCAGAACTGGTAGAGCTAACCAAGTTATGCTAAGGATAAGCTGGGCAGAACATTCTGGTCCCTTTTTGGTGAAATTTGTGGAGTTTAAGAGCCAAAATGTGCGTTAAACTTTAAGGAACTGCAATGAAGATGACCAATGAGGATGTCACCACTATTTGTTTTAGCCCCTCAAAGTAGTTTCCATCATTCTGTGGTAAAGTTCTGTTGTTGTTATTGTTGCTGTTTTTCTGAAGAGAAGGACACACTTCTAAACAAATCATTGAGAAGAAGCCACCCACCAGTCATTTTCTAAAAATACCTGTAGGGGTTGTATAGAGCACAAAAGTCTTCTTGGAAATAAATGCTGAAATAGATGCTTTCCTTCCAGCTTGCCATATAATTTATTTTATCAGCTGTGGATTTAGTTGACAGAATAGTTTATGAATCAAACCTACTTGGACTTCCAGACATGCTGTATTTCATCTGGTATAATCGTCAGGTTTGGAGTGGACCATGATGAGAGTTGAAGCTCAGTACATCTAGGAACAAACAGATCAGGAACTAGGTTAATGTGACTGGTTATTCCCTTAGCTACAAACACACACACACACACACACACACACACACACTTCCCTTCCTTATACATAACTCTAAATAGGCAATTGCTCTCTCACCAGTCCTATAGCTTTCTATGACCTGGGGAGTGAATATCTGAAGCAAGGCTTTAATTGTGTTTGAATATAAGCTTGCTGTGATAATCAAAGTTCTGATCCACCAGTGGCCAATCTGCTTCTTTCTCTTTCTCTTTCTCCTTCTTCTCCTTCTTGTCAGTGTTGACTCCTGGTACTGCCTGTACTAATCCCTCCAGTTTTCTTGGCAAACTGATGTGGTTTTTGAATGTGATTTACCATTGCCTGCTTTCTGGGGCAAAAAGAGAATGACTGGCCCAAGGTCACCCAGTTGGCTTTGTGTCTAAGTAGGACTAGAACTCACAGTCACCTGGTTTCTAGCTGGATGTCTTATCCACTACATCCAAAGGGTCTCCATGCTTCTTTACTGGCACAGTATGCCATATTTTGAAATTTCCAAAAGGAGATTCTGGTTATATTTACTGATCTGCATCCACAAGCTCTTTTCCACCATAATAAAAGTGATGGGGTTCAGTATCAGAAACAACTTCTGTATGTCTGCACTGCCATTATACAGCTGATTTATTGCTTAAGTGACAGGGTTCCAGTCTTCTGAGGTAAATAGTCCAAGCCTAACCACGGGCCCTCTTCAGTTCCTCCATTCTCCTCAAATTTATCTGAAAACCTGTTCTAACAGGCTGTTTCACAGCCATTCAAATGTGGTTTTTAATGTGGTCTGAAGGCCCGTTACAATAATACTGGAGAAAAAAGAGAAGTAAAAAGCTGCTCCTAGGACTTTGCCTTGTGAGAGGAAATTCAGTTCTTAACCAGCATGTTGATTAAAAGGTAAAGGTAAAAGTTCCCATCACACATATCTGCTAGTCGTTCCCAACTCTAGGGGGCAGTGCTCATCTCTGTTTCAAAGTCAAAGAGCCAGCACTGTCCGAAGACGTCTCCATGGTCATGTGGCCGGCACGACTAAATGCCAAAGGTGCACGGAACGCTGTTACCTTCCCATCAAAAGTGGTCCCTATTTTTCTACTTGCATTTTTTATGTGCTTTCAAACTGCTAGGTTGGCAGAAGCTGGGACAAGTAAAGGGAGCTCACCCTATAACACGGCACTAGGGATTCGAACCGCTGAACTGCCGACCTTTCAATCAACAAGCTCAGCATCTTAGCCACTGAGCCACCGCGTCCCATCACATGTTGATTAGAGGACCCAAATAAATACTACTTCAGTTTAAGACTCTTTCCAAATAGAAACAATTCTCAATTAGCATTTTTTTTAAAAAAAGAAATACTGCAAGTATAATAAAGGTGATATTTAGGGTTAATGTGTGCGAAACTGAGTGTCCATGAATATATCCTAGACAAGCAGTGAAGGAAAGTGTAATACAAGCTACTAAATATCTGAATTATTTTATCATTGGAGGTGTTCCAGGTTGCAGGAACACCAGGGGGTGTTTTGTGTGCCACACTTTGTTCACATTCCAGACACCACAACAAAACAGAGTGGCCCAGCTGCTTATTAAAGCTGAGAGCAGCATCCAAAGTTGCAGTTGGTCTGTGAACTGAGAGCCATTCACATCGCATTCCACACTTGGGCCAAACCAGGGATGGGAAAGTGGGGACTTTTCAATGAATCTATATAAAATCTGTCAAGGCTTTGGGGTTGGTGAAAATTGCATAAAATTGCACTTATCATTGTAATTATATCCTTACAAGAGCTAATCCCTCTGATTAAAAACAGCCCCATTAACAAACCAGATGTTTTACCTCTTTTGAGATGGCTGTAGAGAATCACTTTTCATAACATACATTACATAAAATAAATCTCAAAACCATAGAAAAATACCACTTTCAGAAGTACTTATTTTTTAGTGGGAAAAATTGGGAGGGAAGACAAAATGAAAGTCAGGGTCTCTCTCCCTCTTTCTTTCTTTCTTTCTTTCTCTCTCTCTCTCTCTCTCTTTCTTTCTTTCTCTCTCTCTCTTTCTTTCTTTCTTTCTTTCTTATATTTAAAGTCCCCTGGTTGTGTTATTTTAATTTAGTGGTGCCACTGAAGGCTGAGGGAGACACAAGAAGTAGCAGCAATCTCCATATCCCTCTTTCACTCTGAATTCTTCACAAAGATTTGGGGAAATGAATACCAGTAATAAGAATAGTAAAGGGGAGTTGAACATTGTGCTGAGTCTGCTGACAGTATATTGTTTAAAACCCCACCCTGATTTTATGAATTTAGTTGCATTAGAAGATCTGTTGGCTCTAGAAGAATGTGAAAAGAAGGGTGGAGATGACAAAAACTAATGAAGTCTAGGACCGCCTGGAATTTCTTTATTTGTTCAGTTTACAGCCCACATTTCAACTGTAACAGATAATTAAGGCAGCTAACAATGATTCAGATAAAAAAAATAGAGTGAGAAAGGATTAAATTAAAATTAGTACTAAAATGAATCAACAGAGGCTTGGTGAAGGAGATATGTCTTTAAAGTTTTTCTAAAAAGAGCAAGAGTGGGAACCAATCATGACTGAACATTTTAGAGAGAAATAACATCGCCACCTCCATTATACTCAAATCTTTACAAGTCTTCTTAGGCCAAGAATGAAGCAGGGGCATTCTTCCTTGTTGCCATTTTTATCTAGGGAATGTTTTTCTCCCCTTTCTTACAAAAGGAAATAAATTATGTGAAATTGTATTGGACGTGTAATTGAAGAGTGAGAAGATTTTGTATCCCATGAATCTAAATAACAGTCCAATTTGCTATGCAACACATCCTGGTTTGCTCCTACTATGGGACAGAGGTACAGTGATGTGATCAAACTTTCAAGATCAAATTACCTTCTCCAAGACTGAAACAGTCTGTTAGCATCATTCTACTGCAGCCTTACCAGAGGTGGGTTTCAACAGGTTCTGACCAGTTCTGGAGAACCGGTAGTGGGAATTTTGAGTAGTTCGGAGAACCGGTAGTAAACATTCTGACTGGCCCCACCCACCCACCATCTATTCTCTGCCTCCCAAGTCCCAGCTGATCAGGAGGAAATGGGGATTTTGCAGTATCCTTCCCCTGGAGTGGGGAGGGAATGGAGATTTTACAGTATCTTTCCCCTACCACGCCCACCAAGCCATGCCATGCCCACCAAGTCACGCCCACAGAACCGGTAGTAAAAAAATTTGAAACCCACCACTGAGCCTTATTCTAATGTAGAGGGTATCCTGGAAGCTGGTACAATCTAACTCTTTTGAACTATTCTTCACAGAATCACTGCAAATTGAACATATTAGCTGGCAATGAGAAACTAGTGCTCCAAAACATATGAATGACACCAAGTTTCCAGCACTCCTCCTGTTACCTGTCAAACATTTTTATAACTCACAAAATTCCAATTTCATTTTAAAAATTGAAGAACCGGTCTGAGCAAGCAGTTGCTTACAATCAAAACTGAAAAGCCCTGTGATGAAAACCTATGAAATTTGACATGGCTCAACCCTTTATTACATCTAGCTATTCTACAAGGAGCATTCCCTCCGGTAAAAAGCCAAAACTTTTTTTGCACTTTAATAACCCAAAAGAGGGTAACTCAAACCTTGTACTGTTCGCTATGAAATTTAGCAGGCTTTATCCCCACATAATGGTCTTGCTTTTCTGAAAATCCTATCCCACTCTGACAAAGAACAAAAAAGGTTATTGGGGCAATTAAGTATTTATGTAGGCCCCATGCAAGGAAACCCAGGCAGAGCTCTGATTTCCCTGAGCAATATTCCAGAATAAGTAATGAATTAAAACTAGGTAAGTCAGGCTATTTTCCAAGATGAAGATCCAGTCACAAAGTGGATGGCTTGATCCTTGCACAATCATACTTTATAGCAGGGGTGTCCAACCTTGGCGACTTTAAGACTTGTAGATTTCAAGTCCCAGAATTCCTCAGCCAGCATAGTGAAATGTTTCTTCTTTAGCTTCTTTAGCTTTCAACTCCAGATTGGACTGATTTATTTTTCTAACAGCTTGCAAGCTATTGAATCAGAACTTCAAGCTGTTATGTCCTCCCATTGGATGATTCCCCTATTACTATGCCTTCTCAACTTCATTTCTAGGAAGGTAATTGCCAATAATTATTGGTCCTGGAGGTATCTCTTTCTGGAAATATATATTTTTGTGGTAGTGAGCATGTGATGTGCAAAGACTTTAAGCATTGTGCTGTTTACTATGGACCAAGAACATTTGGTCTAAAATGTTATTTTGTTTGTACATTACCCCAATTCATAACCCCTGCAAAATTTCTGTATAAATACCTTTATATTGTAATGTTTTTCCTTTTTCTCCCCTCTTTTTCTTTTAAGATACTTAATTAAAAAAAAAGATATCAGAAAGAGATAAATATTTTATATTTTTCCTGCTGCCATCTCGTGTTTATTTGGATTTGTGCCTCCCAGATCTGGTAGCTTTAGCCACTTTGAACTTTACATAATTCCTGCATTTTTCCAGCTCCACTAAAACTGCTTTAGAACTGCATAGAAAGAACGTGTGTATATTTTGGCTGCCACCATCCATCTCTAAAGGCTTATGAGGGGAATGTTTGAGTTGAAGTTGCCATCCAACTCAACTTTGGAATATTCTACAGTGTTGTCATCTGTTCTGGTCTATTTTACTTTTCTTGTGTGTTTCTAGATAATGTTACTGTAGGTAAAGCTGCCCCATAAGATCAAATCCAAACAGCTTTTGCAAAACAGCACAGCTGAGTTACATATTAATCAGTTTTAACAGCTGAACCAATGACGCAATTAGGGAATTTTAGACTCCTGTCTTAACGGATTTATGCCACATCTTTTCTTTAGTTGGTGGAGTGTATTACCTCATTTACTTGCAGATTGTGGCAAGTTCCTTCAGCAATTTTGGCAGCCCTCCTGCTTATTCTGCTGGATCGGGCCTTGTACGGCTGTCCTAAAATTCTGCAGTCAAAGCAGATTTAAATGGCTTTTGGACTTCCAGTAAATTAGCTTCCACAACAGGTCTTGCAAAACTTTAATGCCACCCCTGGTTGGGTTTTTTTTTGGGGGGGGGGTGTTAAGAAAAAGGTGTGTCTTTCCAATTAAAGGTGTTTCCTGGTTTGGATTTAGGTGACTGCCTATGGTTCATTGGCAGACCGAATAGCAGATTACTAAACTAGAATTTACGACTCACAAACACAGTGAAATAATTAAGATTTAAATTTACTTTTCTGCCTTGAGCAGCACTAATTACTGTAATGCGGATACTAAGAGAGGCACCCCAAAGCACCGCTTAATGCCTATTGAGGGCTCCGTGCCCAGAGCAAATGATCTATTTCCCTTGTGGGCAAGCTCAGCCACAAACAATCCATGCTATGTGTCAAAATCTACCCTCTGCACTTTAGTAACATTTTGGTTATTATTTGACCTTTTATTTAATTATGTGTTGCAAGTCCCTATACTAACTTTTCAAACTTTTTCTTTTAACTTGCCAAACATTGCATTATAGAAAAGTCTTCTCTCCTTTTTTTTTTTTTTTTTTTACTCTTCCTGCTTAGAGTATGTTTTTTTTACAAAGACTGGAGCAAAGCACTGGAGTTGTTTTTGCTCCAAAAGTATGAGGCTGCTTCACTTGCCAAATCAGTGCATTGCTGGTTGTAAAAAAAAAAAAAGAAAAAAAAAACCCAGGAAAAATATCATAATACCAGTTAGGAACATATTAGTACAACATTAATTATGAAGTGGAATGTGTCAGCATTAAATGAGTTACGATCTGGCAGAGGCCTGTAAACTATAATCAGATATTTAATAAACTCTAGACTTGCAGCTGCAAAGACTCCTGGATGTTTGCCACGTTTTATTAGAGTGGCGCCCAGAGATGCTGTGTAGTGAAGGGTCTGTCAGCGTTTCCATTATAAAATCCACTTTTAAAGTTCTTGGTAACTTCCCTCCTTGTGATTCACATCAAGCCAAAACTTGACACCCAGATACTTTAGAAACCTTCTCTTTGATGTAGAAATCTTCCTTACAGTTACTCCAGAGGTGGGTTTCAGCAGGTTCTGACCAGTTCTGGAGAACCAGTAGCGGAAATTTTGAGTAGTGTGGAGAACCAGTAATAAAAATTCTGACTGGCCACACCCCCATCTATTCTCTGCCTCCCAAGTCCCAGTTGATCGGGAGAAAATGGGGATTTTGCAGTATCCTTCCCCTGCCACGCCCACCAAGCCACGCCCACCAAGCCACACCCACAGAACCGGTAGTAAAAAATTTTGAAACCCACCACTGAGTTACTCCTGGTATCGTTTTCATCTAAGCAAGGAGGAAGGAATGTCTGACCTAACTGAATGGCCAGTTGATTCTCTCTACTCAAAAGAAGTAGACCTGGGTAACTGCTTGGTTTTCATGGAACTAGAAGTGAAGGAACTCCATTAAATTTAAATATGTGTTTTGTAATTTAAATAACAAGTGTTAACATACAGTATGCGGTTTGTCTATGTGTGTGTTACTTATTAGTTTATTTTTGATAAAGGACAAAGAAGAATTTTCAGGCTGCTTCCCCTATTATTCACACCCATACCCACACACCATAAAGCACTTGTTTGAATTGGTTGAGCAGGAGGTTGGACTGGAAGACCTCCAAGTGTCCTTCCAGCTTTATTCTGACTGAAATGTTTCATACTGTAGTGATCAGGGGCTAACTTGCTAAACACACACACACACACACACACACACACACAACTATGGGTTGGACTTATAGCAGTGCCATTCTTCTTGCTTTTAGTGGATAACTCTGCATCAAATAAAATTGAGGCTTTGTGCATCTTAAGTGGAAGAAAATAAGCAAGGAATTTCTTGGTAAAGGTAGTAAGGAGAGGAAACAAATGATAAAACGTAAGTGCTTTTTATCTGGAAAAATTGGGGGGCGGGGAGAAATTAAGGTTTTGGGATCTGTTTGGGTCTGTTTAGAACTGCAGAATCTCCAGCAATCTGAAGAAACAAACTTGGTCTGGCAAAAGACAGTCACTCATATTGCACTCACTTTAGAAATTAAGAATAAAAGTGAACATCTGTTTTAGAAGCTGCCTATGACATGCAGGCAGAACTGGGCTAACACTTTAAAAGCATATTGGTGCCAGCACAAAAAATAAGGCCCCATTTACTAGCTTCAGCATATGCCTGCAGCCATGTTTAAGTATCTACCCTTAAATCAACATTTGCAGTACATTAAAAATAACTTTTATCTTAATTTGCTCAAAAGAAGGGGACAGATCCTTAACTGCATGCCAATGCAATGCTTTATGAACAATCCCAAATTGTTCTAAATTATATTCAGTCCCTTTAAGACTGGCTAAAGTTTTCCTTCCTTATCTAGAAACTGATAGGTTCCTTTGCCTGTTGTAATAGATTTGCTTGGCCTGGTGTAAGAAAACTTAAACTCTTTTTAAATTAGAGGCAAATACCATCAGTGTAATTTTAAAATATAATACTAAAGAAGAAGAATTTAATATTTTCCATGGTTTTTTTGAATATGGCAAATAAGTGTTAATCTATTCTTTCATAAAGTCCTTTTGACAGCATGTGTTTATTTTATTATTTTAAATAAAATTACAATTACTATAGTTAAAAGGCTATGATATTGTTCATTTTTCCTGGACAGATCCACATGGCACAATTGGGGTGCTGAAATAGCTTGTTGCTAATTTATCAATCCTTTCTCCTTTCCTTTCATTCCATTCTTTCAGACAACACATCCTCACCTTATAGGATGGATTAAGAAAGTAACAGCACACAACTTGTTTCATAAGCTAAATAGTAAAGTATAATAAAGATTAAAAAATATAATAATAACTAATCAACCAATGATTTATTGTTATTTGTGAAGTTCTAATTTTGGAAGAAAATTACATTTCCTATGGTCATTTATACTATTGATTCTTTTTATTCAGGTGTGGGTCTAAAGCACACCTGAATAAAAAGGTGGGGAACTATGACCCTTTTATGACTTGTTGACTTACACTCCCAAAATTCCTGAGCCATGTTGGAATTCTGGGAGTTGAAGTCCATGGTCATAAAAGGGTCAAAGTTCCCCACCTCTGGTCTAAAGCCAGGGAATCATTATTTATTTTATGAAAGATAAGAGAGCTCCTCATTTGTTTGAATGGTAATTGTGTGCTAAGCACTTTGACATCCTCAAGAGTTTTACTGAATAACAGAATAATAGAGTTGGAAGTGACCTTGAAAGTGTGATTGTCTACCTTTATGCTAATTTGATTACTACTTTATATTAATCTTTTAATAGAAGTACACAATGTATTTATACATTATTTGAGGGGTAATCAGAAAATATAAAACAATCTTGCTACAGCGCAAATATATTCTCCTTCATTACTCATCATTTTATACTGTTTTGGTATTGACATGGAAAGTCAATATCATGACCGAGATGCTACCTGTGTGAAATTAAAAGCATGTGCAGAACTTCATCATCTGTTTTCCATCATGCTGTTTGGAATGGAAAGTTATGTTTTAAGGGCATTATTTATAACCTGCTAAGTCTTTATTCTCCCTTTGAAGTGAAGAGTCTGGTGGAATAAATGTGCGAGGTTTGCCAATTTGATGAAATGTTTTTGAAGGTGCTATTTGATCTCCTGAAACTACCCTTTTCTCAGTATGTCATTGAGTTAGGATTCTAAAATTTGATGCCCATTATTCTAGAAGAAAGTGAAACCATTCTGAATCTTGTGTTCAGAATACGGAAATATAGGACAATTAAAAAAAAAAAATTTTTTTTTATGTTCATGAGAGTTTGTTCTTTGGCAGAGAAGATGGCTAATCCAAACATGGTTCTCTTGGGAATTGTTTGCACACTTGTTTTCTGTACAAATATTCTTTTTGATAATTTCTGAAAAAGGCTACATCCAATATCAACTCTACGTTTCAGGAGAGTCCACGAATAGGACATCTAAATGAGCCCATTTTTCTTCTTTGTACCTATTATTGCTGCCATTTTCTTGTTCCCTCTACTGGTTTAAAAGTATCCTAGCAGAGGATAATATTTGCAGAAATTACTCTTCTTCTTTATTGCTCAACAAAATTCCCTTCATTGAAAAAGGGCGATGGACTTGGAACATCAAGAAGAAGAATGTGCATCTGGCAGGGACTCCTACACAAGAATTAGGTTTGACTCAGAAATTTGATCTTGCTTAAGAATTGACACCAACTCGATGGCATATAATCAATCAACAAATACTTTACAATGTCAGCCTTTGATCTGAAAAAGAGCCCGAAGTGTGTTATTATATTGAATTTTTGCCTGTGGATCTGGTGTATCTGCATAGGACTAAAACATTTAAGAATCTGAATTTTATTAGAATGAGGCTTATCAACTAAAGCAAAGCTAATGGAATTCAAGAGTACTTAACATTATGATCAACAGTAATCTGGTTCTTTTCCTGCTATTGTAAAAGAAAAATGTGTTCTGACTTGCTCTAAGTACACGCTCTGATGTTCTCCGATTAGATGGCTAGGAACCATGGGATTTTTCAAATTTCTGCTTCATATGTTGTAGGGCTCCAGAAGCTAAAATACTCCCTTAGAGTCCCCTTCCGCCTCCTTTTGCTGAAGATTCAATATTTGGAAAAGAACATTTCTGGACCATATTTATATACATAGAAAATATATATATCAACCTTGTACAGTGGTGGGATTCAAATAATTTAACAACTGGTTTGCCCAGGGTTATATTGGCTGTTGTGGGAGGCATGGCCCATCCCAGTCTTCCAACTCCCCATCTTCCTGTACATGCAGGATGAGCCTCCCACGATGGCCAACCTGACCCTGAACGAACCAGTTTTAAAATTATATATATATAAAAACCCAGCTATCAAAGAGGGAAATCGGCCTTCTCCTTCCCTTGCCCCAACTGCTCCATTGCCCATTTTTCCACTGTAGCACAACGCATGCCCAGGATCCACTTTGATGGGGAGGGGTGTAATTTAACAACCGGTTCACTTGAATCAGTGCAAACCGGCTGAATCCCACCACTGGCCTTGTAGCTGCTTTGTTGCATTTCAATCCTTACGGAACAGAAAGGAGAATGATATTCTGTTGTCATTTTTGCTGTATGTCTGAGCTCTGAAAAGGCCAGTAGATTTGCCTTGTGTTTAGTGTGTTTTGCATATTGCTATAAACCTTTTGGCATTATTCCACAACAAAAATAATTACTCTGAAATACCAAATAGTATGGACCAAATGATTTTCAACAAGTTTAGTGTGCTCAGAAATTGGTAACATTATTTTCAGTAGCAGCTTTGCCAATAATGCTTCCCAAAAATTCTCCAGAGTTTGCCCTTGCCAAAACATTTTGGCATGTATTAGTATATGATCTGTTTTTTTAATTTTCCCAAATTGGTCAAACCTGCAGTGGAAACAGCTCAAGAAAATTAATGTGTACAACATACACCTGAGTTTTGGAGAAGAATACGCATTATTTCTGCAAAATACATCAAAGTCTTTAAAGAGTGAGAGTAAAGCTTTATTTGCATAGCTTTATTCACACCACTCTTAAAAATCCAAAATGCAGCAATACACGTTTTAAAATCATTCATTCAAATGCAGTCTTGCCCAACATACTATAATCTCTATCCCCATTCTAGATAATTGCCAAGATTCCAGAATTTAATTGGGACTATTGGCCCCATCTAATTTTTCCCCTTCTCTAAAATGGAAATCTTGGCTCAAAACTAGCTACTACTTCAAAGACAAAGCATGGTGGGAAATAAGTGGCAGTTAGACCCAGCCAATCAGAGCTATTCAAACAATATGATTCCAAACAACTTCCACCAGCAGGTATATCAGATTCTGGACTAAACTTAAATAACCTTCTTAGATTTTAACAGCTACTGAAGGTTTGCTTGTTTTAAAGGAGACAGATGTTCATTCTTCCATAAGAACATCCTAAAATCCACAGATTGTTTTAATAGGAAAGAACTTAATGATTTGAAAATAAAATACAAGGGTAAAAGCAGAGTTTTATCCATCCATGCAGAAAACCATTAGCATTTCAGATTTTAAATCCTATATCTTCAACCATGTTAATAGCTCTGAATAGGAGCTGTCACCTATTTTTGTTGATAGAGTTCTCCTCTTTAAAACTTTGAGGACAATTGGTAAGTACGATACATTGATTTTCATGCTTGAAACTTAGCCGGTGAGTTATTGAGATAAATTTGCCGGGTTCTTCATAAATAAAAGGTTAAGATTTGAAAAAGAGTTTAAACTAGGAAGAACAGAAAACTGCCAAATCCCTTTCTAAATATATTTGTTTAGGGTGTTATTGTTGTTGTTTTTTTTGACAAGGTATCATTTACGTTCAGTCTAAATCAAATAGTTAATCCAACCTGACAGCCATCCTAAACAGCTACATCACTTCTAAGTGTTCTGTTATTAAAGTACTAGTCTTGCCAAGAAAGGGATGAAAATTATTGCCCATCTCTCTGTTTCCTCCTTCTCTGATGGGGAAAAAAAGCCTTTCCCAATAAAAGTAACACAGATGCTATAAGACCTGGGAAATGTGCTGAACTTATTATAATGAAATTGGCAAACCTGAGGCAGAATTGATTCTTCGCATACTTTTCAGCAACCATAAATTAACCTGAATTCTCAGAGCGTGGAAATTCTCTTTGTTTTCTGTTTTTTTTTAAAAAAAATGTCCTCCTAGAATGATTGCCTAAACGTATCATAATTCACTTGCTATACCGCCTTGTTCTTTGTTTTTATTACTTTCCCTCGGCAGATGTTGCTGTTTCCAATTAGGACTATAGCCCCTGCCCTTGATTGTTAATAACTATTTTGCCTTAAGACATATCTCATTTGCTAACTGGAAAAGGCAGGCTAATGGTGCCTACATATTGTTTGGAGTGCATTGGTGAAGCCAACTCCCAGGGCCTGTAATCTCTGGAATGCTTGACTCCTTCTTAGGTCAGTAATTGAGTGTGTTGGAATTTGCCAGAGCAGCAGGTCCAAGCCTGACTTCGGGTCTCTTTGAGGTGTAGACCCTAAGGGTCAGCAAAATAATTGCTTTTGGGGGGGGGACAAAAAAAGAAGGAAGGCTGCAATTTTCCATCGGCATCTGAGACTTATGGTGCTGTGAACCTCTTGAAAGACAAACCTTGCCACATATGGCTTTTGTGTGTGTGTGTGTGTGTGTATGTGTGTGTGTGTGTGTGAAGGTGTGCATGTGGTGTTTCTTCACAGCATTACCAATGAACTAATGATCATTATATTAGTCTTCTCATCTCAATGTCACAAGTATGAGAGAGGCAAAAACAGATGGAAAATTAAAAAAAAAAATCACAGCAGATTTTTACAAAGTGCCTAAAGGTGTCACACTACTATAATTTAGTTTATTAGAATCATAGTTGGAAGGTGGCTTTTAGATGAATCTAATCCGATTCTTTTCTCAGTGCAGGGATCCAAATTAAAACATCCCTGACAGACATCTGGTCATTGCTTTAATGCATTCCGAAAAGGGAGACCATCTGGGTAATTGATTTCACGACTGAACTGCTCTTACTTGTATAGCATTTTTTCCGTAGCATTTGGCCAAAATATGCCTTCCTGTAACTGTAGTTGCACTTCGATTCTTATTTTGCTAGACATCTTTCCAGGTGTTTAAATAGAACTATCGTATTGCCATTGAATATTTTCTTCTCAAGTCTAAGAACTTTCAAGCATTAAGTTTCTTCAAGCACTAAGTTTCATCATTGTTACCCCTTTTCTGAATGTGTTCTAATTTTTTTTAGTAATCCTTCTTAAAATGTGGAGCCAGGACTGGATGCAATACTCAAAAAGAATCTGATTATCCCAGAATAAAGCAGAAGTACCATACTTCTTTCCATTATTGGAAAACTATGTTTCTATTAAAGTAGTTTAAAATTGTATTTGTTTGTTTGTTTTTATTTGCAGGTACATTCACTGCTGACTTACATTCAGTTTGCAATTTATTCCTTTTCCAAGGCCCGTTTTATTATTTGGAAACCAGTATCCTACACTGTATACAGTAACTGTGTATTTTATGGTTTTCTACATGAAATACTTTGTATTTATCTCTGCTAAATTTCATTTTCAGATCCTTTCTGAAGACTAATTGAGCTGGAGCATAACTGGAGACTAGTTATGCATAACTGGAGACTAGTTATGCCTTCTACCCATATTCATTGTAACAAACAGCTGGCAAGATGGTGATGGAGAATAGAAAAAAAAGGTCGAACCATTCAATTCCTCTTGTAAAGAAACTGTGACCCAACATGTCAACAGCCGCATTGGGAGGAGGGGTACAGAAAAAAATACAGGTCAAAAGATATAAGGAATTGCTGCTTTGAATGAATTGAGATCTTCGGGACCAGAGGAATTACAGTTCAGGGTGCTAAAGGAACTAGTGGATGTATTCTCAGAAACACTAATTGTAATATTTGAGAATTCCTGAAGAGAAGTGCGGGAAGATTGAAGAAGTGCTAACATTGTTTCACTCCTCCCCTCAATTTATGGGAATTGGGGACCTGTTCGCCTGAGTCCCTCACACATACCTTCTTCTAGCTTTGGACTTAAAACATTTTTTCTTTGTAGTTTTGATAACAGATCTGCTCTATCTCTCTCAAGGTAATCTCCCTTATTCTGTAAAACTGTTTTGACAAAATTATCAGATTAGCAGACCAAAGGAATGCAATTGATGTAGTAGACTTAAATTCCAATACAGGAAGTTATTTGATAAAAACTGATCATAGTCTCCTTGATAAAATGGAATAATGTGGAATGGATAAATGTATTGTTAGTAAACAATAATACTCAACACATGGACTTTAATGGATCAATGGATATATAGAATAAGTTATGCAGTGGGGTGCCTTAGGATTTAGTCCCGGGCCAACTGCTTCTCAACATTTTCATAAAATGGTGGCCCAGTCCATCACTGAAAGAAAGGAGCCTGGATAGCTCTACAGACTAAAGCACTGTAATTTAACACCAGCTGTCTGCAATTAAAGTAAGTTTGAATCTTGCCAGGCTCAAGGTTGATTCAGCCTTGCATCCTTTCTAAGGTAGGTAAATTGAGGACCCAGTTTGTGGGGGCAATAAGCAAACTTTGTATAAAATATACAAAAGTATGAAGGCTATTGCTTAACGCACTGTAAATCGCCCTGAGTCTCCGGAGAAGGGCAGCATATAAATCAAATTTTTAAAAAAAATGAAGGAAATCTTCTCAGGCTTGAATAAGACTGTTTATTGAGGTTTACATCATATCAATAAGAGTGGCAAATCTGAATTATTTTCCTCTCCTTATTGTGTCTGCAGATTGCTGTTTGGCAGCTCTATTTAAGGTAACTTTAAATCTCTATTTAAGGTAACCTTTTCTGTAGTGGTGAAATCCAATTTTTTTTACTACCGGTTCTGTGGGCGTGGCTTGGTAGGCATGGTGTGGTGTGGCTTGTTGGGCATGGCTTGTTGGGCATGGCAGGGGAAGGATGCTGCAAAATCTCCAATCCCACCCCACTCCTGGGGCCAGCCAGAGGTGTTATTTGCCAGTTCTTTGAACTGCTCAAAATTTCCGCTACCAGTTCTCCAGAACCTGTCAGAACCTGCTGGATTTCACCGCTGCTTTTCTGGGTATAACTGGATTGGAAGATCACCAGTAAGGCTGTGGTGAGAATAAAGGCATCCACAATTTGTGGCTGTGTTGCTTTTGCAGTTGCTGTTCCTTAGGCAATGTCATATGACAAGATCCAGGAAACATGCCTTCTCAGTTACAATCCCCATTCTTTGGAACTGAATCTCTACATGACTCCGGCCCTGCCTGCCTTTTAAAAGGGATGGTTCTTCCAATTTAAAGAAAAGGAGAATATTACATGATTTGGCATAAATGGTACAAGTGGTTGGAGGAAAGGAAAAATGAGGAAGAAAAATAGGGGGAAATGATAGAAACATTAAAAACTAAAGAAAGAATTGTTTAAGCATTAGAATTAAGAATTTGTTATGAATGACGAGAAATATATTGTAAATAAAATGAAGGGGACAAGTAGTAAATTGGAATAATATAAAGAGATATAAGGGGAAATTGTGAATAACAAAGAAAGACCATCATGAAATCGCTGTAAAAAGAGTATTTATATATATGTTGTATGTCTTGTATTGTTGTTTTATATTATAATAAATAAAAATAATAATAATTATATATCTATATATATATATAAAAGGGATAGTTCTTCCACTGGTTACTTGATTGTAACCAGTGGTTACAATGAGATAATTTTTTTCCAGCATTTTAAAAATTACTTGTTTACTCTGTCATTTTGCATGAATCTATTGCTGCGTATTGCTGATAATACACCATCCTGAGTTACGTAAGTACTATGGGAGGGGCTATTTAATAAAAAAAAAGCAGCTCAATGGTGAAAATGTAAGATTTTGCATTTAACTAGGAAAAACCAGATGCATCGGTGATAGGTAAAATAGGTGATACCTGGCTGAGCAGTAGTATTTGTACTTGTGAGGAGGGGCCAGATGTCTGGATAGATCATAAACCAAGCATGAGCCAACAGTGTGCTGCAGTTGCCAAAACATCAGTGGTGAAATGCTACTGGTTCACACCGATTTGGGTGAACCAGTAGTGATAAAAACTACCGGTTCAGGTGAACCGATAGTAAAAAAAAGCTACCGGTTCCTCCGAACCGGTATTTCCGATGATCAGCTGTGCCGCGCAATTGCAAATAGCTAGAAATTCTGCTTTCTAGTTAATCTAAATCGCGCGGCACAGCTGTTTCCTCTCGCTGTTCTACTTATCTTCCCAAGCCTCTTTTTTCCATGCAAAGCATGCTTTTGGCATGTACCACACATGCAAGCATGTGCAGCATGCGTTTGGTGTGCACTGTGCATGCGCACAAACCACACATTTGGCACACACCACGCATGCGCAGCCAGCGAACTGGTGGCAAACTGGTTCAGATTTCACCACTGCAAAACACCCAATGAAATTTTGCAATTATAGTGTTGGTGTCCCAGGAAGTGATAATCCCACTCCATGACACATGGATGAGATGTGAAATACCGTGTCTAGTAAAAAGGATGCTGAGGAATAGGACAGATTACAGAGAAAACCAACAAAAACATTGACGAAAACGGAGGTTAATCCTATGAGGAACAGTCAAAGGAACGAGGTATATTTAACTTAAAGAAAGACAGACTACAGAGAGACTTGGTAGCTACCATGGCAAGAAGAATATGGATTTATTCTATGTAAGGCCCAAGAATAGGACAGGTGCTAATATGTAGAAGCTTTATAGAGAGGTAACCCATTTCAAAATAAGGAGAAATTTCCTGACAGCTATCAAGGAGGAGAACTGCCTGTCTCCTGGAGACATGGGTGTTTTATCACTAGAGGAATTAAAGATATTTGGGGATTTTCTATAATGAGTAGCACAGAAATATTGTTAATAAATTAATAAATAAGGCTAGGTTGGGTATTGGTAGACTTTCTCTTCTCCTCTGCCCGCTGATAGTTTTATTCCTTATGCACCTCAATAAAATGAAACATCAGGGCTGTTTAGTCATAGATACACATGTAAAGAGATCAGAAGCTGATTTAGAGCCCTGACCCCTACAAAAATAGGTGACATAGTGATGTCACTGTACTTTATTGTCTTCATTCTACCGTGCAGATGAGTGTTTCATCTTACTTTATTGCGAAGGTTTATCTTACAGGATTCAAACAGAATAGAAAATCAGCATAGCTTTCTCTATTCTGGGCTATTAAATATATTCGTCATCAGGAGAAAAATAGCAGCAGTTAGCGAATAAAGAAAAGCAAAGACCAATGGGTCAATCCGTATTAAATCTGGCATGTATATCTGTCCTTCATACCTTTCCATTCTCATGATTGCAACACAGCCGAAGAATACATAATAAATGTATCACTGTCTCCATATCTATCTGGTCTTCACTGCTTCACTTCACAACACCACCATATGGAATTATTTAAGTAAACCAAAGAGGCCAATTTTCTAAACCTTTGTTTCTAGAGAGATGTCACTTTATTTTACTTTCACAGCCAAGACCAAAACAGCAACAGGCTTCCATGCCTTCCAGCAATTATATATGTTCTGCTCAGAAAAAGACTTTTGACTGCTCCATGTAAGGAGTACAGGAAGGGGAGCATTTTCATTTAACTCTGAATCCAATCCTTCACACATCATGCAGCCTAGCCAAAATTGCTGTTCAAGTTCATCTTCTTCCCTTTTTTAGATCCTAAAAAAGCATCCTTGGCAGAGTTTATCTAGCTTTTTACTTAAATGAGAATCAGGCTTAGATTACTACTAATAAATTCTATCATATTGACCCTTTGAAGTCAGTGGTCTGGGTTTCATTCAACTGGCCTTTAGGTGAGACTTCAATATTTTTGTTATTCCAAGATGACATGGATTTGATTATATTCTTTTTTGGGCTCTTTTGTTCAGAATTGGTTTTCATTAATGCTAAATTGACAGTTTTTAAACATCAGACTGTAAGTCTGGCTAAGACATTTCACAGGAAAGAGTAAAATGAGGCCCCTTCTCCTATGTACAGAGATTTCCAAATTCAACACTGGCAAAGAGGTTTTCTAGTTCTTTAGAATGAGGCATAATTATCCTTTATCTCCTCCCAGATTTTGCCTGATAATTTTGGACAGTCCTACAGGTAGAATATTGCTTTGAAGATACAAACAGAGAAAAACACAGTTTATCAAGATGGTCCCTTACTTTCTGTCTTTCTCATTTGCGTTTTACAGAATTAGTAGTATAATTAAACTTAGACTTTTCATAACTGAAAACCAGTATTTTTTTCAGGTCCATCACATAAATTAACAGAATAACAGAGTTGAAAGGGATTTTAGATGTCTTCTAGTCCAACCCTCTGCTCAAGCAGGAAACCCTATACCATTTCAGATAAATGGTTGTCTCTTCTTAAAAAGCTCCAGTGTTGTTGGAGCACCCACAATTTCTGAAGGCAAATTGTTCCACTGATTAATTGTCCTAAGAGTCAGGAAATTTCTCCTTAGTTCTAGGTTGGTTCTCTCCTTGATTAGTTTCCATCCATTGCATCTTGTCTTGCCTTCAGGTGCTTTGGAGAATAGGTTGATCTCCTCTTCTTTGTGGCAGCTCCTTAGGTATTTGAATATGTCTCCCTTAGTCCTTCTTTGCATTAAACTAGACATACCAAATTCCTGCAACTATTCGTCATATGTTTAGCTTCCAGTCCTCCAATCATCTTTGTTGCTCTTCTCCACACTCTTTCTAGAGCAGTGATGCTAACCTTTTCCGGACCAAGTTCCCAAAGCGCAAACCCCCAAAATGCAGTGTGCGTGCGGCTCCCTGCATGTGCCCTGCCCCCTGCACATGTGCCCGAGCCCCCTTGCATGCGCCCTGGCCCTCCGCATGTGTGTGTGCCCTTCCCCGCATGTGGCCCACACCCCGCACATGTGCAGCAGAGACCCAAAGACAAGCTGGCTGGTGGGAGGTATGCACGCATATGCAGCAGAACTGAACTGGGGTGACGCCTTGCGTACCATCAGAGAGGGTGCTGCATGCCACCTCTGGCACGCGTGCCATAGGTTCGCCATCATGGTTCTAGAGTCTCAATATCTTTTTTATGTTCCAGAGACCAAAACTGGATGCAATATTCCAAATGTGATTTTACCATGGCATTATAAAGTGGTATTAACCCTTCACGTGATCTTGATTCTATCCCTCTGCTAATGCAGCCTAGGATTGCATTGGCTTTTTTGGCAGCTGCAGCACACTGCTGGTTAAAATGATTATTAAAATGATTATTAAAATGATTGTCCACTAGGACTCCAACATCCTTCTTGCAGTTACTACCATTGAGCCAGATACTTGTGTGACACAACACACTTTGCTGAACCAAATTACATTAATGTTTCATTTCAGTGAAGCGAATCAGCTGTTTCTAGGGTGCAAAGTGTCTTGTTCAAGAAAATGATGGTGACCTCACCCAAGTTTGCAGTAAAAGAACACTTTAAGAGAAACTGTGCAATCTGTCAATAGTGGACTATGAATCTTCTTTTATGATAGCCTCACATTTTTAAAAAGCTTCATTGCTGCCAATGGAAGTGTAGGTGTGTGTTTTAATTTCTACAAATCCCTGTTTATCTTTGCTTCTTCAGCAAAAGGGACATGGCTTCTGTTCTTCCACAGTAGATAATCTGTGTAGATTGGACCTCCGTGCACTATAGCTAATGTGAAATTTGATAATACTTATAAAATAACTTAGCTCATAGAGAACATTCCTCTAAGCAGCAAGTGTCCAAGCAGACTATAATAATAATTTAGCTTTAAAATTACACATTAACCATTTAAAGCCTGCCTAAATAATCTTTAAAACCTACCAAAAATTTCCTATTGAAAAGTAATTCAAGGAAACGTTTCAAAACTTAGGGGAAAACATACCTTTATGCAATTTGAGGAGATCTGAAACAATCTTTGCATTCCCATCATTCATTTCCACACTGCTTTGAATTTCATGATTTTGATAATCCCTGCGTATATCAAGAAAGATATGTGAAGTGCTTAATTCAATAGATCTCCTTTGATGAAGAAAGGACATTATTGCCAGATACTATGGCAAGAAAGAACAAAATAGGCCAGTGGGGGTTTCTAGGACTGTGGGTGATTTTACTTTATTTCTTCACTCAGCCAGTTGAAAGATCCACTTATTAGTGAGAAGCTGAACAGAGTTTTCATTCATCTGTCACACTTGCTTAAAATGCAAGGTACTTGGGGAAGATTATTTCTATGAAGGATTCCTCAAAACGTTTTTTGTTTTGTTTTTTGCTGCCAAGTGCAAGGCTGCATTATTGGAACATACACTTGATTACTTCAGAGTACAACTTGAAGTGTCCAAGTTATTTCGGGGTTGCTAAAACAGTGACAAAGATATAAAGGAAATCCATGTGTTTATCGTTGGGAAGGAAACTAGTACCATATGTTCCCCACATACACCTCATTTTTTGTGTCTGGCTTTCTGGTCAGGCAGCATCACATTGGGATGTCATGGAATAGAGGGTAAAATCAACAATCTGCTTTTGCTTAAAATCTCTTTCAAAGACCACATTGTGATGACCTGTTCAAAAGCCATCAAAGTTCATTCTGAGTGGCTAATTGCAAAGCTCAGGCATGGAAGACTTTTTTTTTATTTTAAATGCAGTTTTTTCTTAAGGTTAGACCTGAAGTGCATGCATAGCAATTTTTGGTTCTTTCAGAATATTAGAAGTAGCTGTCTGTCTCTGGGTGACAATAACAAGTCTTCTTATAAAAGAAAATTTCTAAGAATACCCTCCAATTTTCAAAATTACAATCTGTTAAAATGTCCACATTTGGTGAGAGGGTAAATACTTTTTTTTTCTGCAGTTGAATTTTGTTTTAGTTTACAGCAGAAGCTAAGATCTTCTTATCCTTTAAATTTGAAAATCACGTGAAGTATTAGTATTGTTTTACAAAGCCTTAGTGAGACCACACTTGGAATACTGCATCCAGTTTTGGTCACCACAATATAAAAAGATGTTGAGACTCTGGAAAGAGTGCAGAGAAGGGCAACAAGGATGATTAAGGGGCTGGAGGCTGAAAAATATGAAGAACGGTTGCAGGAATTAGGTATATCTAGTCTAGTGAAAAGAAGGACTAGAGGTGACATGAGAGCAATGTTCCAATATTTGAGGGGCTGCCACAAAGATGAGGAGGGTCAACCTACCGGTATTTTTCAAAGCACTAGAAGGCAAGACAAGAAACGATGGATGGAAACTAATCAAGCATAGAAGCAATCTAGAACTAAGGAGAAATTTCTTAATGGTGAAAACAATCAACCAGTGGAATGGCTTGCCTTCAGAAGTTGTGGGTACCGCATTGCGGGAAGTTTTTAAGAAGAGACTGGACAGCTATTTATCTGAAATGGTATAGGGTCTCCTGCTTGAGCAGGAGATTGGACTAGAAGACCTACAAGATCCCTTCCAACTCTATTATTTTATGTTCTACAATATGTTCTAAACACAGATTATGGGGCTCTGCAGGCAGGGAACAAGGAAGAGGAATGACTTGTATCAGATGTTAAGATGCAAATACCCAATGGTGGCATTTTTGTGGTGGGGCAATCTTACGAGTTGTTATTTTGGCATTATCCCAGTTTCCTACAAATAAAGCTATATTTTAAACCGACTGTATGTGAAAGGTAGGTGTTCATTCTTCAAAGTAAGGGTGCACAATTTTTCTTGGTGTGCTGCAATTCCATAGTCCAGAAGTAGTCACGAAGAGAGTGAACTACATTATAGTAAATATAAAGGTGAATAGAATTGTATTAAATTAATTAAGTAGTGTAAGAGTTCTTAATGTATTAAATAATGTTTCTCTCTTTAAGAGACACTTTGGAGTTCAAGGCTTCCAAGGATTGTATGTGATTTGTGATTTTATTTTGTTTGCCTATGCTATTATTATTGTTGGTCACATAGTCAACAAGATGTGTAGACAGGATTTAATCCGTTTATTGAGTCCACCCTGAGGACCTGGGATAGGCAGATATCATTGTTTGATGGTGTTAATGATATTGTTATGAATTATTATTTTTATATAATAACTATGCTTTAAAGCAAATACATGTGCAAGAATCAAGTCAATTTATATCCAGACTCAGAAGTCCTATGTTAATGGCAATTGCCCCAGATATAAATATGCTCACCTACTTTCAATCTAAGCATGATCTATTCTAGCAGTCCATCACATCCTTTTTCTGGATAGGTTGTAGAAGATGGTGGTGTAGAACATGGAAATTCAAGAAGTCATAACACCTGGGGATGACAAAATTGAAGAAGATTGGTTTATTCATTTCATCACCTTCAATTTGTCTCATGCTGAATGCCTTAGAGCTGAAATTCTACCATATAATCTAGTCTAAGAAAAATATGTTGAAACTTGTTGGAATTACCTAATATAGTGATGTCCAGGGTGCATTATTTTAAAGTAATTTTTGCTATTTTTTTTAAGCAATGTAGAATTACATTCAAAGAAGGCATTCATCAGTTACACTGGAGCAGCTTCCTTATCCCAACTGGTTTATATAAATCAGAAGAACAAAGATCAACATATCCATGGCAGATTTCACCCTGTTGAAATCCCAGTGAGTACAGATAAAAATATATCCCTCAACTGGATAAAATAAGGCCAGAGTTACAGATATATGATATGAATTACAGTAGTTATTGCATCCAAGTTGTTCTGCAAAACCCCACAGAAACATGAGTCTAAATCTAAGCATGGAACTTCATTCCCATCATAATTAAAGTATAGGAGAATATTTGAAAGGCTGTTTCATGTAGAAAAATACCTTTCAAGAAGAAAATCTGAATCAGATTAAATAATATATGTGGAAAGAGTGGTTTTTCTACCTTTTTTTTCCCATACATGGTCCCAAATAAGGAATTAGACTTCAGTTGAACAATAAATACTCAGATCTGTTCAATAATGGAGCAGATTGGTCAAGAGATGATGGTACAAATGGAGGTTAATGGCAGTGGTGAAATGTAAAATTTGTTACTACTGGTTCTGTGGGTGTGGCTTGGTGAGGGGGTTATGTGACTGGGTGGGCGTGGCCTTTTTTTTTTTTTTTAACTTTTAAAAACATTTTTTCTACAACCTCTTCTGCTGAAGAGGTTGTAGAAAAAATGCTTTCAAAGGCTCTGACGATCCCAGCTGAGCTGCGCGATCATCAGAGGCTTTTTTTAACCTTTAAAAGCATTTTTTCAGCCGAAGAAAAAATGCTTTTAAAAGTTTAAAAAAAAAAAAAGCTTCTGATGATCGCACGGCTCAGCTGGGCATGAGCCAGGGATTTTTGCTACCAGTTCTCCGAACCACCCGCCACCATCGCTACCAGATCGGGCGATCCGGTCCGAATCGGGAGCATTTCACCCCTGGTTAATGGCCAACTTTTGAAGAATCTGTAGTAGTGGATTCCTGCATTAAAGTTAGAGAGTATAATTTCCAGGATCCCTTCTAAGACTTCCACTCTATGATTCTATGTTGCAGAGAAAAAAATCTATCTCAAATTCACATTGACATTTTGAGATGATTTATTCTGGGAGGAAAATGAAGGGAAGGATTTCATGAATGCTCTTTTTTTTCTTTCTTTCTTCTGTTTGTTCATCTCTGATTCTTGGACACTGCCTGGAGAAGGCCCTGCGGTTGTTTTGACAAGGTTTTTCAGAAGTGGTTTGCTTTGTCCAGTGGTGAAATGTAAAATTTGTTACTACTGGTTCTGGGGGTGATGGTGGTAATATGACTGAGTGGATGTGGCCAACTTTTTTTTTTTTAACTTTTAAAACCATTTTTTCTACAACCTCTTCGGCTGAAGAGGTTGTAAAAAAAATGCCTTTAAAACCTCTGACGATCCCAGCTGACTTGCTTGATCGGCAGAGGCTTTCTTTTTTTTTTTTAAAGCCTCTGATGATCCCAGCTGACTTGCCTGATCGGCAGAGGCTTTTTTTCCTTTTAAAAACATTTTTTCTATAACCTTCGGCCAAAGAGGCTGTAGAAAAAAATGCTTTTAAAAGCCTCTGATGATCCCAGCTGAGCCGTGCGATCATCAGAGGCTTTTTTTTCTTTTAAAAGCATTTTTTCGGCCAAAGAGGTTGCAGAAAAAATGCTTTTAAAAATAATTTAAAAAAAGCCTCTGATGATTGCGTGGCTCAGCTGGGCAATGGGGGGGGCAGGGATTTTTGCTACCGGTTCTCTGAACCACCTGCCTCCATCGCTACCGGATCGGGCAATCCAGTCCGAACCAGGAGCATTTCACCCCTGCTATTGTCTCATTTCTAGGGCTGAGAGAAAGTGACTGGTCCAAGATCACTTAGTTGACTTTGAGCCTAAATTGGACTAGAATTTATGGTCTCTTGCTTTCTAGCCTGATGTCTTAATGACTACACCAATTTTTTTATTTTTATTTTATTTTATTAGTCATATTTCTATGCCACCCACTCTCCGAGGACTCTGGGTGGCTTACACCAAAGACAGTATACTAAATAGCATATTGCCCCCTAACAATCTGGGTCCTCATTTTACCCACCTTGGAAGGAATGGAAGGCTGAGTCAATCTTGAGCCAGTGAGATTTGATCCGCTGATCTGCTGAACCAACAGTCAGCTGAAGTAGCTGCAGTACTGCACTCTAACCACTGCGCCACCTCGGCTCTTGCTAAAATTGGCTAACATCTACACCAAACTACACCAAAATAAAGCCTCTCCCCTAATGTTTTTTTCCCATAAGATCTGGTTGGATTTATTACATAGACAGACAATGTGTAGTTCCATCCTGAATGTCAACATTTCTTTTTCACCATCTCTTTACCTCTCAAAAGTCTCACCTTCAGAGTGAAATCAGTGTGGAAGCAGCTCAGATTACGGGACAGTAACGCAACAATCCTGGATACAGGATCTCCTGTCTCAGATTTTTTCTTTGGGCTGGAAAATGAGAGATGCCTGTTGCCCAGTTCAATCAAAGATTATTATTTTTCATTAAAGTTGAGAACCTTGGAAAAGCCCTTGGAAAAACCTAACCGGTTTGTTTTAAAAAAAGAAAAACAAATAAATCCTGCAGCAGCCCAGAGGGAGGATCAAGTTACCTACTGTTACTTTAAAATATGTCCAGTGCTATGTCAAAGCAGCAGTGGGCATATTTAAAAGTGACAAGTCAGCCCTAAAAACCAACATTGTTCTTATTCAGTTTCCTAGCGCCCCCCCCCCACTTCTCACTCTTCTAAAGAGAAGAATCTCATCTTAGCCCCCCAATTAGCAAGCTGGAGTATTTATAATGCCAGCAAGGACCTTCTCCTCCCTCTCCTACTCATTAGCTCACTCCGGCTCTTTTTACCAGGAGGATTTTCTAAAGAGTCTTGTTAAGAACATTAATAATAGTAATTAGAGGGTCAAGAAACCATCCTGAAACCTGACCCAAAATCTTCACCAGTGCCTAAAAGCCTAAGACGAGTGATTTTTCCCTCTCCTGTTTTCTTTGGCCACTGGAAGTGAGTGTCTGTTTCTTTTAAACAACAGCAGACTTGTTCCATCCTTGTATATCAAAGCCTTTCAGCATTGTTTTTGAAGGATGCCTTTAAAAAGCTGATCTTTCTCAAAAAGTGATCACCACACAATCAGGCAACCCGCAAGGAACACTATTAAATTAGCAAATCTGGCGCTTTGGCAGGAGATTCAGCCCAAGCCTGAAACATCTGCATCACAAAACAAATCAGCAAGTTGGAGCACCAAGGCATGACTCATCGTACCCTCTGTTTTATTTATCTCTGGTTTTTCCCTCACGAAGCAGAGCTCCAAGCTTAACCAACTTCGAGCAGCTCAGACTACCTTTGGGATTCCTCTTTCTCTCACACAATCCAGTTTTTCACGCTTAACAAACTCATTGAACAGCCACCTTGATTAGAAATTCTGGTCTTTATTGTGGTCATAAATTGAGGAACACAGGATGCTCCTTGTTGAAAGTTGCATCAGTAGGAAGAGCCTCTTGTCACCAAAAGGAGCGTTTGTGTAATGTTACAGATAAACCTGCATGTAAAATGGATACTTAACATCAAAAACATCATCAAAAAAGCACAAAAAAGAATGTTCTTTCTGCGCCAACTCAGGAAGCTCAAGCTGCCCAAGGAGCTGCTGGTACAGTTCTACAGAGGAACTATTGAGTCTGTCATCTGCACCTCTATAACTGTCTGGCTTGGTTCTGCAACTCAATGAGACAGACACAGACTTCAGAGGATAATTAGAACTGCAGAAAAAACAATTAATACCAACCTGCCTTCCATTGAGGACCTGTATACTGCATGAGTCAAAAAGAGGGCTGTGAAAATATTTACAGACCCCTCGCATCCTGGACATAAATTGTTTCAACTCTTACCCTCAAAACAACGCTATAGAGCACTGCACACCAGAACAACTAGACACAAAACAGTTTTTTCCCAAACACCATCACTCTGCTAAACAAATAATTCCCTCAACACTGTCAAACTATTTACTAAGTCTGCACTACTATTAATCTTCTCATGGTTCCTATCACTCATCTCCTCCCGCTTATGACTGTATGACTGCAACCTTGTTGCTGGTATTCTTAAGATTTATATTGACTGTTTCCTAATATTCCTTCCAAAAAGAGCCTTGATAGTACAGTGGTTTAGTGCACCCTGTTATTAACACAGCTACCTGCAATTTCTGCTGGTTCGAATCTCTCCAAGGCTCAAGGTTTACTCAGCCTTCCATCCTTTCTAAGGTAGGTGAAATGAGGACCCAGTTTGTGGGGGCAATAAGCTGACTTTGTATAAAATATACAAAAGAATGAAGGCTATTGCTTAACTCATTGTAAGCCGCCCTGAGTCTCCGGAGAAGGGCGGCATATAAATCAAATTAAATATATATATATATATATATATATGATTTGATTGCTTATTTGTTCCCTATGATTAACATTAAGTGTCGTACCTTATGATTCTTGACGAATGTATCTTTTCTTTTTACGTACACTGAGAGCATATGCACCAAAGACAAATTCTTTGTGTGTCCAATCACACTTGGCCAATAAAGAATTCTATTATCTATTATGTTGTTTCTGTTGTTCAACTGCCCTGTTTGATCACAAACTGAGCCTAATGGACAACTAAGTCTGCCTCTACCTTGACCTTTACTGAATATTTATGTAACTTGGCTTGATAAACCAAGTATTTTCTATATAGCTCAGCCTCTTAAGCCCTGACTAAAAAAATTCTCTTTTCCTGGGCACACAAGCACATGTTGTTATGTCTTAAGTTCACAGCTGCTTGAAAGTGTTTTATGTTGCCAGATTTGGAACATTTATTCCCTAGCACATTCAACCTACTTTTCTGTGCCATCTGTGTTTTTCTTAAGGAGCTGAATTCTTCCCTTATTTGTGCTACTTTGCTGCTTTTTTGTGCCAAGGTACCACTTCATCTCTCACTTGAATGCACCAAATAAATACTGCCCAACACGCTGGCCCTGGCTATGTCCTGCTTGCTTTGCATCTGGCTCTCCCTAGCCATAAAACTATTTGTGTTCACTTGAATCTGAATCAATGCTTTAGTAAGATCGTGGCTTACACAGAGAGCTGCTCTCGCATTCAAGGGAAAGTGAGTGCAGCTTTCTTTCTGGAATCCACAAAGACGTTGTAGAGAAAAAACAGATGGGAGTCATAAAAAGCAGAGGCTTGTTGTGTATGGTTTCTTTTGCCTGCCATTTTAAGTCTCCACAAGGACAGGGAACTTGACATTGTGGCCAGATCTCTTTCAGTGATTTAGACCAGTCACACGGTAAAGTTAAGTCCGAGACGCTCAGATCATTGTACATTGAATAAACAAGCAAAGTATTTATGTTGCCAACTTTTTGCAAGTCTCATGAAACCTTTTGGAGCTGAATCCGATTCAATTACAAGTTTCTGAATCTAAAGCCAGTAGTAGTTTATACAATGGCTGATAGTGAAATCAACCTGAGCTTAATGGGATTTCTGTGGTCCTCATCTCCAGCCGTGAAAGACCTGAGATTTTGCCATGGAAATTAAGGTTTAAACATGAATATAAGGATTGGAATGAGAGTCGAGGATTCTGAGCAGTGGTGAAATTTAAAATTTGTTACTACTGGTTCTGTGGGCGTCGGTTGGTGGTGTGGGTGAAGGTAGTGTGACTGGGTGGCTATGGCCAATTTTTTTTTAACTTTTAAAACCATTTTTTCTACAACCTCTTTGGCGAAGAGGTTGTAAAAAATGCTTTCAAAAGGCTCTGATGATCGAACTGAGTTGCCTGATCAGCAGAGGCTTTTTAAAAAAGCCTCTGATGATCAGGCAACTCAGGTTGGATCGTCAGAGGCATTTAATAGAAAAAAAGGGTTTTTTTCTTTCAAAAAGCCTCTGACAATCAGGCAACTCAGCTTGAATCGTCAGAGGCATTTAACAGAAAAAAAGGGTTTTTTCTTTTAAAAAGCCTCTGACGATCAGGCAACTCAGCTTGGATCGTCAGAGGCATTTCATAGAAAAAAAGGGTTTTTTCTTTTAAAAAGCCTCTGATGATCAGGCAACTCAGGTTGGATCGTCAGAGGCATTTAATAGAAAAAAAGGGTTTTTTTCTTTCAAAAAGCCTCTGACAATCAGGCAACTCAGCTTGAATCGTCAGAGGCATTTAACAGAAAAAAAGGGTTTTTTCTTTTAAAAAGCCTCTGACGATCAGGCAACTCAGCTTGGATCGTCAGAGGCATTTCATAGAAAAAAAGGGTTTTTTCTTTTAAAAAGCCTCTGATGAACAAGCAACTCAGCTTGGATCGTCAGAGGCATTTCATAGAAAAAAAGGTTTTTTTTTCTTTTAAAAGTGTTTTTTTTACTTTTAAAAGCATTTTTTTCAGCCAAAGAGGTTGTAGAAAAAAATGCTTTTAAAAGTTAAAAAAAAGCCTCTGATGATTGTGTGGCTCAGCTGGGCATGGGGGGGGGCGCAGGGATTTTTGCTACCAATTTTCTAAATCATCTGCCTACATCGCTACCGGGTCGGGCGATCCGGTCCGAACCGGGAGCATTTCACCCCGATGCAATCCCCCCTCCCAATTTCCCACAGCACCAAGTGTGAGAGCCCTGAAGATCCAAATAAAAAGCCCCTCCAGGACTGAGACGAAGAAGCTCAGTCTACAGACAGAAAGTCTGGGCGTAAGCTTATAATGTAACAAACTTTACCCAGAGGCAGTTTCTGGAAACACTTAAAGCTGCAGGGCAATTAAGATAAGGATTAGGTTAGAAATACAGGCATAGGACAATGTTTCCTTCCTGCCTCCCTTGCAAGATTAGCCCTGTAAAGTAGGAAAAGATTTCTTCCAACAACCGGTTCTCCAAACTGCTCAGAAAATTAACATCCGGTTCAAGAGAACCGGTGTGAATCGGTAGCAGCCCACCTCTAATGCTAAGGTTAAGCACCATATGACAGGGTGAGTTCCCGTCCTGCCTCAGCTCCTTTACCAGTGGGAAGGTAACAGTGTTCCCATGCCTCAGCATATAGTCATGCTGGCCCACATGACCACCGAAGTGTCTTCAGACAACCCTGGCTCCTTTGGCTAGGAAACAGAGATGAGCACTACCCCCTAGAGTCAGATATGACTGGACAGGGGAAACTTTCACCTTTACAGTTTTTTGTACACATTACCCATAATTTCAGGTGAAATAGACAAATGATAGCTGCTCATGATATATATGCTCACCACAATGTCAGCTAAACATGTTGTACAGATTAGATCAGGGTGAGAGAGGTATGTATTACTTACCTTTGAGTCTAGCATTTCTAAAAAATAATTTTCAGCTTTGGGAAAAACAATGGACTCTTATCAAAGGGATGGCCAATTTCAACAAAGGTTATTCAGGTGACAATACTTTAGTGTTGTTTCTTTTGCATATTAAAAGAAAATTCTATCAATGCATAAATGAGAATATCTAGTATTTAAAAACCATCACATTACTGGAAATGAAGCAATTATTTCTATGACTATATTATAAAATATAAATATGCAAGATGAGCTTCCACTGTTTTTGGACGTCCTCCTGACTTTGGTTCTGTTCCATTTAGTCTACATTCTAATCTGATTTTATTGCTTTAGTTTTAAACTACTGGAATTTTTAGTTCTGGAAAATCACTTATGGTGAAAAGTCTGATCCAGTAAAGGACTTGTAAAGTCAGCAATAACTATTTCCTTTGGGCAGAAACGTCAACTCCATTTAACTGCAATGTTTTTAAAAAGCAAAAAGTTAAAGCTTCTTATTTTTATCATTTCTCAGTGTGAACAGTTGAATACACAACACACTTCCAAAAAGATTTCTTACTTGGTTTCCAGTGGCTGGATTCAGATAATTTAACAACCGGTTCTCTGCTCTAATGACCGGCTGGGTAGGCTTGGTTGTCATGTGACTGGGTGGGCATGGCCAACTCGACATCATTCATGTTGAGGGGCACCTCACCTCTCCCACCATCTCCTCACCATGCCATACCTGGCCCAGCCCGGGCCACTCCCCTCCCAGCCACTCCTTGTCATGCCCAGCTACTCGCCCTGCCACCCAGCCAGTCGAGAGGCTGGGTGAGCAAGTGGGTAATGAGGCAAGGAATGGCTGGGAGGAGAGGGGCAAAGCATGGCAATTCAGCCGATTCGCTGAACTGCACAAAAAGTTAGCTATCGGTTCCAGCGAATCTATGCAAACCAGCCGAATCGTACCACTGGTGGTTTCTCTTAAATACCAGTAAGCCTATTTGTATAATGAATAGGACAGAAGAGACATACTGTTGTTTATAGGGGGGGGGGGGGGAATCCCAAATAGTTAATTAAAACTTCCATTCTATTTTCCCTATACACAAACTAGAATATTTATGTACAATCCTGGTGTTATCACATAGTATGTAAAGTTACACAGTCTTTACATACATGGAGGTGCCATATCTGATGCTGCCCAGCTGCTATATTCTTACCAGTAGGGATCTCCTCCAATGTAAAGAATGCTTGGCATTTGATACTTCTTTGTAATTGATAGTTAGCTGTAATTTAATAAGAAAAATGAAACAAGTTAATTCCCAATGCTCCTCGTTCTTGCTTTAACCTTTGTAAAGAACTATAATGTTGCAAGCATTAATTGGATAAATCATTTTGTGAGATTTTTCACTATAATGTTAATTGCACTGATTTTGGAGACCTGCAGAACCAGAAGAATTCAAGGAGGAGTCAAAAAAGTCAAGATGGCCCCCCACAATCATGACATCTAAGTCTGATCCCCTTTTTACGTGGATCGTAACAAATGAAATTTAGAAACTTCTGGGAATATGACTTCCAACCATGTCTCTATTCATAATAAAGCACAGATCTTTCCATAATTGGACAGCTAGCTAGCCCTTCTAGAGCTAACTGAATCTGATCAGCCACTATGCAACCTCATTGCTTAGCTCAAATAATCACCCAAAACTCAGCTCAACTTGTCTCACTGTTTTCAGAGTGCTGCAATAAACACATAAGAGACTATAGCATCCGTCCTGATGCTCTTTAGGACTGAAACAGATCACCGGACCATGATGTTAAAGGTTAAGGACTATGGATGGTACATATTTCCGAGAGTGTTAGATAAAGGGGAAAAACTGACCTCTTTTCCAATCTGTGAAGGTCATCGGTGGAAGACGAGATGAAGCCAGCATTATGTGAGCAGGTGATATAAATTATGTCTTTGATGGCTAGATATCATCAATGTTAGCTTTTTCTGGATATTTTCAACACTGTTTGGAGACAAAAAATTCAGTTTGAGTCAAGGCTTCCTACATCTCAGATGATGAAATGGAATGTAAATATATTGTTATTAGGAATAACAACATATTTGGATAGATAAGCTCACTTAAATTGAGCATTCACAGAAAATTTAAAAATGTATATTTTGTCACAGGAAATCAATACCATATGTGGCACTACTTTATATATACATGCCTAAAATATATTTTCAGAAATGTACTGTATTGTTTTGGAGGTTTGGCGGGTGACACACTCTAGCTCAATTCTCACCTAGTTTAGTTTAGTTAGTTTTAGTTTATTTGATTTGTATACCGCCCTACTCCCGAAGGACTCAGGGCGGTGAACAGCCAACAATAAAATACATAAATACACAAAATTTAAAAACCCGATAAAATCAAATTAAATTATTTGGCCCAGACAAATTAAAATACCCCAATAATTTAAAAACAGATTAAAATTTACATATTTAAAAAGGGAAGAGATTAGGCCAAGCCCGCTTGATGGAATAAAAAGGTCTTCACAGCACGGCGGAAGGAGCGCAGATCCGGGATCCTCCGTATCTCCGGGGGGAGCTCATTCCAGATGGTAGGTGCCCCCACAGAGAAGGCTCTCCCCCTAGGGGCCGCCAGTCGACACTGTTTGGCTGACGGCACCCGGAGGAGTCCCTCTCTATGAGAAAGCTTTGTCACAGAAAGAGTGTTTAATTTACCAGATTTAAGCCTGGAAAATTTTAAGCATATATTAATAGTGAATTAAAGGGAAGTTTTGTGGGAATCCAAACTAAAAACAGTGGAGACATAGGTTATTGGAGAATCCATGTAGAATGTGGACATTGTATCTTAGATCAAATAATATGAATAAGCGCTATTATTTGTGGAGTTGCAGTCTAAGTATCATTTGTCACAGTGTGCAGATTGGCAGCATTTCAGTTAAACCACTATTTTTCATCCACATATGAGCTAACCTTTCAAAATTTTAGACACCCGTAAAAAGCAATAATTTTAAAATCCCTCAAAGGTATTTGGCTTGTAGGGCTATGTCATGGATGCTGTAGGCCCCTGATGTTCTTTTAGGAATGGCTGAATATGCACAGTCTAGGTGTCATGAAAAGGTTTCTGAATTATAAAAAATTCATCCGTCAAGAATAATGAATTTTTCCAAGCTTAATCGCTTCGCTCTGTAGATGTATATTTGCACAGAACCTGGAGGGCAAAAGAGAATGCTAAGCGCACAGAGGCCATGGCAATTTTGCACATTTTGAATATGGGAAGGTTAGCAGTGCTCTAATTAAAATCTGATTAGCCAATGGACTTGATCCAGACTATTTCAGCAGTGAAAGCATTGGTATTTTCTTTTCCTTTGGCTGCCAGTTTATCAGAGGTAGGCAATTAAGAGCTCACACACCTCCAGCTTTTCCTCATTTGGAAAGCCTGAATCTCATGCCAGTCAAGCCATAGTGTCCCATTGTCCTTAGAACAATATTCCCCTCTAATCTCACTTCTAGCAATTTGCTTTTTCTTTCTGAGCAGATTTAGAAACAAAAAACCCTGAATAAGCATGGAAGGGAGGGGGCAGGGAAGAGGAGGGTATGGCAGTGGCCAGCCATGGAGTAAATACTGCTGGTCTTACATCTAATCCCATCCCTAAAGTGAGAGTTTTCTCAGCCTATTCAGGGTTTTTTTTTTCATTTAACAAGCAGTGGATAAATAAACGTTGACTACATCCCTGCTTTGATTTAAAGGGAACTGGGAGGATCCAATTATATTTTCAGCAGGGAGGGAGACGTTGGAGGCTGCTTGGAAAGAAATGGGCAGACATTCCCTTTCTCAAAGAAAACATAATGTCCGCCGTGTAAGTCCCCTATAATTATTGCTTCACTACAAATTGACAAGCTCAGAGGTGAGCTTTGCTTTTGTTGACTGCTTAAATGCAATTATTACCTTTCTTCCACTTTTCAGGTTCCCAAACCTGGCTGCCTGTTGCTTTTGTTCACAAAGCCCCTAGATCTAAAAGAGAGACGGTGGGAGATTTAACTGGAAATCCACTCAATAGTATTGCGTTTACGGAACACAGAGTGATGCTTAGCCAAAAGCTGTTTATGGAAGGGATACCCAAATAGGCTACCTGCAATTCACGTTCAATCAGAGAAGCATTGGCTTTGATGTGCACCCCCAAAGCAGGATCTATTATTGATATCTCAGCAGTAAAGAAGTTTTGGTAGGCTTGAGATCTTTGGGGTCCTGTTTTCTGATTTGAACAACCAATATGATTTTCCCCTTTAATGAGATTGTTGTACTTGAGAGGTTCAAGATTCTTGACCTCATTCATTGTGATAAATAGATTTGCAGGTTCTTCACACAAGAATCAAGGGCAGAAATGAAGTTTAAATGGCTTGCAAGAGGCATCTGCCATAAATTTGGGTTGTTGCAATTTTTTGTTCATAGTTACATTTTTTCTCAGGTTGCCCAGAAACATTCCTTTCTCCTCCTCAGTTATCCAGCAGCTCCCCTATGGGCAATCTGTAATCAAACTGTCATCTTGTTGGAAAGGAAGGAAGGATTGCTGAACAAAGCTATGAGCAAAACTTTGTAGACTAGACTAGACTAGACTAGACTAGACTAGACTAGACTAGACTAGACTAGAATAGAATAGAATAGAATAGAATAGAATAGAACAGAACAGAACAGAACAGAACAGAACAGAACAGAATAGAATTCTTTATTGGCCAAGTGTGATTGGAAAGAATTTGTCTTTGGTGCATATGCTCTAAGTGTACATAAAGAAAAAATAAAATATATTCATCAAGAATCATAAGATACAAAACTTAGTGATAGTCATAGGATACTAATAAGCAATCAAATCATACTAGGAAACAATAAAACAATATAAATTGTAAAGATACAAGCAACATGATTATAGCCATAAGTGGGAAGTGGGAAGAGATAGGTACTAGGAAGGATGAGAATAATAATACAGTAATACAGTCTTAGTAAATAACAATAACAATAACAATAACAACAACAACAACAACAACAACAACAACAATAATAATAATAATAATAATAATAATAATAATAATAATAATAATAATAATCTTGTGGGACTTTAGGATTCAGACTAACAGGCACTTGGTCCACAACACACCTGACATAACAATAGTTGAAAAGAAAAAAGTATGGTTCATTGACATTGCAATACCTGGTGATGCACAGATTGAAGATAAGCAGCAAGAAAAAATCACAAAGTACCGGGATTTGCAAATTGAAGTTGAGCGACTGTGGGAAAAGAAATCGTGTGTTGTCCCGATTGTAATTGGAGCCCTTGGAGCAATACCCAAAGGGCTACCCCGCTATTTAGAAATTCTAAATTTGCCAGACTTGAACATTTTGACTCTACAAAAAACCACCTTACTCGGAACAGCTTACATCCTCCAATGATACCTTAACAGTTCCTAGGTCCTTGGTTAGGACTCGAGCTGCTGAGCTATTAACCAGCCTCAAAGGCTGTGAATCTCACTAAAGATTAAATAATAATAATAATAATAATAATAATAATAATAATAATAATAATAATAATAATAATAAAATAACAGTGTTGTGGGACTTAGTTGTTTAGCAGAATGATGGCATTCAGGGAAAAACTGTGTCTAGTTGTTCTGGTGTGCAGAGCACCATAGCATCATTTTGAAGGTAGAAGTTGAAACAATTTATGTCCAAGGGTCTATAGATATTTTCACAGTCCTCTTTTTGACTTGTGCAGTATATAGGTCCTCAATGGAAGTGTTCAGTTGAAATTAAATATGTTAACAGAATCGATAAGGTTTACGTAATTCGTTATAACTTTTGAGTTACAAAATGTGAGTTGCAAAGTCCAATAAAATAATGTCTTAAAAGTATCGGCTTCCCTTTGATTCCCAAGTTCTCCTAAATGTTGCCTTTATTTTTTGTTCTCCTTGCCATGGAAGGGTTAAGAAGCAGAAGGCTTTAAGAGCTTACTGCTGAGTGGGGCGGGTGGGGAAGGGGAAGATTGATGTATTACCACTCTGAGAAACTCATTTTCCAGAGGCAGAGATTAATCAGCTCTGAGTTGAAGTGTGTATCTCCTTGGGCTGCTGTATTTCCTCAAGTGTTTTGACTGGGTATTTCTCAAGAGGAATTTCGGTATTCAGTGGGTGATACGTATTTCTCCAGAAGATTGTTTCACTTGATACTGAGCTTAACTCTTTTCACTGTCCAGGATTGAACTAAAATCCACTTAATACCAAACATGGACAGACGCTTTGGAAGAGGGAGTGAATGAAAGGGAGGGAGGAATAGCTAGTTCATCGTCTGAATAAGGCCATTTATATCCAGCAGGAGTCAGAGATGTTGCACTACTAAATAACAGCAGCATGGCTGTATCCAGAAATAATTATGTGGCTGATGGCCACATACCAGGGGTGGGTTCTAAATTTTTTTACTACCGGTTCTGTGGGCGTGGCTTATTTTGTGGGTATGGCTTGGAGGTCATGTAACTAGGTGGGCGTGGCTAGCTGGTCAGAGCCATTTCTGGAAGGTCCTCGCACTTACGACCCAACTCATTTGTTTGCTTTTAACACTGATCAGCTGTAGGACGGCCCTTTGAAGCCCCGCGGCAAGAGTTTAAAGTTTTTTTCCCTCTAGTCATCAGCTGGGACTCAGGAGGCAGCAATAGATTGGGGGTGGGACCAAATAAAAGGTAAGAATAACATGGGGGGTGGGGGGTGGGAGGGCGGGGGGGGAGAACCGGTTCGGTGATGTCATATCGTCACCGCTACCAGCTCGGCCGGACCGGACCGAACCGGGAGGAACCCACCACTGCCACATACATAACAGGACTAGGGTCACATGCTTCACCAAAACCTTTCTAATGGTAAACACCTGTTGCAAAGCCAAGCTCCATGATTAGTAAGCCTCTGTGAAGAATCTGCTGTTGGACCAAACTACTTCAGGCAAAGAAGTGTTGGAACAGATTTGATGGCTTCTTTTTCCCATGGAAATAAACATAAACTCTGCCTATACAAAATTAGCACGTGTCAAATCCATTGCAATTTGACATGGAATTGTGTTAACAACATGATAAACTTGGATTCATTCAGGTCATGCTGTAGGCCACATGTGGTCCCCAATCCATGTTATTCCCCTCCCCCCCAAGATCTCACTATTCCAGTCATTCAAAAATCATATATAGTATATATAACACCTCAAAACTCTTTGGCCTGCTTATGTAAATACTGTACAGTTTCCTCCAGCAGTTTGATGACGATATTATCCATTCAGTTGTGTCCAACTCTTGGTGGTTCTATGGGCCAGGTCTCTCCACATCTTCCTATCTTGCATTACTTCTTTGAGTTGTTCTGTGCTCTGGCTGGTGTCAACTTTGATGGTTTCCTTTCCTACCACTAAGTCTTCCAAACATAATTGCTTTCTCCAGTGAATTCCTCCATATGACATGGCCAAAATAAATAAGATACAGTTTTGTGATTTTTCTAGCAGTTTTCCACAAATAAAACTGGTAATTCTACAGTTCTGAAGCACATGAGGCATGTAAATCTTCCTCTCTCAAGTTATATTAGTTATATCCAGATAGCAAGCATACAAACAAGGCAAGCTGTTAAGGTTAGATGAAATAAATCCATAACCAAAAAAGATACTGATGGACCTGTAAGTACTGCAATGCCCTTTCAAAACAGTATAATATACTGCAATTCTTCACAATATAAAGAATTAGGAAAGAAAATATGACATGCAATGCTTAATGATCATCAACATCTTCATAAGTTCTCTTTTAGAGCAAGCTTCCCTAATTTGGTGTTCCAGTTCTCAGAATTTCTAGGAAATATGGCCAATGGTAGAATAAGATTGGCCAAGAGATATATTTATTTGTATAGCTTTATTGCTTTTAACCTTATAAACTGTCCAGAGTTGCCTTGCGGCAGGATGAATGGCAAAAAAATTCAAATAATAAATAAATAAATGTTGTTTTATTCTGTTTTTATTTTATAAATTTATAATAATTGAGCAATTGCTTTGTTCTTGGGAACTTTGGAACATTCAACAAAAATCAATTACCTTATCACTCTTTCACAATCATTTGGAGTTTTCATTTCTGCCCCACTCAGCTTTTCTTTAAAAAAAAAAAAGTATAATAGACATAACATTTATAGTAATTCTGAGGTATTCATTACTTGGAGGCATATTCCATAGTTTTCATCATTCAGGATTTGTTTGCTAGAAAATGTTAGGAATGTAACTTCAGTTATACCTTCCAGTTATTCTACTCCAACCACACAATGACTTCATTTTATTTCTTAACTGTTACAGGAAACAAAATCCAACATACATACCCATTGTTCAAAACGAAGTGATTGTTTTCAGTGATTTCCATAAAAGACTAAAATTTCAGCACATGTGGAAAGCACTCAGGTTAATATGGATGGTCTATCCTGAATATTTTCTCCTCATAATAAACTCATTAAGAAGATAAAACTGAATTAAAGTAGATATTGTAAGTTGCCCAGAATCATGCAGAGACATGGTGGATAAAGAGTTGAAGACATATAATCTTACTCCAAATCTATAAACATTACCTTTGACTTCCCCAACCTGCTATCCTTCCATAAACTGGAATTATAACATACGTAGAATTCTAAGAGCTGCAGTTTGTCCACCAGTGGTGGGTTGCCCCCGGTTCGCACCAGTTCTATAGAACCGGTAATAAAACCAGCAGGAGCCTCCGCCCACCAACCCCAACGTCATCAGAACGCTTCTGCGCATGTGCAGAAGAGCGTGCATGTGAGCGAAGCAAGTGCACACACACAGGCTCATTGCGAACTGGTAGTAAAGGTAAGTAGAACCCACCCCTGTTGTCCACACCTGGAAATACCTAGTAAGGAAGGCTGCACTATTCTTTATTGGTCTTTTCTTCGTATGGTATTTTTCCCTTTAAATAAGTTAAACAGACTAAAGATGGATATTATATGTTTGCAAGAAGTTCATATCAGAAAACAACACAAAAAACTATTAGAACATACAAAATTGGGAGTATTATTTACTTTGTTGATAGATCAAAGCAAGAGAGGGGTAGTGTTATATATTAAAGAAAAACTAGAACCCAAGCAAATATTTGTTGATGAAGAAGGGAGGATACTTATGGTGGAGGTGACAATGAATTACAAACAAATGCTGTTGATAGCATTATACGCATCAAATGATAATCAAGAAGAATTTTATGGGAGATTATATAGAAAAATACTAGAATTTGAATATAAAAATATTTGTATAATGGGTGGTTTTAATGTGGTGATAGACGCAGATTTGGATTATAAAACAACAAAGATAAATAAGAAATCTAGGAAAACACTTCCAAAGACTTTTTTCGCAATGGTTGAGGAATTAAGTATACAAGATGAGTGAAGAAAAGGACATCTGAAAGAAAAACAATATATCTTTTACTCAAATAGGCATATGTCATGGTTTAGAATTTGTGATGTTTTTGCATGTCCCTACAATGCCATGGCTTGTATGGCTTGTTGGCTGTCTTGGAAAAGCAACCCCATTAACTTCTTAAGTTAATTCTCTTCTCAAATTCCTAGGTTTGTCATCTCTCTGCTCTGGGTCTTGCTCATGTGTATTTGCTTTGTAATTGTTCTTCCTTATGGACATCAAACCAGGAGGTGTACTCTGAGGATAGGGACAATGTCCCTCTTTTTGAGCTTGCTTCCATTTTTTGAATTTGCTCACCATTTGAACTGGGAACTACTGAGTAGATGGTGGTGCAAAAATGCTGAAGTGAATTTGAGATGGGAGGGAAATGTGAATCTGCTGGGGCAAACTGTACATATAAAGCATTCTAAACTCAACATCTCCTAAAGAAATAGCTCAGAGTATGAATAATGTCATTGCTCAAAATCTGGGGATCATAGCAGTTCCATTTACATAAAAAATATTGTTAAGATCCTTTGTTTTCCAGATAATTTAATACACGACTTCATGGACATTATTGATACAAACTACTTTTGCATGTTACTCAAATTAAAAAAAAAATGTGTAAGGAATGTGGCACTTGCAGCTTTAATTTTTAGTATTTGACCTGTTACAATAATTTATGTTTTTCAATTAGGGTACACTTAAATGGCAGTTCTACAGTTAACTGTAGAAATAGATCTGCAAAGCACTACTTCCTCTAATAGTAAGGACTGACGTTACTGCATTTACTCCAAACCTCTCAAACCTCTCACATTCAGATATTAATTTCAAAGAGAAAGAGTCTAACATATCTTTCTGGGGAGTGCTTTTTTATGTATATGAATTTATATTCCCCCCGCCCCCAGGGAAAATTTGAAGCATTTGAGCCATGGTGGCACAGTGGTTAGAGTGCAATACTGCAGGCTATTTCTGCTCACTGCTGGCTGCTGCAATTTGGCAGTTTGAATCTCAACAGGCTCAAAGTTGCCTCAGCCTTCCATCCTTCTGAGGTCAGTAAAATGAGAACCCAGATTGTTGGGGGCCATATGCTGACTCTGTAAACCGCTTAGAGAGGGCTGTGAAGCACTGTGAAGTGATTGATATTTACTTGCTGTCTGAAGTTATGTAAGTCCCTTAATTTGCCATCTCATTTGCTTAAATTAATTAAATTATTTTCCTTTTTTATTACTTAAAATGGAAATGAGCTCATAATGATAAGGTCAGGAAACAAACCAATAGAAATGATAATTTTGTGCTTATTTCTTAGGCTACTCTAGAGTTTAATAGAAATTATGGGATGCTTAGTGCTAGTGACTTCTCAAAGACCAGCATTAGCTCTATGAAGGTAAAAGAAGGGGTTGACATCAGATTTGACTGCAAAGACTACTTACGTACCCTTCAGATGAAGTCTAAAGCTACGTTGGGATCTCATTCAGGAAAAGCAGACTTTTACATAGTGGTCCTTTCAAGGACTAACTGGGCTGCCACAATTGATTTCATGGGACAAACAGGACCACGTCCTCCACATACCCAGGTTTTAACTACTTAGGAGGCTAAGATTAATAAATAGCCTCTCAAATTTAAATCCAAAATGAGCTAATGATAGTCCACCATCAATTTACTTATTTATTCATTTATCATAATTTATACATTGTTGCCAAAATTAATAGGATAATACCTAGGTTCCCTGAAGTCACTTTTAAATAACTAAAATAATCTAATATACAATAGTTATTCTTTGGATTTGTTATTTTTGGTCTTCAATCTATTATAGTATATATTGTAAGTTTATACTATATCAATAGTGATAGTTTTCGGTAGAAGACAGTTACTAATATAATAGTTTACTGTCACTTATTCCCGAGTAGGGATGTAACTTGTCTACTATAGTGCATTTTTAAAGAAGACACCACAGAAAACATATTATATTTTGCATCTGTTTACAAACTAAGCATTAACTGACCATTAATGCCCCAGGAAATACTTTTCCCTATCAGTTTCTGAATGCGCCAAACGCCAAACATTAATTCTTTCAAAGAGCAATTCTACTCCACCTATGTTCTTTTAGTTCCTGTTTTAATCCTGCAGATGTGAGAGGATCTTTCTTAGATTCTTCTTCTTTTCTTTTCTTTTTTGTAAAGTTTTTTTTTTAATTTTTAAATATACATCAATATCAATATCAATACATGAACAGTGAGGCACCTAGGTATCATTCATTACAAGTAGTAATGATAGTATTAATAATATTTGTTACTTAAATCATACTTACGTAAATGTAATGTTATTATATATATTTGTGTTAAAATATAGGCCTTTATTTTTTTAGTTATTCAGCATTTTAAGGTTAGGGTTCTAATGACAATAACAATATCATTAAAACATACATCGTGTCACCCTCTTTCAACATATAATATTTACAGCTAGCTATTACTTTTAGTATATCTTATAGAAATATGTATAATAATATTCCCCCTACTTCTTGTTTCTGCCTTTGTTCTAGCTCCTAGTAAAGCCAATCTTGTGTTACAAAACATTTTCTCTATTCATCATCTCTTGCCCATTTTAATATTTCAATTCTTATCTGTTTTTTTACTTGCCTCCCAAACTCTTCCCTTAGGTCTTTATCTCTATCTACATCTTTCCTGTTTAACCTAAGTATTTCTTCCATCTCTACTATCTTTTGCTGTCAAGCCTCCAGAGGGTCTGCCCAAGTCTCTATCTTCTTTTCAAGAATATCTTTCTGTTTATCCAGTACAATTTTTTGGTCTTTTAGCATGTATTTTCTCTGAATTGTTTCATAAATCTTTATTGCCTTTTCCTTCTTATCTTTTTGTTTTATTTGTTGATTTGTCTGTTCTATCTTTTCCCATGGTCTTTCTATTATCTCCTCTATTTCCTGGGCTTTTTGATCATTGTTCATTATCCTTTGTTGAATACTTTCTAGCTTCCCATCTGTTATTCATTAGATCCTTTATCTCCCTGTGATTCCTTATCATAATATCATAAATGCTTTGAAATATTGACACCATTTCTTTTTGCAACCCACTTATTTTCCCCTGCTGAAACATCTTGTCTTCTTTTGATAAGTCCAAATATAGCTCAGTAGTCTGTCAATGGTCTATCACCGCCCCAGAGTCTCAATTATCTTTGACTTCAGAAAGTCGATCTGGAAACCATTTATTCAATCCTGACGTTGCTCCTCAGGGAATACAGTAATTATAATTCTTTATGTCCCACGGTTAATCAATTAGTTCTTTTTAGGTAATCCAGGAAGATTTCCAAATGCCTCCTTAAGTCCACTCTATAAGTTCAATCATAACTCCTAGTATTTGAAAGTCACTTTATTTAGATGTCTTCCGTGTTCTCACCATTAGAGCTCCTGTAGTCATGAAATAGATAAGTATAGAGCAGTAGATAGCACGGCAGTCCTTCAGGTATTATTTATTTCCACTTTCTCCTCTGTCTTATCAGTATTTTCCCCAGGGTTATAGGAGTATAATGTCTATTCCATTCACCAGTAGCTGGCACCTTCAGCTTAACTTTCAATGTTGCCCAAAATCTGACAGGTTCCATTAATATTTATTCAAATAAATAATAAAAATTCTGACAAGTAATTTCAGCATTTTAAAATGCCTTATTGCCAATAAAAATTAGAAATCCAATCTTTCTATGTTTTTAAAGGTTTTGCGCTCTCTTAGAATCTTTTCTTTCGGGTCTATCATTTTTCTCTCTGTAATTGCTCACTGCTTAAACAAACTTTTCAAAGACTCTCTTTTCCAGAATTTATTTTCTTTAGGGTAGGTTTTAGGCAAAAAAAAAAAAAGAATCACCTCACCCAGTTCCAGTCATTGTTCATCCACACTGCTCCAGCACATTCTTTGTTTCTTTGGCTGCCTCGGCTTCATGGCAGCCATAATGGCTGTCTCTCCTCTTCATCATTGGATGAGAGGGAATTAGCCCTGGGTCAACAGGAAAGCTGCCACTCTCTGAGACCTGCAGGGCACCCCTCCACTCTTTGTCACCCCTACAGGGTGACTTTAGCTCCTTATGGGACCCTCCAACAAACAGATTCGGTGTGAGTTCGCAGAGCTCTGCTCCTCACGTCCGATAGCACTGCAACATCAACTGGAAGTCCCAGATCAGTGCTTCTTATTGTGTTGATCTTCAATTCCTATAATTCCTAGCAAGCATAGTTTTGAATTTTGTCACTGACTCCAATAGAATTACAGACCAGTTAGGCAAGTCCTCTTAAGCAGTCTTGCCCTTAGGATAACAAACACTGATAGCTCCTAGAAAAAGCCCAGAACTTGGACATATATATATATATATGCATATTCTTTCTAGCCAGGTTTTACCTATGTAAACTTAGTTGTTCTTCAGCCCTAGGTTCTGTGAAATCTCATTCACAAGTTCTTGGGCCCTTTTTCTGCTGACAAACTGCAACTCTGTGTTGCTTCCTGGGAGAGTTGCAGTTTGTCAGCAGAAAAAGGGCCCAAGAACTTGTGAATGAGATTTCACAGAACCTAGGGCTGAAGAACAACTAAGTTTACATAGGTAAAACCTGGCTAGAAAGAATATGCACATAAAAGCCTATGAAAAAAGAAAAAAGATATATATATATATATATATATATATATATATATATATATATATATATATATATATATATTTCTATATCTATATTATATATATGAATAATTGTCAGTATAGATTTTTTATTAAAACTGCATAACCCAACAGGCATAACCAACTGGAGTTTATGACTATTCTAGATAAAAGCATCAGTTTAACTACAGCATTCAGTCATTTCTATATTTTTGGCTGTTTGCCAATCCACATAAGCTCTCCTTGGTTAAAATGTCTATAGCTATGTCTATTTGGCACAACAGGAGAAAAATATAAATTATAGCATATTCTTGAGGAATATTATTTCCTCCTTTGGATTTAATTGGTTATTTTTCTCACCCTCAACAGTTTGGCTATCACGGAGTTAAAAACTGCAAACCCATATCAACATGTTTCACTTCAAGATATATATTGACAATATTCAGAAGTTGAGCATACAATACAACGAGGTTTGCTCTCATTTCCATTTTCATGAACCAAGGATGCTGAACAATAAGTTCTGGGAGAGTCAGGAGTGACACATTCGTACTTTATAATAAATATGGGTGATTGTGTGAGTTACTCCCATTAAGTTTAATAGTAGCCACATGGTAAATTTCCCTCTGATTGCACCATGGCTCTCGGCCATCGTCTGATTGTACAAGACAGTATTTGGATGAAAGATCGACTAACCAAAATTAAGTACCACAGGAAGTCGTGGGATTGACTAAGAACTCACATTTGGAGCACTGCTTAATGAGTCTTCAGAGAACTTATGTTGCAGAATACAATGAAGATTTCTGGAATAAATAATGCTTGGAGCAGATGCTTAGCTGGAGTCAAAACTTTCTTACTGTTTTTAAAAATTAAGACCAATCAATAAGGTTTTGTTTTGTATAAAAAGAGAAACAGAGTTGAGGGGCTATTCCTGAATTCCTGCACATCACACTAGCCTCTCCCAATCTGCTGGATATGAATTAATTTGTAAATTAAGTTCACAATAGAGACAAAATTGGGAATTGTTCTTTTTATATAAACAAGCAATTAAAAAAGGGGGAGTCCAGCTTCTACTGCCTCCTAGTTTGCCTTGTACTTCTTGCTGTACTTTTTTTATTGTTTGAGAAATTACCCATGGCAATTCTGACAGTCTCAGTACTGTAGCTTCATCAGACATGGAGGATGTTAAGTGGAACAACTTGCCTCCAGAAGTTGTTAATGCTCCAACACTGGAAGTTTTTAAGAAGATGTTGGATAACCATTTGTCTGAAGTGGTGTAGGGTTTCCTGACTAAGCAGTGGGTTGGACTAGAGCAGCAGTCACAAATTGGTGGTCCGTGGACCACTGGTGGTCCACAGAAAAATTATTTGCATTTTTTTTTATATTGCACTAAATCAGGGGTTCTCAAACTATGGGCCCTGGACCAGATACATGCAATGAACGTTTGTGGTATACTGTATACATTTTAGGACTAATTAAAAGTGAAAATTTAAACAATATAATACTAATATTTAGTATTGGTAATGGTATATTGTACTTAATATGTATAATATACAACACTTTTAATAATTTATTCAAATATTAGATGATTAAAATACCAAACTATAAACAAGTAATCTTGCAATGAATTTTATGGCAAGGTGCTAGGATTTTATAAAATCAGTAAATAGTCATTATATTTAAAAAAAGGTTATTCTACAAGTTCTGTTCTTTCAACTGCACCATATTTGACTAGCTGTCAGGCAAAATAAATATAATAATAATAATAATAATAATAATAATAATAATAATAATAATAATAATAATAATAATAACAATAACAACAACAACAACAACAACAACAACAACAACAACAATAATAATAATTGTACTCGGCACACTGGGTGCTGTGCCTAAAGACCTAGGCAAACACTTAAAAACAATTGGCGCTGACAAGATCATCATTGGTCAGCTGCAGAAGGCCACCTTACTGGGATCTGCCCGCATAATCCGCTGATACATCACGCAGTCCTAACTGCTTGGGAAGTGTTCGACTAGTGATTTGTGATACGAAATCCAGCATGGTTATCTCGTTTGCTGAGTATACTGTCATTTTTGTGTATATAATAATAATATTGAATCCTTCTTTATAAGTCACATGATGCAAACCAGGTACAAATTAATTATGTTCTCAGAGTGAGTTGTAAATCTTTCCCACTCCAATCAGGCCACTTTGGTTGTTGTCATCCCACTTTTTTCCCTAACTCTACAAGGCAGTATCAGAGTACCAGGAAGAGGTTTTCCCTCTGCCCCCTCTTCTTATTTTGTTATGAGATGGTCAGTTTCTCTCTCAATGTAGGGGAAGAAGTGGCAGAGTGTGGGAATGTAGTTAAAAGAGGGATCAGCCTAGAATTCCCACATAGCCACAAGCAGACTAAGCCCAACTCATCTTGAATTCCATTGATCCTTATATAACTCCTAGCAGGTACTAATTCTCATTTGAAAATATTCCTGTGCATAGACATGAGTAGCAATAATTCAATTTAATTGATCTTCCCATGTGGACCTGGTCTTTCCATGTGCGTAGCTGCTAAAAAAGCCAACAGAGTTCTAGGCTGCATTAACAGAGGGATAGAATCAAGATCATGTGAAGCATTTATACCACTTTATAATGCCTTGGAAAGACCACACTTGGAATATTGCATCCAGTTTTGGTTGCCACGATGTAAAAAAAAAAAATGTTGAGACTCTAGAAAGAGTGCAGAGAAGAGTAACAAAGATGATTAGGGGACTAGAGTCTAAAACATATAAAGAACAGTTGATGGAATCGGGTACATCTAGTTTAATGAAAAAAAGGACTTGGAGTGACATGATAGCAGTGTTCCAATATCTCAGGGGTTGCCACAAAGAAGAGGGAGTCAAGCTATTCTCCAAAGCACCAGAGGGCAGGACAAGAAGCAATGGGTAGAAACTAATCAAGGAGAGAAGCAACGTAGAACTAAGAGGAAATTTCCTGACAGTGAGAACAATCAACCAATGGAACAGCTTGCCTTCAGAAGTTGTGGGAGCTTCATCACTGGAGGCTTTCAAGGAGAGATTGGACTGCCGTTTGTTGGGGATGGTGTAGGGTCTCCTGCTTGGGCGGGGGGTTGGACTAGATGACCTACAAGATCCCTTCCAACTCTGTTAATCTAAATCTAAATCTAAATCTAAATCTAAATCTAAATCTAAATCTAAATCTAAATCTAAATCTAAATCTAAATCTAAATCTAAATCTAAATCTAAATCTAAATCTAAATCTAAATCTAAATCTACTCCACTCTATTATTTCAGGCTGATGCTCAATTTTGTGTAATACATTCATGAAGTGTCACCCACTCATAAGTTTCATATCTTGGAATACCTGCAATTTCCCGGAAGGTTTCTGGGGAAATGAAGATAAGAAGGAGACTCTCAGCAAATCATTTTGCTAGTAGTAGTACTAATGTCCTCACCACGAACAACCACATACTTCCTCATGGTATTTGAAGATTTCTTCATTCTACAGAATTACAATATGAAGTATAACCCAGTATAAAAAAGGAAATTGATTCTGATACTGTTTAAATAAAAAATAACTAAATCATTTAATATAATCATTTTTAAAAGGTAAGTGAAGTATCAAACCTTCAATTAATAGACTCCAAAGCAGTAAATGTCCCTCTAAGAGCAAAGTATTTCTACCAGAAAAGTTGGGAAAATTCATATAGAAGACAGTATTTTATTATTATTATTATTTTAATGTTCCCAGTCTGCCAGCTGAAATATCCTTGCAGAACATAACATGGTGCTCTTTTGAAGAATTTGAAAAACCAAAAGGAGATAAGGGAATTGGTGCAACTGACATGTTGATAGATTTTAAACATTAAATGAGTAGTAAAATACACTTCTGGCTGCTTTGCTAGTTATATCACATTTGACTTTTAGGAGTAAAAAAAAATATTTTTCTTTTACCGATAGTTTTTCTCCAAGTTTGCCATTCTATTCTTGTGTATCTATTTGTAATCCTAGGAGGTCCTGTTAGCTTTGCAAACTGTTTTGGCAGAAGATGCAAGATATTCATAATTTTATAATACATAGTTACTTTTAATGTTGTTTCTTGACATTCTGAGTATAGCTAAAACCTTAATATAACAATAACAAAAGTATAAATTTCAGGGTGAATCAAGTCTTCCCCTTTCAACGTTTGCTGAGAAAGAAAAATCCATTCTGCTCACCTATGCAGGAAGGAAATTTCATTCATTGTAATAGCTTGAAAATGTTTACAAATCGTTCTACAATTAAATACTGGAATTTCTGAAAACATCATTTTGAGTAATAAAGATATTTCTTAAACTGGAATATTTTATTGTCTTTCAGATCAGTTGTTTTTAAAAATCCACAGTATCTTTAATGTTGTTAGATTTGGCTCTGCTCTTATCACTTCTAAGGGCAACCTAGTTTTCTTTCATATGTAAGCTGCTGAGTAACTATATTCTTGTATTATTTGGATGCTATTTTTACTACCAGAAGGAAAAAACAACATGGTCCAAAAGAATGGACAGGACATCCAAGGAGAAAAACACCAAGACTCAAGGCTGTAAAAAAGGCGTTCTTAAAACATTTTATTATGACTCCAAAAGAGCATCCATATTTAAATTCCTCTTTCATTTTATGTTGAAGATCTATTGCTTTTGTGACACCAGACCTCCTAATGTCTGCTGTAGCATGTTGGGGGCCACAGTCTTATTTTTCCAAACAGCCCCTTAAATGAATGCAAACTTTTACTAGCACAAGTTTTTCACCTACCTGACAAATTATGCAAAGTGAGGATAAAAGGTGATCTCTATGCAACACCTGGGCTTCTGCTACATACTTGCATCTGTGATTAAACTGTCAGTGTCGGCTACTTTAGCAATGTTAATTACTTGCTTCAGATGTTGAGAGAGACTAATTCCAAGAGTGAAGGTCCCTCTCATGCCACACATATGGGAAATAATTATCCTGATCATAGCTTGAGATCTCCTTTAGATCTCACAATATTTTACTAAATGTTTGTCTACTAAATTGGGCAAAGTCATGTAAGAGCCTACAGGTGCAAAAGGCTTAAATAGAAAGATACACAAATGTAAGTACTATATATATAATCAGGCTTTTTTTAGGTTGAACTTCTATGTAAAAAAATGTTCTCTATGATTGAAACCTGCTATGAAGAATTTTTTTAGCAATATGTGATTAAATGACAAATGTAGAGTTATTTGCCACACTGAGCTTTTTTCAGAAGGATCTAGATCATCAAACCATCTTGAACTTTGAGCTATTGGACATATGAATCACTAGTTTGAAGCCCTTTAAGAAAAAATTACCCAACTCCTCAAAATAGCAGCCCATATTCTAACTTTGGCCATTATCATAAGCCACAAAGCTAAGGACCAGATCAGAATTGTTTGGGTTTAGGAATCTGGATAAATCAATAAACTTTCTATTATTTTGTCTCCTTCACCACATATATATATGATCTTAGGCTGAAATGAAGTAGTTACATGCCAAGATATTTCAATGAGATCACTATAAATGTTTTATTGTTTTGCTCTCAGCTTGAGTTTCTCTACCATTTATAGAGAGACCTTTATGGTCATTTCTACTAGTAGTTGGATTATCTTAACATATCGCTTTTAGACTATTTTTTACTAACTACTTTCCCCTATTAAAAAGGAGAAAATTATATTAGACTTACTATACATATATTTTTTCTTATCAGAGATGATCCATTTGTTATAAAAGAGGCCATTACTGTACAACAGGGGAGTCAAACTCAAGGCCCGGAGGCTGGATCCAGCCCACAGGGTGCTTAGATCTGGCCCGCGGAGCCGCCCTAGAAACAGCGAAGGACCAGCCTGCAGTGCCGCTGCCAGTGAAAATGGGCTCCCAATATCCATTTTCCACTGGGATGGCCTCCTGCAATCCTCTGACAGCAAAACAGAGCTTGGGAGGACCTGTTTTCACTGGCAGAGCGCTTTGGCCAGTACAGGTGCCCCTGACACGAGTGATGTTGAGCTGGCCAAGCCCACCCTGGCTACGCCCATGCTGGCCCCCCCAAGGTCAAACACAACCCTGATGCGGCCCTCAATGAAATCAAGTTTGACACTCCTCTCTACAACATAATGGCAAGCCAGTGTTATTTTGGAATTATTTTACATGCAGCCAAGATAAATCTGTATATTATGAGTTGGCAAAGTCATATTAGCAAGCCATTTTTGTATGAGCAGATTGTTAAATAAGATTAATCAGAAATCTAGAAGAAATCTATTTACAGTAGTATCACAATGCCATCTTAATTCTAGATATTATAGATCAGGGGTGTCAAACTCGCAGCCCATGGGCTGGATGAGTCATGCACTGGCCATGCCCGCCCCCATTTTAGCGAAGGGGAAAAATTTTTCTTCCTGAACTTCATACATTTAATTTCATAATTTAATATAGTTTCATAATTCACATCCTGGACATAAACTGTTTCAACTCCTACCCTCAAAATGACGCTATAGAGCACTGCACACCAGAACAACTAGACACAAAAATGCCCGAACTTTTTTTCCAAACACCATCACTCTGTTAAACAAATAATTCCCTCAACACTGTCAAACTATTTACTAAGTCTGCACTACTATTAATCTTCTCATCCCATCACCCATCTCCTCACACTTACGACTGTATGACTGTAACCTTGTTGCTGGTTTCCTTACGATCTATATTGATATTGTTTCCTGATTGCTTATTTGTAACCTATGACTAACATTAAGTGTTGTACCTTATCATTCTTTTTTTTTTTAATTTGATTTATATGCCGCCCTTCTCCGGAGACTCAGGGCGGCTTACAGTGCGTTAAGCAATAGCCTTCATACTTTTGTATATTTTATACAAAGTCAGTTTATTGCCCCCATAAACTGGGTCCTCAATTTACCTACCTTAGAAAGGATGGAAGGCTGAGTCAACCTTGAGCCTGGCAAGATTCGAACTTACTTTAATTGCAGACAGCTGGTGTTAAATTACAGTGTTTCTTGATGAACGTATCCTTTATTTTATGTACACTGAGAGTATATGCACCAAGACAAATTCCTTGTGTGTCCAATCACACTTGGCTAATAAAAATTCTATTCTATTCTATTCTATTCTATTCTATTCTATTCTATTCTATTCTATTCTATTCTATTCTATTCTATTCTATTCTATCCTATCCTATCCTATCCCATCCTATTCTATTCTATTCTAAAAAATAAAGCAGTAAGATCCTCCTGAAGATAATCTATCTGTGTGAGAAGAGTTGACATCCCTTGATGGCACATAACCAATCAATCAAATCTACAAGAAAGAGTTAATGAGAAAGCTCTTCTCTAGTTTTTTTAAGTCCTTCAAAATTCAAAACTTCAAGGAAGATCAACAAAGAGAATTTATGTAGATCATTATCTTTTTTTGGATAACGTATCTACTAAGACAGTGGAAGTTTTGATGTCTTACACTTTCTCTTCAGGAATTGGCACCATGATGCAAGAGATTAGTGGTTCTTCAGGGACAAAGAAACATCAACAAAGAGAATTGAAAGAAAACAACCCACTTTATCCAGATCATCTCACTGTTAATTGTTCTGGCTCTTTATATGTTATTGTAAACAAATATATTTTAAAAGCATGAATTAAAGAGACAGTCAAATGTATGCAGTCAGTTCAACAGCATTTGCTACCTTACAATTAGCTTCTTAAAGTGATTAAGTAACACCTGGGTTCTTAGCAAGACAGATTTTACAGACCTAATCACTTCCCTCTCTTCTTGTTACTGTTTTCCCTTTTATCATTCTATGCATACGTTACTACCACAAGTAAGCAAGGCTGTAACTGCACTTGCACAATAGGACAAAGATTGTGTTTATGTAATAATGGGCTGTGCCAAACAAGCATATGTTGTCATTTAAAAGACCGATTAGGACAGAACAGGATGGGAGATTGATACCTCTGGGGAATTATGAAGGCCATCAAATCCTTTTTGGGTGGATCCTGAGCCCCTACAACCAAATCACTGAAAAATAATAAGTGTGATTTTTAAAATATTTTTGAAAGGATGGGCATTAAGATAGATTTAATGTATTTAAAAAATACAGGCAGCCCCAACTTTTTCTCCCAAAGTTTTAAAAAAGGGGGGACACTGTTTGTTACTAGGTGTGTCTTTCTGTTTCCATTGAGCCAGCAGAATTTCTTCTCTTTGGCCACTCACTGGCCTAAACTAAGAAAAAATTCAATCATGAGGTTTATACATCCTTCTCCATTTGGGAACTAATGGTAGATATTCTTCTAATAAAATCAAAGGAACAGAGTACCAGCCAACATCCATTTACCCCTAATCAGAAGAGTAAATAGTTAGGGACGATAAGAAGAGTAATCCAGTCGAAGACACAAAATATGTATTTGGAATTATCATTCAAATGTATCTGTTTGCAACACAGAAAAATAATTCCTCATGAATACACTACATTAAAAGTCCTTGTAACTCCTACAAAGGATAGAGAAATTCACTGTAATACAGATTCCTTTTTAGTAATGCTCAGATAATAGGTCTTTCCATTTCCTAGGTGCACCATAAAATGAGCATTTGACAAGTGAACAGCAGGAACATCCAATCTGAAGGGTTGTTACTCCATAATGAAGAGAAAGATGCAAAATTGGAGCAAAAAAGGAGAAAGGGTTAAAGAGAATTGCATTACTGTACATCTGTGCAGGGCCTAGCCAAGTGACGGCTGCCCCTGAGCTGCACTTGGGTGGTCTGGTACAAATTCTTATGCAGCAATCTATTCGGGGCATCGAATAGCATGATTTATGCAGCTGTCAAGCAGACGTCACCAGCACAAGTGAACTGCGGGCATCATCAACTCTTGCAATGCCGTCAGAGCATCTGAATTAAAAGAAAAATAGCCCAAGGTGCCACCCACCCATCTTCTCAATTCTTTAATAACAAGTTCCCGCTTTACAGAAGGAAAAAGGAAAGCCTATAAAGCAGCTCACTAGAGACGCCTCTTACAGAAACCCTACTGTCTAACAGCAAGCAGTCTATGAAAAGCTCAAATTCAGAGACTGTGTAGGAGCAAGGAGGACAACAGGGTAGATTCGAAGAGCTCTCTCCAAACTTAACTGAATGTCAATACTAATAACAATTAATAATATATGTTTTGTTTTGTTTTGTTTTTTAAAGGACACTTGCCCAAGTTGGTGAGGTTATTAAATAAATACTCTAGCATTACTTTGTGAGGAAATAACATAAAATATTCTATGATTATAGAACTCTGACCTAGACTCCTATGTTGATCTGAAATGAAATATGGTTGTATTGATATATCACCTCTCAGCACCTGAAATAACAATATACATCTCAGCATTAGTAGCAATATTCTGATGAACTTAGATGAGAGAAAACTCTACAGATATTCAGTTGACCCGTACGATTTCTTAAAAATAGTGCATATGCTTCTTCTGGACCCCATGCATGCTCATGCTCATGTACATAAATTTATCATGTGAAATATAAATGAGTTATTCATTACACATCTCCTTTCTTTTCTTTAGGATACAGGTAGACAAACCTTGTAATCCTGTGATCTCATTTTCTCTTTATATCCACTTTAGATGCCACAAAGAACATGGCTCGTGATAGCAATAGCACTTAGACTTATATACCGCTTCATAGTGCTTTAACATAGTGCTGTAAACCTCTCTAAGCGGTTTACAGAGTCAGCATATTGCCCCCAACAATCTGGGTCCTCAGATATGACATCATTAAAGGGGGAGAGACCAAACATTTCAAGGCTATTTTTTCCTCTCATTTTAGCAGAAGGGTTGAAACAGTATCTTAAGCCTTGAAGAAATTTAACAAACTTGTTAAAATAGAAACTCAGCCAAATTCATTGGGATTTTTAAGGGCAGCTAAATGGACTTAAGCTTCTGCAGGCGTGATTTGTGGCAGCAGAACATAGTTTGAGATCAGATGAATGACAGGGTGGGATAATATGTGGTTCTGCCCTTATTTAATATATTTATTTGGTTAAGAAAATCTCATTGTACTAAATTGAAGCTGTATTTGGCCATGTTTACATATTCCACCGACAAAAAAATGGCACTGATGTTGTAAAACCATTTTTCAAATAAATGTATCAATATATATGTGTGTATTTTGCGAACAATTTTTCTACAATAAACTGCGTATTTGGGCTTTTTTTTTCTGTTATGAGAATCATTATGCTATTCCTTGGGTTACATTATACAAATCTGAAAAACATATACCTTTAGACAATATGCAGTTTGGATTCTATTTATTGTAGAGCTCCAAGATTAATTTATTCATATAAATAAACCAATGTAGTAGATTTTGCATGCGTCCCTAGAATTGGCTGAGCACATTGTTTTCATAATCACATAATACTGTAGCTATGTACCCTATTGCTAGATACCATACACATTCTTCTCACTGTTTACAGGTACAACCAGAATGACTGCTAATGTGAATACTTTGTATGAATGTTAGAGCCTTTTCCTAGATTAGCTACAAAAAAATGGGAAAATGTTGGCTTTGGTTATCATGGATATGCTTCAGTGGTGGGTTCCTCCCGGTTTGGCCCGGTTCGGCCGAGCCAGTAGCGGTGACAATATGACGTCACCGAACCGGTTCTCTTTGTTTGGGAGCTGGGCCCTCCCACACACACACCCCAATCTTACCTTTTATTTGGCCCCACCCCCAATCTATTCGCTGCCTCCCGAGTCCCAGCTGATTGGCTAGAAGGAAAAAAACTGTTTAAACTCTTGCTGCAGGGCTTCAAAGGGCCACCCTACAGCTGATCAGTGTTAAAAGGCAGTGTGGTGGTAGATTGGTGTCTCCAAAAACAAATGAGTAGACCGGTGCCTCCAAAAACAAATGGGTAGACCGGTACAGCTCTGCAAGCAGTTAAAAGCCTGGTAGACCAGTACCTCTGCTAAATCCTAAAAAATTGTCACATGACCATTAAACCATGCCCACAAAATAAGCCATGCCCACAGAACTGGTAGTAAAAAAATTTAGAACCCACCCCTGGGTTACACAGCAGGTGTATCCTCAAGTTATGGGTTTTTTATTATATACGTCACACATAAAAAGTAGGCAAAGCTTCAATTGCATCATTGTGCCACCATCTTGATTTTTTTAACGATACCTTGCAGACATCCCACTTACTCTGCTTATTTGTTATTTTTATTTATTAAATTTATATGCTGTCTAACTTTGGAATTGGGCAGAGGTGGGTTTCAGCAGGTTATGACCAGTTCTGGAGAACCGGTAGCGGAAATTTTGAGTAGTTTGGAGAACCGGTAGTAAAAATTCTGACTGGCCCTGCCCCCATCTATTCTCTGCCTCCCAAGTCCCAGCTGATCGGGAGAAAATGGGGATTGAAATCCACAAGTCTTAAAGTTGCCAAGGTTGAAGACCCCTGTTCTATTCGGTAAGTTTTTTTCCCCTTTGGGAGCTTTAAAAAAAATAGTTAATTGGGGTTTTTTTTAGTTGTTCTTTTTTAGACCTAGCCATTTAAAGTTTAGGAAGTTTTAAATTTAGCTGCTTTTATATAAAAATAAAAATAAATTAAAATAAAATAATATTTGTGCAGCTTTCTGAGATTTAGTGTGTTTCTGTAATGTTTCACTCTAACTACACAACACACAAAATCTCACAAAGCTGTATGTGGAATTTTGTGTGTGTAAAGTGTGAAAGTTGGTTTTTTGGGCTTTTTGTGGCTGTGTGAGGTTCCTGCTTGTTGCAGGGGCCATTTTGGGTCTAGCACAGCTGCTTTTACATTGTGGATGAGCCAATTGTGTTGTGTTGTGTTGTGTGTGTGTAAAGTGTGAAAGTTGTTTTTTGGGGCTTTTTGTGGCCGTGTGAGGTTCCTGCTTGTTGCAGGGGCCATTTTGGATCTAGCACAGCTGCTTTTACATTGTGGGTGAGCCAGTTGTGTTGTGTTGTGTTTTGTAGGTTAAAAAATGGCAAAGAAGTGACATTGACTTGGCCACACCCACCCAGTCACCTTACCACCAAGCCACGCCCACTAATTAAGCCACACCCACAGAACTGGTAGCAAAAAATTTTAGATTTCACCCCTGGAGAGAACCCTTTGAGTCACATGGCTCTTATGTGAAATGATAGATTCACAATAATTGGAAACATTTTCATGGAGGATTTAATAATGATGCATGTTCTTTCATTTGAATATTACAATCACAGGCAAACCTACATTACATTTCTAAATGTTAGCACCTGGCTATCTATTTTCTGGCAAATCCTTGGTTTGATTCACAAGTTTCCTTTGCAAGGCATATTGGCCCTGACCCAATAAAAGCTACCAAATGTAGTTCATACAGCTACTGTAATTGTCCAGGTTTGGACTGAGAATTGTACAGAGGTGATATAACCTGATAGTTTTATTATCCTAAGACTAAAGGCTGGCACTTTTTTTCTTTTCTTTGCCTTTCTCCTACACAGAGAAATACAGCTGGCAAAACTTTAGCCATTACATCAGTGGTGGGTTTCAAAATTTTTTACTACGGGTTCTGTGGGTGTGGCTTTGTGGGCATGGCATGGCTTTGTGGGAGTGGCTTTGTAGGCGTAGCAGGGGAAGGATACTGTAAAATCTCCATTCCCACACCACTCCAGGGGAAGGATACTGTAAAATCTCCATTCCCATCCCACTCCAGGGGAAGGATACTGTAAAATCTCCATTCTCTCCCCAATCCAGGGGAACGTTACTGCAAAATCCCCATTTTCTCCTGATCAGCTGGGACTTGGGAGGCAGAGAATGGATGGGGGTGGGGCCAGTCAGAAATGGTATTTACTGGTTTTCTGAACTACTCAAAATTTCCGCTACGGTTCTCCAGAACTGGTCAGAACCTGCTGAAACCCACCTCTGCACTACATGATATCCATCTGTTAGGAAAACAGATGCTTGCTAAATTTCTGTATGACTACTGAAATGTCCAGATGAAGAGTTGCTAAAATATAGGGACATCTACACAGAATATGGGCTAGATCTTTCTAAAAACAGATGGGAGATTTCACAGAAGGTCATGGAGACTAAGAAAGCTAAGATCCTCTGGGACTTCCAGATCCAGACAGACAAGCAGGTACTAGCCAATCAAGCAGACATCACGGTAGTTGACAAGCACTAAAAAACAGTGGTGGCCAAGCCAAAGTAACCCACTGACCTTTTTGGCTGAGTGGGACTTGAAGCCAAGCAATATTGGTCCAATAGTCTAACAGTAATATCAGCTATCACACCTAGGTTGCAGATATCTAAACAAATAGATGACTTTAAAGAAATGCAGGAGTCTCAATCACTGCCATGTAATGGTTGCCTGAGTTTTGCAGCCCTAATCTGTACTTCTAATTAATTCTATTTAAGCAACTAATTCACCCCATATTAATAACTTTGGGGGAAAAAAACTGTATGACAGTTGGTGAATCAAAGAAATAAGGAAGCCAGCTTTTAAGTCAGAACAATGCGAGCACCAGTGATGCAATAGTGGGGGTTTCTAATTCCTCTCAGAATATATATCATTATTTCTGCTCATGCTATTCTGCAGTTGTATCAAGAGAAGCATAGATTAAGATCTTTGCAAAAAACAAAAATAACAAACATTGCAAAAAGCATTTCAAAGTATGGTTCCAATTAAAAGATTAAATTTAATTAGGATTTGTTTGTTTGTTTTTCTGTCGCCTATTATCCTGTAAGTATATGGGAGTATTTATAAATAAATAAATAAATAAATAAATAAAAAATAAATAAATAAATAAATAAATAAATAAATAAATAAAAAAAATTTATATAGCCACCCATCTTTCAATCAACTCTGGAAGATTCCCAATCAAAGACCAAAAGACACATAGAATCACATGAAAATTGTAGGACCAAACCAATGAAAACATTAAAAGCATATCCGCCAGAATATGAATCCCATGACAAGACATTACAGATCTGTCCAACATGTCCCAGAGTTTCCAGACTGGGGAAAATTAAGAAACCTTGAAAAGCAATATACCATACAAGAGCCATTCTCTTTAAAAAAAAAAAAAAAAAAAAATCCCCTGTAAGTGCATTTATGTATGTGATATGACAAAATGTACACATTCAAAGTAAAAAATATTTTTAAACTTATTATGGCTTCTGTAGCATAACCTTGAAGTTGGTACTTAAGGCTCAAGTTGGTACTCAAACAACCCCTCTACCCCCATGCTGGTTCCATTTATAATTTGTTTTACTGTTCATCTTTTAATGCGATAAGAGATTTGTTCAAGGATTTATATGGCTTCAGTTTTAACACAACCACACATG